>NC_141058.1:58122314-58744814 GCF_041138505.1 Cibotium barometz | reverse complement strand
TTTAAGATTCTTTTAACTTATAAACACACACACACATGACAAAGTTAATGCTATAACTCTCTCTCTCTCTCTCTCTCTCTCTCTCTCTCTCTCTCTCGCACACGCGCGCGCACACACACACACACACACACACACTTGTTATTCAAATAAAAAATTTTCACTCTCTCTCCTTAAGCACTTTCACTAAAATATTTCTCTCACACACAAAAATACATTCAACTAAAAAAAAATTGCGTGCACACACACACACACGCACACACTTGCTAGTCAAATTTAAAAAACATTTTTTAAAAACTTTTAACATCTTTCAAATTAGTAAAATACTTCATAATACTTTCACCTTTAAAAAAATGGCACGCACACACACACACATACACACACACCCACACACACTTTTCTTATTCAAAGAACTAAATTATTTATCTCTCTCTTACACACACACACACACACACACACACACACACAACCACACACGTGGCAAGATAATGCCACAACTCTGTCTCTCTCTCTCTCTCTCACACACACACACACATACACAATCACACCCATAACACAAACACAAACACACTAAACTATTTCTCTCTCTCTCTCTCTCTCTCTCACACACACACACTTGCTATTCAAATTTAAAAAGCATTTTAAAATTCTTTCACGTTTTTAAAAAACTTCATTGACCCAACATAACCATCTAAATTCCCTTTGCTAAAAAAAGGGAGACGTAAGTGCATGAGCAATGAGCATGACATGCATGCAAGCGAGCACGACGCCCAGAGGAAGAAAAGCGTCTGCATGAGCAGTGAGCACCACGTAGAGAGAGAAGAGCGGCCGCATGAACAGTAAGCACGACACGACCGTAGAAAGTATAACGGTGCCAATCACTAAAATAGAGAGGGCCACCCACCAGACCAAATAGAGAGTTGACAGGCCGGTGGGAGGGGGGGCACGTCGAGTGGAGAGGACGTCTCCTATACCCTGCAGCACAACAAACAAACAACCAGTGAGCATGAGAAATACGGATGGGGGAGAAGAAAATGACACGGCCAGGCTACCCACCATACCAAAAGGGGGGACAGGCCGTCGGGAGGATAGTCTCCAATACCCTACACAACAACCAAAAAAATGTGTTAGAGAGAGAGAGAGAGAGAGAGAGAGAGAGAGAGATGCTTCACCAGCCGAGGAGAAGAGTCTCCAATACCCTGCACACAAAAAAAAAGGAGTTAGAAAGAGAGAGAGAGAGAGAGAGAGAGAGAGAGAGAGAAGCCTCACCAACACGGAACGCGAGAGGAGACTCGCATGCAATGGAGGAGGGGAGCTCACTCGAATGGCAAGACAACAAAACTGGCCACAACATGGAGACACACGGACCATATTCGAACTTCCCTGGCACCACATTAACGAGGGCAGCTCACCTTGCAATCTGTAACCTGCGAGAAGGAATAGAGGTGGCCCTGCAACCCCAGGAGGAGTAGAGGCGGCCCTGCAAGTGTAAGAGATAGGTCTACAAAGTGGCTGGGAATGCATTTGTGGTGGGCATGGACTGGGAGCCATGCAAAAAAAGTTGCCACGTGTCAGCGAAAAGAGGCCCTATAATATATATATATAGAGAAGGCTCTCCTTGTACTCAATTGTATCTTGTACACACAATAGTTAATATACTTGGTATTCATGCAACTGTCCTCATCTTCTTGTTCATCATGTTCTAATATCTTCCTGTGTTTGGCTCTGTGCAGTAGCTATGGCTTCCTCAACCTCAGCCGCCGCTATTTCTCACATGGTATCATCATCTTCCCTGGGATCCTATGGGCACTCGCCCTCTTCCGCTTTGACTCCTCGCCAGCGGCTTCACCCGACTGGCCTCTCCACCCTCCTTGACGATAGGGGCTGAGGTCTCTAGTGGTGCATCATCAAGCAACATCCAAGGCCCCCTGAAACACAAGGGAGTCTTCTGAAGCCATTGTCCTCCCATACGATGAGGGGCTGCTTCCACATCAACACTTCTCTCTTGGTTGAAAGGGGGTTTCACTCACCTTTGATGGCCTCTTTTGCAACACCCAGACTGCATGCAACAATCTGTTGCCACAGTCCCCTCAACCGATAAGGGGCTGAGGTCTCTGGTGGTGCATCATCAAGCACCTGTCCCCTCGTTCGATGGGGGAACTCTTTCAAAATATGTGACCTTGCCTCTCTCTCATGATAGGGACTCGCTATCCACTACAGTGTCCTGCATGCCATCACAATCGCGCACTCTGCATCCAATCTATCAAGGCGGATCCTTGACACCATCCAATGGCTTATTATGCCTCAACCGTCCCTATGAGGGCCTCTCAACGACAGCACAAGCCCTTTTGCAGATATTGCCCGATAGCGCTATGTTTGCCAACAACCCCTACCTTGTGGTCTTCATGCACAAATCATCGTGCAGCCTCCTGTCAAGCCCTCACCCGACTCCTCGGCTCATAGGGTACTCTGCCCTTTTCTTGGGCTCATTCAACACACTCAAACGATGGGGTGTGTCACGATGCTGTCAGTGTTTCCCCTCAATATGAGGTCGCGTTTCATTCTGCTGCATTCTTTCCCTTCAACATTTGGAGAAATCAGATCTTGTTCCTTGTGTGTACCCCCATGAGTACTTGATTTTCAAGGCAGCCCAGCCTCCTTCCCCCGATAGTGGGGGGCTCTTGTTCTAGTCAACATGCCCTCTGTTTGGGGCTTAGTTCTAAACTAGACGACGCCACTGGCCCTTCCAATAATGGAGGGCTCTATTGCCTACAGCAACCCCTTGATGGATCCTTCTGTCTCGTCTCCATAGCGGTCCCATATGCATCTCATGGAGATGCGAGACCCTATTCTATGGGTCCCTTGACTTTTACAACATCTTTCGCGCACAAACAACAGTGTGCTCTCAGCCTTGCTGGTTCCACAAAGAACCAATGCCTTGTTGCCTCTGCATCAAATTTGCAGCATCCCTTTGCAGTATCTGCAACCACTGTGATGATGCATTGTTGTCTCCTCGTGAAGGTGACCATGCCAACACTGGCATCTTACTCACCATACATGTTTTTTTTTGGGATCTGTTCAAATTGATCTAACCCAACCAAAATATGTTACCTCCAGATATATCTCATCCCGACCATGTAAACCGCTTACCTCGGGCCTCTGCAATCAACTTCATTCTATCTCTGCCTTCTTTCAGGATAGGGGGAGAAATTGGTGATACTCTTATTTTGTTACTTTATTTGGGTTTACTTCTATGCTAGGTTTCCTTGTTCATGTGTTGAGATCCTCTTGCCCCAACCACGAGCTTCATCAACCTCATACCACCCAGTCTTGTCCACTCCCATACGGACACCCAACAAAGCCAACTCCCCACCCACACCCACAGGTAAGCTGCCTACATCCTTTGATGCACAAGTCTCATGTTGTCACATGAACCTCTTTGGTTCGTGCATATCTCCGGTCTCGCAACAACGACCAACTTATCCTTGGCCTCGACATCGGCCAACTTCATCGACATCTCCTCCGCCGACTGGACGAGCAACGCTCGCACTGACTGGCATACTAGATACTAGATGGAGGGTCAGGAATCACCGTAATCACCAAGAAGTGCTGGGAAACCTTGGGGAAGTGCACCTTTAGAAAAGACGAATCTCCATGTCAAGCTGGAGATAGATTTCCAAAACACTTGGCATCGTTAGAGATCTTCCATTAAAAACATGTGGCTTCTGCTCCAAGTAGACGGCCATTCATGCGTGACTTAGGCATAGTATACGATTGGGCAACCAACACAGTGCTGTTACGGCACAAGGATCGCACCGTTCGTGTCTGGCTAGAAACCAGAAAAATCACGCCTATGGTAGGGGATATCTTTGGCGACCTTTCTGTAACCAGAGAGGAGACCGCCGAGGTTCGCTATTGCCATACATGCTAAACCGACGTAGACCCACCTGGGACTTACGCAGATAAATGCGATTTAAACTTTGATCATGATGATTGGGTCAAAGTTTTGGCTGCACTATCCGCATGGCCAAGAAGAGGCATCACTTACACTACCACTGAAGACGCTAGGAAAGACCAAGAGTCCATCATCACAGTAGGAATGTTTAGAATCCAACTCGATGAAGATCCTGAAGGTGCCCTTGAACCTGTCTCAGACAGTACCACCAATTTCGAGGACGAGCACTAAAAAGCCTAGTAGGAAGCTTCGAAATAACAAAAGCGCTCGCTACCGAACGCGTCAACTCCTCAAAAAAGCCCAGGCCGATGTGCAATGGCTTCACTACTACGGGGCTATAGCATGACATCTTCTGAGATAGTGATGATAGTGAGGCTGACCTGAGGAAAGTCCCAAAGCATAACACAAAGGCTTCACGATAGGCTCTTGCAAGCTAGCATTTGATTAGCCTAGTCGAGGGACCACCGAGCCAGATCCTCCTATACTCGCCAAAGTCAAAGAGGTCAATCTCGCACAACCTGGTGAAGACCCTAAACCCGTCTTCATAGCCGAAGACCTCATAGAGGCTGAAGAAGCCCACCTCATCCGTGAATACCAAGACTGCTTTGCATTGAGCCACAAGGATATGAAGGGAATTCCCGCAGAAGTGGTCGAGCACACCATTCCCCTTCACCTAGACTTACACCCTTCACGATAGAGGCCTTACCACGTGAACCCCAATTACGAACTACGAATACGCAAAGAGAATGAGGATGTAGGTTCATCTATATAATTGAGCACACTGAATGGCTCTCCCACATAGTGAACGTACCGAAAAAGATTGGAGAGCTACTCGTCTGCATAGACTTGAAGAAAGTCAATGCAGCCACCATCTGAGATCACTACCCCCTCCCCATGACTGATTGAGCACACTGAATGGCTCTCCCCTATAGTGATCGTACCCAAAAAGAATGGAGAGCTACCCATCTCCATAGACTTGAAAAAAGTCTGCAACCACCATCTGAGATCACTACCCCCTCTCCATGAAGGAACACGTCGCCAAGCGAATTGTAGGAGCAGAAGCCTATAGTTTACTCGACGGATTCTCTGGGTATAAATAAGTCTCCATTAAATCGAAGGATCAAAGGAAGACTGCTTTTGTGACAAACTCAGGCATGTATGCTTACAAAGTCATGTCCTTTGGCTTGACGAACACCCCCTCCACTTTCCAAAGACGATTAAAAATAGCCTTCAATGAGTATCTAAGAGATTTTTTGGAAGTCTTCTTGGACGATCTCTGTGTACACTCACAATGGAAAGAACACCTTGCACACCTACATTTCATCTTTGAAAGATGCAAATTATATAGGATATCCCTCAATCCTCTCAAATGCCAATTTTGGGTAAAACATGGCATAATCCTAGGCCATATCATGTCAAAAAATAGAATAGCCACCGATGATAGCAAAATCAGGCTTATTCTAGCTCGCTATCCCCATGAGTGAATTACAAAGGAGTATAGCGATTCATGGGGATGTTGGCTATTATCGACGTTTCATTATCATTCCACGAGAAGAATTTCTCACCGTCGCTGGTTGATACTGCTTCTAGAATTCCAATTCACGATTGTTGTATGCCTTGAAAAAAAACATATCATAGCCAACCATCTGTCCTGTATACCCAATGGTGAGCCAACCACACACATCAAAGACGATCTCCTAGACGTCGCCCTATTTAAAATCGATACTCTCTCAGAATGTGCAAAGGAGATCGGAGAGCTGCTCACTTAGGGTGTACCTCTTAATGGCTCTATCAAGAAAGAGGATGCCAAGTCCAAACTACTTCTCATCCGCCCGTACACGCTCATATCGAAAAACCTTTACAAGCAAGGGATAGATGGAATTCTAAGCCGATGTGCCAGGGAGGATGAATGGCTTGATCTTCTAGAGCAAGCGCACTCAGGAATAGCAAGCGATCATTTTGGAGCCGACATCATGACAGGAAAGGTTATGCAAGCCGACTTGTGGTGGCCTATCATTTTTCGCAATGCAACTTGCTATGTGCAAGGTTGCAATGAGTGTCAACACACCAAAAAGCCACAACGCCGTGATTACATGATGTTGCACCCTCACATAGTAAGCCAACCCTTTGACTAATGGGGCCTAGATTGCATAGGTCCTATCAACTCGGCAGCCCGTGGCACCCAAGCTCGCTACATCATTGTAGCGACGACCAATTATGTCGCCAAATTGGGTCGAGGCAAAGGCCATTTGCCAACATGATGCCCACAACATAGCCAAGTTCTTATTTGAAAATCTCATTACCCGTTTTGGCTACCCTAAGGTCCTCATTAGCGCGACCAAGTAGGTGAGTTCATCAAACAGGTCATCGTCGAGTACTATGTTGCACCCTCACATAGTAAGCCAACCCTTTGACCAATGGGGCCTAGATTGCATAGGTCCTATCAACTCGGCAGCCCGTGGCACCCAAGCTCGCTACATCATTGTAGCGACGACCAATTATGTCGCCAAATTGGGTCGAGGCAAAGGCCATTTGCCAACATGATGCCCACAACATAGCCAAGTTCTTATTTGAAAATCTCATTACCCGTTTTGGCTACCCTAAGGTCCTCATTAGCGTGACCAAGTAGGTGAGTTCATCAACCAGGTCATCGTTGAGCGCACAACCACCTTCATGATCATTCATCGAAGGTCAGCTCCCTATTATCTCCGAGCAAATGGCCAAGCAGAGAACACCAACAAAACACTGATAAACATCATGACCAAGACCGTAGAAGCACAATGCAGAGATTAGGAACATAAGCTACACATGGCACTAAGGGCCTATCGAACATCACACAAGGTTGTCATAGGCCAAACCCCATTCATGTTGCCCTATGGAATAGAAGCCCTCATGCCAAGCGAATTCCTGGTTCAAAGCATGCGAGTCACGGCCGAGGCTCAAATGATCGAGGAAAACCCATTGTTGCGTACAATTAGAACGACTCGTTGAGGCAAGGAACATCACACAAAGTTGTCACAGGCCAAACCCCATTCATGTTGCCCTATGGAATAGAAGCCCTCATGCCAAGCGAATTCCTGGTTCAAAGCATGCGAGTCACAGCCGAGGCTCAAATGATCGAGGAAAACCCATTAGCCTCCCGTTGCGTACAATTATAACGACTCGTTGAGGCAAGGATTCTCTCAGTAAAACGGAAATCCAAGCGGAACAACAACGATGCAAGGCACGGCATGATCGAAAGGTCATCGACAAACAGTTCAAGGAAGGAGATCCAGTTCTCCTATTCACAGTCCGCAGCAAAAAATGGAAGCTGAAATACACTGGCATGGGGGCGTATCGTATTCATACCCTCACCCCTTTTGGTGCAGGTCGCAGACGGAGTAGTCGTGCACGGCTTCATCAATGGTAGCAAACTGACGCAATACCACGGCCCACTCACCTTGCAATCCTTAGAAGCCCATGCCCTTGCATGATGGCAAGAAAGACAACGAAAAGAAGCCATCAAGCAAGCAGCAATCTCGCCGAATCCAAAGAACGACAGGACAAGGGACTGCCCAACAACACATGGACCTGATGATGGGGCAGACTACGGACGATGAACCCCCCTTCGATTAGCTATAGAGTTAAAAGGTTCCAAGGACCCCGTCCTATACAACGCCTTCATAGATACAGGGGCAGGGAAAAACTTCATCTCCCACACAACTTGGAAGGAATTAGGCTCCCCTGACCTTGAACCTTCCACAAGCCATGTTCGAGGAATCTCTAAACATACCATTGTCCCTGTCGGCTCACTACTTTTAACATTAATATTCAATAAAGGAAGCATGCTTGCCCTGTCCTGGTCATGCCCGCAGGATCACTCAAGGAGCCTTGCATCTTGGGAAGAGCATGGATGAAGGAGAACCACTGCATAATAGACCTCGTGAACAAGGTAATTCTTGGAAACCCTTCTGCACTTCCCCACCCCACAATTAACCCTATACTTCCCACTAACACTCACAACACCACTCCCCAACACCCATCCCCCAATCTGTCCCCCCGCTACACACCACCACAAAAATACCGCACGATCTAAGGCCGCCTCCATTCACCACCTCAACCCCCAATCCATAATTTTCCCATTTCACACCCCACTTATAAAATCTGACACTGCACAACAGCACCAGTGTTCACGGAGAATATTTTTCTTCAAGGATTTTAAAACTTGCAATTTTAAAATTTATAAGTTTTTTTTCAGATTATTTAAAGGTTTTTTCACTAAAATGCTTAAAATTTTGTCATTTTTTAAATTGCAAAAATAAAATTTACAAGTGAGATCATGAATTTTGCAGGTGCGTTGTAAGGGTTTACGGGTTTTCTGTAAACACTACAGCACGATGGCTTCCAAAAGACGCTGTCAGGCGTTTTTTTGAGAGGTATTTTGGGCTTGTGTATATATGGATGCATGGCATGTGTGAAGAGTTTGCCTTGGAATGCGTTGCAAGTGTACAGGCTGGGTGATTTTGCAGTGAGCCGGTACACGTGTTGTTTTTTTTTGGGAACAGGTGCTAGAGATCTGGAAGTTTTATAGCAGCAGTGTGGTGTGCGGGTGGTTGCTAAATGCAGGGCACCGACTGGGAAATGGCCATGTCTTGGTAATAATGATGCTGATGATTCAAAGCCGTGGGCAACTCTTGTATTGGAAAGTCGTGGGTGCGGCGTGATGACCTGAAGCATAAGGAAGGAAGAGCCATGATTTTGTGTGGCCATCATTTTGGAGCTTTAAAAAAATAAATAAATAATATAATACACATGGCCAATAATTTTAATAGCCACATGGAAGCCAACGTTGCTGCCAGCACGCCATCTAGAAGGTGGTGGCGAAGACACAAAGAAAGTAAAAGTGGCCACTTCGAACGAGAGAGTGCGGGTCCAGAAAGAAGACGCCTTGCAGAGGCGCTGCAGAGACCAGAGGTGAGGCGCAGGCCTTGTGAGAGGGTAGCCTACGATGCTGGAGGGCGCCTGGCGAAGAGCTGCAAAGGGCCTCGACGGCTGGTGTGAGCGACGTGGTTGCTGTGGGGCAACTGAGACGCCGACGTACAGGCTACAAGTGAAGACAGACGGCCGCCTGTGGATAAAGTGGTTGCCTCGTTGATACAAAGGCTGGCGGGTAAGCGTGCTGGAGTTGGGCTCGCGGCTGTGCTGAGTTGGAAAAGAAAGGTGGCCACCGCCTTGTATAGCAAGGCCTGGCTAGTGATAAAGCGAGAATGGACGGGAAGATAGTGGCGGCCTTGTGACAGAGAAAGGGTCGCGCTGGAGTGACATCTGCTGGCAGGTGATATTGAAGAAGGGAGGCCTTGAAGGCAACAGAGAAGGAAATGGGCCGCGTAGGTGAAGCTGGATGTGGAAGCCAAGGAGATGCTAGCAACCGGATGCTGAAGACAGGTACAGGTCTGAAAGACTGGAAAGCTGGCGGTGTGAGGAGGTCGCCTAGGAGACAGGACAGTGGACAGCAGGCAGGTGCCAAGTGAAGAGAAGAGAAAGACAGTGTGGCTGCTTGGCTGGTGGGGCCAGTAGCACTGCAGAGGAGGAGTTCAAGGGACAGAGGTTGTGAGGCTGGCAGAGGATCAGCACAAAGAGAGAGAGGTGTGTTTAGGTAGCTGCTGCTGCTGGCGACGCACACAGAAGTGATGGGCTGCAGAGAGGAGTTGAGGGTTAGCTGGTGGGGCGCCCTCTGAAGAGTGAGAGTGGCCGGGTTCTTTCTAGTGTGATTGGCACAGCACGCAGGCGAGAGGTTCGCGGTGACTGAGGATGTGGTGTATCCTCGGCAAGGACGGGTCAGAGTGTTGATGTGTTCGTGGCTGGAAGGCTTAGTCGTCAGACGCAAGGTCGTAATTCTTGAGGTGGTGTGGCCGTGGTGGAATTTCCTTGGCAGTAAATCCAGGCCTGAGTGTTTGTAAGCTGTGTGAGTGAGGCTTCTGTGTCGGGAGAAGCTTGTATGAAGTGTTTTCTGGGAATATATTGCTGGGTGTTTGCTTTGTCTATGGTGCCCCTGTTTTGTGCTGTCTGTCTGGCGTGGGTGGTGTGGTGAACTGAGAGAAGTGTTCCAGTCGGTGGCTGGTGGTGCCTCCGTTGTGTTGTTATTTTCCAAGTTTGGGAGGTGAAGGGCTATAGAGACGTGGTTCTTTTTTCTTGTTTTCACCAAAACTTTCACCTCACAATGCCAAAGCTTCTACCACGGTAATCAATCGAATTGGATTCCCAGAATACATTTACCCACATCCCCCACCCCTCGGTCTACAACAAGAAAGGGAGATACCACCCCTCAACCCCTCCCGCCACCACTTATTTTACCCACCTCCGACTTCATAACCCCATCAATATTTAATCATCAAAACCCCTAGTCCACGCCCCTCAACTCAGTGTGGGGTATGTGTAACGGGCCTCCATTGTCTAGCCCCAAAAATTCCGTACTCGAGCTAACTCATGCGCCTCGTCGACACCACCTCCCCGGGATTATGTTCAGATGCCCCCCGTTCCCCCAACACTTCGCCGCCTCCGGTACCTCTCGAACCAAATTGGCGACAATATGTTCATGGTCGACCCCCTACGAGAAGAACGTTGCAATGCCATAGCCCCGTACCTACACCGTCGACTCACTTTGGGCGAGGCACGACGCCAAAAGACCATATCTGACTGCTTCTACAGGCGGATCCAGCAACTCTGTGCCGCTCGCATCCCGCTCCTCGCGGAACTCATCCAGAACCCTTATGTTGCAACACGGGAGCGGTTTGAAAGTGTCACCAACCTGCCTCGGAGATCCCATGGCGGCGTAACCGCCCCACCAGAATAACAGGTGCTGAAGGCAGGTACAGGAGACAGATACTACAAACTGAACCAAAAAAAATTTCCAGAGTTCTCGGCACGACCGTGATGACCATTCCCGTATGCACCACCCGTGTACACTCACGCGTTCCATACCTGCGCTCCACCCGTGCTCACCGGACTCACCGGAATGCCTTTACACTTGCACACCTCATTTTTCACTCGGGCTGGGCTCCTCACTAGGGCTGAGGACGGGATTTTGCTAAAGAGAGATAAGAACTTTCAACGTGAAATTTTTAAAGGTTTTAAGTAAAAATATAACTAAAATGCCTAACCTTTTAAATTTGAAGGTTAATTTTTAAAATTTACCATTTATCCGACATTAAATCTCGATTTTTTGTGAACATTGATATTCATTCGGGCATTTACCATTTATCCGACATTAAATCTCGATTTTTCATGAACATTGATATTCATTCGGGCATGCTCGGCTCCCCACCCGTGCTCGACAAGCGTGCATGTCTTGAGTGTCTACTTATGCTTGCCCGCCTAGTCCCTTCTTCACCTATATAAGCCCACTCTTAAATCTCATTTTCTACTAGTGCTTTCTTTCACTCTAGCCAAGATCTTGTAATTTTTTTTCACTTTGCCTTGGCTAAATTTACCTACTTTCCTCCTCCCTTATCTCTCTTTTCTCTCTCATCAACTACCATCCTCTCTCTCTCTCTCTCTCTCTCTCTCTCTCTCATTTTCTCTCTCTTCTTTCCACACTCATTCTCTTACACACTGTCTTTCTACCACCGTTGTATTTCTTTTTTGGGACCAATAATTATATATATATATATATATATATATAACTCAGCAGTAAGCTTTTTACATCAAAATGACACCAGGTGTCAACATCCTATCCCTACCCCTACATCTCTATTCACTTTTGTTTAGCAATTCACATAATAGATTCCATCTATTCTCCTCCAATATAATTCCTAAGACACATGATAATTCAACAGAAGAGAAGCCTCCATGAATGCTTCAATGTGGTACACCCTCTAGTGGTCTGTTTTTCCAACACATCTCCCTTCCTTGACCAAATCTTTATAGTAGGCCTTGTTCCCACTGGGTTCTCTATGAAAGCCATAAAGGTATGGTCTATCTGCTTCTCTTTCAAGTACCATCTTTTAATCTTGGAACCAAGCTTCACTTGTTTAGGCTTCACATCCAGAGAGATCTGCATCAATTCAAGTACAAATTAGGTTTCCCTAGTATGTAGGAGGGGATCCAAGCCAGATCAATAGCCAATTGATGCCATTCTGCATTCTTTGTGTAACATCAAATCCAAACCATCAATCTCTAACCTATTCACACAAATCATAGATCTACACTTATACATGTATTCATGCATCATTCCTGTAACATCCAAGCCAACATCCAATGCATTCTGAAACACAATATAACTCCTAGAAATCCAGATTTTCCATAGATAGCAAGTTGTGATTATATTGAATAGCACATCTGCTCCCTCAGCATTAGCAGCCCATTTGCCGAGAATCCAGTCCCCCCATTGTGTTTGAAACCCGAATCCATATTCCACTCATTTCGTTATTTTTTTCCATGCTCCCCTGATAGTTGGGAAATTCTAAAAAGAATGTTTTCCATCCTCTAAAGCAGATGTGCATCTGGAAAAACATCCACTAGTGAAGTTCTTCTGCACAAGTTTCACTCCAATACGAAGAGCCCACATGCAGATTTTCCACAAGAACACCTGAAACTTAATAGGAATAGGACACTCCCACAATTGTTTCCAACAACCAGGATTCCAACTCACCCTCTGTAATAAAGTGTCCTAGTGGTACACATGCACATGGGGATGGACCTAGGCACATGGGATTAGGATCCATTTACACATGTGGAACACATAGAATCTTAGGGGTATAAATAAGAGATTACTATCATATACTAGGATCTTTTACTCACTTTATGACAATTGGACATCTATACTCCTTGAAACATGTGTTCCCATGGATATGGTGCAAACTCTCATGAGTGCTCTAAGTATTACTCCCTATGATGAGCTTCCTCTAGGTGAGAGGCTAACACACCACACTTCCATAGTTTCTGGCATTGAGCTCTTGGCTTAGATCTTTGCTTAAAAAATAATTAATGTTAATTATTTTTAAAATTAATTTTCACACAATTTTCAAATTTACTAATTTCTTATTTGACAAGACTAACGAATAATTTTGTTAATGATTTTTGAATTTATATTAAACATTATTTTTTGAACCCTAATCCAATTTACTATTTGATTTCTTGAACTTATTGATCTTGATTTTAAAGTTTACAAAGATTTTAGCAACCAAAATTGAGAGATTCTCTTGCATTATCTTACTTCCTTAGAGAGCTTACAATTCCAATTACTAATCCATTAAGCCTCTATTTTAGTCTTATTTTTTAAAATCTTAGAGTTCTTGGAGCACATTTACAAGAAGCTTGGTTATTAAAGCAGTTTGGTGAAAATTTCATTGCAAATTTCAAAGTCTGGTACAAACTATGCAAAGTATTTATATTACAAAGTATAATTTGCTGTACAAAAATCAAGATTACTATGTAAAAATTTAATACTGCTTTAAGTGTGCAAAATCTTGGTGCAGATTTCAAGATTATGTGCAATTGATACAGATTTTCAAGGATTTTGCAAATCTACAGTACAAAATAGAGAAATTTACAAATAATGCAAAGTTTATTGTGCTGAAATCAAATCTTGACACAAAAACAAAATAGTAAGTGATTCTTGATCAAATCTTTTTGATCTTGTTACTTTTTTGCAAAGAAGATAGACCAAAATAACAAATCTGTCGAAATAACACAATCTACACAAAATAGCATAAATCTTGATGTATTAGAAGTAAAAGAAGCAAGAAAAGTGTTGAGAAAACATTATTTACAACATTTTAACATATTGCCATCAAGATGTACAGCATGTTGTTCTATTACAAATCTAGGCATTAGTATTATGCAAAAAGCATGCTGATAACTAGTTGAAGTATACAAGTATTACAATTTCAAGTGCAAAAATCCAAAAAGTTTATTGATTGACACTATGTTTGAAAGTATGACTTTGTTGAAAATTGAACCCAGTCCACTGGTGTGAGCCAATTTGCCCCAATACACTACAAGGTTCTCCTAACTTGCATACAAGGTTCTTTGAATGTGAAGATTTCTTTAAGATCAAGCAAATCATGTGAATCTTGATACCAAAATTGCAAAATCTTGGTAAAATGGTGCAGGCCATTTATTGGATGTACACTTGATCCTCACTCACTGGATCCTATTGTGCATAAGCATCTTGCTATACTTGATCTTTGGTGGATGTGCCGGACGAGAGAATCAAGTTCTCATCCTCACTCTAAGCAAGTAAACAATGACAGACTAGTCTTGACAGTTGTGGAAGAAACTGCTGTGTTGTATTGTAGGATATTGACACAAGCTCAGTTTACATTAGTGTTACAACTACTCTAAAAGAGGCACAAAGATCATCCTCAAACTACTTGGAGATCACTTGAAGCCAAACCACACCATACAATAGAAGCCTAACAACCATCATAAACATTTCAGCTGCAACATGCTTAGCGGCCAAAGTGCAACAGTACCATCTTGAAGTATATTATGGTAGCCAAGCATAGCATTACAGGTTTATGACAACATTGCAAAAGGATATTCTGATGATGACTGAGGACAAATGTGTCACTGACCGACATCAACAAAAAGCAACCATCAAGCACAGCAACCATAGGAAGCTGAGCTAACACAACAGCATCATCGCCATTCAAGGCTCAGCACTCAAACATCCGGCAACAACATTATTGGGTAGAAACTCTGTGCTACTGCATCTCTTTCAGTTCCTACAAGATTGTGCAAACCATTCACTGCAAGTGTGTACAGTACGTCATCAGTGTAGCAGTGTGGGCGCAATCATTCACAGCTAATGCAAGACAGTAGCTATCGTTTATGGCTTCATCGCCTCTGTACATCAGACAACAGGCCATGTACTTCCCATGCCTTGGGTCACATTTAGCCATCATTGAGGATGGTTCAAATGCACTGTTAGTGATCTCCGCAACAGACAGCCGATCACACAGTAAGCTTTCAGCACGCCAACCATTGCTATTGCTAGTGAGAGCAGGCACCCTTGCTGTTGCTGGTGGAGCAAGAGGCTCTCTTGGCCAACCTGCAGGAGGAGCTCAACGCTCAACGACTCTCGCAACCCTTTTTGTGCTGGTGAGAGCAGGCGGCTCTCTTGGCCGACCTGCAGCAGGAGGAGCTCAACGCTCAAGCACAGTGCTTTGAGCGTAAGTAAAAGAAGGGACAATCGAAGCTACAGGTCCAATAAGCACAACACACATCATACGGGCAGTGATTTAAACGCAGCCATTCAGGTCAACAAGCAGTTTTAAACACGACAATATAGCACTCCAGCACAACGTGAGCACGTTTCATCGTTTCTGTGGAACTCGGCACAACAAACGCATCAACGAGACGTTTTCTATAAATGCAGTAACCAGACGTTTTCTACAGCAACCAACAAACAATCAAAGAGGAGAGTGATTAAACTAGCATCATAGAGCTTTGGAGCTCTCAGCCGTCCTCAGAAGCTGCAGCTCTTAGCCAGCAGTTTGTGAGTTTTGTGTGTATGAGTATGTGTGAGAAAAAGAATTGAGGGAGAAGAAAGAAGAACGTGTAGTTTTTTATCCCTTCAATCATTTTCTAGCTTTAACCCTATTCTCACTCATATCTCCACCCTCCATCTTCTTTACATCTTGTCCCTTCATTTCTTTTTCACATTAGCCTATCTTGCCCATTTTGCAGCTTGTTCCCACTCACTTTTACATCTCCTATTTATCTCTTGGCCATTCCACACCCCGACCCTTACTTGTGGTGGTTTCCACACGCATGATAAGTATGCACTGAGTTAGGAGTGTTCACATGCGGTGATGGAGTTTATCCTTATGCCTTGAGTTTGTGGAGATAGTTCATGTGTAGTGTGGGCATATTGGGTGATTGTTCACACATGTAAGGTGTGTCATACGCGTTGATGTTTTATTTGGGGTTGTTCACATGTTTTGAGCCTCGTGAAAGTGGTTAGTGTGCCGTGTGGTCGATTTGGTGCATTTTGGGCATTTTTGTCATTGTTTTGGCTTTTGTTCACGTTCGAGTGACCATTTGAGCATATTGGTGCCTTTCCACACGCAGTGTGGGATTCTTGAGCACATTTAGAGGTGTTTCCACACTTTCGGGCTTTGGCATGACGACATGAGTTTCCATTACTACTTCTACCCCACCTACGATCGTCGTGCTACTACCCACCATCTTCGTCGTCGACATCACACTGTCTCCATCCCAGACGCTGATCGTGCGATATCTACTCATATCCTATCACTCTGGCTTTATGTCCATCATCTTGTTTTGCCATTTCAGGTGAGGAGTTACATATCATTGACTGAGTTCATACATACATTTGGCACATCGCAGCTTCGACCTCTAGATTCTTCTTCACACCGACATCATGCTATGATGACACATTATATTCATGTCACATATGGATGTTTGAGCTTCAGATGTTATTACCTAGCCAGTTTAGACACTTATTTGATGAGGAGGATGTTTATGCTAGATGGTCTAGACGTTCTACATATGGTGATTTTGTTGAGGATCTATCTGATAATCTTTACATGGATGGTTCGACATTGATTGCATGGGAGGATATATGTGGGGATTTGATTGAGTGTCCTACATTTGTGAGCAGAGATGACTATATACCTGAGGATGGGTATCCTTATGACATGCATTCAGTGGATGATGATGTGGATAGTGATGATGACATGATGTGGATAGTGATGATGATCATCATGTTGATGATGATATTGATGTTGATACATGTACACATGGTGATGGTCATACACATACATGTGATGACATTGATGTATCACACCCACATACCTATGATGATGTATCATGCACACACACACATGATGATATTGATGTATCACACACATACACATGATGATAGTGATACACGTGCACATGATGCCACTGACACATATGTACATGATGAGCTGAAGTATTTGATAATGATAGTGAGAGTGATGTGTGTTAGTCAGATCATGTGGGCATGATCTTGATGGGAGGGATGACAGAGCACATCGAGCATTACGAGCATCATAGAGTTACCTATCTCTATTCCTAGTGATCATAGGGATACATTAGATGACCATAGTGATGCATTACATGATCTTGATGGGCATTTTACTAGTCATGATCATTCGACTACTCATACATCTTTAGTCACACATGGGATTGACACTTCACATGTCTTGGAGCACATCATAGACCATGAGGAGCATAGACCCGAGGTTCTAGTATTAGATGTGTTGGGCTACTCCTCTAAATTTGTTACATGTGGAGAGATTTCCGATATGACCACTACTCTTAGTTTTCATAGCATTCCTGGCAGCATTTGAATGGATCGAGTTGTTGTGATTGAGCAGTCAAGGATAGTGCATGAGAGTAGTGATGAGTTCATAGAGGTGAGACATCGTAGGAGTATGCATATCGATCATATTTTTAGCATATCCTATGACATTGGCTTTGAGAGTTTTATAGTTGATCTAGGTATTTCCTTAGATCCAGTACTATTGGAGATTGATCTATCATGGGATTTAGGTCATATAGGGACACCAGTGATGGAGTTGGTTTATACCTTTGGGGATGACCTTAGTGGCCTTGGAGATTCCATTGATAGTGAGTTGACTGATACCACTTATACCTCTTGTGTAGACACTTGGTCAGTGCTTAGTGATGATAATCTTTATGATGATCCAGTTTCTATTCTAGAGGGACACACACATATAGAGTGTCATACACATGGAGATATTGTGTATGGGTCGGATCATACTCATACATACATAGATATGGTGGATCATGCTTTCGACTTCTTGACTGGTGCTACATATGATGGAGACATGAGTTCACATTTGACTCTACATGCGACTGACCTTGATAAGAGGCTCAGTAGTAATTGAAAAGATGTGCTCAGTTTGATGGTTTGGGATGGGGGTACAGGGCTTCAGGGAATTCATTTGCACATACTAAGTATATGGTGGTCTCATAAATACAACCCACCACTGGGCTTGTTGGACACTTATTCTGAATAATAGGGGTTTAAGAAGGCTAGTTAACTGTTGGGATGAGACAGTGGTGGGGTGGAAAGCACTTGATCAATTGCAGTAGGAATATGATTTATTTACAAGGGAAAGGGATCTAATGAGATAGGTGTTGATTCAGATTCAGGGGGGTGGTTCTCTACTGCCTTTGATGAATCTTGTTGGATTAAGGACTGGGTTTGAGTGAATGGGGTCAAATTGATGAAAGGTACAACTAGGGCATTGTATGCAGAACTAAGGAAAGGGCATTTGAATGTGGATTACTCTAATAGAATATGGAAGGTGCAAGAAACTATGGAATTGTGATGTGTTAGCCTCTCACCTAGAGGACGCTCATCGTAGGGAGCAATACCTAGAGCACTCATGGAGTTTGCACCATATCCATGGGAACACATGCTCCAAGGAGAATAGATGTCCAAATGTCATAAAGTGAGTAAAAGATCCTAGTACATGATAGTAATCTCCTATTTATACCCCTAGGGCCCCATGTGCCCCACATGTGTAAACCCTAGCCCCATGTGCCTAGGCCCATCCCCATGTGCATGTGCACCACTAGGACACTGTTACAAACCATCCCCTCCTACAATGATTTCGTCCTCGAAATCAAAGGGTGGTCGTGCATAAAACATATACAAGAGGCTATGTACAAAAGCCAAAAATAATTACATCCATGACTAAATGTAGTGGAAGACCCGTGTATGGATCATACGACCCCCTGGGTCAAATGGAAAGGATAAAGGGCTCCCGTCGATGATGAGGCTATCTATGCAACCTATTGGATCAAAAGGAAATCCGAGGCATGCAAAATCTAAGGAATTGGCCCCATAATAATCTGGTGCAAGTGGAGTAGATAAGAAACCATTGTTGATGACGAATCTAGTCGAGTATCCTCCAGGATCAAAGGGATATGTACATATACACCCCAAACCATCGAAGCTAGAATGGTAGTAGCTCCTGGATTAAAAGGAAAGCTCGAGTCCAACGAGATAGTAGCCCCAAGGTTTAAAGGAAAACTCATAAGCCCATCCTCACGACCACACTGTGAATCTGGCATGAAAGGTATCCGCCAAAGAAGCTCGAAACTCCTGGCCAGAATATCAAGTGGTCCTGGCACAAAAGAATCATCATGTAGGCCAAGAATGGAATATGTCATAGATACACCTGAATGTCGAACCACATATCCAAAAACTATGCTCCTCAAAGAATGCATCCAAAGATAAATGTCCTGACTCCAAAGATCATAGGATCGTGTTTCTTCTTGAGACAGACATTTTGGAAGAATCTAAGCAACCATGGTTGAAGTTTGAGTGGGAAAGTGCACATTTCTCCACAAAAAATCCCTTATAGGACCCAAGAGTCTCTTCCTTTAACTTTTACTAGACTACCACATGGCATAGAAACATTATATATGTATTCAGCACACTATATTACAAATCACAACTCTATCATGGAAAGGAATTCTGACCCCTTCCCACTTCTTTATTTTTGCTAAAAATCTGTTTAAGGCCCAATCCACTAGCTGTTTATTTGAGACATCAACCCCAAAGGGGACTCCCAACTGTCTTACAATTTTCCCTCTTTAAATAACCTCACATCCCCACCTTTGCAAATCAAAATCATTATCCTCTAACAAGCTAATAATCTTGGATTTCTAGATATTGCACCTTGAACCAAAGGCATTTGCAAATTCCTGAATAATGTTTAAAGCTTGTCTCATATTTTCATTATCAACCTTGAGAAACATCAATGAGTCATCAACAAAGCATTGAATAACTAGCTGCTCATCACTGAACCTCAATCTTAATCCAACAACAATACCTTTTGAACAAGTATCTTCCAGGGCAACAATCAATGGGTGAGAAGCAATGGCAAACAATAGAGGGGTAAGAGGGCATCCTTGCCTTACAGATCTGTTAATGACAAAGCCTCCAATTACTCTACCATTTAACAAAACATTAAATTGGCTTCCCCAAGTGAGAGTGTAAATACAATTGGCCATTTTGGATCCAAAACCTAACTTCTCCATCACTCGACAAACTTGCATACTATTTAGATCGTGGTTGCCACTCTCCCGAGAGTCATTCTCACTAGCCATCTACATTACACAACAAGAGCACGATGGCATCACTTACATATATGTGTGCCTCATCTTTCTTTCGTAAAGACACAAAGAAATTCGATCATATATGTATGAGAAAGAGTGTAAATAGATGCATATTGCATATTCATTAGACACATGGCCTGAATGAACATATGGACAATGTCAAAATCTTATTTGAATTCACTCTTAGGTCTTTTGGTGTGTGGGCGCGTGCGCGTGCCCTACAAGCAAGGGGAAGGACCAAAGGAGGGTTTTCGCATAAGTGCATTTGAGACCTAATTAGTATATTAACGCTTGCGAACTAGACTTGCTCTATTTTTCAACTCTTTTCTTTGTCATTTAAGCAACATTTAGGTCTTTTCCAAAAACTCTCTCTCTCTCTCTCTCTCTCTCTCTCTCTCTCTCTCTCTCTAAGTATATGTTTTATACACATGTGTGTACGTGACTATAATCGCGAAGCGGCATTATCACCATAGTCTGTACCTTACATACTAAAGCTAAACAAGGTAGGCTAATAGGCTACCTAGAAGAAAGTGTGAATAAGCATAGAGCTTTCTCTCTATCTGATTTCTTTTCCATATGAACAAATTCTTGTTCATGTCTCTCTCCTACTTTTTTCCATGAAAGTTTTCCTATTCATATACATATCTCTCTCTCTAACATTTTCCTATTCATATCTCTCTCTCTCTCTCTCTCTCTCTCTCTCTCTTCCATATCAGGTGAACATGTTATACACTTATATAAGGTGAACATGTTATATAAACTATGTATACCAATGGAATTTTTTTTAATATTTGTGAACAATGTGAACATATCCTTTCAACTTTCGGGAACGTATGCACTGAAAAAAAACAAGAGAAAAAAAAAAGGATAAACGAAAGGGGCACGCCTACCTGGCAGATGAAGCGGCCGGGTAAGTGGCGAGGTGAGCTTGTAATTGAAGCAGCACGCGCAATGCACCGTTGGCAGTTGGAGTACGGACGTCAAGCTGCTCTAGGTGCTGCAGAGTACATACGGCTGGCCTGGGTGCTGATGGACGTCGTCATGGATATATGACGGAGCTTGACAAATTAGCAGCAGCGCACACAAATTATAAGCAGCTAGATATCGTCGAGCTGCATATGCATATTGCGGACCACAGTATGTCTTGGTCGCCCCAGCTCTGTTTCTGATCAGCTCCCTCTCTCTCTCTCTCTCTCTTTCCTCTAGCTATTGTATCCTCGCGCAGGAGCTGCCATGATACCTAGCGCCTGCTTTGGCGCCTCTCTCTCTGTCTCTCTCAGCTGCACACTCATTAGACTTTCCCCGCGTCCAGCTGTTCTAATTAATGCTAATTGACGGTGCCTATCTCTCTCTCTCCATAACCTGGCTCGAACCCACCGAACTCATAAATATCACGGGTTCAATCCCCCACTAGAGAGAGAAGAGAGCAAGGGAGAGAAAACTCAATAAATTTTTGAGAGCTCATGAAGAACAAAAATTTGGTATGCCTAACAAGGGTAGATTGATGAAGCCCTGGACTCTTCCAATAGATACAAAGCAAGGGACTCGCTCTAGAGATAGTCTCCTAGAATGCACTAATGAAAGGATATGCCCTGTAGGGATAATTCTTCTCAAGCTTTGTGTTTAGGACATAAAATCAAGCATGCCAATCATTAAAAAGCAATTATGTGCCCAAATGTGTTGTGAAATGAGGTCTACAATGCTCTCAACAATATTGGTGATTGAACATTGGTTGGTGTGTCCAAAGCTTGGATAAAGCGTCATGAATGTTGGTTGGTTCATGCGATAATGTGCCTTGCTAGCTATCGAAGGGCGACCTCACTATGATTGGCTCATATTGATGGAAGATGAATCCGTACAAACTTGCCTAACATAGACATGAAGCACCATGTCTCTCTAGCTATCTATCTATTATATATATGTTTTTCCATCCATTAGTCACGTAGGCTGTAACGCCAGTGACCGACGGCGGTGGCAGACCGGATGGCCATGTCCGGGGTTCAGTGGGAGAGGACGCCCATACGGAGTCATGGGCGGCCAGGCTAGTGTGGACGGCAGGCCACACACTATATAGCCTGGGGGAGATGAGGGACAATCCTCATTCTTCCTCTATGGCTGGGTGGTGAGCCAGAGGTCGTCTCCTCCTGTGGTAACGCCAGTAGTGGTGTTACAGCGATCTAACACTGGTATCAGAGCATCGGTTCGATTGGGTCATCAGGTTCCGTGCGTGACCGGGGGACCGGAGCCCACTCAATGGTTTTCAACCATTCAAATCTCATCCTTATCTCCACGATGGAGTGTGTGGAGGGAGGCGGCCAGAATTGAAGGGGAAGAATTCTCTCTCTCTCTCTCTCTCTCTCTCTCTCTCTCTCTCTCTCTCTCTCTCTCTCTCTCTCTCTCTCTCTCTCTCTCTCTCTCGGTAGCACACAACAAAGTGAATTGCAAGTAAGCATTTCGTTTCTTTTTTCTGCGTTGAAGCTTGTCTGCGAAACAAATTTTCGTTTGGTAGAGAGAGGAAGTCGCCTGGTGTAAGCAACGTCTGTCTACTGTGTGTGGGGGGGGCGAAGACCAGCCCCACGACCTCTTAACGGGGCAAACACAGGTGGCCAGCTAGGCCACGCAGCCACTGCCTAATGCCGCTGGCGGCCAACCAACCATGACCAGACGGTCAGCCACGAAAAGAATGCTGAAAAACCAGCGTTGATTCTGTGTGGGGGGTGCGAAGACCAGCCCCAGGACCCGTTATACGGACGAAAAGAATGCTGAAACGCCAGCATTGATTCTGTGGGGGGTGCGAAGACCAGCCCCAGGACCCGTCTTTGCTGCTGTGCGAAAGGGCGGCCAACCACGCAGCTACGGCCAGCCCTTAGGTGGCCAGAGCCAGGCCACGCAGCCCAGTGAGTGGCCGGCTGCCCAACGGGCAGCCTGCCCAACCCATAGGCGGCGGCCAGCCACGACAACCGGCGACCATCCATAGCCGACGGCCAGCCTTGAGGGCGACCTGCCCAACGGGCAGCCGACGGGTGGCCAGCCCACATGCGAAACAAAATAAAACGAACGATTTTATTTTAAGTGGAAAGATAAAATTTGTCTGTAAATTTTTATTTTTTGTTTTTTTTCTTTTGGTATCAGAGCTAGGACAGGACCTCTTGGAGTATGACGATGATGATTATGACCTATACCCTGCCGACGTCCTGACAGAGACGGAGCTCTCTAGTGGACTGTTTAAATATCTTAATGCCAAACTGAACAATATGGGTAAAGTCCAGGCTGACTTAGTCACGATGCTACAGACCATCTCCACACGGTTAGATGCACTGACAGCTGCCTCGGCTAGTACTCCGACTCCTCGTGGTAGCCGAGCTCCTGCGGCACGGGTGAGCGTAGCCTCACCAATGGTTGCAGGAGTACAGGCCGATGCGCCTACGGGGCCGTCCGTAGCGACAGCTTCGTCGTTATTAAAAGACTTAAAGCCGCCTAGTTTTGGTGGCGAGGAGAAGGAGAGAAACAAGGACTCCGTCAATATGTTTCTAGCGAAGTGGTCAGATTTGCATGCGCTGCCGTATACAGCCCGTAGTAGAGAGGCTAGCCTCTCATTAACCGGCAAAGCGTACAAGTGGTGGATGAGTTTAACAACTCGTCTTTCCACTTGGACGGAGTTTGAAACGATGTTTCGAAAAGAATTTTTGCCTGTTAAAATGAGGCAGAGAGAAGTTGGGAGTTATGGGACAAGTGCTCGATGGAGAACAAATCCCTAACTCAGTACATCTCAGACTATAGGGAGATAGTACTCAAGCTAAAGGGAATCGATGCATTCCAGACATTGCGAGGCTTTAAGAGAGGCCTCAAAGATGATTACCTTGAGTACGTCGAGCCCTTACAGCCTAAAGACTTAGCAGAGGCAATTAAGTATGCCGGACTTAAAAGAAAAGGGTTCCGCAGTGATAAACAAGGGGATAGGACGGACCAGGAAGGACAGGGTGGTCATTGGTCTAAAAAACCGCGACCATCCAAGAAGAAAAGAGACATCAAAATCCAAAAGAAAGAGCAGTATATTAAAGCGCGAAAGAAAAATCGCTGCTTTAATTGC
The DNA here is from genome assembly GCF_041138505.1 of Cibotium barometz. Lineage (NCBI taxonomy): Eukaryota > Viridiplantae > Streptophyta > Polypodiopsida > Cyatheales > Cibotiaceae > Cibotium > Cibotium barometz. The sequence goes on along the minus strand of NC_141058.1, from coordinate 58,720,644 downwards.
AATGATGTAGGACACACGAAGGCTGAGTGTCCAAAGCCTAAAGCTAGCACGAGTGGCAACGAGCCCAAAAAAGATGGTAAATCCTCGAGGCAGTTGCATACAGTGCAGAGACTCCCTCTCAGTTCCGCAGAGTTCAGAGAGGTGACAGTGTGTCATTGTGATGAGCATCATGCTTGTTCAGTGACACCAGCGATGTGGCAGCCTACTGTAGGTCCGCATGACATGGTGCGCATGTATGGCACCATAGGTGGCTGTAGAGTCACAGCTTTTATTGATGATGGAGCTAGCCACAACTTCTTGAACTACTCGTTAGTCAAGAAGTTAGGGTTGACTGAGACCCGGAGTGATCATGAGTATACTGTTGGCCTAGCCAACGGATATGACAAAACGGTATGGAATACCGTAGTATTGGGGGTCCCATTATCTATGCAGGACTACGAGGCTCCGCTTGACTTTCAGGTCATGCACTTAGCCAGAGCAGACGTATATCTAGGCAGGGAGTGGCTGTATGGCTTGGGCCCTAGTCTAGCTCGGAATTACTTACATAATATGCTATGTTTTGAGCATGGAGGTAGAGTCATTACCCTGCAGGGCGACCGTACTGTCCCCGCCACACCACTTATTTCCTCCATGGAGCTGTGTACAGCAGTCCGCAGAGACCAGATAGCAAAGGTATATGCTTGTTATCCTCTTTTGAATTCTGTTTCCGTAGATGAAACAATAATTGATGTTTGCGTAGACAAACAAGGAAAACAAAATAGCCTTGGACGAGACCCACTGTTTGAAAACCCTGTTTGGCATGCATGTGATTCAAACAAGAAAAAATCCAAGGTGAAAGAGACATTAAAGAAAAAGTACGTAGATACTTTAATGAATTTATTAGAGGAATTTCAAGATGTTTTTCTTGATGATTTACAAGATGGTTTACCACCATCTAGAGAAGTAGACCATGGCATCGAAGTTATGCCAGGATCAAAACCTATAAGCAAACCTGCTTATAGATTAAGCCACTCCGAGGCACAAGAGGTGGAAAAACAATTAACGAAATATTTGAACAAAGGCTTTATTCGGCCTAGTTCAAGTCCGTGGGCATCGCCTATTCTTCTGGTAAAGAAGAAAAATGGATCTATGCGGATGTGCATAGACTATAAGGCTCTTAATCAGATAATGATTAAGAACAAGTATCCAATGCCACAGGCATGGATGAGTTGTTTGATCAACTCTATGGATCGAGATACTTTACAAAAATAGACCTGAGATCTGGGTATCATCAGGTTAGAATAAAAGCAGAAGATGTTGCGAAGACAGCATTTAGGACCCGTTTCAGGCATTTTGAGTTTTTGGTTATGCCATTTGGGCTAACCAATGCTCCAGCGATGTTTATGACGCTGATGGACAGCATTTTACGTCCATATCTAGGAAAATTCGTAGTAGTTTTCCTAGATGATATTCTTGTGTACAGTAAGACACAGAAAGAACACAGAGCATTTGCGTCTAGTGTTCGAGTTATTGCGAGAGCACAAACTATTTGCAAAGAAGAGCAAATGTGAATTTTTTAAAACAGAAATTCACTACCTTGGCCATATTATATCCGCCGATGGTACGCGGATGGAGCCAGAAAAAGTAGAGGCTATTCTTAAATGGCCAGCGCCGAAGAATCTCGAGGAACTGTAAATTTTTCTTGGCATGTCGGGGTTCTACCGACAGTATGTGAAGGACTACGCGAAGATCGCAGTCTCGTTGATTGACCAGTTACGGTCAAAAACTAAAAACATTAGTTGGGGGGGAAGCCCAACAGAAGAGCTTTGATAAGCTCAAGGTGACCATAGCAGCTGCACCTGTTTTGACTATTGTCGATCCAAATGAGCCGTTTGTTTTGGAAACAGACGCTAGTAATGAGGCCATTGGGGCCGTACTTATGCAAAGGGGACGCCCAATTGCATTTGAGATTAAAAAGTTAGACTGTGCGCAGCGTAACTACTCGGCTTATGAGTGAGTTACTAGCGATAGTTCATGCACTGAAAAAGTGGAGACACTATTTATATGGTGCTACTTTTCAGGCCCGGACGGACCATGAAAGTCTGAAATGGCTTTCAAGTCAAAATGAATTGAAGGGTAGAAAAGCTCGGTGGGCGGAGATTCTACAGGAGTTTGACCTTCAGATACGTTACCAGAAAGGTAAGTATAACGTGGTGGCAGATGCACCTAGTCGCATGCCACAAATTAATGAACTTAGTTTCACAGTCTTCAAGAATGATTTCTTGGAGTCACTACGTGGTTTATGTGAGCACGATCCATCTTTTACAGAGGTCTGGCGCGCTGTACGCGTACGCACTTCTTCACAGATGCGACCACCTCCCTCGTTGGCACGTATTGCTAGTTCGGAGAGACTGGCTGAAGGTGCAACGAGAAGGGAAGCGAGAGTTAGTTCGGAGAGACTAGCCGTGTCTTCTGGGTATAGTTTAGAGCAGAAAAGCTCTGACATAGGCCCTTCATCACCTTTGACTGCCACGGCTTCAAAGGGGAGTGATAAACTTCGTCGAGGGGAGAAATATGCTAATTACTCCATTGACGACGGGTACTTACTCTACAAGGGTAGAGTATGTGTACCAACCATTGGTGACTTTCGGGCCCAAATTCTTAAAGAAATTCATGATAGTCGAAGTGCGGGTCATCCCGAGATTCAGAAGACCTATGCACTAGTAAAAAGATAGTTTTATTGGCCTAGTTTGTTTAAGGACGTCTAGACTTTTGTGCTGAAATGCAGTAAGTGCCAGGTCAATAAACATGAACGTCTAAAGGTTGGAGGACTACTCCATCCGCTGGAGATTCCTCAGGGGAAATGGGAAAGCATTTCCATGGATTTCATTATCGGTTTACCCAAGACGAGTCGAGGGAATGACTCGGTGTGGGTGTAGTGGACAGGTTAACTAAAATGGCAAAGTTTATCGCCACGAAGAAAACTGTTAAAACGCCAGAGTTGGCAAAACTCTTTATTGAACATCTCTACAAGCTATATGGCCTGCCCGCAGATATAGTGTCGGATAGAGATAGAAAGTTCAATAGTCATTTTTGGAGGGAAGTCTTCAAAAAGTTGGATACTACTCTGAGTATGAGTACGGCAGATCATCCGGAGTCGATAGTCAAACTGAAAGAGTTAACCAAATTCTAGAGGATATGTTGCGTTCTTATGTTAGTAAGAAGCAATCTAATTGGGAAGAGTACTTGCCCTTATTGGAGTTTGCCTTTAACAGCTCCAAACACTCAGCTACTGGATTTACACCATTCATGTTAATGTATGGATTCTAGCCGAGATCTCCGATGGCTGTAGGCCTAGAAAAGGAGAAGATTCAATCTGTCAAGGATTTCCTTGAAGATATGAATGATATGCTCAGAACCGCATGTGAGAGCATTCGTAGCGCTCAGGATCGCGCTAAAACTTATGCGGATAAAGGACGTAGAAAGGTGACCTTTGCAGAAGGTGACTTTGTATTCCTCAAGGTTCCTGCACAGTCAGAAACCATGAAAACGGGAAAGTGTGATAAACTTTCTCCGAGATATTGTGGTCCTTTTAAAATTCTTAAGAAGATTGGGGACGTAGCATATAAACTTGAGTTACCGGAGAGTTCTCAAGTCCATCCTGTCTTCCATGTCAGTAAACTGAAGCAATCAGTTCACGGGTTAGAGAACACAGTTTCTCCAGAGATTTTGGTGGACTTGATAGAGCCACCAAAGATACCACATGAACTTGAAAAGATTCTACAGTATAGTGACAGACAAACCCGACATAAAGTGTACCAGGAGGTACTTGTTAAATGGACAGATAGGGATGAGGAGGTAGCTACCTGGGAACGCCGTAGTGCAGTTTCCAATCTATCTGCACCTAGTCGAGTTCGCCTACAATGCCTCTTATCACCGAAGCATCGGGATGAGCCCTTTCAAAGCTCTGTATATGGAAAGACTGCCTAACACCATTAACTTGGTGTGACCCATTGATTAGGGTTGAGATGTCCATACAGATGCTTAGAGACTTGTTGGGAGATGAACATCATAGGGGAACCAATGCAAAAATCCATGTTCCCATTCCATACACCTCAAAAAGCTTGAGACAAAGCAGACCCAATCTTCCTCAAAGGATAGCCTCCATTCCAAGAGAGATTTTAGGTCTCTCTTCTTTCCTCTCTTCTCAGGTCTAAATTCCTATTGGCACCTTGCTCCAACGTAGCCCAAGTCTATGGAACGATTCTATCTATCTACCTATCTATATACCTATCTATCTATCTACCTATCTATCTGACTATACCCATATGATACCTATCTATCTATCTATCTATCTGACTATACCCATATGATACCTATCTATTTATCTATCTATCTACCTATCTATCCATCTATCTATATACCTATCTATCTATCTATCTATCTATCTGACTATACCCATATGATACCGATCTATCCACCTATCTATCTATCTATCCATCTATCTATATACCTATCTATCTATCTATCTATCTGACTATGGAATTTTTTATGATACTTACGGGTAAGAGGGAAGGTTTGATGATACTTACCGGAGAACACAAGATGGATTTTCCCATCAGTTTTACCAGCCGCCAACTCAATGAAGCTGAGAGGGATTAGGCATGGTCTACACCGTCAAGAAGTTCCGCCCATTATCTTGAAGCAACTAAGTTTGTTTTCTTCGTAGAAAACCAAGCCCTCCTGTACCTGGTAAATAAGCCCTGTATGACAGGTAGAATCATCCAATGGCTACTTATACTGCTTGAGTTTTACTTCACCATTAGGGGGAGGAAGGGCTCTCAGCATGTTCTCATAGACCATATGTCCAGGATTGCTAACGGTGAAAATCCGATGGGAGTAGATGATGATTTACCAGACGCCGCCCTATTCCAACTATGCTTGATTCCTAAATGGGACAAGGAGGTGGCACATTTCTTAACCAACGGCTTACCTGTAGATCCCCTCCTCAACAAAGACCATGCTTGTCGCTTAATAAAACAAGCAGCCTCCCTACCAACTCATTACAGGCCAACTTTATAAGTAGGGGAAAGATAAAATCCTAAGACGCTGTGTCCGAGAATACGAGTATGTCTTTCTCCTTGAACATGCTCACTCTGCTTGTGTTGGTGGGCACTTTGCAGCAAATATCATTGCTCGTAAGGTCCTCACGGCTAGGTTATGGTGGCCCACTCTAATGGCTGATGCTGTAGAATATGTGAGTTGGTGTGATGAGCACTAGTGTATAGCAATTCCCCGCTTCAAGGACCACATGCCCCTAAACCCAATTGTGTCTTTACAGCCCTTCAAGAAATGGGGCATAGAGTTCATTGGACCTATCAGTCCGGTGCATATATACTCAAGCCCAATACGTAATAGCTGCTAATGGATTATTGCACCAAGTGGGTAGAAGCTCATGCAATGCGTAAGGCCGATGCTAGATCGATTGCTAAATTGCTTTATGAATCAATCATCACCTGCTTTGGCTGCCCCCTTGAGCTTGTCAGTGACAATGGAATACATTTCATTAATGAGGTAATCCAATTCCTCTTTTTGCAAGAGTTCCTTGTCACTCACAAGAAGTCCTCCCCATATTACCCACAAGCAAATGGCCAAGTGGAAAGCATGAACAAATTTATTGGGAACAAAAGTTGTCGGCTACACTTTGGGCTTAAAGAACTTCGTATACAGCAGCAACCAATACTACCCCTTTCAGTTTAACCTATGGTACTAAAGCGCTTATGCCCATGGAGTTCTCAGTCCCTAGCTTACGTGTCGCAATGCAAGAAAAACTCACTGGAAATGTCTCAGGTTGTCGTGTATTCAAGCTTGAAAATCTTGATGAAACACACCTTTTAACAGTATACAACATGATTTTCTTAAGAAGCTAAGGCACAAATAATGGTTTGGCGAGACCAGCTTAAGGATAAACAAATGAATGAGGGCGATATGGTCCTCTTATTCATTACCACCAATACACATAAAAAGAAGCTCAAGCTCAGAGGCCTAGGACCATTCCTAGTCACCGAGATAACACCACAAGGTGTAGTGCGCATCGAAACACTGGAAGGTGTGGAAATGGATGGTTGGTTACTTCAATGGTAGCAAACTTACACATGGTCTTTCTTTCGCTGTTTTTTATCGTGGATGGCTTTTAAGGTGGCCTCCATGAGAGAGCCATAATATGAAACGAGCTACACAAGATTAGGCCAAACCAAGGCAAGCCAAACTTTGGCAGAGACATATCATGCTTAATATGGCCCAAGTGGTGAGCCTTGAAGAAGAAGACTGGGAGGTGAAGCCTGCTCGGTTGTGGTTAGGAATGACCACCCTGAAAAGCTTTGTCCAAAAATTAGCTCTTGTCGATACAGGGGCTAGTTACAATTTGATGTCCTATGAAAAACTTGGTGTTCTCTTGGGGAACCCTCACTCAAAGAGACTCCTGCCATCGCTTTACAACTGTGGCATCACAGCATGTTCATCATGTAGGTACAATCATACTTCTGTTCCACATTGGAAATAAAGGGAAGTTCTACGTGATACCTACGGGAACCATGCATGAAGAGATACTTCTAAGAAGGGGTTGGAAGAGACATAACTGGTGCAACATCGACTGGGACGCACGAACGACAACCCTTCAGCTGGCTTCCGGCCAAGTTACTATCCTCATGATGGACGAAGAGCCCATACCCACCGCAGCTTCCCCATGCCAAGCACTTCCCATATCTCCACCCACCATGCCAAGCACTTCCCATATCACCGCAGCTTCCCCATGCCAAGCACTTCCCATATCACCACCCACCATCATTCCATCACCTCACCCCTATCAATCCATCCCCCCAAAAAAGAGGCCGCTTCTCATTCCAACCACATCACACCTCTCACACCCACACTCGGCAGCAACCCACTCTCACATGGTCACCTCACCTGCTGCTGCTGTCCCACCAAACCAAACTAACCAAACTAACACTACTAACCAAACTCCATACGGCTTACCATCTCGCCTTTGGGTACCTAAAAAGCTTCTCGCAACACAAGGTTATTTATGAAGGTGAATCTAAATTGTGGATCCCCAAAAGATCCAATCATACCCTTCATCCACCACAGGCAACCAAAGCTCCCTGTCCCCCATGTTGGTAACACATTCGCCAACCACAAGGCTATAGGGTACAAGAAAAACCACAAGCCTACAGGGTACAAGAAAAACACAAGCCCAAGGGCTCCCCACGGAGTTCCAACCCTCAGCTGTACCCAAAACCAACTCTCTGGTGGATCCCCAAACCTCTTCTATGAGCCGAACACTTCTACAAGGGCAATCATCATATTTGGATCCCCAAATCTCCCCAATCTCAACTTCCACCCCATGTCACTCTAGCAGCCCCCTACCCTTCAATGGCAACCCAAGGCGACATCCTCTGTAAGGTCTTCCTAGGAAAAAGGAAAGCAGAAGCTTCATAGTGATACTACAACCTCCATGTTGCCACTAATAGAGTTAATTACCGATATACCTCCAACGTCAGCAACCCCTCCACCTATCATTGTGAGGCTACAACAATAGAGTACCACAATGCCATCATCAGCTCAGGGTCTTTCAGTCTCTGGTACTTCCTTACCAACTGCCTCAGAATCCCTCAAGTGATACCTACTACCTCACCATCGCCTAATTGGAATCGACTCCTTATTTTGGAAAATTGGGCATGCGGTCAGTACAAAACCCGCAATGGGGTACTTGCAGCATAGCCTTTGAGTACAAAACCTGCTTTAGAGTGCCAACTCCAAAAAAAAAAAGAGAAGCCACGGCCGTACTCTTTATAGGTTCTGAAGTGCTACGAGCATTCGAAGTTTGCCATGGCCGCCCCAACCTACCCCCAATGGAATGCCTTGACCATTCCTTCCCCTACTCAACTGCCACGCACGTTCAAAGTTTGCTTTCATGAGCCCCCAGCCGTTCCTTTTTGATTTCTTGAGCGAACGCCCATTCCCTTCTTCAATTTGGAACCCACGTCCGTTCGCTCTTGATTTGCTGATGTTGCCAGTCGTTCTTTTCTGATTGTATGAGCAAACACCCGTTCCATTTTTTTTTTTGGAATCCTGTGACCGTTCGCTGGCCTTGCCATGCTCGTTCACTTCCACTAACCATTTGCCATGGCCGTTCCTTCCATTTGCCATATCCGTTCCCTGCTAATGCCACGGTCATTCCTTGGACTTGCCACGTCTGCCAAACCTATAAATAAGGGCCCCACCCCCTCATTTCCTCACTTTCAGCTTCCACCCCCATCCACCAGCACCATGTCGGACACCTCTGACTCTTCTGTAGAGGTTCTCTATCATACCACCATCAGGAGAAAGCGACCTTCAGGTGGCCGCTTTGAGGAGTACGCCAAGCACCCAACCCAGCTTTCTCATCTAAGTGAGGATCTCATGAGGCAGGTCAATGGCCATACAGTAACTCAGATGACCAATTGCATCTACCATCGGAGGTAGTGCAAGTTTCTCAATGAGAGATGCTACTGGGCCAAGGCCCAAGAGCACCAAGTGTCTAAGGATTTATACCAGACCAACCTACTGTAGATGCAGCTCCAGGAAAAAATTGACGAGCAAACACAACAATTGGGGCATGGCCTCGCTCGCATCACCGATCTCCCAACAACATCTGACTCATGCCCATGAAGCAGCACAGCGGGCACGTCATGAGCTAACCATCGTCGAGAGCCTGCACCAAGATGCCTAGAATCGGGCCCATGAAGCGGAGGACACCCTTTCCCGCACCCAAATAGATTTTCTGCAACACCGAGAGATTTCTGAGGCTACTATCCAAACTTTGGAGGAGCACCTCGGTGAGGCTGAAGCCCGGGCAATGCAGCCTCCTTCCACTCCCTCTATTCCCTCTTCTAGCACCCTCAACTGCAAAGTGGACGCCGTGATGGATACCGCCAAACAAAGCTCCCACTCTTAGCCCTTCCCCCACAAACACCCTCCCAGCCAATCGACCTCCATTTCCAGAGCGTCCGCCTTAACCTTCTCCTGCATAATCTTCACCTCGACAAGCCCCTTTCCTACCACAGCTTTACCTACCTCCTCATCTCAAGCATCACCTTCATCCCCCATTTCTTCTTTCAGGGCCTTCTCTCTTTCCACCACCCCCATGACTTTTATGAGCTCCCCCAACATCCTCTGAGCTCCCCCAACATCCTCTCCAAGCTACATTGATTGGCTGGTCTCAACTTTTGTGCTTTGGCTTCCCTTCTGACCCAGCCGAGTTCATTGATCTATCTGCCCCCGACGGCTTATGCCCCTATCCCTACCCCTCCCAGATCTCCTCACGGGCGCTGCATTATTTACAGGATGTCAACTAGCGCGTCGTGAATAGTGCCTATCTCTCTCTGGACGGATGCTCTCCCCCCTTACTCCGTCGAAGACCTACTCATTTTGTACCGTAGATGTTTTGAGTAGCTCGAAGGTGATGGTAGCAACTGGCATCTACCAGTTTGACAACACATGTCGCCTTTCCACTAGACTTCACCGCCAACAAAGCTACTGCCGCCGCAGTGGCTTTCGTTCATGCCCCCATGGCCCCATAGATGCCGCTGAAGAGCTGGCCTGACCCCGGCCACACGATAACGACGAAGGTGATGATGGCCAGGGCAGTCTGCCACCCCCACCCCCACGACTCTCTTCTCCCCCACTTCCCCCACCACCACCCAGCTCATCTTTCACCCCTACCAGTATAATAGCCAACCCCCACCCCCACGACCCTCTTCTCCCCCACCTGCCCCACCCCCACCAGCCAACCCCCGTCTAGCACCTCAACCTCCCCTCCCTCTTTTCGATGCACAATCTGTCTCCCCCCATCCATTTTTCCACCACATCCCCATCACCCACACCCCCATCACCTCCTTTTTTATCACTTCAACTAGGAATGCACACTCCATTCCGTGATCTCTCCTCCACTTCTGCTAAAACCCCACCCATCCTCGATGCCAGCCTCGCCATGGGAACCTCAACAACGACAACCCCTCCACCCCCACCGACTCAACACCCCTCCACCCATAACCTCAAAGAAGGGTAGATCCCACTACCGCCACCATTGGAGCATGAGGAGGTCGACCCTCCGCTCAACCCTCTCAACTGTCATGATCCCCTCGACCGCACGGAGTTTGAGCAAGAAATCGCCATCCTTTTCGATCGACAACTCCAAGGAGAGCCCATCACCCACCTCACCGACCGCATGGACATTTATGTCTTGTGCCCTTACCTCGATTCAAAGCACCACCAATGGCCACGGGACCACTCCCTAAGGACACGAGGCGGATACCACCGGCCATCCGCCACTGTTCGTCTCGTCCCATTCATCCTCATTGTGGTTTCGCTCAGCTTATTACATTTCAACCAATTTTCAAGGATCATCATTTTTCAATCAGAATCCAAATCAACTCATCAGTTCTCAAACAGAATTAAAAATCATCAGTTCTCAAACAGAATTAAAAATCATATCAACCACATTCGAAATCATCATCTGGATAGTATTAATGCTTATAATCTCAAGTCTTAGATCTACTCGTATATACTGTCGATAAAGAGCTGCAGTTATACCCTCGGTATATACGAGTAGTCATGATACTTGGAACTATAAGGTAAATACCATCATTGTTCTTGGCTTTTTTCCTTGTTAATGCGCCCATTAGGAGAAATGTGGGCTCATTTTTTAGCCTTTTAGTTTTAGAGAGAGAGTGGTGCTCAACCAATGAGGAAGAGGCTTCCGTAAACAGAGAAATTCGGCATTTTAAAGCAAGAAGTCAAGTAAATAGAGTAAAATTATGCTCAAAATGCATCTTAAAATAACATTTACTCAACTTAAAATAATAATAAAATAATACTACCGAATCTTTGCACGTAAGCTAAAAGATAGTGGTAGTTAATGATAGAGAATCTCTAAGTTTCCCCCCAAAACTAGCTCTAATCTTCTTCGTCTCCAACATAGTCCTTCTTTCTTTTTCTAAGTCTCCTCCAAATTAAGCTCCCATCTTCTTCTTCTGTGTGTCTTTTTCTACACAAAATGGCAACCTGTAGAAAGCCTTGTACTAGCATTTTAGCTATTATTGTATTCAATAGTTATAATACGGACAATGGGACATGGATACCATCTACAATTACAATCAGGAGAGCTGGGTACTTTTACAGAGAAGGAAGAGAAAGAGGAGAAATGCTAATGAATTTGTTTGTGGAGCCATTCAAGGGACAAGTTAAAGAGTTCAAGGTATGTGAATCTAGCAAGCGTGTGACAGAGATACTAATACAAGTGGATTGTGAGTGTATGCTTATAGGTTTAGATATAATCTTCTTCTACATGTGTATAGATATCCATCCAGCATGTAGACTTGAGGGTGAAAAAATTTCCTCCTGGTCTTCCATACGATATCGTCCCAAAACTATGAGTAGTATCTCAGTCAAAGCTTCTTTTATTTTAAAAGTGTTTAATTGTTGTTATTATGCAATTGTTTATCCATTCAATCCTATCTCCTTATTGTTTTAAAAGTGTCTAATTGTTGTTTTAAAAATATCTAATCTTTTGGTTTTATACAGATATTTATCCATCCAATAGGATAGACTGGCAACGAGTGGAGAGTATAAGTGGGATTTTTTTATGCTTTCCATGTACATGTAGGAGAACAAAATTACAAAGGAAGAACTCATAGAGATCTTGCAGGACCACGACATATTTTTCTATGATATGTAGTACTTTGAACCAAACACGTCTTTTGGATGGGGTCATTTGACTCCATTACCCCTCCCATTATTTGGAAGCAAAGATTGGCCATTGCCAACTTTACAAACAGTTACTAGTGAAAGTTATAGGATCAGGTTGTATCACGACATACAGAAGTCTCTTAAGGCATCTGTTGTTTGCAAACAAAGAATGTCAAGCTTACTATTTTTATGCCTATCAAAGTGTTTGTTGACCTTTTCTTTGATGAAGAAATAAGAAATACTTCAACAATGTTTATTTGCAAGTCAAGTAAGGCACTGGACTTTTCGAAAAATGGTTGGGACAAGAGAAAGACAGAAGGCATCATTTCTATTTTGGAGAAGAAGTCAATAGTTTGTAAGTACATTGTTGGCTCTCAAAACTTCATTGCAACTTTTCACTACACCAGATATCATTATGTTAATGGTAACCTTGTTCCATTAGATCAAGATTTGGAGTCAGATCCTGAGAATACGCCTCTAGTAAAACGGAGATATATTTGGAAGGAAAATTGCTTACAATGCTGAACACACTATCTAAAACATCTCTTTCTCAATTAGAGAAGACCTTACATATGAGGAGATTGAAAAATTGCCAAAAGATTATACATTTACAATGGATACTAAAAAGGTACACCATTTATATTTACATTCACCATTTAGTATGCTGTGCAAAACATTATGTAAGATACCACTAACAAAACCCTTTTTTTACAGGTGCCAAGATGAAAAGAGAAAATGACTTTCTGCAAAGAATATGTCTCTCATACTATTCATTTGATTAGTCGTTGAATGATGACAATCAAAACATTGTAACTTCAAAAGAAATTTAATATATGAAAGATTTTTTTCTTACAAAACAATGTTAGGTCTCTTACAAAATTGATGTTAATCTTACAAATGTAAATAAAAGTCTAATGATGCTGACATCGATCAGAAGACTATGGGACACACGAAAGCGATGCCGTGATTGAGAACTTCACTGTGCTTGGGACTGAGGTGGCCTTCGATTTTGCTCCTCTTACAGTCTTTCCATTTCTTTCCATAGTCTTTCTTCTCTTTCCCTCTCCACTTGCATCTTGACCTGCCTCCTGGATTCCACCCATTCATTCACCTCAGCTTGCAGCCCGTCATCATAATCATTGAGGGTAGCCACATGTGCTTCAACTTCTCTTTGCTGGTCCTCGTGTCGCTAACGTACTCTCTTTGCAACTTTCCTTGCAAATTATTTTGCCCTCATGATCTCTTCTTCTGCACGATCATGGATAACCAAAATAATTCTTTGTACAGCTTTGGTCCTGACATGTTTTATGTGCAAGGGAGCATATTTGTTCAGAATTATTTCTTGTACACAGAGAAAAGCTTTGTTAGCTACATTATTTCTACGTTACAAACATCACTTACATCAGGTGGCACTCTTATTCTATGATATGTCATGTTTTGTACAAGGTTCGGCTCCATTAAGAGATGTTCCAATGCATATACAAATTTTTGAGCACATCTGAGAGGTCAAAAAAACAAGCATCAACTTATCCTACTTAAATAAATCTACATGCTTGTGGAAGAGGGAAATGCTTAAATAAATCTACATGCTTAAATAAATCTACATGCTTGTGGAAGAGGAAAATGTCAATAGGGACTTACTCTCTAAAAAAGCGGCCATGATATTGTTGAATAGAGTTTGCAAAATAACACGTGTTTTGCTCAATGTCGTACAAAAGCAAACTCCAGTGTCGACTGAAAAAAACAAAGAGGACATAGGTGTTATTAAAGAAAACACATATAGATTACCAAATATTTGATGTCAATTTAAAACTTAACATGAGACTCACTCTTCATGGTAAGCCATGAAAATAAGTTTTGCCAAATCGTGGTTCACTAGTTCAAACCAGGACATAAGGCTCAAAAATGATGAACTATCAGTTTGTAATGTCGCGGAAATGAGAGGATCCATAGTATATGTACAGTTTTGGACCTCTTCTAGTAGTAGTAATATACAATACCTAAAGGCAACAATGAAAAGAACAAAGAATTAGTCCACTGGTACTTACAACTTAGTCATGCATCATACTATATACATCATGCATTATATATACTATACATACCATAGTAAAATATTGACAATGTTATCTGTGATTTCCATTGTGTCATTCCCCAAAACATGTAAATCAAATCCATCCAGACGCCTGACAAGTCTTTGGCCCCGAAGTGAAAATGCCGCTCTAACCGGTGGTGCAGCAGTCTCCAAAACTCTCAATTCTCTGATATTCTCTGCTTCAATTAGACTTAATTCCCTCTCTATCTTGCCTGCATCTTCTTCTTCTGTAACAAATTCAACTTCAGCAGAGGGCTGTGGCTACGCTGCAGGCAGTAGCCACTGGTTGTGGTTGGTCCTCCGGTTGTGGTTGTGCCTCCGGTTCTAGTTGTGTGTGAGTTTCTTCTTGAGGGGTATCATCACTGGGGTGTTCTAGTCTTAACCTACTCTACAAATCGTTCCCTATCATGGGAGCTCTCAGATGGCTTTGTATGAGGATGGAGGGGGGGAATTGTAAGGATATGCTACATTCGAGGATTGCTTACAGAAACAGGAATAAGCATCTGGTCATAGTACCGCAATCGACGAAGGGTATCAAAATCCCTTGGCATTATTGTGAGCCTATATGGGCATGAGCGGCGAGAAAGTAAGCATGTTCAAAAAACTCGATGATCCAGTCCTCAGTGATTTCTTGAAGACATAATAATGCAGATGCTTGCCACCACATGCCAATATTCCATTGCTCACAAATTTCACGCACAATCCTCTGGAAAGGGAGCCTAGATATCGCAAGCTGCATGTGTCGCTCAATACGACGAAGCTCCTACAAAACTGCCTTTGTGACCTTGATATCTCCTTGCTCTGCCTTGCGCTGCAGTGACTCAGTAGGTTTTTCAAGCCTCCGTGCAGTTGCCTTGGTACGAGCCATCTAAACAAATAAACAAAGCATGATGAGAAACGCATTTAAAAAAGTCAGTACCAAGCGATATAACACAAATAGGATTCCAGAGTACATTGTATCGCTTGGTACTGACATTATGACCAACGTTATCACAGTGGGGTCAGTACTAAGCGATATAAAGCAGACAGGATTCCGTAGACCTTTGAATTGCTTGGTACTGACCCCATGAAAAACATTATGACAATGGAGTCGCCACCAAGCGATATAAAACAAATAGGACTCCAGAGGGCTTCAAATCGCTTGGTACTACTGACCCCACAAAAAACATTATGACATTTATGTTGGAACCAAGCGATATGAAATAAACAAGAGTCCAGAGGGCTTAGAATCGCTTGTTGTTACTGACCCCATGACCAACATTATCACAGTGTGGGGTTGGTACCAAGCGATATAAAGCAGACAGGATTTCGGAGGCCTTTGAATCGTTTGGTATTGACCCCATGAAAAACATTATGACAATGGGTCGTCGCTACCAAGCGATATAAAACAAACAGGACTCCAGAGGGCTTTGAATCGCTTGGTACTGCCCCATGATGACTAACGTTTTTACAGTGGGGTCGGTACCAAGAGATATGAAATAAACAAGTGTCCAAAGGGCTTTGAATCGCTTGGTACTGACCCCATGACCAACGTTATCACAGTGGGGTCGGTACCAAGAGATATGAAACAAACAGGAGTCCAAAGGGCTTCGAATCGCTTGGTACTGACCCCATGACCAACGTTATCACAGTGGGGTCGGTACCAAGCGATATAAAGTAGACAGGATTCCGGAGGCATTTGAATCGCTTGGTACTGACCCCATGAAAAACATTATGACAATGGGTCGCTACAAAGCGATATTAAAAAAATAGGACTCTAGAGGGCTTAGAATCGCTTGGTACTGACCCCATGACCAACGTTATCATAGTGGGGTCGGTACCAAGCGATATGAAACAAACAGGAGTCCAGAGGGCTTAGAATCGCTTGGTACTGACCCCATGACCAATGTTATCACAATGGGGTCGGTACCAAGCGATATAAAGTAGACAGAATTCTGGAGGCCTTTAGATCGCTTGGTACTGACCCCATGAAAAACATTATGACAATGGGGTCGGTACCAAGTGATATGAAATAAACAGGAGTACAGAGGGCTTAGAATCGCTTGGTATTGACCCTATGACCAACGTTATCACAGTGGGGTCAGTACCAAGCGATATGCACACAGACAAAAACCATAGGCCTTTGAATCCCTTGGTACTGATCCCATGACCACAAGATATCACAGTGGGGTCGGTACCAAGCAAGAATCAATTAAACAGAAATTCACAAGTCTATTAATCGCTTTATACTGACCCCATGACCAACATTGTGCAGGGTTTGTGCTTGCAGGGTTTGAACCTGTGGGCAATATTCCACAAGAGGGTTAGTACCAAGAGACTTGCTAATCGCTTGGTACTAGACCCGTGGGCAACGTGAGCCAAGGGGGTCAGTATTAAGCGATATGGGACTAGAAGGACCCCAATGAAACCCTGAGCACTTTGTATAGACACTATTATCAACATTCACAAAACAGACAGCAAAAGTTAATAGAGGGTTTGAAAGAACTCTGAAATACCTGCAATGGATGTAGAGGCTGCATGCATTTGTGGCTCAAATTGGGGGGCATTGAGGAGGCTGATGTAGTCGGAGACTTGGAGGACGATGGTTGGATGTAGCAGTGATGGCGTTTGGCTCTTGCTATTTTGTCAGAGAGTCAGAGGTGAAAAAAATAAACACATGCAAGAAAGGAGAGGAGTGAGCACATAGTACATACCATATTGACATGTCACTAATCCATCCGACCTTTTAAATGTCCGCATGAGTGGTATGAGTCGATAACGTCTCGAATCTCCTCGTGTGGTACGAGTTGATAACGTCCCAAATCTCCTTTGGGAGCAATGTTCGGGGAAAATATTTTTGAGAAACATACCCAAATTCCCATTGGACTCTTCTCAAACATACCTAAAGGCATTTTAATTTCAAGTGACGGCCACCATGGAAACTAAGGTTTCAATTGAAATCAAATTTTCTAGAGTACTAGTGGGTTGCAAATGTGTAAACATGAAGGCCAAGTAAGTTTATAGGCCTTCAAGTCGAAGCTTAGGGAAGGCCTTAAATTTTTAGGCCTGGAAGACAGACTATTTCAGCTTACAAAATACAACTAAAATACAAAATATGCCGCTTGTATGTTTTTTATTTAATATATAAAGGCTTCATCTTTTAAAAAAAACTTATTGACCCCTTTAAGTCTCTTTAAATTAAGGGGTCAGTACCAAGCGGTGATAGCTCTTGAATTCCGCGCGTGAGCCCTCTACCACTTGGGTATTGACCCCTCATCCATTTGCAAATGTGTAAATATGAAGGCCAAATAAGTTTATAGGCTTTCACATTGAAGGTTAGGGCAGACCATCAATTTTCAGGCCTGGAAGATAAGACTATTTCAGCTTATAAAATACAACGAAAATATAAAATATGCCGCTTGTATGTTTTTTATTTAATATATAAAGGCTTCATTTAAAAAAAAGTTATTGACCCCTAAAATTTAGGAGTCAATAAGTTTTTTTTTTAATGAAGAGACTTAAAGAGACTTAAAGGGACTTAAAGAGACTTAAATTTAAAGAGACCTGATGGGCTCGTGAATTCCACGTGAGCCCTCTACCGCTTGGTACTGACCCCTCTTTTTTTTGTGCTAGTACCAAGTGACAGGGAACTTGCATGTGTACATCCCAGTCTCCTTATCACCAGGTACTGACCCCATGCATAATAAGCGTGCATGTTCTAATTGACTGAAATGTTTTTTTAAGGCATGTCTTCGAAAGAGTTGGACATTGTCTACAAATCAGATGATGAGGCAGAAGAGTCTTTTGCAGAAAAGATGTTTATGTTCTTGTACAATGCACAAGCCCACGAGCGTTTGCATGAGTTGTCTTCAATGTTCAACAAGGAACTTTCTCTTGAGAACGTCATTAATTCTTGTAGGATTGTTCTCGGTGACGTGAGCTCCTATGAAGACACTGTTTCTACCAATATCATTATGTCCGATGGTGAGAACGATATGTTCATCCATCTGATTTTACAATAGACAATCATGAAGAGGAGGCTTAGCCGTTGTCGTGAAAAGATTCCAAGCTGCAGCAATAGAGTAGATGAGAAATGCCCAATACACTCAAAGAAGTGTTGCCTGCTCCAATTTAGTTATAATTTTCTTTGTTTTTTGCATCTTCTTACTGAGGACTCATAGCCCGACGACACAATGACTTTGGCAAGCACTCAAGTGCCAAATCGAGGATGATGGGGTTGAGGAAGAGGTGGCTATAGACCCAGCAAAGGAGAGGGCAGAGGCCGAAAAGGAAACCTTTGAGGCTAGTGCATCCCTTATCCCCTTCGATGCAGCACCTATTTCATTGGAAGACAATCAATCTAATGGGAATGAATAGAGGGAGTTGTCACTACCTTCCTTGCCCAGCTTTACTATGGTAGCCCAAGCTGATTATGTATTATTAACAGACATTATGCAACATTTCAATATTCGTGAAGAATATTGCTTGGCTGCCTTAACAAATTTTAGTGAAGCAGACATGGGCTGGATAGAGAAAGGAGTTGACAATTATCTACTAGCTGATTCTGCAGTACAGGACTCCGAGTACCTGCCTAGGCGACAGCAAGGAGATATTAAAGAAGATATTCAATGAAGCTAGGACATATGAAACCCAATTGCCTTTCGAGGAGGAGAAGGCTGCAGCAATTGCCGACCATCTTAATTTGGCAGATATGGATAAATTTTTTGCACCTACTGTGCATGAAGACAGTAAGTCCACGATCCCTTCATGCACCTATTGTGCATGAAGACAGTAAGTCCACGATCCCTTTGTTGGACAAGAACCATGCTTGAGGGTGGTGAAAATCAACAAGTAATAGAGCCGAAGATTTTTCAAACTATAATAATTTGATTTACGTGGACTTTGTCGATTGTATCAATTAAACATATAACATTGGTACCATGTTTTTGTATATGATGATGATTTCCTGAAGAGAGCAAGAGGCGCAAGACCATCCGGAGCTTCCACTTCAAAGTCAACAAGTCATCGAAAGGATGTTGCTCTTGCTCAATATATAAGACATTTGAATCATCAAAAGATACGTGCAATTTACAACACTTGCTTAAAATTGACAACAGCGCAGTGACATGAGTCATGATGATTACAATTTTAATACGAAAATCATGATATTTCACAAGGAGTTCTCAAAAGACAATGCAAAATTCCCTTTATTCGCATTCAAAGCACTATCCAGGTTTTGTGGTGGACATGAAGTGCCTTTAAATGATACTGAGAAGATGGTGCTTGTTAAGAAACAGTTTGCACTGCGTTTGTTTGGTCAAGGGTATGGTTGCCAAGCACTAAGATGCCCCTACTACTTGTCATATACAATGCATGCTATTGTAGCGGGGTCCTACAGACCCAGACACATTGCATCCATATGGAAAAAGATATCTAATAAGGACAAGAAAAAGTCGGTCAGAACTGTTGCCTCCAACAGTTCAAATGCCAAAAATAGATCTCCCGGTAGATGAAGAGGAAGAAGAGGAAAAGGAAGACCACTAAAGAAGATCAAGCCCACCTCATCTAGACCACCTTCTCCCAACCCCAACTCTTGAGCGACACCACAACTGATGGCGCTCTCTCGCAGCAGTTGATTGATTCTCTAAGCGCATTATTGCTTTTCTTTATTAATCAATTGTATTGCACGTATCAATGATGAGGACTTGAATGTGTGTTTTTGTTTTGCTTTGTGAATCAATTTCCTGTAAGTCCATTGATGTAACTCTAAAAGACTATTGGCTCGATTCTTGCCTCTACCATGTCTAGTGTGCTTAAAGTAACCTGTTCTTGCCATGTGACTTTTCCATGCCTTGAGTTGACCATATTAACAATGAAACGTATGTCATGGTGTATGATTATATAGTATATGTTGCAATCAATGACAAAACAGAAAAAAATCAGATGTATGTATTAGTTGGTCTCACAGTATTGAGATTGCAGCAGTTTTTTAAGTTCTTACCATGTAATGAGTTACATGTTAATCACTCCATCCTGCAATGAATGCCTTCCTCCAAGTCTCTAATATGTTTTCAAATAATTTTATCTCACTATTGCTCAAGCTCTTTTTCTCCATGAATACAAAGATCCTGTCAAGTGAAATCCACACATCTGCCTTCCGATTTTGGATTGAACCTTCATTTCCAATGTCCTTGACTGCATTATGTAGATCTTTTCATCGATTAAACATCTTTGCTTGTTTTTTATCTCGACAGTCTTTGAGGTAGTATGACAAAAATCTTTTAGCTTTCACACCACCTATTGATGGATTTTTTTGGTACTTTGCTGCCTCCTTGT
Organism: Cibotium barometz; assembly: GCF_041138505.1. Lineage (NCBI taxonomy): Eukaryota > Viridiplantae > Streptophyta > Polypodiopsida > Cyatheales > Cibotiaceae > Cibotium > Cibotium barometz. Next base: position 58,700,471 of record NC_141058.1, on the reverse strand, counting down.
GACCGCTTGTCGTTCTCCTCAATTTTAACATGTCCCCCATGCAAGCCAATGTTTGATAGCACATTTTCTATTGCGTTGATTTCTTTTAAAGATTCTTTTTTAGGCTTTAACGTCCATGCAAAGCATATGTACAAATACACTAGCTTCTCTACAGTTCTACATAGTGCATGTAATGTGCATATGTGCACTCTAGATAGAGGAATATCAAGCACTGCTTTGAAATCTTTATATGTTAATGCATGTCAGGAGCTTTGTTCCATAGTACATGATCTAAAGTCTTGGCACTTGATATGCAATATAGACATGGACTCTTTGTATTTGCACCTTTGCTTATGTTATACATGCATTTTAGAGTCTTCAAATCACCTACCATGTGCCATTTCACTTTATAGTCACCGAACCCAGGCATATGAAGGGCCCTTCCATTTCTTTGCTCACTAATCAGTGATGGAATTGTAGTTTGATGAAATACCCAATGCAAAATTTCAAAGTCTTTTTTATCCACCTTTGTCATTAAGAAGAAGCTCATGTTTAATTCAAGTTTTGTGTTTAGATTATTTCAACGTAATACACAGTCATATTCAATGATAAAGAAGATACCTCAAAAGATCTAAGTGGCAATATGTTATTCTCTGATTAAACACTGAAATATCTTGCATCATCTTTTGTAATTGATGTGTCTAAGGCCCTGTTCATTAGAGTGATAGTAACCCTCTCCATTTTTCTGTTCTTTAAAATCTCACACTCATCCAGTTTCAAAACAAATTTTAGAACTCCTTCACATTCTTCTTGACTAATCTCAAAGAACTAAACTCTATACATTTGCAAAGCTTCAAGATCAAAGAAAATAGTGTTGTGCTGGTTAAAGGGTACCTCTCTGTCTTTCGCAACAAATGTTACTTCAATATGTACTGGTGAATCAAGCTTCTCAAACATCTCTGAGTTCACATGTTGGTGTGCAGACTTTACTTGCATTGGTTTTGGAAGTAATGAACCTTTATGCTTCTTACTTTGACATTTCTTTGCTAGTGCCTTAAACAGTATACTATATGCTTTTTGAGAGATGCCAGTCTCATCCAGCATTACTTGCACCTGAGTTGCATCGAGCTGGTACTTGTTCATAAAAGAAGACACATGCTTCTCATTGATTTTTTTGAAACTTCTTTTGATACAACATCTCTTCCACTATTCCTTTTGGTACCAAATGGCTGTAATGCACTCTAGCTTCAGAATGTACCTTGGACTTTGGATGAAGTCAAGATCTAAAAATAGAATAACATCAAATCTGATTACTTATGTCTAGTTTCAAACAAATAACCTAATCTTTAAAGAGAAATATATATGAAACAAGAGTTAACATTACCTTACAGCCTATACTCGCTTCTTTATCCCTCACTTTCCACTTTCAAATTTCTCTTTGTTGCAAAGTTGCCTTCTTCTTTTACGTGGCCCTAGTGCTGTGTCCTTTCTCCTTAAAGCATCAATCTTTTTCTCCAAGTCTTGAATTGTTTCTTTGTTTGCCATAAGCTTCTTTGCATACAACCCATTTAGTTTTTTTATTTCAGTGTTCTCTATCTATAGAAAATCTCTCTGTTGTTCTGCAACCATCACTTTTGTTTCCAAGTGTTGGCCATAACCCAGCAAACCTTGTCTACCATCACCCGTGAAATGTGGTAAGTTTGTAATGTTATAAAATGGAGGTGGTGCATTTGTAAATGGATCCTTGGGATACATTGACCCATCGGTCCATAAGTCCAGATGATGCTCTCCATTATTCCTCCTTTGCTCTTTTTGCTTATAACATAAAAAAAATCTCTTATTTCGTTTCTTCAAAGGCTGGTACTTAGATTGTATGTCTACATGAAGATGGTACGTATCATATGTTCTTTTACTTGCACCATTTCTACTATTGTTACTGAGAATTTGAGTGTCTCCATGTGTTGTTGAAGGTGGATTAATTGGAATCCCCAAATTTGGATTAGTGTTCTCATTTTGTAAAGCTAGGATTTTTTGTCATCATAAAACATATTAAAGAATTGAAACAAGAATTAACTCGATTAGTAAGGAGGTTTTTTTATAAGTTTTAGTAGGAAAACCCTCACGATCAAGATGATGATTAAAGCTTTCCTCGAATCTATTAAATGCATAACTACCTCAAATCTGTGAAATCTTGGTTCTGACAAGTTTTACTTGCATCCAACAAAGAATGCACCTTATGATGAAACCTCATTGAAAGAATATGTATATTTTAATATATTTAAACTAATTATTATAATATTAAAAAAAATAACCCGAATTACAAATTTGGATATGTTTTAAACCTTTTTTTATTTTTTCTCTCTAAGCTGAGTTGGCACTTCTTACAGGGCCCAAAATTGAGTCCACATTTCTCCTAATGCAAAGTCTCCTCTTGCTTCACCCCCTCCACACACACACACAAAAATTGAATGGGGGACTTTGCATGAAATGAGATAAGTTGTAATTACAACTTATCTCATTTCACCCCCTCCACACACACACACAAAAATTGAATGGGGGACTTTGCATGAAATGAGATAAGTTGTAATTACAACATTGAGCCCACAAAATTAATAATGTCCTATCTAATTACATTCATCAAATATGTAAATTTAGATATTGCCCATTTACATGCATTAAAAAGGTGAAGTGATTCTACCTTATTATATTTTTTATTATATTTTATTTTTGGAAGAAAAAGCAGGGCTAATTATATTCCATCAAAAAGTACATCAATGATCAAAATTATTGAAAATTTGAGGGGGGGGGGGGAAAATCCGAACAGGGTTCTCGCATGAGCGACGCGTAAGAGCCGTTGGACCCAGGTGTCGTTCATGCTCTCTGGTTCCTGCATGCTACAGCTTCCATCTCCCCTCCTCTGTATTCCATCTCGGTTTGCCTGCTGTGCCCTTCTTCCCTTTACCCGCTCCCCCCGAGAGGGGGGAACTCTGCACTGAGACTCTGCACTGAGATGTCGCTTCAGGACATCGTCCGAGCCAGTGCTGCTCCGTCCTCTCAAGCATTACGCGAAGGTGCTGGCCCCTCGTCTCTTGTCCTCCATCAAGCGCCTGTGAAGCTCCTCGGTGGCTCACTCTCCGTGAACAGATCGTCTGCTTCGCCCCTCCATCAGCAACACGGTTCTGGAGGCCGTCTTGACTCTGAAGGTGCTGTTGGGTCGCAGCATGATGTCGCCTCTCAGGGGCATCTTGGCCCTGCTGTCAACGGTCACCCGGCATCCTTTGCTGATGCTGTCCGACTCCCTGCAGCCATACGGTCGATCTCAGGTCTTGGTCAGGCTTCGATTCCCCCCAGGTTTGATCATCTGATTAATTTGTCGCAGAACCTGACATTTGAAGAAAAAATTGGTGAGTTTGATGTTGATTCAGATGGCGCTGTAATTTGTGATAATGATGAGTTAGAAGCATGGCAGGACCATCTGTCTTCCCATGCTTTGATAGGTCTTTGTCATGGGGCCAGACCCCCTGTCGACACTTTGAAATTCTGGATAAAATCAAATTGGGAACAGAAAGGAATTAAGGTAGCTTCTGTTCAGCATCTTCCCAACTCTTATTATATGTTCATCTTTGAGGATATTTTAAGTGCGTCTTCTGTTATCAACAGCGGCCAGTGGATTATAAGAAACACGCCCCTTTCGTTCTTTCGATGGTATGACTCCTTTGATCCCAAAGGCCCCAAACCCACCAAAATCCCCGTTTGGGTTGAATTGACTGATATGCCCACTAAGTATTCCATATGGGCCAAGAGGATTGGGGGTGCTGTAATTAGGAAAAAGGTCGTTAACCCCGCTTTAGCTCTTAAGCTTGACGCTCCATTCTCTGAGAAGGAGGTCAAGGAGGCTATCTCTCATCTCAAAAAGAGGAAATCTCCGGGTGAAGATGGGATTCCTAATGAATTCTTTCTTGCTTTTAAAGATGAGCTGACCCCTCACATCCTAAACATCTGGAGGGAAGCCATGAAGAAAGGAGGTTTGGCTGAAAGGACCAATATGGGGATCATCAAATTGATCCATAAAAAAGATGAGAAAGAAGATCTTGGAAACTGGAGACCCATAACATGTCTCTCCTCCCTCTACAAAGTCTATGCTCATATCCTCACTAGTAGAATCAACCCCTATATGGACGAATGGATCCTCAAAGAACAAAAGGGTTTCATCAGGGGTAGATATATTCTTGATGCTATTATTAGCCTTTGGGAGGGCATGGAACATGCTGAAAACTCTGGGCAGAACTACATCTTCCTCAAAATAGATTTTGATAAAGCCTATGATAGAATTGATTGGTCTTTCCTCTTCCAATCCCTTCAGGATATTGGCCTCAACAGGAAGTTCATTAAGTATATCCAAACTTTACTGGGTAATGCGTCTTCCAAGGTTGCTGTTAATGGGTCTCTCACTGAAGCCTTTCCTCTTAGGAAATCTATTAGGCAAGGCTGTCCCCTCTCCCCCCTTCTTTTTGCCATTGTTGCTGATGCTCTTGGTTGGTTGGTTAACAAGGAAATAGCCAGCAACAATATTAAGGGTATTGAGATTCCCAACAGGCCTAACCCTTTATGCCTTCAACTTTTTGCTGATGACACAAATGTGCTGCTTTGGAATGAAGTGCAGACAGCTGCCCACTTCATGTCCTGCCTTGAAACCTTTTGCCTGGCCAGTGGTTCTCAAATAAACCACTCCAAGACCAGCTTCTTCAGAGTGTTCGAAGGAGGGCCCCCTCCTTCGATTCTTGCCGCGCTGGCTGTAAGATTATCCCCGAGGGTGTCGTGTTCAGACTGCTTGGTATCCCAATGGGCTTTAACATCTCTGCTAAACAAAGGTGGGACTATGTGCTTAATAAACTTAAGATGCAGGTCAAGAAATGTAGCCACATTAACACAGGGGTTGCCTCCAAAGCCTTTGTCCTCAATCACTTCATCATCCCCTCCGTCGTTTACTTCCTGGCCTGTTGGAGGCCGTCAGAGACCCAACTTCAATCCCTAAACTCCATCTTGGGTAATTATCTGTGGGGAGGGTCCCTTGACAGGAAGAGGATCAGCAAAGTTGCTTTCAAGGTTTGTTGCTTAGATAAAGAGCAAGGGGGTCTTGGCATTATTGATATTGGGTTGCTGGCTGAAAAGCTCGCGGCTAAATGGGTGCAAAGGGCCATCTTTTCCAATGATGTTTGGGCTGACTTGGTCAAAAGAGATGTTGGAAAATTTTGGCTCAAAGGTAAGAGATCTTGGAAGGGGTTCTCGATTAATGAAGTTCTGTTTTCGAAGGCCTATCTCTCCCCAATAGGTAGCAAACTTTGCTGCAGGATGTGGGAGTCTTGGATGAAATATAAAAAAATCTTTTGCTTCCAAACTTACACTAAGAGAGGGAGGTATGCCTATGCTGCTGACTCGGTTTGGTTTGGCCATCTTATAGCTCCGATTTCCAACGATCTGGTCCAGATCAGCCTATCTTGTTTCAAAGCTGGGATTAAGGCGTGGGGTGACTTATGTGATTCTTCCGGAATGTTAACCAGGGATCAAATCAGTAACAAATTCAGCCTGCCCCGGGGTGGTATTGAGCTTGTCATGCAAAGGTGTAATTCTCTCAATGTTTTCATTCCCCCGGGGCCTATTTGTGACTGCAAAAACTTTTCTAAAGCCATCTTGTGGGGGTGGTCCAGCAACCTCAGCAAGTTGCCTAATGATTTTCATACAGGCAAACTTGTCCTCAAACTTAACAATAGATGGTCTTTGGGCTGGAATAAGCATCAATGGGCCTTCCGCTTCAAGCTTATCTGGGCCTTCGCTCAAGAAAGGAAACATGCCCTTTTGGCCTGGCTGGTCATTCATAAAGCGACCTGGACCCTTGACAAGGCTTTGAAGATTGGACATGGAAATGGTCTCTGTCCCCGCTGCAAAACCAAGCTTGAAACTGTCCCCCATCTGTTCTTCTCCTGCCCAGACACGAGTCAATTCTTAAGTGTTCTTAACAAAGCTTTTATGCAAATCAGGAACACCCCTCTCAGTTGGAAAGAAGTCCTCCTCGGAGAATGTCACACTCTTGACCCCTTTACTTGGCATTCCGTCAGATTTCTTCTTTTATGGCATGTTTGGAATCAACGTAATGAAGCTCTTTTCGTTACTAAAACTAATCAACACTTTTTTCTTTTTCTTGACAGCACTCTCAAGCTTGTACAGCAGCTGCAACCTAGAGGGGCTCCTATGGAGGTTGATCGTTGGCAGGACCTACCATGGAGAAAATTTCACCTTTCCGCGCATTGCAAAAGAAAGGAAAGCATGCTTCAAGGTCTGGCCCACGAATGCCAAAGAAGGCTTCAACACTCTGATTTCTACATCCAAGCTTCGGAAAGCTTATGAGGAGTTTCTTAATCCCTCCAGGGCTCAGTCTGCTGTTCATAATGTTTTATCAGCCCCCCACAGTGAATAAAAGCCAGTCTAGCTGCATCTTAGTTTTTCAGGATGTTCATAATGTCGAGTTTCTTTAACCGGTTCATCAAACTCTGTTTCAAGTTTTGTTTTACTGGTTCAGTTCTGTTTCCAACGTCAAGAAGGTTTAAAGTTTTCCCCTTCACCTGCAAGGTTTAACAGTCCGAGGCGTCTACCCATGGACCTTCCTCATGGGAACTTGTAACCTTACCCTTTTTTAATATATTCAGCTGTTTTAACGGAAAAAAAAAGTACATCAATTAGCATGGTGCTGTCAAGATACAAAACTAGCACATGAGGCTGAAAAAGTAAAAGAGCAGGGGCGGAAGGGGAGCTAAAAACCAAGGAGGGGGCATGTAGACCCCGATCTCGGTGATGGCAGAAGATACTCTGGCACTCCCAAGTGCAAAGGAACTGAGCCCGCTGCTCCTCTCTCGCCCTTGAGAATCCCTGCATCTACTCCCAACTTCCAAGTTCCTCGGAGCATGTGGATGAGCTCACTCCAGAACTCTGCCAGGATCTGAGAAGTAGAGGGAAGTACGCTGCCGTAGACCACTGTGCAGCAGGTCTGCCAACCCACGAGGCTCCCAACGATCATCCAGATCTCCTGACGGGCTGTCGAAAAGCCCTGCACATGAGAGAAAGATATATAATCCAAGCCCGCGCGCGCGGGCGTAGTCCCACTTTGAATGTGGAAAATAGTATCCTCATGAGCTGCCTCATATAGTAAAGGGCACCCTCGCCCAGTGGCCAGCCAACAGAAGGCACCCCAAGTGACAATATCCCAGCTCCAGGGCCACCCGTCGGAGTAGCTAGCATCCACTATGCTTAGGAGTCTCCAAGACTCCTGCTGAGCACCACCCACACTAACCTGTGTGACCCATCTGGGCAGCCCAACTGCCTACTGGCAATCCTCCATAAGCAAGCATCTACATGAAGAAGCTGATCCGTTGGGGTCTCCACGTGCTCCATAATGTAGACCAAAACCTGCGCACAAAGTCCTGTGAGAGACCTGCATCCTCCCAATGCCGAGTCCAGGTGGGCACCCACTCCCTCTGCCGTGTGAGAGCACGTCGCCCAATCTGAGCACTGTACAGAAAGAACTCCGGCGGGCCGTGGTCTGCTCGAAGTGACCACTCTCCCGGGTCCCAGTCCAAGGCCCCCAGAGCTCTGCTCTCCCACATCCAAAGCCTCCAGCTGCTCAAATGTGAGGTCTGTGGGCAAGGGTCGATGGACCAAACCTTGCCGCACAGCCCCACCACTCTAGTCCTCTGCCAGGGCAACTCTAGCTCCTCCTGTGGCTGGGAAGTCAACTGAAGTGTCTCAATCTGAAAGAACACTCCAATACCACCCTCCGTGGGGCCATGACGACCAAGGGCATGCAGATACAGAGCATGAAAACACAGTGGAAGAACAATATACAATACAATAACACCCCATTGAGCCGGAATGGCCAGCTCCCCTAGGTATGTTCTTTATTCAATGAGAAGCTTTTTACAATAACCTGTAGGTGTGCACAACACTAGATCTTTCCACAGAAGAAAGCAGGAACATTAACTAGCAAGGTTTTGACCATAAAGATGGCATCTGGGCAAAAGTACCATGGGATTTTTGTCATTAAAGAGAGAAGATAGTGTTTTCACACCCTATTAACAAAGGGGTGGACATATTATTATTATTGGACAGGTATATGTGGACAAAACAAGGAGCCTAACTCCAAAGCTTGGGGAGCAAGTTTGCTGAAAAGCTTAAAAGTTGCTATTTTTGGGGGCAAAGCCACTTGCATAAAGGGGAACAACACTCCAAAGAATAGTGGGCCAAGTTCATTAAAAAGGGGTTGGCTCTCTCTCTCTCTGTGGGGGACGTGCCTGTTTCATCAGCTGTCGGGCAGATCTCTCTCCCCCTCTACAGCCGTATAGGAGCTTCAGGCGGAAGCTCTCTCTCTCTCTCTCTCGCTCTCTCGCGCGCGCAATTGTACTATGCTGCAGTCGGGCAACCCCCTTTCCCCTGCCCTGTTGCGTTGGTCGTACAGCATACAGCCTTGCCCCTTTTTTCTTGCGCAGGCCGTACATAGGGTAAAGCTGTCACCTCTCCTTTGCCTGTGCCGTTTGTATTGTGGAACACCAACCATACAACACAGCACCTCCTGCATACACTAGTCATACAGCGTTCAGCGGCAGTGGTCCACGTGTGTGAAGCCCAAGAGCTTATTTGAGGCCTATTTAAGGGGCTTCTCTTGGTGCTTGTTCCTCAGCTAACTAGAGCTGAGTTGTTTTTCTCTCAAATATTTGTGGAAATCTAGTGTTGTGCACACTCGCACCTTGGTTACTGTAAAAAGCTTCACATTGAATAAAGAAGATACCTACAGGGGGCCGGCCGTTCCAGCTCAGTGCAGTGTTATTGTATTGTATATTGTTATTCCGTTGTGTTTTCATGCTCTGTATCTGGTATTTGAAGTGTTGGTGTGTGAAGTGTTTGATCTAGTATATGGTTCCGAGACTTTTCCTATTCGTGACATTGGTATCAGAGTAAAGGCTTTCTCGGAAGCAAGAGGCTTTCTTCCAAAAATGAGAAAGAGAAAAGATCATAAGTGGGGACTACAATGACCAACAGTTTTGCTATTAAGCTTATGGAAACAGTCATTTGAACATGAGCAGTAGGACAGCAGCTTGGTCTAAGGATTTATGGATTCACAGATTGGATCCTCAGAATATGGAGTTGGTTTTATGTTGTTCAGCACTCTGTTCATATGGATTATTGTGGATTCTAAATCAACCTTACGAGCAAGCTCTATGGAGCAATATCATAAGATATCTTATGCATGTGCTGAGGAGATATTTCTTTTGGCTTCACGACGAACCTAGTAAGAAAAACTACGTATACTTTGAGTTTTTGCAAAGTTGTTGCTTTTTGCAATTTATTGTAAGTGTTTTGGACAGTTAACCCTTGTATGCCTATACAAGGAAAATTGTCTGTTGTTTATTTGCCTTAAACTATTTCAGGTAAACATAATGGTTGAAAAGCTTGGTTTATATGTTTTTTCTTACGGATATGTCCAAGGACTATGGACAAAGTTTTTGGCATATCTTTGTTTGAGGATTTATACATATACGATGGTTTGGCACATCTATATGATTATAATTGGCTTCTTTTTGCTTGGATGGAGTATATTATTGGCTCCCTTTATTTGGGATGTAGTGGACTTAAGAGACTAATGGATACCTCATGGATTGAGGATATTTCTATGGATTTCTATTGGCGGCCAAAATGCTTGTAAAACTATTGGTAGCCGAAATGCTTGTAAAACTATATGTCACAAACATGTTTATGGAGAACCAGGATCTCTATGCCTGTGATTTATTGTTATCTTATGATATACTACACTCATGGAAGAGTTGGTGACTCTAGTGAGTGAGTATATAATCTCGTGGAAGTGTAATTGGTGAGAGGAGTTGGTGACTTTGATCTCTCCTATCTAAACTCATGGGATCATGTAAGAGTTGGTGACTCTGTCCAGTGAGTATTTCATGAACTCATGGAAGGGTTAAGGACCCCAATGAGTGACTCCAGGTTGGTGACCTTGTGAACTCATGCAAGAGTTGGTGACTCTAATGAGTTAATATCTAGACTTATAGAAGAGTTGGTGACCCTAGTGAGTGAACTCTTGTGGAAGGGAAAACCCTGACGTGAGCATGTATGGTTTCATGGAAGGGTTGTTACCCTGGTGAACCATCTGGACATGTGAAGCATATTTGGCTTGGGTATGCGTATGCATCATAGGGGTGATGCCCTTATGCAGTCCAATGGCATGGCAAGATGTTTTGTAGCTATGTATGCTGCTTCTTTATTTTTCCAAGTACTTAAAGCTATTTCTCAATTTATGGATATTTGGGACACAGTTGGCTCTTGTGCCTATGTCTAGTTATCCAGCTTATCGATTTATAGATTTTTGGGACACAGTTGGCTCTTGTGCCTGTGTCTGGTTTTTATCAGAGTTGTTGATTCAGCATATGGATAAAGATTGTTTATTGATATAGTTGGCTCTTGTGCCCGTATCTTATTTCCGAATGTGGATCTCGATTAATGGCTAAATGTAATAAAGTAGGAACTTTATTCAATAGGGTTAATAATGGGACAAGTCCATGTATAAAAGAGGGGACTTGGACCATGGTTGTAACTTTTGATGATCATTTTTAGAAATGGAAACTTATGTTTCTTGGAGCTCATGGCTTCTCTCTTTGCTTGTGGAAGGCTATTTCCATTCTCTTGGTGAGAGACTAAACACACTTAGGCATCATGTTTACATGGTGATTACTCATATTTTTCATGCATTACATCCCTTCATTCCAATTGGTATCAGAGCTCTTGATTTTGATCATGGGCATGCATGGGTTGTTGGGAAAATTTGCTTGAAAATTTGAGTTTCTTTCATTTTTTTTTCTCATTTTCTTGTAATCCTTGAGTGATTCTTGACAAATCTTCTCTAATCTTGCTTAATCTCATGGAGATGGTGAGCATTTCATGGAAATTGCTTGAATTTTGAGTGATTTTGGCCAATTTTGCCATTTTGGACCAAATTTTGGACCTCTGGACCAAAAATTTGGGGCAGTCGGGCCAAAACTTAGGGCAAGTGACTAATTGCAATTAACTTTTTTGCTAATCACGTTTAGTAATCATCTTCTTCTTCCTCAAGCTTTCCATAGCCATGGGATGCTCTTCCTCTACCCGTTTTGATGCCAAACCTTAGGGCTTTTGTAGAGCTCCTTGAGATCTTTCATTTGAGCCTCTTTCTTGCAAATTTTTTTCTCAAGATTTGGGAGCTTGTGAACCTTTCTCCATGGCTGAAAGTTGAGCTTAGTCTACCTTCCATGAACCATATCTTTCATTGCTAAGCTTTTACACACTTCATAGGCATCATTGGTAGTCTAATCATCTCATGAAGGAGGCAAAGAAGAGGGCGACGGGCTGTTGCAGGCTGCCGCTGCGCGATTTTCGTGGGTGAGAGAGAGCTAGGGTTACCTAGCTTTACTACCTCACAAGAGGGAAGCTTCACAAGAAAGATTTTAGTACTTGTTTGGAGCGATTTTCAAGCTATGTTCAAGCACATGGGAGGTGTTCTTTGGCTGCAAATTTGAGAGCAAAGAGAGGCCACGTTTTTCTCCTACAAGAGGCTTCTTCAACAATTTTTTTCATTGAAGCTTTCCGGATGACATTGGTGAGTGATTTGATCAATTTCTTGCAAATTTGAACCATTTGGTGGAGCTTGGGAATGGATTAGGGTTGGACACATTCAAACTCCCCTAATTTTCAAGTCATGCTCAATACTTGTAAGCCAACAAACTTGTTCTATCATTTGATATTATCCACATCATTTTGTACCTACACTCACCATTGCTACCACTTCAAGTTTCTATAGAATCTAGCAATGTGTGAGGGTACCTTGGCATTGGTTGGAGAGGCCAAGGGGAGAATGGCTTAAACACTTTGTGCCGTGATTGCCATGGTAAAGCGGTACAAAGGGGGATTAGGTACACCGGTGTGAAGAAATGGCCTCAACCTTCACCTTGGAGGAAAACTCGGTGAAGGGGTGAGAAGAGCTTGGCCGGGAGATCGGCAAGCTTCAACGCGCGTCCTCAACAATCCTCACCATCGACTTTGTGGATGCATTTGGGCAATGGGGCCCCTTTTCCGTCATATTGTGTGGATATTGCAAATGCTTTGATGGACAAAGAGTGCATGTGATCTTTCATGACATTGTGGGATACAAAGAGTATTGCATTGTGATTTGAGAAGTTGCATTTCCATTTGAGATTTGGTTCCAATTACAAAGGAGACTCTGGCGGAATTTTTCCAACAAGGGAGCCAAACAAGCTTATTGATTGGAGATTTACCCCATGGATACACTTGAAGAGTTATTCACAACTACCAAGGGGAGAAACACCAATCATTTGTAGCCGGATTGAGCTTTGGGACCGAATTTTGGAAATTTCTGGGATTTTACAAAACCCTAATTCAGTCCTAGGTTTTTGGGATTAGGTCCGAGTGATTACACGACTCTATTCTACTCCTTGAGAGTTTTCAAATGAGCCATAGAACCCCTTAATCGGATATCACAATCTCGGTCAAAGTAGTCATGTTGACTTTCTGGTCAAAGTCAAACAGAATATACTTCCACTTTGACTGAATCAAAATGCTTTTAGGGGTAGGTTCTATCTTCCGTTAGCTTTCTATAGAGCCGTCAAAATCCTAATTCCGACATATATTTTGCGTTTTAGAGCCAAATTACTACTTTCAGCTGTCCCGCATAAACCCTAAAACAGAGAGTACTTGCCCACACCTAATTCTTACTGTGTTCATTTGGGAGGATAGTAGACACCATTACCTACCCATAGAACCTTCTTTTGTCCAATTCCGACATCATTTGGGCATTCTACCAACATCTTGCATTTCTTCACTATGCCGAAGGGAAGACCACGCAAGGGTGGGGATGTTGTGCAAGAAATGATCATTGGTGATGAGGACATGGAAGGTAATATGGATGCAAGGGATGCATTCATCAATGAAGACAATGGGGGCAATGTACATAATCAAATTTCTCAAGGGACACAAGCGGCGGTTAACCATGACACCCTCATGCAAATGCTTGTACAACGGTTGGAGACCTTAGACTCCAAGCTTGATTCTCATTTTGAAACATTATCCTCACGGATTGGTGTGATGGAGGACAAGTTTGGGAAGTCTCAAGCACAAGAAAAGCATGGGAATTATGGTGACTATGAGCAAAGAAAAGGCAAGGACATCTTGAATGAGGATTCCATGAAGGCCGTACAAGAGGATCCATTGGGAGCATCCACTCGGGGATTCATGGCGGATGCACGGAGACCTCTTGTCAAGGACATGTTTCCTCCTTCTTTTCATTCGGGTTTGTCTCACCTCAATGCATCAAAGGGTCCTACCTTTTCTAGGGCAATGCATTCAAGGGAAGAGGATGAGGTGTTTGTGAATGATGAGGAGATTGCACTCGATTGGAATCAAATGTCCTTTGCCCAAAGACAAAGGGATGCTCACGAGAAGTGGATGGAATTGTCGAATATCATCAAGAGGGATTACAAAGACTTTGCACAATTTATGGAGTCATACTCGAAGATGCAAAGATTCAAGCCCTCTACCCAACATGATAACCCATCCCACATATCTTCCAAGGATGTCAAAGACAAAATCTCACTATCAAAGTTCAAAGGTGACGGGTCATCTCCGCAAGAGTTGGAGGAGTGGGCTACCAAGCTTGACACCTATTTCCAACTTTACCCAAAAAGTGAGCGTGATATGGTACAATTTTCCTCCTTACATCTTGAAGATTATGCTCATCAATGGTGGAGGCACTTGGTCAAACAAGGGAACACGCCATCAACTTGGGAAGGATTGAAGCGGGAGATGAACTTGGCCTTCATTTCACCCTTAGTGCTCGACCGATACCATGAAGAATGGTATGAGCTTTCTCAAAAGGGGATGATGGTGAGAGGTTACATCAAGAGATTTTTGAAGCTTTCAATGTACGTGGAAGGCTTGAGTGAAGACATGAAGATGAAAAAGTTTGTGCATAGGCTTGAACACTTCATCAAGGCGGATGTGTCGGCTCAAAGGCCTAGCTCTCTCAAAGAAGCTATGAGGTTAGCCGAACTCTATGAGCCAAAGTACAAGAGGTCTCAGCCCATGACCTTCACCAAAGACACACTCAAACCAACCACTACTTCTTACAATTTTGGGAAAGATCCTACCTCTACATTCCCATCCTCTAATCCAAGAACTCCTACATCATTTGGGGGTGGACAGCCAAAGAATGGGATACATCAATTTGATGCCAAAAAGAGTAGTGACTTCATGAAGAAGAAGCCCTTTCAACCCTTCAAGAAGACTCAAAGAATGGATGATCCAAAGATTGAGGAGTTGAGAAGCAAAGGGCTATGTTTCAAGTGCAAAGAGAGGTGGTCACCCGGGCATGTGTGCAAATCAAAGAAGATTGTGGCCACTATGATCCTCATGGATGAGGAAGAGAACAAGGATGACTCTCATGACATTGAGGAATGGGAGGATTGCAATGAAGAAGCACATGAGGAGTCACTTGAAGACCATTCTTTCATCACGGAGGATGGTGAGTTTCCGTTTGATCCGGGAGGTGGAGTTAAGGAAAGCCTTGTGGACGGAGACATGCCTACCAATGCAGAAATTTCAGCTTGCATATGCTCTATCTCACAAGAGTTGTTGGCGGGTTGCAAGAACCCAAGCACACTAAGGTTGGTGGGGACCATCAATGGGAGGGTTGCACATATTCTTGTGGATTCCGGGAGCACTCATAGCTTCATCAACTCTAAATCCATCAACTCTCTCAAACTCAACACAAAGAAGACACCTACAACGTTCCAAGTGCAAGTGGCAAATGGGGAAAGTGAGAAGACTAGCTTGGTTTGCCCTTCTACAAAAGTGGTTTTATCCTCTTCATACACTTGGGAAGGTGATTTGGTGGTTTTGGATATGGGTCCCATCGACATTATCATGGAGTGTGATTGGTTGGCTTCACTTGGTGACATTCACATGAACCTTCAACAAGGTTTCATGAGCTTTCTACATCATGGGCAACAAGTGGTACTTGATGCAAATGCACCTAAGAAGCTCTCTTTGATCACTCCAAGGCAACTCAAGAAAGAGATTAAGGCTTTTGGCACTATCTATGTGTTACATGTTACCCAAGAGGGGATGGAAGGCAATGGACAGCACATAGATGAGGAAATGGCAACTCTTCTTAAGGAGTATGAAGATATTTTGCAAGTGCCAAAGAGTCTACCACCTAAGAGGGAGATTGACCATGCCATAGTACTTGAACCGAATGCAAAGGTTGTCAACAAGCCTCCTTACCGTTTGTCTAAGGTAGAAAGAGAGGAAGTGGCTAAGCAAGTGCAAGATTTGCTTGCTATGGGTCTTATTCAACCTTCACAATCTCCATTTGCATCTCCCGTTCTCTTGGTGAAGAAGAAGGATGGATCCTTTCGCATGTGCATTGATTATCGTGACTTGAACAAGGTCACAATCAAGAATAGGTATCCCATACCTCGCATTGATGATCTTCTTGATGAGCTCAAAGGGGCAAAGTTCTTCACCAAGATTGATTTGAGATCGGGATATCATCAAATAAGGATGAAGGAAGGTGATGAAGAGAAGACAGCATTTAGGACGGAAAGGGGATTGTTTCACTTCATGGTGATGCCCTTTGGTCTTACAAATGCTCCGGCCACTTTTCAAGCATTGATGAATTGGATATTGGCTCCCCTTCTTTTCAAGTTTGTGCTAGTGTTCTTCGATGACATCTTGATCTATAGCAAGAGCAAAGGGGAACATCTATGTCATGTGAAGCAAGTGTTTGAAGTGTTGAGGAAGCACAAGCTTTATGCAAAGGAGAGCAAATGCACATTCATGGTCAATGAAGTGGAATATCTTGGACACTTGGTGGGTGAGAATGGCGTAAGGGCTGATCCTAAGAAAGTGGCATGTGTCAAAGAGTGGCCAACACCAAGCAATACAACTCAATTGAGAGGATTTTTGGGATTATCTTCTTTCTATAGAAGATTCGTGCAACATTATGCATCCATTGCGGCACCTCTTACCGACTTGCTCAAGAGGGAGGCTTTCTTTTGGGATTCCATTGCCAACAAGAGCTTCAATGAGCTCAAGGAGTTGCTCACTTCAGCCCCTATACTTGTATGTCCGGATTTTGCAAAGACATTTTATGTTAGGGCGGATGCAAGTGGTAGAGGAATTGGGGCAGTTTTGTATCAAGAGCATGGAGTCATTGCATTTGAAAGCAGAAAGCTTACCGAAAAGGAGATGGGGCTTCATGTTTATGAGCAAGAGATGCTAGCCATACTTCATGCCATCAAGAAGTGGCATCACTATCTTTATGGTGCTCATTTCAAGGTGAGAAGTGATCATAGGGTGCTGAAATTTTTCCTCTCCCAACCAAATCTTTCTCCAAAGCAAAAGAGATGGCTGGCCACACTTCAAGGATATGATTTTGAGATATCCTACACACCCGGGAAGGACAATGTAGTGGCGGATGCATTGTCTAGAATGTGGGCATGCGCTACAACTTCAATCATGGAGGTATATAGTGAATGGATCAAGGGGATTCAAGAGGAATACCTCATCAATGAAGGTGCTGCCCATATTTATACCAAATTACAGCAAGGTGATGGTGGAGAGTTTCCTCATTACAAGCTTCACAATGGTCTCTTGTGGTACAAGGATAAGGTGTATTTGGTTCCTACCTCATTCTACATACCAAAGGTGCTTCATGAGATGCATTCTTCACCACTTTCGGGCCATCTTGGTGTACTCAAAACCTATGATAAAGTGAGTAAGAGTTTTTATTGGAAAGGTATATGGAGAGATGTGAAGAAGTTTGTGATGGAATGTGCTTCTTGTCAAAAGAATAAGGATAGCTATCAACTCCCAAGTGGTTTACTTCATCCATTACCTATTCCGGATGGTAAATGGACTCACATTTCTATGGACTTCATCACGGGTCTACCAAAGACAAAGCATGGATGGGATCAAATATTTGTGGTGATTGATAGGCTTACAAAATCAGCCCATTTCATTGCTTCAAAGACCACTTATGGAGCATCTCATATTGCCAAGCAATTTTTGGAACATGTATTCAAGATACATGGCTTGCCACTCAACATAGTTTGTGATCGAGATACCAAGTTCATGGGGACTTTTTGGAGGTCATTATATGAGAGCTTGGGTACTCAAATCACTCCATCTACGGCCTATCACCCTCAAACGGATGGGCAAACGGAGTGCACAAACAAATGGCTTGAGGTGTACTTGAGGCACTATTGTCATGACATGCAAACATCTTGGGATGAGTGGCTTTATCTTGCTGAATTTTGCCATAATTCAAGCAAGCATTTGAGTATTGGCATGTCACCATTTGAGGCTCTCTATGGATATCAAGTACATGTGCCATCGATAGCCTTCCATGAAGACAAAGTGGTCAATCCATTGGCAAAAGAAGAGTTGGAAAGAATGAGACAACTTCTTCAACTTTGCAAGGACAATATGAAGAAGGCTCAAGATGTCATGAAGGCTAATGCGGATGTTCATAGAAGGAATGTGGAGTTTCAAGAGGGTGATTATGTGCTATTGAAGCTTCCCAAGAGTCAGCATAACACTCTCAAAGGTGTAACCAACTCAAAATTGGCTCATAGGTATTATGGACCATACTTGATTATCAAGAGGGTTGGTGATTTGGCCTACAAATTGGATTTGCCTTCTTCGACAAGGATCCATAATGTGTTTCATGTATCTAACCTTAAGAGGTTTATGGGATCTTTGCCTCAAGAGATGGAAGAGCTTCCACCCATGAATGAAGAAGGTGAGATCATTTATGAGCCGGAGAGGGTTATTGGCAAGAGGACAAGAGAGTTGAGGAATCGGAATATTGATGAATACCTTGTCAAATGGAAGCAATTACCCATGGATGAGGCTACTTGGCAATCATTGGAGTATGTCCAACAACATGGCTTACTTGTGTGGATGACTTTCCGTGACCAAGTGGTATGGTTTACTTGAGCAAATTGGGTAATATGAGGAGAAGTATACATGCTGTAATTTCTGGACAGCTTTGGGAAGGTCTACTATTGGGCCTATTTTTCTACCCCAACAAGCTTCATGGCGTATCCTAATGAAAGATTATGATGTGGGCTACATATGGCTGAGTGTACATATCATTTTCAGCCCAATATATGGAGTCTAAATGAAGGATTTTCAAGGCTCTTCATCGACTAGAAGGGCTGTCATAACAGTCCCACTCATACACTTTGGGCTTGAAGCTTTGTGGACTTGTATACATCCGGATTTTCATTGTATATGTGCTTTGGATGTACTTGAGAACTCTTAACCACTTCCCATTGATTACATTAGAGTCTCATACTTTGAGATTGTACATGTTATTGATTTTGAGGACAAAATCTTTGGGAAGGGATAGTTTGTAATAAAGTAGGAACTTTATTCAATAGGGTTAATAATGGGACAAGTCCATGTATAAAAGAGGGGACTTGGACCATGGTTGTAACTTTTGATGATCATTTTTAGAAATGGAAACTTATGTTTCTTGGAGCTCATGGCTTCTCTCTTGGCTTGTGGAAGGCTATTTCCATTCTCTTGGTGAGAGACTAAACACACTTAGGCATCATGTTTACATGGTGATTACTCATATTTTTCATGCATTACATCCCTTCATTCCACTAAAATATTATGGATTGGCACTGCATTTGCTATACTTGAAGGATATCTCAGTGGTATCAGGTTTATACAGTTGCGGACAACTGCTTTATAAGAGACGGAGGGGATGTCACTATTTGGTTCCTTCACCCGTCTCGACCAGTGTTTTATACACTAGGTGGAACCAAGATGTGAATGGGGATCTTTCCACAAAAGAAAGTGGGAACATTAACTGGCAAGGTTTTGGCTTGAAAGATGGCATCTAGGCAAAAGTACCATGGGATTTTTGTCATTAAAGAGAGGAGATAGTGTTTTCACACCCTTTTAACAAAGTGGTGGTTTGTACTGAGGAGATAGTGTTTTCACACCCTATTAACAAAGGGGTGGTTTGTACTGAGGAGTAGTTGCTGTACAACACAACACCTCATGCATACACTGGTCATACAGGGTTCAGCAACAGTGGTCCACACGTGTGAAGCCCAAAAGCTAATTTGAGGCCTATTTAAGGGGCATCTCTTGGTGACTGTTTCTCAGCTAACTGCAGCTGAGTTGTTTCTCTCTTAAATATTTGTGGAAAGATGTTGTGCACACCCGCACCTTGGTTATTGTAAAAAGCTTCTCATTGAATAAAGAAGATACCTACAGAGGGCCAGCCATTTCGGCTCAGTGTAGTGTTATTGTATTGTATATTGTTCTTCCGTTGTGTTTTCATGCTCTGTATCTGGTATTTGAAGTGTTGGTGTCTGAAGTGTTTGGTCTAGTATATGGTTCCGAGACTTCCCCTATTCGTGTGACAAGATCCCCGTTCACACTTTGGTTCCACCTAGTGTATAAAACACTGGTCGAGACGAGTGAGGGAACCAAATGGTGACAGCCATGGCCTCATCATAAAACAATAACAAGTAGGGAGCTAGGGGGCAGCCCTGTCCCACGCACTGCTCAAAGGCAAAAGGCTCGCCCAAGCAGCCACCAATGATCACTCTGCTGCTAGTAGTCCTGTATAAAGTTGCCACTCCCCTGATCCAAGGTTCCGGAAAGCCGATACTGTTGAGCGTCCCCTCCATAATAAGCCTTCTCGAAGTCGAGAAGGAGGAGAACCACTCTCTGGTGGCTCTTCTGGGCCCACACGGTCGCCTCAAAGAAGGTAAAGATGTTCTCCTGGATACTGAGGTCCTGGACAAACCCTGTCAGTGAATCATGAACAATGTCCGGCACGAGGTGGCGCACCCACCACTGAGAAGCTTTGCCAACCCCTCATAGGCAATTGACATCAATAAAATGGGGCACTAGTCTGATATCTGCTCGATCACCCCACTTCGGAGAGAAGGAAAATGAGGCTGGTACACATGCTCTCTGGTATCACTCTAGGTTGGAAGATCCACTGAAAGGTAAGCTGCAGAGCGGTTTCTTGAGGACGTCCCAGAAGGCGAGAAAGAAGGCCCATGACATACCATCTTCTCCAAGGCATTTCTGCTCCTCTTGCTCAGTAAAAGCTGCAAGCAACTCCTCCTCTGTGAGACAGGGGCAAGCAGTCTCCGTCCCATCTTCCCAGAAACCACCCTCGGCACACATCTCCACACCATCTCTCGATCCTGTACCACTCGGTCTGTCCTGGCCTCTACGCGGAAAAGCGAGGCGTAGAACTTGGAGAATCTCCTCTGGCCTAGACTGCATCACCCCTGTGATGTCACACAAGTGCCTGACCTGCTCTCCCCAGGTACGTATACCATGAGTCCGGAAGAACTCTTTGTTCATCATCCGATCCCCATGCCGGGTCCAAAAGGCTGAAGAGGCATGAAATATGAACTCTGATCTCTGCTCCTGCACAAGCTCCAGCACTATAATGCCATGTCACGAACTGGAGCCTTCTCCTGATCATGCATGGCGCTCCTACTCTGCAAGGTGGCCTCCTGGCATACTCTAGCTGACTCTGCCAGACACTGTGCCACCTGAGAGGACACCTACTCCTCATCCACCCAAACCTCCTGAATGGCCGCTCTCACATTCTCCTCTGTAAAAAGTCAGTCAGGGATGCGGCATGCTTTGCGACCCACGTCATGTGTTGGCTCCTCAAAAATAAGAACCGATGGTGCATGGTCTGACATCGTCGTGCCAGCTAAGATCCCCACCTGTGCCCCTCTGTCCGCTGTGTAGCTAAAGTATATTGTGTAATACTGGTTGACCAAGCCATTGTACATAATGTTTTAGTGTATCCTTTAGTGCTAGCAGTCAGTGTCAGTCTACCCAGAGATATGGGTTGTTCTTGTACAACATAAGAGAAAGTATACTAATAATGTTGAGCAATAAACAATAATAAAAATGAAATTAGAACAATATAATAAGACAATGAAAGTAGCAGTGGATTGCATTATCAATGATAATCGCTGAGTGGGTTATGAAAAGTACAATGATGGACCAGTATAACTAGAAAAAGTTGGCGATACAATGACTATCCAAAAGAGTA
Organism: Cibotium barometz; assembly: GCF_041138505.1. NCBI lineage: Eukaryota > Viridiplantae > Streptophyta > Polypodiopsida > Cyatheales > Cibotiaceae > Cibotium > Cibotium barometz. Next base: position 58,679,272 of record NC_141058.1, on the reverse strand, counting down.
CAATCATGCTAGCTGGCAACGTCTTATTCACTCTCTCAGTAGAGTAAGCGCTGATTAAATAGAATAGTGTTTGTATGTGGCTTTTTTTCTTTGTAAAACTATTTTTAGAAGCCCCTTTTCTAAAAAAGGAGAAAATAGATAAATGCTTGCACCCACTATTAAGGATAACATGCTACCTTACATACAAGAGAGAAAGAAGAGAAGAAAGATGCATGCAAGAGTCGAGTCCGGAGAGTTGCACTTGGCCAACCCTATGAGAGTTAACTCCTCAATGTGAAGCCACTAGGGACTCACTCCACCTCTTCGCATGTCACCCAAGAAGAGATCCAAATGCTAGGTAGAGAGCAAGAAAGAGGGAGCTATGGAGAGATCAACCTCTACTTCATGTAACTAGCATGCAAAAGGGACATGGTAGATAGCAAAGAGAAGGTAGAGAAGAAGAGAAAGGAGAGCATTACCATCCCTACTTACATACACCAACAATCCAACATGCAAGCAAGCAAGAACACAAGCTAACATGCAACCATAAGCTAAAATGAGAAAAGAGAGAGAAGGCAAACTCAAGTGAGACAAATGGGATTGTCCCTTCTCATATTTCATAAAATGATTCATATACATAAGCTCATAATTACAATGACCGACCGTCCATGTACAATGACCGACCGTCCATATACATAAGCTCATAATTACAATGACCGACCGTCCATGTACAATTGGGGACCCAAAACTAGTCTTCCTAGTTTCTCTAGCTCTCTTTACATCTATTTCTCATGATCGACGCATTACACAAGCCGTAAGCTCGGTTATCCCATGTCTCTTTTACAATGAATGCTTTGCGCAGTTACAAAAAGATAAATTACAAAGGTATAGCAACACACACAAGGTAACAAGTCCGTCCCTCAGAGCTAGCCGGATCTATCTGTAATAGATCGAATAGGTTCTGATGAAATCGCGACGCACGAGGTTGGAGTAGGGGGGGCTTGATGGAAGACCGTGCATCTCGTCCAAAAGGTGGTCTCCATCATATGTTCAAATGTTTGTAGGCGCCAAGCGGGCATCCACATAATGCGCTCATAGTAGCCGAAGATCTGCTTGAGGGTGGGCCCTTTGTTGATGTCGAAGGCCAGACCTTGCGTGCCTTTATAGTAATAGTCCTAGTTAGGAAAGGACTCCAGCAACATGATGATCATTTTTCAATACTTGAATAGTTTGAACTTAGGTGGTGGTTACCCTCCTCACCGCTTACTTCTAAAGATTAATGCACCTATCATTTTGCTCCGCAATTTGGACCCTCGAATGGGGACTTTGTAATGGTACCAGATTGATATGCAAGCAATTTATCTCAAAGGTGATAGAAGCAAAAATCATTACAGGTACAAACATTGGAGATAGAGTCTTTATTCCCAGGATAACATTTGTGCCTCCTATGCTTCAATTGCCATTTGACATGAGAAGGAGGCAATTTCCTATTAGGTTAGCTTTTGGTATGTCAATAAATAAGTCCCAAGGACAAACATTGAGTGTATTGGGACTTTATCTGGCCATGCAAGTATTCACACATGGACAACTATACGTCGCTATGTCACGTGTTAGATCATCCAATGCAGTGAAAGTGTGTGTAAAGCATATTGTGGAATATGAAAGTGGCACAACAGGTTCAAATGAACTCTTCACAATCAATGTTGTCTACAAGGAGGTTTTGCAAATGACATATCGAAGAATTTAAATGTAAATGGCCGTTTGCAAATATAAGAGACTACATTTATACCTATCTTTGTGTAATGAAGGAAGCATTCGATTGAAGATGTGCAAGTGCAGTCTTTGTTTACTTTTGGATTGCTTTTATATACAGTGTCCTTTTATTGTGTGTGTGTGTGTGTGTGTGTGTGTGTGTGTGTGTAGAGAGAGAGTGTGTGTTATATTTGATATCAGGGATATATTACTTAGGATGGATGTGGCAAGGAGATCATTTTTGTTCGTTTATGGTGATGGATAAGATATTAAAGGTAAATGTTTTAGATGTTTGCTATAATTTAGGTATTATTATTTTTCAAGATTTATTTAATATTCATGGTGGCTGAATTGTAGACCCTCCATTTTAGGAAGGCCAAGCAACAGCTTCTCTAATTATCGAACTGTTAGAGAGCACTGGTGTTTTATGGTATATATACAAACTTCCATTTTATGTAGCTTTTGTGTTTTATTTGATTACTTTATATTTTTATTGAAACATTCATTTGCAAAATAGAGAATATCTTCACTTTTTAGAACCCAGATTATTGTTGGGTTTGTATGGTCGAGACAGTTACGACGACGACGACGAGAGCTTTAGGCTCCTAGGAATTTACAACCTACGATTGTGGAAGGTTGCAGAGATCAACTTCATGTACGTGTAATGTTTATGAATTATGAAAAGCCTAATAAGTTAGATTTTCGGTGCATAGGTGTAAGCTTTTATCCTTATCCAAAGGAGCTAGGTATGGTAACTATGGTAGTTACCTCTCGGGTGACGGGCTCTTGTAGGTAGATATTGGAGCCTATACCAGCTGAAAGAAGCACTAGTGGGGTTGGTAGGGCCAAGGGCTCTACCTTGGCATGGGGAGCATACGTTGTTGTGCCAGACTCCACCATGTTGGGTTTCCTAGGTACCAAAAATGAGTTGTATCATGAGTTACATCATGGTTTCCATGGTCCTGACAATGAGTACAATTCTATTACTATCTCTCTAATTAACTCCATGCTTATATGGTTTTGTAATAAATTTCACATTAAATCATCTCTCCACAAAAATAAGTGTGGGTGTCCGACTTGTGGAACTGCTAGCTAGGGTTATCCCCTTGAAGTTACCCTTGGGGGTGTGCCCTTAGGAGTCACCACCTACCAATGCTAGCCTACTTTATCAAGTAAGCAAATTGCTTTCCAGCTCATCTATGTGCATATCCTTCATAAAGACTCTTTTTTGTAGTGAATGGGCTCCCTTAGTCTACGGGCTTTGGATGATGCATACTCTATCTCTTGGTTTCAGTGGGTGGATGACTTATATATCCCTAACTTCTTCTACTAGACCCACTATCTTGTGTGGCAATATCATCAAAGACATAGTGTCTAGACCTATAGAGATGGTCATGAAGCGTCTTTCTCTTAAGATTAATCATGAATCGATTAATAAGTGATAAGCTATCTAACCTTTCTTAGGGACTACTACATTTTATGGAGATACTTGGCTTTGGCAATGTGGTTCCACATGGTCTTTTACCTTCCTCTTGCTTAAGGTTATGAAATTCATCTTGTTTATTGTTGTGTAGATTTGAACGATGGGGCTCCATATGGCTCCGCTACATGAAAATCCCACAGATGAAAGTGTGTCTCAAGACCTCATAGTTTGCCTTTTCAAGTGGGTTTGCCCTAAATCACTGGCCTACTTTGCCTTCAAATTTTGAATTAAGAGATCTTGGTGGGATCATCAATCCTTCCCATGGCTTTGCAAACTTGATTGAACTTGTCTAGGTACTAAATGAGATCTCCAATTTTGTCAGTTTGGTCATCAACCTTGAGATGTGGATTAGCTTTCAATTTATTCTTCCCAAATCTAGGCCTTTAGGTCTTATGTTTACAACACTATGGGATAGTCCTGCCATGATCCCCCCATCTACTAAAGAGATATGCATGTGTCCGTGCGTTCCATGAGGTGCAAGATGGGGGAAAAATTATGATGCGTCCACAATGAATATGAAGGTGATATGTATGGGCAATGGGCAAAAGGTGTAAACTGTGTGTGTACTCCTCCAAGCTTAAATATTTCTCTAACTCAACTACTTTCTCTAACCCTCTTTTCTAATTTCCTTGACATTTACTCGACATCCCTTTTGTTGGGGAGTTAAGGTCATGAGATGTTAATGTATGGCAGTAGACTTTGCCTAAAGTTGCAACGGAGCTGGATAGCCTTTGTGGCTCAAGGGATTTTGTGTTATCAAGCATTGGGGTTAGAGGCAATGTGTATCAATAGTTTGTATGGTCAAAGAAGATTCCACAAAAGGTTCCTACTATTTTGAGGAGGATCTATGTATGGGTCATACCCTAGGCTAGACTTGTACCCATGATGGTCGCCCCCCATTTATAGATATACCTAGATGGTTGTTGTTGATGAGGCTTAATGTAGGTGCTTAAGCTAATGACACCTATTCCTGATAAGTATTATTATGCTGACTATAGCTACCTCCAACTTGACTGTCCTCTCAAGCCTTGCACAACTGACTGAGCTAATGCACGCTTTCTCTCCTCTATGTCATCTAGCACTTCTATACCTTCAAAACACTCAAACGAGACATGGATCCACCCTTGTGGACACTTGGTTGTGAACACTCACTTTTGCACCACCACCTTTTGGATCACAAAGACTTTTGATTGATGAGGACAACTGACTTTTGACAGGCCCCTAACAGTCAGTTGGGACTCAGGATCACTTCCCTTTATCTTAGACAAGCCAAAGCAAGATCCCTACACCTTCAGCTGATTATTCTGATGCTCAATTGAAACAAATCTGACTCTTTACCTTCCCAATAGATACTGACAGTCAGTAGCACTGACTTAGAAACAGTTCCCCATTCATTAGGTTGACACACAGAAGCTTCATCTTCATAAAATCAAGGAAAATCTATCATTCATAATAACAATATTGCACAAATGGGAGAATGAGTTACAAACAAGAGAAATTGGCTTTTATAGTTCTAAGCCTTTTCCCACTAGGCCGCCCAGGAGAAGTAAGTGACCCAAGGCATCCAAAACATAGTTACAAGGCTTTTCTCTATGGTTTGGTCAACTGACCAAGATCCTCTTGTTTTTCCTTTGAAGCTCAATACTTGGGAGTGTCTTTAGGACATTTCCCTCATCAAATGACGGGATTTACAATATAGTTTTGGTACCCATTATGTGTGTAGACATAGTTGTGGTAGGAATGTGTTAACCAATACATATGTGGTTAACATACTCCCCTTCCTAAACTCGATCGAATCCTCGTGATTGGTAAGAGGTTATCAAGGCACGCTGGGAAGGTTGCACAACTTGGTTGGTTCTCCTATCTCTCCGGAAATAAGAGGGGATGGGGAGTTGGTAAGATGGAAAGAAGTTAGTGGAGTACTGACAATTAAGTATCGAGCTAGTCTGATGGGCTCTTATGAGTTTACTTTCTTTTATGGGCCCAATAGTACTCTTTATTTTGTTTTTGGATTTTTTTTTCACCTTTGCGGGGGTGCCTAGACATCCTCTTTTACAGGAGTCAGAGTACTTGAATGAGTAGACTAGCATGGAATACTTAATGACCAATATCCAAGTGGTAGGTGGTATTATTAAGGAGGTGTTGGTAAAACAATGGTGTTATAGTAAGCAAGTGGCGAGGGGGGAATTTCGGAGGGACGAGGAGGCAACATGCATGGAAACTACTTACGCTCCGAGATGTTATATGGTGATGGCGATGTACATGAAGCTCTAGCATCTTTGTCAAGACACTGTAATGGGTATCTTGGCTCCCGTGGATGTTGAGTCATCAGGGTGCAGTGTTCTCTCTTTTTCTTTTTGTGGGTTGACTTCTTCTATCATTATAGCTCATGGAACTGGGGATCTTGTGTGGATAGGAGTGGTAGTCGATGGCGAGGATCCAGAGATGTTGAGCCGAAGAAGAAGTTATGGGTAGGATGGATTAGACATGAAGCACAGTTATTCGGGTGAAGCAGGGGTGATTAAGAAGATCCGGGCGATGGGTCATACCATTGACCAAGCTTACGCCCACCATGGTTCCCCCATCTAAAGATGTACCTGGATGGCTTTCGATAATGAAGCTTTGTGCGATGTGTGCGCATAGGATAAAGCCTAGTGAGAATTGCAGATGTGTGCGCATAGGATAAAGCCTAGTGAGAATTGCAGATGTGCATGGGTGAGGACAAAAGGTGTGCCTGTGGTCCTAATCACCTAGATATTCCTAATCACCAAGAGCCTTCTTCTTCTTCTTTTTGGGTCCTCATATGGGTGAGGACTTACATGTGTTTATTGGTCAGCACCCCTAAAGAGAGTTTTGTACTAACTAGATTTGTGAGCTTACCTTTGAGTTTATCGTTGAGTGTTGGATAAGCTCTGCCATTTGTAGCACTGCCCCTTGGTTTGGGGACCAAATCGAGGAGTGGGGTGAAGCATCCTGAACAACCTATGGTTGAAAGGGTTGGGTGAATTGAGTGTTTGAGTGCCCATGGGTGGGTGTGGAAAAGTCCATAGGATTTATTTGATGAAGAGGGAACTTGCCATTGGACGATGAGTGGATAGGTACTGGCTTGGTTGGTGTGGTTTGGGCAAACTGCTGAGGGGTATGCCCTGGGAGACAAATGATGGAGTTACCATCATTGAAGCCTTAGGCATCTAAGAGACATTTGGGCACCCATCATTGTCGAGTGATGAAGGTCTGTGGTTGTCAAGGCTTCTTAGTTTTTCGTTGACGAGGCTTTGAGCTAGGAGTAGGTTGTCAACACTGAGGATAGACTTTTGTTTGTGGCTTTGGTAGGAGCCATAAGCATGTGTTGCCTTTATGGAAGCCTTGAGCTTTGAGCACGTTGGTAGGTACCTAGCATTGGTGGCTTCATTGTGCTTGGGGTTGCCTAACCGATGACTGTGGGGATTTTTGTCGTAGCTTCCTGGGGAGTTGTTGTGGTGGATGAGCACAAGCAGTGTTCTTGGGTGGCCAAAGGTGAGTGTTGCCTTCATATAATAGCCTTGTGCTTGTAAACAAGCGCGACGGTCAGGGACTAGCCAACATTGAAGCTTTGGCTTAGGGTCGGTTTTTGTTAGCTTAGTTGGCTTCTTGCGTTTGGGTGGCGGAGATGGCCGTTTGGTGGGATCCATAGTTCTATGTAGCCATCGTAGAACCTCTGGAGCTGAAGAAGATTCTTGGGCACCCATCATTGATAAAGGTAAGAGATCCAGGTGAGAGATAAAGGTGCTTGCGGTGTGGGTGGTTGAGGATTTGGAGTTGAGAGGGATTATCGACGAGACGAAGCTTGATTGTCTATGTTGGATGGTGTTGATAGTGGCCTTTCAACTGGCTTTGGTGAGGCATGGGTTGTGGGAACAGGGGACACTGTCGGTGATGAGAGGATGGGGCATGAGGGGGAAGGGCATTTGACAGTGAGAGGGTGTGTGGATGATTTCCCCTTGGGGACACAAGAGAACTATGGCCTTTTGCCGTTGATTAATATGATTTCCATTTCTTTGCACCAATTGATTTGGTAGTGAGTGACATCAATCCACTCTTTTCCAATTATTATTCGGCCTTGGAGTGCTCCTACATCTATGACATGAAATCTGCATTCTAACTGGTTATTTCTTATAGAAATTTTAGGAATGAAATACCCAACACTCATTAAACGCATTTCTTATGAAATTTGGATGTAAGTGTTTTCTTTTGTTAGTGTGGGTTTTCCAAGATTTTTCCACACCTCCAAGAATATGAGATTGGTGTGGACCCCATAAGGTAGATGTGGGCTGCCGCCATTGTATACCATTTGCAGTTGGGAGTCCAATCCATATTCTTAGTGGGTTTAGTTCTGGTTGAAGTTCAGGGGCAATGGAAGACTTACGAGTTATTATTGGGAGTGTGAGAATACCCTTTGTGGAAGCAGTTGGTGGGGGCAAGGGATCGGATTCGATGCATTCCCTCCCAGAGGATCATCGTTACCTTGCCCCTAGGGAAGCTTGAGGGTGTCAGCTGAGTTGATTGTACTTATAGCATTCTGAACCTAGCTTCCTCCAAGGATGACTGCTTGATTTATCTCACCTATGGGGAACCACATAAAACTTACAAGCCAATGGGTTAGAGACAATATGTACAGTTTGTGTAAAAGATCCAAGGCTTTGTATACATTGTTCACTAGGCAATTGAATTTTTGCATGGGCAGTTTAAAGAGATGGTTTGCCTAGGGGACCCAGGTTTCCCATGGGCAGTTGAATTTTTGCATGGGCAGTTTTAAGAGATGGTTTCCCATGGGCAGTTTTAAGAGATGGTTTGCCTAGGTTTCCCATGGCAAAAGATTGTGGCTAGTTGTGGGGGTGACAGCAAGGCACATTTTCTTTGCATATTTCTGCCAAAGGGGAAATCTAGCCATACCCGAAGGGTGGTCGTTTCGTGTTGGGGAGCTACGCTTACACTTAGGGTGTTAAGCAAGGCAATGGTCTTGTAGGGTTCATGAAGGGACTGGCCACCATTGGGGAGCACAAATTACGTACCGAGTTTGCGATCTAGGAGGGTATCAAGTGTAGCATAAATTTTCAGCCATTTGTGGTTGACTTTGTCACTATTGATAGAAGCAAATGTGTATGGCACCTGTGCATCATCAAGGGCTTGATGACAAGCATCACAAACAAAGAAATTGTCGTTCCTAGTGGTGGTCATAGAGTCTTTGACAAAGGGACCTCTGGCCATGGGATGTGAGTGCCAGGTATATAAATTAAGTTTGAGCATTTGAGACCCTTTGCAAAGGTAGACATGATGTGTGTCCTAATCATGGATCAGTTGTGTTTGTCGCATGAAGGGTCTACCCCTAGGATGTTGTCATAGGGGGCGTTACGAAAGTCCATGACTACAAATGTGAGGTTGAAGGTCATGTCATAGACTTTTACCTTGAGGTCATGCGCTAGGCTCAAGGGTTTTGTAGATTTCCCATCCCGCAAGATTTATCATCACCAATGTGGGATCAAGGCATGGTTAGCCCCAGTTTTCCCAGCATGTTCAAGTGAGGATGCTTAGGCAAGCACCTCCATCCAAGATGCCTTTGACCACATGTTCGTTTTATAAGAAATGGGCAGGGCTGCGTTTGTGTCATAACCTTCAAAGTAGTGGCCCATCGCATTTACTCGAATTGTTGGTGCACCTTTCGGTTGTGGGTTGTGGTGATGGAGTAGTTCAGGATGATGGGGCTTAGATTTATCCAAGGAATCTAAGTTAGCTCCCTCCTCCACCACAGAAGCCTAGAGTTTTTCATTCCATCCAATCCCAGAGATCATTCTGTAAATTTGGATTACCTTTTAACAAGTTTCCAAAATGGGCATTTGGATTTGGTAGGAAAGGAAGGCTAAGAGGTCGGCCAGGTCACGTTGATGAAGGAGCTTCCGCAAGTGTGGGGCCATGATCATAAGGTGGACCAACGATGGTATACGGAAGTTCAATTTGGTCCCAATTTGATGGGGGTGGAGGTCAAGATTTGTGTGTCGTAGGAGGATAAAAGACCTTAGGGAATCTGGTATGGGCACCTCGTGAGTCTCTGTCAAACTTTGTGTCATTGTTCGCATCAAGTTGTTTGATGTGAACGTGGGAGGTAGGCTTGGCCGCCTATGGAATAGGCATTAGAGGATGAGGAGGCACATGTGGGACAAGATATTTGTTTGTCGACGTCATGTTGGCGAACAGATCTTCCTTGGCCTTGAGCATAAGCAGGGGTTCTTGCCTTACCTGGTGCAGAAGTTCAGGTTCTATGAGGAATGGCGTAGTGGGTAAAAGGTCACAAAAATGAGGGGCTGTTCTAGTTGAGCAGCCTAGTAGTGCTCTACCAGTGCATGGGCCTCCTAAAGGCGTTGCTTCTTCAGGATAGCATTGGGATATGTGGCTAGCCATTTTTACCGTTTGGTGAGTTTTTGGGGGGTTGCATGGGGGAGTGACAATTTGGTACGATCATCGCTCCCGAAGGAGGAGGATGCGGTCTTTGTTGAGCCACTGCAGATGCTAACCTGATCGTCACCTTGGCCAACATGCTTAGATCGTTGTTTCTTTTGGGATGTGGCTTTCTTTAGCTTGGTGGCCTACAATTGTGTGACCACATTCAATGGGACAGTGGATATCTTCCCATGTTGAACACTCAACACATTAAGGGAGGGCATGCCTTTGACTGTGGAGTGAGAATATAATTGCAAAGGGAAACCCTTGTAGTAATGGTCGATTCCACATATTAAAGTTCTTTATTGACAAGCAGCTACATCTCTATAGTGGTGAGTTGCATGGGTCCATCATTGTATGGGAAGTTATAAACATGCCCTTTGTCGTCCATACATAAGAACTTATGCTTGCCCATGGCCACCTTCTTTTGATTGGCATGAACCTGTGAACTTCTCTTTGTGGTGCGGCCATGTACACTCACCACATTTGGTGGTGAGGAGTTAGGCCATGTTCCACTTAGGTTGGACTCCTATGTGACCTATGGAGCTAGGTAGTCCGTGGGAGTATAACAAAGTGCTAGCCTCCTCTAGTGTGCTATGTTGGGGGTGGTCAATCTTCCACTAGGCAAATAGGTGATTTATATGTTGATTCACTAGATAGATTTTGGCCATGGCAAAGTATCAAGGCTATTATGGAAGTTATCCTTGGAAGGTGAGATCATGCACATTGGGTGGGTATATGAGTTGATGTTTATGGACATGTAAGGAAACCCCTAGGTACTTCCCATCATCTTCACTGACTTCTTCCTGAGTTGAGATTTGACCCCTCATGGAATGATTCAATGATGAGGGCTCATGGATATGGTTGATGAGGTGGTTGAGATTTGACCCCTCATGGAATGATTCAATGATGAGGGCTCATGGATATGGTTGATGAGGTGGTTGAGTTAGGGGAGAAGATCTAGGCTCAAGGATTGAATTGTGGATAAAGTGGGTAATCTCATGGAGAATGATGTGGATGGATTCATGGGAGATTTGTGGGAGTAACCCTTGGTGGAGTAGGTTAGTGGAGTAGGCCTTACACTATGGTAGGAGGTCATTATTAGATTCGTAGAAGTGAGTCTTGGTGGAGTAAGTTAGTGGAGAAGGTTGAGGTGGTAAAACAAGTAGAGCATCTTTGTAGGTCTTACACCTCCTACCATAGTCATTATTAGATTTAGAGTTCTAGCCAATGGCACTAGTAAGGAAAAAGCAGCCTTTAAGAAGCAAGTAAAGCCAAAGCTCCATTTGTGAGTTTAACTTTTAGTGCATATCTATAATGACTAATGTCATGATTTCTCATACAAATGTAATATCCATATATTAGGCCTTGGTTTAAGGTGTAGACACTATGTTGTCATATGATTACATTCTCTTTAGGAGGTCGAGGTGAGAATTACCCATTTCTTTTGGAGTGATTTTAAATTTATCTTCATTAGGGTGGCCTTTCTTTGCTACCATGGCTGCACTTTGCCTTGATTTGAGTTATTGCAACCTCCCAATCACTTCCAAGATCCCCACAATAGGATCTTACAACCCTTGAGCTAAACTAGCTCATCGAGAAGTTGACACCCGAAAACTCTAAAATTATATAAAGGTGAAAAGTCTTAAAGCATAGAATGACTCACTTCTCTCCCCCACCACTAATGCATGCAACCATGCTTAGTGCATGCTTGGAGGTGGTGGTATAACCCCCAAGCTAAAAATATGATGTGCAAAAGCAAGATGGAAAACTTACCTTTCCTTACCACTATGTCAAACTAGAAGCTAGTCTTTATTTGGAACGTATGAAGTAGTTCAATTTGCAAGCTTTCTCTCTCTCTCTCTCTCTCTCTCTCTCTCTCTCTCTCTCTCTCTCTCACACACACACACACACACACACACTTAAACAAAGAAGATATTAAAGTGTCTTAAAAAAGAATATAAAAGGTTGCCCTAACTATTTCTCTCTCTTCTCTCTCTCTCTCTCTCTCTCTCTCTCTCTCTCTCTCTCTCTCTCTCTCTCTCTCTCTCTCTCTCTCTCTCTCTCTCTCTCTCTCTCTCTCTCTCTCTCTCTCTCTTTATCACACACACACACACACACACATACGGCCTAGTCACACACAAACTTAAAGCACACAAGTATTACACACAAATGGCGTTTATGAACAGAATAAAAAAACTGCAGGAGGCTGTCGGCTTCTCTGTCTAACCATGCACATTGCCGCCTTTGCTCAAGAATGAGCCAGTGAAAGAGAGCGAGATGAAACTTACCAGTAGCAGAAGCAACATCAGCACGTGAGGCAACCACCAGCAACAAAACTTGAAGAAGAGTGCGAGGAGGCTGACCAGCAAAAAAACTTGAAGGAGAGCGTGAGGAGGCTCACCACACTGAGTTATCCTGCAGAAAAAAAAAAGATTTAGACAGCAGGGGTTGAGAGAGAGAGAGAGAGAGAGAGAGAGAGAGAGAGAGAGAGAGAGAGAGAGAGAGAGAGAGAGAGAGAGAGAGAGAGAGAGAGAGGGAACTTACGAGGTGAGGTGCAGGTGACCAAAACGTGAAGGAGAGGAGCTAGAGGCCGAGGAGCGTGATTCAAAAGGCCGAGGAGGTCTTTTGCGCTGGCATGCATGCATGCAATTAGATGTTGTTGTGCCTCTCTCCATCCACACACACACACACACACACACATAACACCACTCCTACGTGTATTTGGTTTTTTGAATCACACACACACACACACACACACACACACGCACACACACACACGCATGCATACCGTCTGACGATGTAGACCGTTTTTTGAATCTCACACACTCACACACACACACACACACATGCATGCATACCGTCTGACCCCCTCTTCGCTCACGAATAAGAGAGAGAGAGAGAGAGAGAGAGAGAGAGAGAGAGAGAGAGAGAGAGAGAGAGAGAGAGAGAGAGAGAGAGAGAAAATTCATCATGCAGGCTAACTGCCTTCTCTGTCTAACCATACAACTGCCGCCTTCGCTCGAGAATGAGACAGTGAACAGAGAGCGAGAGGAAACTTACTAGCAGTAGCAATCAAGACTTGAAGTAGAGAGTTAGTAGCGCACAGAGAGGGCGAGGAGTCTCACCATCGAATTATCCACACAGAGAGTGAAGAGTCTTACCACCGAGTTACCACAGAGCCTATAGAAAAACCAAAAAAGAATTAGAGTCTCACCACCGAGTTATCCACAGAGCTAGCACGGGCTGTGAGAGAGAGAGAGAGAGAGAGAGAGAGAGAGAGAGAGAGAGAGAGAGAGAGAGAGAGAGAGAGAGAGAGAGAACTTACCAGGTAACGTGCATGTGCGATCAAAGCGTGATGGAGAGGAGCTAGAGGCGAATTAAAAAGGCCGAGGAGCGCAATGCAAATCTCCAAAGAGGTCTTCTGCGCTAGCTAACTGCATGCAATTAGACGTAGTAACATGCTAACAAACGAAGGCGGCGGTTGGCGCAATCAATTCCTGTAAATTTCTTCAAATGGTGGGGGCCTCTTCTGCAAATTCCTTCAAACGACGAGGCCTCTTCTTTTGCATGGCGTAGACGGGGCCTCTTCTTTTACATGGCATACGCGGCTCGTAGGCTTGAGGGGTGGCCCTACTACCTAAAAAACGTGCCACATCGGTTGAGGCCACCGCCTGTAATATATATAAAGAAAGAGAAGTTTTATAAAATTTTTAGCTGATATTGTTTGAATTGTTGAGATATCGAGCTCGTCTAGTGAGGCGGTGGACACGGGATAGGCCCCACACTTACACCACTGGCATGGTTGGTGAGATCTTGGGTGATATGCGGCCAGTGGGATGACAGGCTGTGTGACAGCCATTCTAGAGACTGGCATAGTTATAGCGCCAGCTCATTTAGTCGGGTTCACACTATAGAGAACCCGTGTATGTATTGGTTGAGTACCTTTCATATTATGAGTACTCTTATTCTTGTATGTGTTGAGTGTTGAGTGAAGAAGAAGAAGATTTTCAGCCTCTCACCTTGTGTATTCTCTATTAGGGTTCTGTGAGTGTGTGTGTGTGCTTGCAAGAGCTCAAGCTCTCTTACCCCCTGCATCTTTTCATGGTATCAGAGCCTGGTTCGTGCTAAGGGCTGAGTTGCAAGCAAGAGAACCACAGGAAGCAGTACGAGGGTAAGAGCTTCAACTACTCTTCCCTATTTGTGTTGGTGACTACACCCTTGTCGGGAGCTCTACGGGAGGCACCGGCAAACGATCTCTGATTGAGGAGCTTTCTTTGCGGGAGTAACACTATAGGGCAACTATACAGTCCTATCGGACTAAGACTTTCGGGCCGAAAACACGTTTCGGGCCCGTCTGGACCTCCGTTTTTCAGAAAGCAGGCAATTTCGAGCACTGCGGGTAAGTCATCGATTCTCTGCAGAACTCTGTTTTAAGAACTGCAGGAAGACAGATTGATTGTGCAAACACTGTGGATGCTGCAAAGAGGTCTACAGTTGCCATTGGGTGTATGTATGCACATTGAAGTCACTGGTTGTGACATTTGAGAGTACTACAGTACCGCTGCAGAAAATACAGCAGTTGTGCAGGAAAAACCAGAGTGCAGATTCTGGTAAAAATTGTGTGTTTGGCAAGATGTCTAATGATAGCATAACACAAATTGTGGCTGAGAAGCTTGATAAGAATAACTTCCATGCTTGGAGGTTCAGGTTGACGAATTTCCTGATGGGAAAAGGCTATTGGGACTACATAGAAGGTGAGCATGAAGAGGCACCCGACTGCTGCAGATGTGAAAGAGTTTAAAGACTAGAACCAAGGAGCCAGGAAGGTTATGTATTGGCTCTCCATTAGTATACAGGACACCATGATTGGGCACATTGAGGATGCCAAGTCCCCCAAGGAGGCGTGGGACACCTTGGTAAAGCTTTATGAAACAAATACCAAGGCACGCAAGATACAGTTGAAGAATGAACTTCATACTGTGGAGAAAAGAGCATGTCTGTGAATGACTATGCGCTGAAGATAAAGGGTATTGTGGTATCCCTTGCATCTATTGGTGTGTCAGTAGATGATGATGACAAGGTGGAAGTTTGTCTACGTGGTCTCGGGCCACAATACAAGGCATTTAAGACGTCTATTCAGACTCGGGAAAACATTCCCAACTTTACAGATTTGGTGTCTATGCTGATTATCGAAGAGAAGAGCTTGGGTGAAGACCAACAGTCTTCACAAAGCAAAAACAGTTCAGAGCAACAGGCCTTCTACACGAGTTCAGGAAGAGGACGAGGCAGAGGAGGCCGTGGACGCGGTCAAGGAGGTGGCCGAACAGGTAATCAGAATTATGGCCGTGGAAATTGGCAAAGGCAGTATAATGATGCACGTGAATGCTATTATTGTGGTAAGCTTGGACATGTGCAGGCAGAATGTTATAAGAAGGAGGCTGACATGCAAAATGGGAAAGTGCAGCAAAACAACTATGCATCCTCAAGCAGAAGTAATGAGGATAATGAAAGGTTGTTTGTTATGCAGCATGTCGTGAATACCATGTCTGAAAATGTTGATACAGCACAAAAAGATAATGTATGGTATGTGGATTCAGGCGCTTCGAACCACATGACGAGTCATGGGGAGTGGTTCAAGGAGATGAAAAACCTGGAAAGACTAGGTTTTGTGGAAACAGGGGATGACACTGCTCATCCAATTGCCCATGTTGAAGATGTGCCATTGTCTATGCAGGATGGCAAAGTGAAGTACCTTGCAGATGTACTTCATGTACCAAACATAACAAAGAATCTGGTTTCAGTTGGCCAGATGATTGAACAGGGTTTGCAGGTTCGGTTTAACCCTGATGGGTGTTATGTTGAAGATTTCAAAGACAAGTGCAGGTTGGTTGCAAAAGGCAACAGAGTGGGCAGAATGTTTACATTAAATGTAGACATGCCTGAAATGAGTGCTGCGATGTTTGCAAATGGTTCAAGAATTATTGCAGACACAGACATTTGGCATAAAAGGATTGGACATGTAAATGTGCAGAGATTGAAGTCTATGCAGAAAAAAGGAATTGTGACAGGGCTGCCAAAATTTAAAGTGGAAGGTATGCAGAAAATATGTGAAGCATGCTAATTTGGGAAGCAAACAAAGCATGTGTTTCCACGTAACAGATATGTGAGTAGAAATGCACTAGATGTTGTGCATTCAAATGTATGGGGTCCTATGAAGACCATATCTATGGGAGGCTATAGGTATTATGTGACTTTCATTGATGACCACACAAGGAAAGTGTGGGTATATTTCATGAAAGAGAAGAGTGAGGTGTTCACTCACTTTCAGAATTTCAGAGTTTTGGTTGAAAAGCAAACAGGGAAATATGTCAAGTGCCTAAGGTCAGATGGAGGGGGAGAATACTTCTCCAATGAGTTCTCTGAATTTTTGAAGAAGAATGGTATTCGGAGACAGTTTACATGCAGATACACTCCGCAGCAAAATGGAGTTGCTGAGTGAAAAAACAGGCACATTGCTGAGATTGCGCGAGCATTGATGGAAGAGAAGAATATGCTGCATTGCTATTGGGCTGAGGCTGTTTCTACAGCAGTATACATCATGAACAGGACTCCAACTGCAGCCATACATGATGTAACTCCAGAGGAGAGGTTTACTGGCAGAAAACCAGATTTGTCTCATCTGAAAGTCTTTAGATGCATTGCATATGTGCATGTGCCAGATGAGCTGAGAACTAAGCTGGATCCGAAAGCTGAAAAATGTGTGTTTATTGGATATTCCCTTGAGCAAAAGGGATACAGGTGTTATAACCCTGCTACACGTGAGTTGAGGGTAAGCAGGGATGTTGTCTTTGATGAGATGAGCAGCTGGTATGCTGCTGAAAAAGAAGCTGTTGGGATTGATGTGAGTGAAAGTGTGGTTGCATAGAATGCAAGTCAACAATCACAGTCTTTGAGTGGACCAGGAGAGTCCTCATCTAGTGGGTTTATTGATAGACCATGGAGTGGCAGGCTGCGTCATAATACCAGTCCTGCAAATGTGATTAGTACATCACGTAAAGGAAAAGAGAAAGTGGTTGAGCCCCTTGGTATGCCTGACATTTCTGCAGGGCATTCTCATGTTGATGGAGAGTCTAGTGGTTCAGATATGAGCCTTGATGAGGAGCTTGGGATCCCAGCTATGAGAACACCTGGTGTAAAGAAGGCTATGGAAGCCATGAATGAGAAGCTGCGAAGATCTGGGAGAGTGAAAAATCCTGTGCAGAGATTTACCTATGATGGTTATGTAGCACATCACTATGCATATATGGCAAAGGTTGTGCAGGTTGTTGAGCCCACATGCATTGATGAGGCTGTTGGAAATGTGTATTGGGAGAAAGCCATGGATGAGGAGATGGATGCACTATATGGAAATGAAACTTGGGATTTAGTGCAATTGCCTGAAGGCAAGAAAGCCATTGGATGCAAGTGGGTGTACAAAGTTAAACATAACAGTGATGGAAGCATAAACAGGTACAAGGCTAGATTGGTAGCCAAAGGATATGCGCAGACATATGGGATTGATTATGAGGAAACTTTCAGCCCAGTTGTCAAGATGGCAACGATGAGAGTTGTGATAGCAGTGGCTACGTCAAAGCAATGGTCTTTACATCAGATGGATGTAAAGAATGCATTCTTGCATGGGGATTTGCAGGAAGAGGTGTATATGTTGTAGCCACCTGGTTATGAGGATGTGGGTCACCCCGAGCATGTTTGCAGGTTGAAGAAAGCCTTGTATGGCTTAAAGCAAGCACCAAGAGCATGGTCTGACAAGATTTCTGAATATCTTGTCACTATTGGCTTTCATGTAGCCAATGCAGATTTCTCATTGTATGTGAGACATGGTGATAGAGGAGTTGTGCTTGTTATCATCTATGTAGATGACTTGATCATTACGGGGGACCATGATGCAGAGATCTTTGATGTAAAGATCTTGCTAAGACAGAAGTTTGAGATGAAGGATCTGGGGGAGCTCAGATATTTCTTGGGCATTGAGGTGATTAGGTCACCACATGGTATTGGATTACTACAGAGACAGTATGGCTTGGACATGTTGTCCAAGTATGGTATGACAGGATGTAAGCCTATTTCTGTGCCATTGGATCAGAATGGCAAGTTGAGTGCAGATTCAGGAGAGATCTTGGAGGATCCTACTATGTACAGGAGCATAGTAGGAAGTTTGATGTACATGACGATCACCAGACCAGATTTGAGCTATGCTGTTGGGTTGGCGAGTCAGTTTATGCAGGTTCCACGGAAACCGCATTTGGATGCAGTGAGACGCATACTGAGGTATGTGAAGTCTACTTTGCATTGTGGACTATTCTATGAGACTGGGACAGAGATATGTGTACATGGGTACACAGATGCTGATTGGGCTGGTAGTATCTCAGATAGAAGATCTACCAGTGGATTCATGTTTTCTTTGGGGAGTGCTGCTGTGACTTGGAGAAGCAAGAAGCAGCCTACGGTTGCTCTATCCAGTACAGAGGCCAAGTACAGAGGAGCTGCTATGGCAGCATGTGAGGTAGCTTGGTTGAGAAAGCTACTCAGATTTGGGTCTATCAGTGGATAGACAAGTTGTCATTTTTTGTGACAACATTAGCAGTATACAGTTGGCCAGGAACCCAGTCTTTCATGCTCGTATGAAGCATATAGAGGTCCACTACCACTTCATCAGAGAGAAGGTCTTGGCAGGAGATCTTGACCTTGTTTATGTCAGCACAGAGGATCGGGTAGCTGACATATTCACCAAAGCATTGGGTACAGAGAAGCTCCGCAGATTCAGAGCTTCGCTTGGTGTACATGAGATGGAGTTGAGCTCGAGGGGGAGTGTTGAGATATCGAGCTCGTCTAGTGAGGCGGTGGACACTGATGACCCGCCTGGGGGATAGCCTACCTCACACTTACACCATTGGCATGGTTGGTGAGATCTTGGGTGATATGCGGCCAGTGGGATGACAGGCTGTGTGACAGCCATTCTAGAGACTGGCATAGTTATAGCGCCAGCTCATTTAGTCGGGTTCACACTATAGAGAACCCGTGTATGTATTGGTTGAGTACCTTTCATATTATGAGTACTCTTATTCTTGTATGTGTTGAGTGTTGAGTGAAGAAGAAGAAGATTTTCAGCCTCTCACCTTGTGTGTTCTCTATTAGGGTTTTGTGAGTGTGTGTGTGTGTGCTTGCAAGAGCTCAAGCTCTCTTCCCCCCTGCATCTTTTCATAAATTTCCTATACTTTTCACAGTAAATAAAAATAAAAATAATGCCCACGTGTGAAATCAAAAACCTTGCAAGTGCATTGTATATAATTTACGATTTTTCTATGAACACTCAAACTCCCTAAATAATAAGTGAGAACTCTCCCCAATGATGCACAACAAATTGCAATTGGTTTCATTCTGACAACTAGTAGAGGCATCTAAGGTGGTCGTTGTAGAGTTTTCTTAGTTGCCAAAGTTGAACTTGTTCAGGTCTTTTAAACTTTTGTGTTAAAGGAGATGCTAGAAAAGCACTAGTGAGTTGTGCGATAGTTAGCAATCTCACTTTCTATCAAAGAAATGGGGTAACAAATTTGTCAAAGAAAAATATTATTGTTTGTTGCCATACATGGTCCACGGAGTATATCTCATCCACTTCATTTTAGATGGGATAGTTTCTAGATTCATCCATGTCTTTTGAATATATGTCTACTAACTATCATCCTTGAGGACTAGAGAGAGGAAGCATGCGAGAGAGAGCACAAGATTGATTCTCAAAGCCTAGAGAAGACCGATTGAGAGAAAAGAGAGTGGAGAAGGCGAAAGAGAGCACAAGATTGATTCTCAAAGTCTAGAGAAGACCGATTGAGAGAAAAGAGAGTGTGAGAGAAGGGGAGAGAGAGAGAGAGAGAGAGAGAGAGAGATTGAGGGAAGGGGAGATAGATCATGAAAGAAATAGAAGAGAGCTTGAGAGAAAAATAGGTAGAGAGTGTGAGAGAAGAGTGTGTGTGAGAGTGAGAGAGAGAGAGAGAGAGAGAGAGAGAGAGAGAGAGAGAGAGAGCAAGAGATTGATAGAAATTCTACAGAAGGCCAGTTGAGAGAAAGAGAAGAGAGCTCGTGAGATAAGAGTGGTGGAAGGGTGTGAGAGTGAGCGAGAGATTGGTTCTCAAATCTAGAGACTAACGGTTGAGAGAAACAGAAGAGAGCTTGCGAGAGTGTGTGAGAGAGCAAGATATTGATTCTCAAAGTCTAGAGAAGGTTGGTTGAGAGAAAGAGAAGAGTGTGTGAGAGAAGGGGAGAGAGATTGAGAGAAAGAGAAGAGATCTTGAGAGTAAGTGTAGAAAGAGTATGTGGGTGTAACACAAGGAGAGAGAGATTGAGACTAAGAGTGTAGAAAGAGTATGTGGGTGTAGAAAGAGTATGTGGGTGTAACACAAGGAGAGAGAGATTGAGACTAAGAGTGTAGAGAGAGTATGTGGGCATGAGAGAAGGAAAGAGATTAAGAGAAAGAGGAGAGCTTGAGAGTAAGAGTGTGAGAGAAGGAGAGAGAGAGATTGAGAGAAAGAGTGTGAGAGAAGGGGAGAGAGATTGAGAGAAAGAGAAGATAGCTTAAGAGTAAGAGTGTAGAGAGAGTAAGTGGGTGTAGTGGAGAGCTTGGTTAGAGAGAGAGAGAGAGAGAGAGAGAGAGAGAGAGAGAGAGAGAGAGAGAGAGAGAGTAAGAGTGTAGAGAGAGTATGTGGGTGTAGTGGAGAGCTTGGTTAGAGAGAGAGAGAGAGAGAGAGAGAGAGAGAGAGAGAGAGAGAGAGAGAGAGAGTACATGCATGATCTGTAGTGCATCTATATTTAAAGTGAGTGCCCAAATTTTTAATGATGTAATATTCATGATCTAAGACTAGTTGTGAAGTAAGATAGGGCTCAAGGTATTGTAGAGAGAGAGAGGGAGGGGGGCACAGTCTTCCTCAACATCATCTCATCAACCTCTCCCTTTACACTAACCCCAACCTCAACCTCTCTAACAACCCCCCTAGACAAAAACTGCCATTGATAAGATCGTTAACATATCGATGTAAGCCATCGGCCCTCACCTCTACCTCTCAAAATAATAAGAACCCTCGGCCTCTCCCATAGTAACATTATCACCGGCCATAACAAGCCACTAGCCTCGACTTCTCTAACAAACAAGAGCCTCCATCATGTGGTTTGTAAAATTTCACATCTTAAGTGTTGGAACATGAAGTCAAGGTGTCCTAGTGTGTACTAGGAACTAGTCTTTGTGTGTGAGTTGCCATGTGGCACTCTTTCTATTATCCCATATAGTTGGGTGTCATCGTAACACTTGTACTTCACTTCTATATAAGTGAGGTCTCTATCATGAATAAATTATCCAGCAAGCTCTCAAGTCTTTTTATGAACACAAGTCTCAATCTTGTGGCCTAACTGAACTTGAGTCTATGTCTGAGTAGTTAGCTTCTTCATCATGCTTGTCTTTGTGTTCTTTCCGCCTTAGCTTAGCCTTGCTCAGTTCTTCCTGCTTTCTAATCTAGCTTAGCAGTAGCTTCCATGTTCCTTCATGTGGTATTAGAGCCACGATACCCTCGTCGTCACGTTGCCTCGTCTTCCTCCTTCTAGCCTTGATGCTGCCCTGATTCTCTTCTCCTTGCCTCGCCATTAGCCTCATCATCTTTGCCTCAAGTCTGCCGGCCATTGCCTGCATTCTACCAGCCATAAGCTGCCCAGATCTGCGCCATTTTCTTCTCCAGATCTGCGCCATTATCCGCTGGAAATCTGCCCCACATATGCGCCACATTGCCTGAGATCTGCCATCTATTTCTGCCCCAAAATCTGCGCCACATTTCCAGCCATCTGCCTCAGCATCTTCCCATGAATCAGCCCGCCAATTTCAGTTCACTGTCTGCGTGTATGGGAGCTGCGTATAGCTAATCTTCATTTCGAGTTGAGATATCTCTCAGATTGATTCATCATGATGAATACTCATGCTGCCATTGAGAAGTTCAATGGCCAAGGATTCCACACCTGGCAAATGAAGATCAAGTTCCACTTGATGAAGCACAATCTGTGGAATCTGGTCAAGGGAACTTCTTCATCAAACGAGAAGGAGAAGGAAAAGGAACCTCAACGTCTCGAGCAAGCATTCGCAATCATTGCATTGGGTCTTGGAGACAATTATCTGCATCACATCTCTGATCTTGAAGACCCTGCTGACGCTTGGAAAGTGCTTGATCACTTATTTGGTGCAAGTAGCAAGCATTCAAAGTTGTCACTCAAGATTGAATTCTTTGAGTTAGATCTAAAACCTGGAGCACCTTTGGATGCTCATATCAACAAAATGCGAAGCCTAATGAATCAATGGCTTCCGTTCACTCTCCGGTAACAGAAGATGATGCTATGGCAGTGCTTCTCAAAAGCATGCCTGAAGATTATGACAACTTGGTCATGACACTGAAATATGGTCCCGATCCTTCATTTGAAGGGATCATAAGTGCATTGCAGGAAGATGAAAGGAAGCGGGAGAAGCGAAAGGATCACCAAGTGGAGGGAGAACAAGCTTTGGCAACCAAGTTCAAAAGGATTTCTTTTTAAAGCTTGTAGACATTGTGGCAAAAACAATCATGATGAGAAAGATTGTTTTCGCATCAAGCCATGTGGGATTTGTGGCAAGAATGGCCACTCTGAAAGTAACTGTTTCTCAAAGAAAAATTCAGCAAATATGGTGGAGGACACAAGTGATGAAAAAGCATATATGGTAGATGATAAAGATTTCTGTTTCTAGGGGTTTCCTTGCCTGGATCATGTTTCCAAAAAGGATTTTTGTAAACCTGTTGCAACCGCTATGAGTATGCAAAGGTATCTTGTCTTATCTGTTTTAAACCTCTCAGAGGTATCTATTATATTTTGTGTGTTTGTCCTGGTATATCCCATATTCTGTACCTACCCAAGGATGTCCAACTTGCATGAGAGACTAGAGCCGTGGATTTATCCTTGACCAGAGACCCTGGCATGAGAGACCATGAGCCTATGATTTATCCTTGCAGTATGAGGCATTTCCTTGAGGGGGGATTTGTTGGGAATATCAAGGAACTGCATCTTTTATAAACTCATGATATCACTCACCTTTCCTTCATGGGAGGGTGTTGGAACATGAAGTCAAGGTGTCCTAGTGTGTACTAGGAACTAGTCTTTGTGTGTGAGTTGCCATGTGGCACTCTTTCTATTATCCCATATAGTTGGGTGTCATCGTAACACTTGTACTTCACTTCTATATAAGTGAGGTCTCTATCATGAATAAATTATCCAGCAAGCTCTCAAGTCTTTTTATGAACACAAGTCTCAATCTTGTGGCCTAACTGAACTTGAGTCTATGTCTGAGTAGTTAGCTTCTTCATCATGCTTGTCTTTGTGTTCTTTCCGCCTTAGCTTAGCCTTGCTCAGTTCTTCCTGCTTTCTAATCTAGCTTAGCAGTAGCTTCCATGTTCCTTCATTAAGTTCTTTGTTAATATTTACATTGGTAAGACATGGATGGATGCCATCCACTGTCATTGAAAATGTATCATCGAGGGTTCTTAATAGATGATCTATTACTCAATGATTCATAAAAATTTTCACTATGGGGTGAAGACTAATGTGGTTGCATTCATTAGGTCTCATGAGAGAGAGAGAGAGAGAGAGAGAGAGAGAGAGAGAGAGAGAGAGAGAGAGAGAGAGATATGTTGAGAACCAATGAACTAAGGGTGCAACATTTGTGTAGTAAGGGGGAGCATGAACCTTAGTACTTTATGTGGTTTGGTTCCAAAGGTCAAAAGACATGTAAATTTAGCAAAAGACGTAAATTTAGCAAGAGAGGTAATAGAAGGATCCAGAATTCAGAACTAGGCACCTACTATAAGTGGGCAAGTGAGGGTGTGCAAAGTCTCTAATCCGCATTTATGAGAGGGAGGTTAAAGCCTACATTACGGAGATTGGATTTATAAGAAAATTAAGCATGATCAAGTGGATGATTATCACTAACCCATGGAGCTAATCACTTTGTATAAAGCCTATAAAAAGAGGCCAAATGTAATGCAAGATTTTAATTGATATCCTCATCATGTTATTTTGTTAATATTTCACTAACCTTCATTAGTATTTAGATTAGTTCCATTTGATCCACCTGGAGCTTCCAAATCCATGAATTTTATCTTGATATCAAAGCCAAATTCACCTCCCTTAGGCTCTTAAGCCTTAGGATTAACAAAATTAGAGACATCATTAGGCATAAAAATTGTGCTTTTTTCCTCTTCTAAACCTTACTAAAAATCAGCCCATATCAAGAGATTGAAGACATTTACTCCAAATGGAAGCTATGGGGGCCATTGCTATCAGTAGATCATCAATAAATTCAATCTCTTCAAAGTCTTAAGACAGCTAAAAAATGGAGTTTTTGCATCAAAATAAAGTC
The DNA here is from genome assembly GCF_041138505.1 of Cibotium barometz. Lineage (NCBI taxonomy): Eukaryota > Viridiplantae > Streptophyta > Polypodiopsida > Cyatheales > Cibotiaceae > Cibotium > Cibotium barometz. The sequence continues at coordinate 58,655,108 of NC_141058.1, read as the reverse complement.
TTTGATACAACTCTCTACTTTTACTGAGCATGATTCTACTATGTTTTATTACTTCGTTGGATGCCTTAAATCTTCAACATTACACAAATTGAGAAAACTTTCATTTTAATCACTAGAATTAGCACCATTCATAGACGTTTTTGAGTAATTGGAGTGTCAAATCAACTGGGAGTTTTTGCATCAAAATAAAGCCTTTGATACATCTCTCTACTTAGTGAGCATAATTCTACTATGTTTTATTACTTTGTTGGATGCCTTAAATCTTCAACATTACACAAACTGAGAAAACTTTGATTTTTTGCTAATCACTATAATTAGCACTATTCATAGAAGTTTTTGAGTAATTGGAGTGTCAAATCTATAATTTAAGAATTTCTCTGACTCTCTATGTACTCAAATTAAATTTGCCTCTTGTTTTGCTACCTTAATTGATCACTCCAAATCAGGGTACCATTCTGTAGTGAATAGATGAGCTTATTGGGTTTTGATCATTGCATTGATCTCCATTGTAAGGGATTAGACACTGGTATTTGGACTAAGACCTTCCCACTTCATTAAAAATATTGGTTAACTCATTTGTGATAGAGAAGTTTAACGGAGAAGGGTTCCATACATGGCCGATGAAGGTCAAGTTTTTGCTTATGAAAGATGCATTATGGGGAATTGTAAGTGGTATGGAAAAATATCCAAAAGCTAATGGGGATGAAACGATCTTTTGGTTGAGTAGGGATGAGAAGGTTGTACATAATGTCCACCCTTTGGCTAAAGGGGGATGCCCAAACGCTAGTGTGCCATGCTAGTGAATTGGTATGGTGGGTGACCCCGCATTAAATTCTAGTTACCTAGTGTTATTGGTATAGCTTGAACCCATGCTTGACGGGTGTATGTTGTTGAAGTGCAACAAGTAGTGCCATGCTTTGATGACTGTGTGTTGTCAAAGTGAAACAAGTGGAGTACGCTAGACAACTACATGGTCTAAGTGTAACAAGTGGAGTACGCTAGACAACTACACGGTCTAAGTGTAACAAGTGGTTTATGCAAAAGACATGCCATGCTAGATGATGTATATAGTGATATGATCTTTGAAGTGAAACAAGTGGAGCACGCTAGACAACTACACGGTCTAACTCCACTTGTCAAAGTGAAACAAGTAGAGTACGCTAGACAACTACACGGTCTAAGTGTAACAAGTGGTTTATGCAAAAGACATGCCATGCTAGATGATGTATACAGTGATATGATCTTTGAAGTGTAACAAGTGGTAAAAGACATGCCATGCTAGATGATATGTATAATGATACTCTCATCAAAGTGTAACAAGTGGTGAGTGTATGTTGTGTTTATGCCTATCAATGTTTCATACTGGGATGAATTATTGAGATAACAATTAATTAGAACAACTAATGTGTTTATGTTTATGAGATAGGTGATGAGTAGTGCGTGTGTCGTCGCACATGGAGGATCTTATCTATATCATTTCAAATTATTATTATTTCATATGAGTTATTTTGTTGGCCATGTGCCAAATGATTGTACATATTATTTATGCGTGCTTGTGTGTGGCATTGCTGTATTACTAACACGTGTTAGAGGAGTTTTCGTTGTTTTACACTTCGTGTGTGAACAAGCTCTAGTGCTTGAGTTATTTTTGTAAAAGTGGAAAAGCAAGCCCTATTTTTTGTACGCACAAATATTATTAGCTCCTTGGGCTATATATCGAATACAATTCTTAAACTACTCATGTTGTGAAAGTGGAGTTGCACATATGACGGGGGAGATTGCACCCAGTAGTGTATTGATGGTGATGTTTACTCTATTTTCATGTTCTATGCTATGCTTTAATCTTGTCAATTCAATTCAAGTCTATGCTTGGTTCATTGATATATATGTGAGTTTGATTAATTCTTTAAGAAGGACATGAGGTCCCATGACTGAAGGGCTTAGCCATAATTGCATTAGGCTTGGGGGATAATTATATCCACCACATTGCTTTAGAAAATACATCCAAGGGTGCTTTGGATGAGGTATAAAATTGTTTGGGGCTAAACAAAGGAACACAAATATAATATCAAAAATTCATTTCTTTGGGTTAGACATAAAAGATAGTGATTCACTCTCAACACACCTTAATCAAATGAAAAACATTATGCAACAATTGGCCAGCATTGGTGCACCTGTGGAGGAAGAAGATGCCATAGCCATTTTGTTAAAAAGTATGACCATAGATAAGCTTAGTCCATTGGTGATTACACTTGAAATCTCTCGGAACCAACACTTGATGGTGTAGAAGCAGCATTAAAGGGAGTTTTTGCATTGAAATAAAGTCTTTGATACAACTCTCTACTTGGTGAGCATGCTTTTACTACATTTTATTACTTCATTAGATGCCTTAAATCTTTCACATTACACAAAAACTGAGCAAACTTTGATTTTTTGCTAATCACAATAATTAGCACCATTCATAAAAGGTTTTTGAGTAATTGGAGTATCAAATCTATAAGTTGAGTATTTCTCTTACTCTATATATGCTCAAATTAAATTTGCCCCTTATTTTGCTATCTCAACTAATAACTCCAAATCAGGATACCATTCTGAGTGACAAATGAGCTAATTGGATTTCGAGTAATCATCATTACATTAATCTCCATTATAAGGGATTAGACACTGGTATTTGGACTCTTCTTTTACTAAGACCTTCCCACTTCATTAAAAATCATCTCATTTGTGATAAAGAAGTTTAATTGAGAAGGGTTTCATACATGGCCCCTGAAGGTCATGTTTTTGCTTATGAAAGATGCATTATGGGGAATTGTAAGTGGGGTGGAAAAATGTCTAGAAGCTGACGGGAATAAAAAGAGTCTTTGGTTGAGTAGGGATGAGAAGGGCTTAGCCATAATTTCATTAGGCTTGGGGGATAGTTTTATCCATCACATTGCTTTGAAAAATACATCCAAGTGTGCTTAAGCTGAGGTAGGAAAATTGTTTGGGGCTAAATAAAGGAACACAAATATAAGCTTGAAAATTCATTTCTTTGGGTTGGACATAAAAGATAGTTATTCACTTTCAACACACCTTAATAAAATTAAATGCATCATGTAACAGTTGGCTAGCATTGGTGCACCGTGTGGAGGAAGAAGATGCCATAGCCATTTTGTTTTATGTATGACCATAGATGAGTTTAGTCCATTGGTGTACACTAAAAAGTCTCTCAGAACCAACACTTGATGGTGTAGAAGAGCATCATTAACGGAAGAAGACAAGAGGATCCGAGGAAAGACATCACAAGCTACATCTGAAGAAGAAAACACTTTATTCTCAAGAGGACCATGACCAAGGGACAAAGAAGGACTAAAGAGAAAGGTGACCTACCACTACTAAAAAAAGGTGGGCCTGAAAGACTACTGGCACATAAAACAGACAAAAGCAACAAATGTAATGATTAAGGATGAAGACAAGACTTGCCAAGATGGAAGTAGACCAATTGTTCTAAGAAATGAAAGGTATGGCCCTCACCTTTGGTTATAACCCTATCCTTGTGTGTGTGTAGTGTCAAATCAAGCCTACTTGTAGTCGATTGCGCTACTAAGAGGGACCACTCTAGCAATAACTAGGAGTGTAGGTCCAATGAATGCATGTAATGAGAGCAATGATATTTTAGGTGTCCCCAATCTACCATATAAGGATCTAGCTAGCATGTAAGGTGATAGACCCTCATCACATTGAGGGGGAGTGTTGGTAATTAATGTGCTACGTGTGCAACATTTGTGTGGCAAGAGGGAGCGTGAACCATAAATACTTATGTGGTAGGGTTGTTCCAAAAGGTCAAAAGACATGTAAATGTAGCAAGAGAGGTAATAGAAGGATAAGAATTCATTAGAACTAGGTGCCTACTACAAGTTGGCAAGTGGGGGTGTACAAAGTCTCCATCAACATTTATGAGAGGGATGTGGAGGCTAGATTCTAGGGAGATGGAGGCTAGATTATTCTAGGGATTGGATTTAGGAGCAAATTAAGCATGATTAGGTGGATGATTATCACTAGCAATGGAGCTAATCACTTTGTATCAAGCCTATAAAAGGAGGCTCAATCTAATGCAAGATGTGTGCTTTTGATTCATATCCCCATTGTGCAATTTTGTTAATCTTTCACTAATCTTCATAAGTACTTAGATTATGTTAAGACCATGCTTCTAGTTGTGTTTGATCCACCTAGAGACTGGGGAGTAATACCTCAACCATGCCAAGGAAGACAAGTAGGATGGTAAGCTAGACCATAGTAGATGCATAGTGTGTCTTTGTTGGTTTGTGTATTTCACATGCTAGCCTTGCAATGCACTGCATCACATCTTACAAGTAAGTGAGTGCATAACTTTAGTCTTGTGAATAGTAGTTTATTATGTCAACTCAATACTCTACATCCGTTTTAATAAGTTTATCAATTGATAAAAATTGAGAATAGTAGTATATTCTGTCAACTTAGTACTCTACATCCATTTTAATAAGTTTATCAAATTTTATAAATTTATTAGTTATAATAATATATCACACCACTTTCTTTTAAGTAAGGTGAGTCTTTTTGGATTGTGAATATCACTATATTATGTAAACTTTATACTCTACATGAATTATAATAAGTCTATGAGTGCTTATTTAAATTGGTATTTAATGATAGAACTCTACATCACTATGTGTGTCAACTTAATACTCTACATCAATCATAATGAGTTTCCTAGTGCTTAGTTAAACAATCCTGAGCTACACCATGCACAATAAATTTACTTCGAATTTGAGCATTGACTATTGTCACTCTAATACAACATATCACTTGAGTGAGTGCTAAACTCCTAAGATTTTTTTTTCAAAACTATTATGAGTGAGTGCTAAACTCCTAAGATTTTTTTTTCAAAACTATTATGAGTGAGTGCTAAACTCCTAAGTTTTTCTTTAAAAAAAAATAATTATGAATAGCAATGTCTGTTGTCAACTCAATACTTTGTAATTTTTGCACAAACCACCCGTTACTCTATCTTGTGATGATGAATATAATTGGATACACTACTAGTACGATTGTGAAAAGAAAAGGCACACACATGAAAACCCTTGTTTAATTATTGTATTTCCACCATGTAAACCTCAGTTCCTCCATTGCTTTTACAATGTTAAAAAGTTTCATTTTCCTATACCATAGGAAACTCTTCAAGGTACAAAACCTACATCCGTTTCCTAATCCCTCAAGGTCCCTATACCTTTAAAATTTCTAAAACTAAATTTCAAAAACAAACAATAGACTTGAAAAAGAGAATAGAAACAAAAAATAGTATTAAGGTCATTCTAAACCCTCATCACCATTTCTCAGAGAAATGGTGGTTTGAGAAATCTAGGGATGAGCGTGATTCTGGTCACTTTTTAGCTTGAGTATTTACATACCCAAGGATTGGTAAACCGGGCTTGATTTCGTGGTTCTTAAACTTGTTATGAAACTTCTTGGAGGTTAACTTGCCCTCTATCTTATTTTCAAAGCCTTTTAGGTTATACATGTCTCGCAAGGCCAAACATTTCTTAAATGTGAGTCTTTTCCTTGGGGGACAAATGGAGTCACATGAAACTAGCCGAAATAAGAAAAAACTTGGGGCATTTGAAATAAGCAAAAACTTTAATGAATAGGGCACCAAAACGCTACTTTTCTGATTTAACAATTAAATTATTTGGTAACCTATCTCACTCAAAAGTGATTTCCAAGTTTTAAATTGTTTGGTAGCCTATCTATCTCAAAAATGATTTCAAAGATTTATTTGGTATGATATAGAATCAAATCTTCTCTTTATGGAAATCTGGATGTGTGTGGTTTAGCCCGCATGTATCTTCTTCTCTATCACTCGATCCTCACCATTGACACCACACATGAGAAAAAGAGTAGGGGGTTTGGCTAAATAAGTGCTCATTTCTGTTTGTCTCCCTCTCGCATGGTTCACACATGAAGCTTTGATATCTGGTGCAGCTTGCATCTACGATGCTTTTTGTGGCACATGTAGGCGGTCCCCAACACCAACGCATACCGTAGGGCCTACACGTTCAATGAAATGCCATCTTCAAGGACACTTCGACATCCTCGGCGCTTGGCCCGACTACAAATACAGTTTTGCCATGTTACTGGTAATTTTTCTCTTCAAAGAAAAAAATTCTGCATGTCATAATATTCAATGCATGCTATCATAATATTTCTAAAAAAAATGCATGTTGTCATAATAATTTTCTCTTTAAAAAAAATTCTGCAGGTCATAATATTCAATGCATGCTGTCAAGGATGCGATTGTAAAATTTTCATAGATCGGATTTCTCCCTTCATGTGTGACACATACCTTTGTTGAACCAACTTCGGCTAGGTCACTTTTGGGTCGGACGAAGTTGGCTAGAGAGAAGTCATGTGCACATGCTATCTCTCTCTCTCATATGGTTTGGGACAGAGGAGGGGGGAGTTGACTTAGGATCCTTCCTCTCTCTCTCTCTCTCTCTCTCTCTCTCTCTCATGGGGGACAACTAAGGCCTCTCTCTCTCTCTCTCTCTCTCTCTCTCTCTCTCTCAGTCTCTCTCAGAGGAGTGGATCGTACACATAGTAACACACACACACACACACGCGCGCGCACACATATATATATGGCCCCTCGTCCTCCCTCTCCTTCCCTCCTTTTCTCTTCTTCTTCTTCTTCTTCTTCTTCTTCTCTCTCTTTCTCTCTCTCTCTCTCTCTCTTAGTATATAGACAACGGAATAGGCTTCTTGCTCTCTTGGCTTTGTGTTTAGTCGCGAGTTGAGGGGAGAGGCATGAGTGAGGGTGGGTGAGGGCCGTCCTAGCGAGGAGGGAGAGGAATGGCAAGAGGTTTGTGGGGGGCAGTGGCAACCGCATAGGTAGTATGCATTGGCAAAGGGCTCAAAAATTAAAATAGTAGAAAAAGAATTGTGGAAGAATTAAGAGGAACATGTTTGCCTTTAATTAGACTTTGAATTTGGATGAATGCAACAAGTGCACACGGAAAAAGAACATATTTTTCAACCAATCAAAAATAAGGACAGCTCCCATTTTTGTCTCTAGTAAATGCCGGTTTTAAAACCGTAGAATGCTGTTTTTCTTTTGTTTTCATGCAACGCGAAGCTAAGGCCGAGTTCGTAGGAAAAGGGCCTAACAAATCGTCGGTAGAAAACATAAACGGTATAAGGACGTTTACAGACGTCACCCGCCCATGGTGCATTGAATGAATCTGTGCCGTGGGCTGGATGTGGGCGGGCAATCTTGCCTGTCCATAATCTATGGGCATGCCCACGGGTGGGGTAGTCTGTAAACATCCTTAGGAAATACTTGAAGGAGGATAGGAGAGGATAGAGGGTGGAGTGTTAGCCACCCAATGAAAACAGAGCGTTGTGGATGATGACCAGCTATCTTGAGCTAAGCTGACACGTCTTCCCTGCGTGTCACACGATACGAGAGGGCGTGTGCTTTCTGCATCTCTTCGCGCGCCAGGCTCAAAACCCTAGCGTTTGCAGTCGACAAAGCCGCTACGAGCTATGGCTTTTCCTCTGGCCACCTCCCCCTCTTCCCTGGGGTCCAGCATCTCTGCAGTGTGCCCCCCAAGCAGCGCTGTGGCGGGGCGCGTCTACCTTCGCCCTGCCGTCGCCTTCCCCTCCCGCATTTGCGTGCGCGCCGCCGACTCCGCCGCCGCTGCCCCCGCCGAGATGCCCGCTGAGAAGCCGAAGCCCATTGGCCCCCCTCGCGGCTCCAAGGTTTGCATTTGTCGTCACCTTAATTTAGCTCGGTCGATTGACCTTACCTCTCTTCTCAGCTCACGGAGCATACCTTCGTCGCGTTTGCAGGTGAAGATCTTGAGGCCCGAGTCCTACTGGTTTAATGTAGTCGGCACGGTTGTTGCTGTTGATCAGGTTTGTCTCCAGCTCTTGAGCTTTGCCAACTTTCTGGCACTAGAGTTGTTGCGTGCATTAGCTTTGCTCAATGCGGTATGAGAGCCTCCTTTGTGTGGGTGTGTTTGTTTGCAGGCTGCCGGAGTGAGGTACCCTGTTGTGGTGAGGTTCGAGAAAGTTAACTATGCTAATGTGTCCACCAACAATTACGCCCTGGATGAGATCGTGCAAGTCTAAGGAGGTTCTGTGCGGGGAATTCTCGGCCGGCATTTTTACACTTAGTCATTGCATCTTGTGACCTCGATTTAGGCTATTATATGTCTTCGTGGCTGCGTTTGAGTCTGCTAGCTTGATTATGTACAAATAGGTTTACCTATGTCTCGAATGCCGTCCGACTACCCAGACTGTGGAATAATTAGGCTTTATTCACTTGGCACTTTTTGTAAGCCTATCAGATTACCTACCTCATATACCTTGTTTGTTCCAACAGACGCGAAAGTTTCCTTATATCTTTAGAGTTTTGATTCACCGACAGATGCAAGCTGCGAACTTTGAGCGTCTAGCATCCATCACTGCTAGCTGTGTCCCTTAAGAAGCTTTGAACTTTAAATGGAAGTTTAATTTTCCAAGCTTGGCCTGGTTGCAACTGTGTGCGGGTCACCTATTTGTCAGTATTTTGCGCATGAAGAATAGGGTTTGTTATGTTGAGTTTCAGCCGCAACCGTGTACACGTGCACCAATGGTTTATCAAATGACTTGGTTAGTTCGTGCCTTGATGTAGAATACTATCTCGTAGGAGTGTACTGTCATGCATCAATTGCTTTACTGGGCCCAATAGGTAGTTTGCTAAGTGCTACTGCTTAAATACGGTATGTCCCAGTATACGGGATGTAATGCAATGTTATTACCTACTGGGGGAATTTCTGTTTCACCACCCGCGACGTCGACTTGTGGACAGGAAGTCTCCCCTCCATCTCCCAGCCAGCCCTACGTTGAAGGTTATTTTAAAAAATAAAAAACAAATTGTATAAAGAGTGAGTTGTAAGCTATAGTAGGTAGTCTGCGTAGGAGGCAATCATGTACAGGGCGTGTTGATGTCCCGTTCATGAAGGTTAATTTTGGCACGTCACTCCGACTCACTATCGATTGTGTATCTGTTTCTTGTATGTATATTTATGTCTCCTCTTTCCTACCTTACTGTCAAGGTGTTCGGGACTAGCTCAATTCAATGTGATTGTAGAAAGGCGGTACTTATGCCCGTGTTGATTCTTCAGAAGTTCACCACAGGGAGGGACGTTGAATATTCTAGATATTCTACAGATGAAATTTTATGGCCCGGAGCGTTTTGCTACCGAAGGAATGTCTTAGTCATTACTCTACTTACGTTTTGAGCCTTGTCACAGGCTACATATCATCCTGCCACTGGTGCTGGAGGGTTGTACCATTAGCTTTTTTTCAATATAAGGTAGTTTTATAATAATAAAAAAAGACGAGACGAATTACAAGTAATGGAGTAACACATAGCTGAAATCCACTTTTTAAAGATGGTTCTTCTCATAAAGGTGATAGAGGACTAACCTATGTCTTTCTTTTCTAAGCTTCCTATATATCTTCTCCTGTATCCTTGAAATCTTAGAGTTAATGGCCCTAAGCTTCTTTTGGTAGAATCTTTCTCCAGCCTCCACTAGGTTCTCTTGCAGAGTGCCAGTATTCCGTGTGTTGCCGTTGAAAGTTTCTGCTAACCTCTCTATCCAAAAGAACCAAAGAATTTCTATTATAAGCACTGTTCACAATTCAGTGGAGCAACCATTGGATTTCCCAAGAAGTAAATGTTTCCAAGATAGCGAAGATATTCCCCAGCTAATTCCATACGCGTCGGTTCTCGCTATCCATGAGACGATGTCCTTGCAGAGATAAAAGATGTGTAGATCATCTTTTTTCTTGTTGGCACCTTGCACATTTCCCATCACGCTTCCCTAGCGTAAGAGCTTTTTTTTTGAGACCATATGGCTCTATACATGATGAGCCATGCCAAGCACGCTTTCTTGGGTTCCACATAATTGCCCCAAAGAGCTTCAAATTTGAAAGTACCGTTGCTTCCTATCCCAAAGAATTTTTCATCTCTGATTGAGGATACAATGTATAAGAGGGACGGTATGCTGATGAGGAATGATTGTGGGGATGATGCAATGATTTAGTACCATTTTCTTGGCTGCCATATTGAGCTGTCTATTTTGCCAATTTTTCAGTTTCCCTTCAATTATATTGGTTACCCACTGCCGTCTTTTCTTGAGGGAGACTTTGAAACCCATGGGGAGTCCTAGTATTCGCATATTTTCTTTATCTTGTTATAGTTTGCATCCTTCTGCTAAAAGCCAGTCTGGAAGCTTTTGTATGCAAGATCTAATAGCTGTCTTGTTATGATTGATTACTGAACCGGAGACTCTGCAATAGATTTGTAGACAGCCCCAAAAATTCTTGATACTCATTTTGTCATTATTCATTATAGCATTGGTGTCATCCGCAAACATTTCGATGCATACCTGTTCTCCATTCCCAAGCTTGACTCCTTTCAGTAGATCGTTATTCATTCTGTCTTGTAGGAGCCAATTAAGTCCATCTGCAGCTATAGCATAGAGAAAAGGTGCTAGAGGACATCCTTGTCTAATGGATCTTGATAGTTTAAAGGCTTTTGTGAGTTCTCCATTGACACTTACTCTTGCTGTTGCATTGCCAAGAAGGGTTCTGACCTTATTGCAAAAATTCGAGCCACATACTATTTGCTGTAAGGCCTCTATCATGTAGTTCCAACTTAGTCTGTCATAAGCTTTGTCAAAATCAATTTTGAAGAATATGTAGTCTTGCTCAGTTTCCTCTGCCTATTCCATGGACTCCCACAGCGTGATGATCGTATCTAAAATAAACCTTCCTGTGATAAAGCCTTTCTGATCTTTACTTATCCAGTCTTTCATGTGGTCTCTAAGCCTCAGAGCCAAAGCCTTGGCAAATATTTTGTATGCACAGTTGAGCAGGGTAATAGGTCTACAGTTGGAGATGAGATCTTTCTCGTCCTTTTTATGTATTAATTTGATGATGCCCTCGTTGATTGAGAGAGGAAGGGCCTTATGATGCAAAGCTTCTTTCCAGACTTCCTTCAGGGGCTTAAAAAGATGGCTCTTGAAGGTTTTGAAGAATTTCGTTGGAAGGCCATCCTTTCCTGGAGATTTTTTATCTTTTAGATCGTCAATGGCCCTTGCAAGTTCTTCTATAGTGAGGTTTTGTTCCAACCATTGCGCTTGTTGAGGAGGTACCGTTTTAGCCCTGCTCTGTCTAATGATTTGAGAGTATTTCTTTTGTTCATCAATAGCATTTACATTTTCTGTAAATATGGCTTGAAAATGCTGCGCAATCCAACATTTATTATTTTCCTCTGAGCATATTTGCATACCATTTCCATCTTTTAATAGGGGGATGGTATCTGCGGCATGCTTCACTTTTAACATTTGGAACATTTTTGTCGTGGGTCTATTTACCTGGCCAGCCCACCACTCTCTAAAGAATACTGAGCATTCCTCCAGCTCTCTATCTTCCATTCGGTTAAGACAAGCTCTCGTACCTCTTAGCTTCTTCTGGGCAGTATCATCTCCCAAGTTGACCCTCATCTCAAGATCGTGTAATTTAGACACATTCCTGTTTTCTCTTTTCTCTTATCTTTTTAGCACCCTTCCTTGTACAAATTAGAAGGGACTGGGTCAATTTGACTGCCAAGGTCCAGGCCTTAGCTGGGGTAAGCCCCAAGTTGAAGAAAAGGTTCCAAATTTTCTTTACTTCCTCTTGTACTATAGGAAGTTTGAAGAGCGCGGGGTCAGTATGGAACCATTTGCTTTCCCTTTTTTAATCTGCGTTATCAAAAAGAGCATAGATGGGGTAGTGATCTGACATGCTTGTATCATATAAAGTTTTGCATTCCACAGTAACATACATTGAACAGATTTCTTAGCTAACATAGCATCTGTCTAGTCGAGCTTTTCTTAGCATGTCACCTATTCAATAATTTTGCCATGTGAAATGCCCAATACTGCCAATATCTACTAGATTAAAATGCTATTTGCATTTATTCCAGGTTTGCTTCTCTGGCCCTGACACTAGTTTGCCAAGGTTTTTGAATCTATCCTCTGCAATTTTAACCATATTAAGATCACCTATCAAGATTATGGGTTCGTCATATTCGTGAGTTACAGATTCCCATATCCGAGCTCTATGGATTTGAGGGCAATTAGCATACATTCCTATCAGAACAAGTTCCTCTAGTTCAAAGGCGACCCATTGATCAAAAAGGTCAATCTGAATGTCTCTAATCTGGTTCTCCCATCTAGGGTGGAGACCACAAGTAACTCCACCAGAGCCCTGAGGGTGGGTAGTAAATATCCAGATGAGATTTTTATCTATAGAGTTCAATTTTTGAATGAGATCGTCTTCACTAATCTTAATCTCCATTAGAACCAGAGCATCAAAATTGCCTTGTTGCTTAAGCCAGCTTTTGACTTTCTTACCCTTGGTGGGATCTGAGAGACCCTTGACATTTAATGATAGAAGTTTCATGGGATGTTGGGTTGGGTTTGTTTCTTTTGTCTTCTGCTTCTGTTGCTGCCTCCCTTTGTTGGGATCTCCACTTGGATGTGGTTTCGCTTAAGTTCTTTAAGCAATTCCATGTCTTGATCTACAGATTGACTTTGATGTAGATCCTCACTTGCAGCAAGCCTCTGAGGATGATCTTCAGCTTCATGAATCGTTGTATCTTCCCCGGGATGATCATCAAGATGATTGAGCTCAGATGTCAATCTATTTATATCAAGTTGGGTTTCTTGAATTGTATCTAATATTTCCTCATCTTCATCAAAAATTTCAGGCTTGTCAAGAAGTGAATAGAAGTTGGCTTGAAGTTTATAAGGGTTATTCTTCTTTTGTTTGAAAGTCTTCTTTTTGGGAAGGGGGATGAAGTCATCTCGAGGGCATAGACACAGTGACTTCTTTGGTTGAGGTAGGCGGTCTTTCCTTCTACTCGGAAACTCTTTGTTGAGCAACACCCTTATTAGAAGCTTATAAGGGGCATTCCTCGATGATGTGGCCTTTCATTCCACAATGAAAGGAGGCATTTGGGAGATGTTTATGCAGGACTTTTTGTGTAATAGTGAATTCTCCACAATTAATAAAGGTTTCTCGAGGTCAATCTCCACTAGAACTTGAGGGTGCCAGGATGTACTCTTTTAATCTATAGATTCTTAAGAGCAAATATTTTCAATGGATTGTACCTTTCAATTCTTGGAAGATGGAGTATGGAGTTGCTTGAGTCTCATCCACACCTTCAAAGATACGCCTTCTTTGTTTTAATTACTCCACATGATAGGATAGTGCCTCGAATAGGTCTGATAATTTGAGGACGCGTCAGCTACTTACATGATTGCACTTTTCTTGTCAAGCGCAGCCAGCCTTCTTTGTTTCTTAGCTGTGAGAAGTTACGGCATTCGAAAGAAGTCTAATGGCCAAATTCGTCAAATTGAAAAGCACATAATCTAGTGTGCTACTCCTACGGACCGAAGTAATTCAAATATGCAGCAGTTTATATTAATACTGCCATGTTTAAACTAAAGAGGTCCGAATTGTCGACGTACGTGGAATTGCAGGTCGACTGATGCCTTTCTTTAAGGCAAATGCCTAAAATCATTGTTTCTCGCCGTTCCATGCAAAGCCCAAGAGATGTCTACGGAAGTGCCCTTGTTACACTTTTGTCTCAGTATCTTTTTTCCAAACTCTATCAAAGTCAAAGGTTCGAGACACTTGCCATCTATTGTAATCGTTTTTTTGCAATAGTAAGGTTTTGTTTTTTTGCCCGAATTTTAGTTGCAAGTTGTGTTTAGTTCATCCTTTCGTGTGAAGATTGTTGTAAATGCAAAAGTCGTATTTTCTTACATGGCATCAGAGTGCATGTTCTTGACTAAACCCTTTGACTTGTTATTGTGGCTTATCACTTTCATTTGGCTCTAAAAGAAAGTTGGATGAGACCAAGTACACCCTTTGGAAATTCCGGATGAAAGAAGTCTCGTCTTCCCACTAGGTAAAGGAAATTGTTTTTAAGGTTGAAAAGATACTAATCCAAGGCAATAATGTAGCTAAATCTCGCTCTAGTCTTAGTGTCGTGGGTGAATGGATGTAGACAACCTATATTCCAACATTACCAACACCAATGATTACGTTATGAGACAACCAATCAACATGGACCTATGATTGTAGAAGCTTAAAGTAGCTCTAAGAAATAAGTGTGAGACCACTAGTCTTAATGAATTAGTTGATTCTTAAAGCTTAAAGTAGCTCTAAGAAATAAGTGTGAGACCACTAGTCTTAATGAATTAGTTGAGGAATTAGTGTGTGACCACTACTTAAACCAAGATTAAAAACCTATAAAAGTGATGGAACAACATCTTATTAGAAGTATCATGGGTGTCCTTGATTAAATAGTTGGGGTTGGAATCATCATGAAAGCCAAAGGTTTGGCATGTAGATGTGTAAGTATCCTACCTCAAAGTTATGATGAGCTCGTTGGTTCATTAAATAAATAGGTCAGTAAACCCTCCTCTTACCCCACTGAGAAGTTTAATATGATGCTTATGGAGGAGGAGATATAGCAAGAGGCAGGAGATGGTGGGGATTAAGCCTACGTCTTGCAAGCACAAAACAATGAAAGGGTAAAAAATTGAATAACTCCTCTTCGACAAAGAATATAATAAGTAGATGATAAACATGGTGTACTTTGAAGCCCACCAAGAAGGAGCCCATCAAAAATCCACATTGGAGCTCTTTGTGCAAATGATAGAAATTTATGTAAAAGCAATCCATCTAATTGGATTCCTTGATTTTGGATCATTGATAGTGAAAGAAATACATGTAAAAGTAATCCATCTAAATGGACACGATTATTCTTGGATCATTGATAGTGAAGTGTCTTCACACATGATTGAAGAATTGGTATAAATTTTCATAGCCATTAAGATATGATATCTTGACACTAATAAATAATGATGCCTAATTCCTAGCTAAACACATATATACTATTTCTTTTATGTTAGTCAATGGCCTTTCTGAAAATCTTTTGGATATTTTCTATGTATGAGAAATCAAGGTGAACATGTTGTCTATATCATATCATGGCCATTATGAATACTGACTTGAAGATTAATGTCAAGATCTTTATGACTCTTGTAGAAGAATTCTATTTCTCATCACATAGAAATTAGAGCAAACCATAGACTTGGAACAAATTAAAAGCATTCACCTTACATAAACAAAATAAAAGAAATAAGAGAGCTTGAAAACAAGAAAGACATTACCGTCAACACAAGATTTGGTTGAATCTCCCTTGGATGAGTATGGCCCATCATACCACTCATCCATATTTATATGTATTAAAAGCTTGCTTTTCACAAAAACAATCCCAAAATCAAAAGCATAAGAGATGTTTCAGTTTTTGAGCATAAAAGCTCTTCCAAAAATATAGAAAGCAACAATTATCAAGTTTGAGGCCTATCAAAGGTATAAATACTAATCGGCATATACAAAGGTTTGAGGCCTTAGTCTTCCAAAAATATTAATGCCAAAATATGGAGAAAACATGTAACCATAATGTGTGTTCACATGTCTTCCCAAATATCTCATTGTGGTTCAACTAGTGCTCCACCCGTAATTAACAAATAATCAACCACTCAATTTGTCTACATCTAAAATAATATTAGTTAATGCACACAACCAATTAAACACATTAATCTTAGTGCACACAGCTAACTAAATTCATTAATCCTAGTAAATGATATAAATAAAAGGTACATCCAAAATTAAATATCCTCGAAATATTCTAAATAAAATAATGGGCATCTCCATAGATTCCCTCTTGCTCGGGTTGTATTTGACCTTAAATTGTGTGGATGATATGAGTGGATTAGATTTTGGTAAGAACAAAAGAACTTTTTTGGCAGATACTTAACATAAGTGTTGCCTCTATACACGTAGTGATGGTCTCATGGTCAATGATAAACTTAGGTATACGATGTTATTTTTCATCTACTAATTTAGGAGGTTCTTCTAATATAGGATGAGAAGGTAGAGGTCCTTTAAAATGTCTCAAAAGGACAAATGTGAATTGCCAATTAGAAAGGTAGCTCTAACTTAAATGCATTATCATTTATATTCAGTCAATAATTTTAAAATAGCCAAAGACCAAGAATAAATAGCCAAATAACAAGTGTGGGTTCCAAAAAAAGTTTCCCCAAAATGCCGTCCAAAAGTTGATGAACAAGGTTTTGTTGATCGCGAAGCCAACATAAAATTGGAACTCATACACAGTGATCTAGCCGCACAAGGAGGAGTGACCACACAAAGGGAGGTGTGACCACATAAAGGTTAGTAGTAATAACCCAAGGCTAAGGAAGAAGACAAATTTGGGTGTTAAAGCTACAATCTGCATGAAGTTGCATATCCCTCTTAGAGCAACATAAGAAGAGTTAACAAAATCATTCATGCTTAAGGACCGTGCATCAACAAGTCACACCAAAGCAGGTATGGATGCCCAAAAGACAACATAAGGGGAAGCTAAGATAGAGCACACATGGACTATGGAAGAGTCGTTAAATAGCTTCACAAGAAAATCCAACCTCTTCTTCAGCTTTACATGAAATCCTAGCATCCCTACCCATTGCTAGGATGAGCATAAGAATCTTGATGATTTGCTGATAGAAATTGAGAATGGCCCCACCAAGGAAGGACAAATATTCATAGGGGGGTGATAAGAGGTGGAGCCCAGAGCCAAGAAAAGATGACAAAGAAAATAACTCTAAGAAGGATGGGGGCAGTGGGCCAAAACTAGAGAATAAAGAAGTTGCCAAGGAAGTTGAGAAGAAGCTTGTAAATGGTAAGAAAAACAAGGAAGAGCATAAGACAAATAACTCATAGGGAAAGGGAAAGTGGAATAAGGAGAAGACACCCTTCCAAAGATGATAACAAATAACTCTTTGCCACCTAACCCATAGAACAAGAGATCCAAGATTTAGATAGCAAAACCTAATAGGATCAATGTCCAAAAATGACACATTGGAAGCTCCCTCTCCCATTGAGTAGGATCAAACTGATGATGAGAAACCCTCGGAGGAGGATGTTTATGAGCCCCCACCAGAACATGCTACACTATGGCATAACACCATCACGAGCTATAATAAGTTAATATGTGCAATTGCTGTCCTACCACAAGCCAACAGAAGCTACCCCCCATGTATACCGGATGGACATGCCAATATTGAAGGTTTATCTAGAAGCAGATGGAAAGAGTGGCAGTAGAACAATCGACGAGAGCACATGAGGGTTGGTTTCACATGACCAACACGGAAGAAAACTTCTATACTTAGGGCACCATATAAAATTAGCCTAGAAAGAGTGGCGAGAGAACAATCAAGAGCACATGAGGGTTGGTTTCACATGACCAACATAAAAGAAAACATCTATACTTCGGGCACCATATAAAATTAGCCCAAGTTGATGATTTCCCTGGTTTTGCAAGCCCTGGCTTTACGAGACACTTATCAACATCCCCCTACTACCCACAAGATTGATTCCTAGTACATGCCTATATGCAGGATATACAATCAGAGGGAGTATTCAGATAATCTCTAATACAATGAATATTTGGTAAACTTTTCGAAGCTACCATCCTTTCCATATGAGGACCAGATTTAGAAAAAAGTGATGAGCCTATTTTTGAAAGAGCATCGTATTTCAAAATATTTTCATGTGCAGGTGACCTACAAAATTTTCACAACTCTTTTGATTTTCCTAGAAAATTTTGAGGATGTAAAGATAAACAAAGGCTGGCACATCTATTATGGGCACCCTCGTTAACAGTTAGTGTTTGACTTTATCCATCGACCCAACTCACCACCTCGATAGATTTACGGCTACCATGTAGCTTCGGGCAAGGTTCATCTCACAAAACTGGAGAGGAAGGGTTGACTTTTTTTAATTCCAACTTGCCTTTTTGAGAAAATGCTAATATCTCTCTAATTTAAAATTCAAAAAATATCCCTCCCAAACAAGGAAATTCGAATTTCCCTCTAGACCCCTCCAAAAAAAGAGGGAAATTCGAATTTCCCTCTAGACCCCAAAAAAAAAATTCACAACGGGACAACATCGTGGCCGAAAAAATAAAGAAGGTGGAGGAGTTGGTGGAGGCCGTGACCCGTCAGATAGGCCAGCAAAAACTACAAGGAGAAAGATGTAGGACATGGCGACCACGTCGGAGCAGCATGGTGGCCGGAAATGGAGTTGGTGGAGGCCGTCACCACACTGAACCAGGCACCATGCTGCAGTGAGCTTTGGGCAGTATGATTACTTTGGGTTCATGCCTAAATGTGCATTATACTATTTGGGTTATTTCAGTTGAGTAATTTAAGCTCATTTGACCCTTCAAAAACTATATATATATATATATATATATATGTATATATATATGTAGGCATATATGTGTGTGTATGTAAATATACATGGATAGACATCGTAGATGTATGTGTATATGTATATATGTTACATGTCATGTTGGTTTTGAATTTTGACGACTTCCACCCATGAGATAAGTAAGTTGGGTACCCTCCCATTAAGAAAAATTAGGTCCCGACTCCCCAAATAGGGCACCCAAACGAAGTAGACTATATAATTTGGAAGGGATTTTTCAATTTCTTGAAGTGTGTTCTTGAAAGTTTTGTAATTTATACTATACTATATCTAAGAAGAGAAGAGTTCATGATCCTACATGTTGTTGTATCTCTCTCAAAACAGATAAACCATTAGGCATTTAAATAGTGCACACAACTCGAAAAAGGTGAGAAGTATGCTAAGTTCCTTTTGATATATATATATATATATATATATATATATATATAGATAGATAGATAGAGAGAGAGAGAGAGAGAGAGAGAGAGAGAGAGAGAGAGAGAGAGAGATGTATGTCTCTCTCTTAGTATGATGGTTTTTGATAGATGTATGATTTTCTGTTAGAGAGAGGAAAGCTCAAGTGAAGGCACTTCTCTTTCTCTCTAAGTGTTTTCTACCACAATTGCACCCTCCCATCCTCAACACTAAAGTGTACAGGGCTGAAAGCCATGGGATCACATGTGTACGTACATATACACACACACATGCATGATCGCCTAAGCAAAGCAATTTTTGTATGCGTGTATAAACATGAGAGAGAGAGAGAGAGAGAGAGAGAGAGAGAGAGAGAGAGAGTTGTTTGTGAGGCTCTTTCATTAAATGCAGTGACCCGAATGTGGAAGCATAGGAATAGCCAAACAAACCAGGATGAGATTGTTAGACAATGCTTGTTGGAAAATAGAATATTGCAGAGATGTCTCTTACCAAACTAGACTGACCTTCATGTGTTGGTCTTCATGCAAAAAAGCAAGGATATATTCTCTCGGATTGCACTCATGGTACTTAGCAAGGGCACTATTAGGGTGTTTTTTGAGGAGGTGATGAGCAGAGTAAAGAAAGAGATGGAGAAGGTGAAAGAGCTGCTGGGTAGGCTGATAAATGGAGGTAATCTCTCTGTCTCTATGTCTCTTTGTCTCTTAGGTTGCATACAAAGATCTATGTTGTGTGTCCATGCATGCATGCATGCATATGTGTGTGTGTGTGAGTGTGTGGTGTGCTTGCCAACGCAGGAGTGATTATGTTATTTTTAAATCTTGGTGAATATGTTTGCCTGAGAATGGTGGTGTCAACGAGTGCTTCTCGAGGTTTCCTCTCTTGGAAGGTGGAAATTGCTACATATTATTAGTTGGGGCCAAGGGATACAAGGGACCTTTGCTTGCAGTTGGTGAATCAAGATGATTTGAACTCTTTTAAATGGATGCAGCTTGAGGTCTCTTGCAATAGTTTTTTCATAATAGAGAAATGTTGTGTGAGAGTTTTTAATGACATCTGTTTTTTCTTTTAGCGTCACGATGACTCTGAACACTTGGAATACTTTAAAATTTGAAATGGCGACCTATGATTCAGCTTGGTATGGATCGTTTCGAATGGTTGAAGTGCCAGTCATGGCTTCTTCCGTATGTTCCCCCTCCCCCTTCCGAGGATTCTTCCTGCGAGCTCGCCATGTGTACCCACGTGAACTGGCTCTTCCAAGGGTTTACTTCCTTCTACACCATCGCACACAATCAAGAAGAATGCAAAGAGAACGATGAAGATGAAGCCCTTTCAGAAGACGCAGCTCACCTCTTCTTCTCTGCTCAATCTCCCCCCCTGGATCCCGCACAGTTGGTAAGCCTTACTGTTTTTTGGCATGGAAAATCTGCACTAGCCATGAAAATGGTTTTGATGGGCATGAGAGTATTAGGTGTAGGAGCAGCCCTACCCCATTCGCCAATTCATCTTATGCTTACTTTCCGTATGCTTGCTCTTCTTGTGCTTCACTTCTATGCACACTGGCTTAGGACGCCTGTGTTGTTTCACTTCATCTCGAACTGTAGGTCTGTTTCAACTGCTGGTAGCATTTTCAGAGTTCTTATTATTATTATTTTTTTGATTTTTACCGTGCGCGCGTGTTTTTTTTTTTTTGGGGGGGGGGGGGGGGGGGGGGGGGGGGGGGGTAACAAAAACTGAAGCGTGATATACATGAACTTGGCTCATCTAGGTGTTGAAGCTGGGGGTGACTCACAAGGGGTCTGGACGAATTAGCAGGTTCCCTTTTTCTGTATAATTCCATCATTGATACTACTATTTTATAATTAAAAACATTGCCCTATGTGAGCTACAATCTAGGAAAGCTTCATTATAAGTCTTCAGTGTGACCATTAGAATTTTAAAACGGCCACTTGTTTTTTTTTCCCACGCTCCGGTGCACCTGTTGCACTAGGGTGCCACGCGGTCATTTACTAAAGGGTGCACAGTTAGGAATCTTTTGGATGAGCATTTAGCATGTTGTGAATCCTTGTCGAGTCTAGGGACTCTCATCGGTGTTGGCATCAGGTTAGAACAGTTGGTGTGTTATCCCATGGGTTGTATCTGTGTGTGGAACAATGCACAGTGAGTGCATTACCCATTGGGATTTATTAGTTGTACAAGTGTTTGGACAGCTTATTAGGCCAATATTCTAGGGACTGGTCTCACCGGTTGCCATCAGGTTAGAACAATTGGTGTGTTTTCCCATACAGTTAATGCCTTGTCCTGCACAGTGAGTGCATTGTTTGGCACACAGATACAACCCATTGGGGTTTATTAGTTGTACAAGTGTTTGGACAGCAATAGCCGGGTGGTGCTTGACATAGCGTGAACAAGTCTAGGACCAAACATGACAATCGGTTTGTGCAAGACGGAAATAGCAGGCACACCTTAGCAGGGCTGCACAGCCCAGAGACAGAACAGGCTGTATAGGCCATACAAGGGACTGGCATCAACTGAATGGGATTGGCGACCAGGTGGGCAGCCTGCGTGGACACATAAGCAGCATAAAAAGTACACCGTAGGATAGAAAAGAATCAGGTAGTCCACCCAATAGCTCACCCCACTTATATAGCCTCAGTCAAGCTATAAATAGCTGCTGACTCATAAATAGCTATAACTTATGGGATAACACTTATAACCCTTAACCAAGTAATCACAGCCTCCTCAGGGTCCCCTAACCCGTGATTAGGCCCCACTAACCATGTGGTTAGCGTTAGGTACATAACATACCTCCCCACCTAAGACATTTCCACTCTCAGAAATGAATCTGGGAAAGTCCAGCCACATCGGACAATTGATTCCAATAAAAGGTTCACATATGGCTGATCTTTCCCCACGCAGTTACCTATATAGGAACCAGCATAATCACAAGCCACTGATTCTACAGGACTGTCTCTGTGGAACAAAAGACAATCAAAACCAAATCAAGGTCACACAACCTCGCAATCTCTAACTTTTGGGGTTGTCTAATGCTCTTGCTACTTTCCAGCTGATGATGAACGATTTATTTCGTCCATATCTGGGGAAGTGGATTGTTGTCTTCTTGGATGACATACTGATTTACAGTAGGTCATTGCAAGAACACATACAGCATCTCAAAGTTGTCTTAGAGATTCTTAGATGAGAGAAGCTGTATGCAAAGGAGTCAAAATGTGACTTCTTGAAGCAGGAACTCTTGTATTTGGGTCATGTCATTACTGTTGACGGTGTGAAGATTGATCCGGAAAAGATTTGAAGGTCCTTGAATGGCCTATTCCAAAGACGATTAGGCAAGTGAAATCTTTTTTGGGATTCACTGGCTTTTTCAGGAAGTTCATCGAGGCTTATGCCAAGATTGCTGCCCCTTTGACTGAACTCTTAAAGGGGTTGAGAAGCAAGAAAGGCAAGATAAGTCCTCCGGTGGTTTGTAGTGACAAGTTGGACTAGTGTTTTAGAGCACTGAAGAAGCTTGTTACTTCGGCGCCTATGTTGTTGATTGTGGATCCGAGTAAACCTTTTGTGGTTGAAACGGATGCCAACGATTATGCAATAGGTGTTGCTCTATTCCAGGATGGGAGGCTTGTAGCATTTGAAAGTAAAAAGCTTTTAGATACACAGATGAGGTACCCAACCTAGGAAAAGGAACTTTTGACTATTGTCCATGCGATGAAAATTTGGAGACTATTTATATGGATCTCGATTTGTAGTCTGGACAAATCACCCTTCGTTGAAGTATATTTGTGATCAGTTTGACCTGAGGGATCGGAAGGCCAGATGGGTTGATCTCATGCAGGAGTTTGACTTTGAGATCCGTTACTGTAGGTGGAATGAAGGGATGTAATGCATGAAAAATATGAGTAATCACCATGTAAACATGATGCCTAAGTGTGTTTAGTCTCTCACCAAGAGAATGGAAATAGCCTTCCACAAGCCAAGAGAGAAGCCATGAGCTCCAAGAAACATAAGTTTCCATTTCTAAAAATGATCATCAAAAGTTACAACCATGGTCCAAGTCCCCTCTTTTATACATGGACTTGTCCCATTATTAACCCTATTGAATAAAGTTCCTACTTTATTACAAACCATCCCTTCCAAAAGATTTTGTCCTCAAAATCAATAACATGTACAATCTCAAAGTATGAGACTCTAATGTAATCAATGGGAAGTGGTTAAGAGTTCTCAAGTACATCCAAAGCACATATACAATGAAAATCCGGATGTATACAAGTCCACAAAGCTTCAAGCCCAAAGTGTATGAGTGGGACTGTTATGACAGCCCTTCTAGTCGATGAAGACCCTTGAAAATCCTTCATTTAGACTCCATATATTGGGCTGAAAATGATATGTACACTCAGCCATATGTAACCCACATCATAATCTTTCATTAGGATACGCCATGAAGCTTGTTGGAGTAGAAAAATAGGCCCAATAGTAGACCTTCCCAAAGCTGTCCAGAAATTACAGCATGTATACTTCTCCTCATATTACCCAATTTGCTCAAGTAAACCATACCACTTGGTCACGGAAAGTCATCCACAAGTAAGCCATGTTGTTGGACATACTCCAATGATTGCCAAGTAGCCTCATCCATGGGTAATTGCTTCCATTTGACAAGGTATTCATCAATATTCCGATTCCTCAACTCTCTTGTCCTCTTGCCAATAACCCTCTCTGGCTCATAAATGATCTCACCTTGCGAAAGGATCCATCCTTCTTCTTCACCAAGAGAACGGGAGATGCAAATGGAGATTGTGAAGGTTGAATAAGACCCATAGCAAGCAAATCTTGCACTTGCTTAGCCACTTCCTCTCTTTCTACCTTAGACAAACGGTAAGGAGGCTTGTTGACAACCTTTGCATTCGGTTCAAGTACTATGGCATGGTCAATCTCCCTCTTAGGTGGTAGACTCTTTGGCACTTGCAAAATATCTTCATACTCCTTAAGAAGAGTTGCCATTTCCTCATCTATGTGCTGTCCACTGCCTTCCATCCCCTCTTGGGTAACATGTAACACATAGATAGTGCCAAAAGCCTTAATCTCTTTCTTGAGTCGCCTTGGAGTGATCAAAGAGAGCTTCTTAGGTGTATTTGCAGCAAGTACCACTTGTTGCCCATGATGTAGAAAGCTCATGAAACCTTGTTGAAGGTTCATGTGAATGTCACCAAGTGAAGCCAACCAATCACACCCCATGATAACGTCGATGGGACCCATATCCAAAACCACCAAATCACCTTCCCAAGTGTATGAAGAGGATAAAACCACTTTTGTAGAAGGGCAAACCAAGCTAGTCTTCTCACTTTCCCCATTTGCCACTTGCACTTGGAACGTTGTAGGTGTCTTCTTTGTGTTGAGTTTGAGAGAGTTGATGGATTTAGAGTTGATGAAGCTATGAGTGCTCCCGGAATCCACAAGAATATGTGCAACCCTCCCATTGATGGTCCCCACCAACCTTAGTGTGCTTGGGTTCTTGCAACCCGCCAACAACTCTTGTGAGATAGAGCATATGCAAGCTGAAATTTTTGCATTGGTAGGCATGTCTCCGTCCACAAGGCTTTCCTTAACTCCACCTCCCGGATCAAACGGAAACTCACCATCCTCCGTGATGAAAGAATGGTCTTCAAGTGACTCCTCATGTGCTTCTTCATTGCAATCCTCCCATTCCTCAATGTCATGAGAGTCATCCTTGTTCTCTTCCTCATCCATGAGGATCATAGTGGCCACAATCTTCTTTGATTTGCACACATGCCCGGGTGACCACCTCTCTTTGCACTTGAAACATAGCCCTTTGCTTCTCAACTCCTCAATCTTTGGATCATCCATTCTTTGAGTCTTCTTGAAGGGTTGAAAGGGCTTCTTCTTCATGAAGTCACTACTCTTTTTGGCATCAAATTGATGTATCCCATTCTTTGGCTGTCCACCCCCAAATGATGTAGGAGTTCTTGGATTAGAGGATGGTAATGTAGAGGTAGGACCTTTCCCAAAATTGTAAGAAGTAGTGGTTGGTTTGAGTGTGTCTTTGGTGAAGGTCATGGGCTGAGACCTCTTGTACTTTGGCTCATAGAGTTCGGCTAACCTCATAGCTTCTTTGAGAGAGCTAGGCCTTTGAGCCGACACATCCGCCTTGATGAAGTGTTCAAGCCCATGCACAAACTTTTTCATCTTCATGTCTTCACTTAAGCCTTCCACGTACATTGAAAGCTTCAAAAATCTCTTGATGTAACCTCTCACCATCATCCCCTTTTGAGAAAGCTCATACCATTCTTCATGGTATCGGTCGAGCACTAAGGGTGAAATGAAGGCCAAGTTCATCTCCCGCTTCAATCCTTCCCAAGTTGATGGCGTGTTTCCTTGTTTGACCAAGTGCCTCCACCATTGATGAGCATAATCTTCAAGATGTAAGGAGGAAAATTGTACCATATCACGCTCACTTTTTGGGTAAAGTTGGAAATAGGTGTCAAGCTTGGTAGCCCACTCCTCCAACTCTTGCGGAGATGACCCGTCACCTTTGAACTTTGATAGTGAGATTTTGTCTTTGACATCCTTGGAAGATATGTGGGATGGGTTATCATGTTGGGTAGAGGGCTTGAATCTTTGCATCTTCGAGTATGACTCCATAAATTGTGCAAAGTCTTTGTAATCCCTCTTGATGATATTCGACAATTCCATCCACTTCTCGTGAGCATCCCTTTGTCTTTGGGCAAAGGACATTTGATTCCAATCGAGTGCAATCTCCTCATCATTCACAAACACCTCATCCTCTTCCCTTGAATGCATTGCCCTAGAAAAGGTAGGACCCTTTGATGCATTGAGGTGAGACAAACCCGAATGAAAAGAAGGAGGAAACATGTCCCTGACAAGAGGTCTCCGTGCATCCGCCATGAATCCCCGAGTGGATGCTCCCAATGGATCCTCTTGTACGGCCTTCATGGAATCCTCATTCAAGATGCCCTTGCCTTTTCTTTGCTCATAGTCACCATAATTCCCATGCTTTTCTTGTGCTTGAGACTTCCCAAACTTGTCCTCCATCACACCAATCCGTGAGGATAATGTTTCAAAATGAGAATCAAGCTTGGAGTCTAAGGTCTCCAACCGTTGTACAAGCATTTGCATGAGGGTGTCATGGTTAACCGCCGCTTGTGTCCCTTGAGAAATTTGATTATGTACATTGCCCCCATTGTCTTCATTGATGAATGCATCCCTTGCATCCATATTACCTTCCATGTCCTCATCACCAATGATCATTTCTTGCACAACATCCCCACCCTTGCGTGGTCTTCCCTTCGGCATAGTGAAGAAATGCAAGATGTTAGTAGAATGCCCAAATGATGTCGGAATTGGACAAAAGAAGGTTCTATGGGTAGGTAATGGTGTCTACTATCCTCCCAAATGAACACAGTAAGAATTAGGTGTGGGTAAGTACTCTCTGTTTTAGGGTTTGTGCAGGACAGCTGAAAGTAATAATTTGGCTCTAAAACGCAAAATATATGTCGGAATTAGGATTTTGACGGCTCTATAGAAAGCTAACGGAAGATAGAACCTACCCCTAAAAGCATTTTGATTCAGTCAAAGTGGAAGTATATTCTGTTTGACTTTGACCAGAAAGTCAACATGACTACTTTGACCGAGATTGTGATATCCGATTAAGGGGTTCTATGGCTCATTTGAAAACTCTCAAGGAGTAGAATAGAGTCGTGTAATCACTCGGACCTAATCCCAAAAACCCTAGGACTGAATTAGGGTTTTGTAAAATCCCAGAAATTCCCAAAATTCGGTCCCAAAGCTCAATCCGGCTACAAATGATTGGTGTTTCTCCCCTTGGTAGTTGTGAATAACTCTTCAAGTGTATCCATGGGGTAAATCTCCAATCAATAAGCTTGTTTGGCTCCCTTGTTGGAAAAATTCCGCCAGAGTCTCCTTTGTAATTGGAATCAAATCTCAAATGAAAATGCAACTTCTCAAATCACAATGCAATACTCTTTGTATCCCACAATGTCATGAAAGATCATATGCACTCTTTGTCCATCAAAGCATTTGCAATATCCGCACAATATGACGGAAAAGGGGCCCCATTGCCCAAATGCATCCACAAAGTCGATGGTGAGGATTGTTGAGGACGCGCGTTGAAGCTTGCCGATCTCCCGGCCAAGCTCTTCTCACCCCTTCACCGAGTTTTCCTCCAAGGTGAAGGTTGAGGCCATTTCTTCACACCGGTGTACCTAATCCCCCTTTGTACCACTTTACCATGGCAATCACGGCACAAAGAGTTCAAGCCATTCTCCCCTTGGCCTCTCCAACCAATGCCAAGGTACCCTCACACATTGCTAGATTCTATAGAAACTTGAAGTGGTAGCAATGGTGAGTGTAGGTACAAAATGATGTGGATAATATCAAATGATAGAACAAGTTTGTTGGCTTACAAGTATTGAGCATGACTCATGCCCTTTTACAATTTAGAACTCATCAATAAAGCATGGACTCATGCCTCAATCCATCATCCAAAAGCTCCAACACAAACCAACAATTCACAATGCCCTCACCATGGCATTTGCATAAGCATTTGTTAACCACAATCAAGGCATTTGCAATTGCATTCCAACAATCCCTTTCACATCATATTGACAAATGCATGCTTCCAAAACTTATGCTCTCTTATGCCCATGTGTAAAACATAGCATTGGCATGGCTATGTATAGCATCCATAGTGTCCATATGGCATCAAGATGAGCATGAGGGACTCCAAAAACATTGCATAAGCTTGCTATTCCATCAATGGCATGCCAAATGAGACATAATGAAGAAAATCCCCCAAAATGTGATCTATGAATTGGCCAAGCTCATGTGGAATCAATTCCTTTCACCATTGCCATCAATAATGCATGGAGAAGCAATATTGGCATGTGAATGGTCAAGCTTTAATGGTTAATTTCTGAAAATTAGGGGAGTTTGAATGTGTCCAACCCTAATCCATTCCCAAGCTCCACCAAATGCTTCAAACTTGCAAGAAATTGATCAAACCAGTCACCAATGTCATCCGGAAAGCTTCAATGGTAGAAAATGTTGAAGAAGCCTCTTGTTGAAGAAAAACGTAGCCTCTTTTTGCTTCCTGATTTGCAGCCAAAGAACACCATTTCTCCCTCTCCATTGGCCATGAAATGCTCCCCAAAATCTCACCAAAAAGGGCTAAAACACTTAGCAATCCTTCATGAAGCTTGTGGCTAAGCTTCATAGCTTGGAGGAGGCATGGAAGAGGCGACGAAAATCAGCGAAAATCAGCCCAAAAATTCAACGTGGAAGTGAAAATTCAGCCCCATTGCTAGTCTCCATGCTCATTGAGAGAAGAAATCACCATAATATGATGCTTGCAGCCATCTATGTTGAGTAGAACTTGGCAATGAAAGCTCAACTTTCAGCCATGGAGAAAGGTTCACAAGCTCCCAAATCTTGAGAAAAAATTTGCAAGAAAGAGGCTCAAATGAAAGATCTTAAGAAGCTCTACAAAAACCCTAAGGTTTGGCATCAAAACGGGTAAAGGAAGAGCATCCCATGGCTATGGAAAGCTTGAGGAAGAAGAAGATGATTACTAAACGTGATTAGCAGAAAAATTAATTGCAATTAGTCACTTGCCCTAAGTTTTGGCCCTACTGCCCCAAATTTTTGGTCCAGAGGTTCAAAATTTGGTCCAAAAATGGCAAAATTGGCCAAAATCACTCAAAATTCAAGCAATTTTCATGAAATGCTTACCATATCCATGAGATTAAGCAAGATTAGAGAAGATTTGTCAAGAATCACTCAAGGATTACAAGAAAATGAGAAAAAAAATTAAAAGAAACTCAAATTTTCAAGCAAATTTTCCCAACAACCCATGCATGCCCATGATCAAAATCAAGAGCTCTGATACCAATTGGAATGAAGGGATGTAATGCATGAAAAATATGAGTAATCACCATGTAAACATGATGCCTAAGTGTGTTTAGTCTCTCACCAAGAGAATGGAAATAGCCTTCCACAAGCCAAGAGAGAAGCCATGAGCTCCAAGAAACATAAGTTTCCATTTCTAAAAATGATCATCAAAAGTTACAACCATGGTCCAAGTCCCCTCTTTTATACATGGACTTGTCCCATTATTAACCCTATTGAATAAAGTTCCTACTTTATTACAGTAGGGGAACAACCAATCGGGTTGCTGATTCCCTTAGTAGGATCCCGGAGGTCAATGCTATCTCTTTTGTTGAGATAATGACTGACTTTTATCTGTCTCTCAAAGGGCGTTGCCAATAAGATTCCCATTTTGGTCGAGTCTGGCAATTGGTCCAGGCCGAAAGCAGCTTGCGAGATCCGAGTGTTCTGGACACTCTTGTGAGTGCTGTTGAGAGAAAGATATTGGAAAAGTATTCCATTAGAGGTGGATTATTGTTCAAGGATATCAAGGTGTGTGCCCGGTGATTTGGACGTCCAAATTTTGATATTGTATGAGTGCCATGACGCACCTAGTGCGGGGCACCCGGGCTTACATAGAACCTTAGCCTTGGTTGGCCGGCATTTCCACTGGCCGTGCATGAAGTCCTTTGTTGAGGATTATGTGCGGAAGTGTTCCCAGTGCCAGCTGAACAAAGCTGAAAGGCTTACAGCTGGTGGGTTGTTACATCCTTTGCAAATTCCTGAGAACAAATGGCAAAGTATCTCGATGGTGGTTGGATTACCCCGGACTAATAGGAGCCATGACTCAATTTGAGTTGTTGTAGACCGATTGACGAAAATGGCAAGATTTATCCCTACTAAGTTCACGGTGAAGAGTCACTAGTTGGCTCAGCTCTTTATGGAGCAGTTGTACAAGCTTTATGGATTTCCTGAGGAGATTCATTGATAGGGATCCCAAATTCACTGCACAATCCCAGCAATCCATATTTTCTAAATTGGAAACACGCTTGAGTATGTCATCTTCGGATCATCCTAAGTCGGATGGTCAGACGGAGAGGACTAACCAGACTATGGAGGATATGTTTAGGGCGTATGTCTCCAAGAAAGAGTCTGAGTGGGAAAGGTATCTCCCACAGATTGAGTTTGCTTATAATAGCAGTAAGCATGCGGCTACTGGTTATAGCCCATTCATGCTTATGTATGGTTATCAACCAAAGTCACCCATAGCCGTTGGGCTAAGGGGAGCCAAATTACAATCAACAGTGAACTTCTTGCAAGATATGCAAGACATGCTGAAAATTGCAAGGGAAAGCGTAAAGAGTGCTCAAGATCGCACTCAGTTTTATGCCAATCAACGACGAACCCCTAGAGCCTTACAAGAGGGTATGTGGGTGTATCTTAAAGTTCCAAAGGACTCAAAAACGATGAGAACTGGTAAGGTTTACAAGCTGTCTTCTCGGTGTTGTCGTCCTTATGAGTTCACAAAGAAGATTAGTGAGGTAGGCTATTGGTTAGCACTTCCTTCTGGAATCAAGATTCACCTTTTTTTTCACATGAGTCGTTTAAAGGAACGTCTTGGTGAAGGTGATGAGATTATCACAATGGAGGAGATCTCTAACCTTGAGGATATGACTAGGTATATTCCCTTAGAGCCCGAGTTGGTTCTGGATCAACGTACTTAACTGTCTCGGTATACCGTTTATTCAGAGTACTTGATCAAGTGGAAGGGATGGTTTGAGGTCGAGGCTACGTGGGAGTCAGTGCGTAGTTTAAAGAGTCGATTCCCCGAATTCATTGTTGAGGACATCAATGCTTCTTAAGGGGGGAAGTATGTTACGTCCCAAGGCTAACCAGGGTTAAGACCCTCTGTAAACGGAAGGGGCAATTGAACACGGAAAATCTAATCAATCATGAAATCTGAAAATACACATAAGCATGCCAGATAAAACAAGATGACAAATCTGCACAGTACACCACACTAGGGGCCAGAAGATGGGCTGACCTCCCCCCGCCCCCCCCCCCCCCCCCCCCCCCCCCCCTTATGGTTAGATTACCAAAAAGGAGTCTGCTTCCAATATACAACTTTGTGGGTGCCCAGGGTTCACCATTGGCTGCACCTGTTTCTTCCAATACAATATGAAAACAAGAAAACATCACATAATCTGAATTTGCTGACAATTCTCAGCACAAGTGAGCATTCCCGGCACCAAGCACATGCAGGACAACTATGGACAGCCCATAGCACTCCCACATCAGCCCGGGACAACTCAACATCATCATCTTCCTCCTGTCTGGCTCATAGAGCAAGTCGACCAGCCCTCAAAGGCTGTTTTCAGCAGTCGACCAGTCCTTAGTAGCCAGAGAAGAAAGCGACCAGTAGTTGTACACAAGCCTGCAAACCTCCAGTCAGAAAGAAAACTGTCTAGAAGCCCACGACCAGCTCTTCCTCCCTGTTTTTAACCCCTCTATTCAAGTTGTAAATCCGCCGGCCAGCAAGGGAGAACATGCAGAAGGAGTCGGCCAGCTTCTTCCATGCATCCGGTGAACTTCAGTCGCGATGGATGGCTGCAGAAACTTGCCAACAGGTTGAAAACCAGCCGACCAACCCTCATGCACCCTAAAAAGATTGCGCCCCCCTCCAATCTGGAGTTTTTGTCAATAATAGAGACTTCCCCGTTGAAAATAGTCCACACGTGTGCTTTTTTGGTCCAGAAAGGGGCACCTACATGAAGGAGGTCCAAATAATGTCCAGTGCCCGGTCTTTGGCCGTCACGTGTATTAAATAAGTCCTGCTCAATGTGTACTCACTTATAAGTTGTCTAGTCACTTATAAGTGAGAGTGAACCTGCACCCATAATTATTAACATGTGAACTCATAAAGCTGTAAATTGAGTTTTTGGGAATACTTACCACCTGCAAAACACATGTAGACCACCTGTCAGTCCCAAACAGGTGTACACATACACGTCCACAGGGTGCCCAGGCGTCCTCGGTCCCATGGACAACACAGGCAGAAATCTCAGACATTGTCTAGGCAAACAAGACAAGTCATCCAAAGATAAAATCAAAGTCATGCACACACATGAGTGCAAATATATTGGAAGAAACACCCATCTGCTCAGTTGTATCCGAAAAATTATCCAGGGCTCATGATCCTTCCGGAACCTTCCCAGAACATAAATACACAAGATCTCCAAGATAGCTAGTCCCAGAGACTTTCATCATGTCAAGCTCCATGGCCATACATGTACACCGTGTTAGGCCCCACAAGCCACACATGTACTATCATGTCAGGCTACACCAGCCATACATGTACTGTCATGTCAGGCTCCATATGCCACACAGACACACCATGTCAGGCTACACCAGCCATACATGTATGTCATGTTAGGCTCCACATGAACAACAGAAAAAAATAGAAGCTGTAAGGAATTTTGTGACATTCCTCCTTGCTTCTAAGTAGTTGACCGCAACTGAAAAGCTTCCAAGTGGGCCTTCAGAAGTTCAAGATAATCCGCAAAATAATCCTCGTCCATCCATTTTGCATCCATAGCTGAATAGTTTTGAAACTTCACAAGATACCTGTGCACTAGCTTGGCACCTGCATGCTTGCGCTCTTTATGAAAAACTATCTGCTCAGGTTGCAATACCTCTTGAAGTTCATCCACTTCAGGTGGATCTTCCAAAACTGGTTTCATAGGAGGCGGCCCCACATAAGTCCTCCGCAAACTGATATGAAAGGCATTGTGTATTTTCCAGTGATCGAGCAATACCAATCTATATGCCACTTCCTTTATTTTCTGTAAAATTTTGAATGGCCCATAATACCTGTTTGAAAGCTTAGGAAACCGGCCTTCCTTACTTGGCCACTTCCGAAGACGTGCTTTCTCAAACTTTAGTAATACCCAAACACCTTCCTTGAAAACCACCTTTCGCCTGTATTTGTTAGCTGCCTTTTTTTGCTTAGCTTGAGATCTTTCTGTGGCTGTCCGAACCTGTGCAAATGTAGTATCCAAATCACGGACATACTCATTTGCTGCAAAGATTTCATCTTTTGTTCGTAAGATAGGTGGAAGCACCACCTTGCCATAGACTATCTCAAACGGAGCCTTATTAGTTGAAGAATACACTGTGTTATTATATGCAAATTCAACCAATGGTAAATACTTTTCCCAATCTGACTTCTGCTCAGATACATAACATTTGAGCAAGTCAAGCATAGCTCAATTTGCTATTTCACGCTGACCATCCGTCTGAGGATGACAAGCTGATGAAAAGCTCAACTTTGTGCCCATATTATCAAACAATGCTCGCCAAAATAAACTGGTAGTCCGAGGATCTCTATTCCCCACAATAGACTTCAACATGCCATGATGTTTCCTCAAAGGAATAAAGTGTGCTTGTTTGCTAAAACGATCTATAATAGTCTGTATAGCATCATTTTCATGTGCCGATTTCGGCAGATCCATAATGAAATCCATAGCAATGCTTTCCCATGGTTCTTGGGGAATGGGTAAGGGTTGAAGCAAACTAGGTGTCTTGTGTCTGTCAAACTTGACTTTCTGACACACTATACCATGATGACCAGCATATGGCGGAGCATGACACTCTTCCATAACCTTTTGGCGTCATTCACGCACTACACAAATATGATTCTGCATCATCAGAAACCCATCTCTAATCGGATAAGATTGGACAGTAGTACCATGATTCAAATTAGCCCAAATAAGCTGAAAATCTGTGTCCAAAGTATACATAAATCTGTGTCCAAAGCATACATATCTGGCATCCCTGATAAGTCCTGATGGTAGGCGGTAGTTATGGTATGCACTTGTGGCCTGCGTGACAAAGCATCCGCCACCAAATTCTTCTTGAACGGCGGGTTATGCAAAATCTGAAAATGGAACATGGACAAGAAGTTTGTCCACCTTAAATGCTTTTCCGAGAGTTTAGGTTGTGTAAGAAAGTGTCGTAAACTCTGGTGGTTTGTTTTTACCATAAATTCAGTCCCCAAAAGATAATGCTTCCATGTTTGAAGGGCATGAATAACGGCTAACAACTCTTTCTCATAAACTTGCAAATACAATTCCGCATGTTGCAGGTGGCGTCGTTCAAAAGCCACTGCATCTCCCTCTTGGTTCAAAATAGCCCCCAAACAATCTCCACATGCATCACACTCGACCACAAAAGGTCTATGAAAATCTGGAATAATGAGAACTGGCCGTGATATGATGGCATCCTTCAACTTCTGAAAAGCTGTCTTTTCGGGTTTCGACCAACGGAATGCTACTTTCTTCTTCGTTAGATTATGTAACGGTGAAGCTAAGAAACAAAGTGTCAAATGAATCGACTATAGTACGAGCATAAACCAATAAAACTGCTAGCTTGATGCACATTCTGCAGTTCTGGCCAATCCTTGATTGCTTGAATCTTTGCGGGATCCATGCGTACTCCATCCTTGGAAACAATGTGTCCTAAATAGTGAATTTCTGACAAGAAGAATTTCTTCTTCCCATTCATGAAAAGCTTATGTTTCCTTAGCTCTTCAAAAACAACGGCAAGATGCTCTTTATGTTCAGCCTCACTCTTTGAGAAAATGATAATATCATCAAAGAAAGTTCTCGTGAACTTGCGGTGAGGTCTAAAAATTTTGTACATCATTCTATTGAAAGTGGCGGGAGCATTCGTAAGTCCAAATGGCACAACCAAACACTCATATAATCCAAATGATGTTCGAAAAGCCGTTTTGTGCACATCTTGAGGTACCACTCGAATCTGATTGTGACCACTCTTAAGATCAATGCGATTGAAACAAGCAGCCTCCTCAAGTTTATCAAGAACATCATCGATTCGAGGAATCAGAAACGTGTTCTTGATAGTAATCTTGTTAAGGGTCCTATAATGAACACACATCCTGTATGTCCCATCCTTTTTCTGCACAAGTAAAACTGGAGAACAATAAGGCGAAAAACTTGGCCTTATCAACCCTTTCTCAAGTAAATCATTTACTTGAGTCATGATTTCCTCTTGTTGGGCAGTACTCATCCTATAAGGAGGTCGGTTAGGAGGAGAGCTCCTAGGGATTATGTCAATACAATGATCCTCTGGCCTCTCTAGGGGTAACTGTCCTGGTAGTGAATCAGCAAAACAATAAGCATATTCACTTAAGGAATCAATCTTATCTTGATCTACGGGAGCTACAGCATCATGCTCAACATTGTTGAAATATACAAGTGAATGGGTGTGTGCGAGAATAAGCCCTTAGCAAGAGGCTGTAATAGAGAATCTGTAAATGAGTGAGAAGCAGTGAAAAGGTGAGAGGTATCTAATGGGAGAGAATAAAGGGTAGCATGAGAAGTTCTAGGATGTGTTGAAATATTCTGGGAAAATTGAAGAGGTGGAGAGAATCAAGCAAAAGAGGTGGAGTGAATCAAGTAGAGATCAGTGGGATTAGATGCTTGGCATCTTGTGGATGTAAACTCTATAAATTCAGGCATTGGCCTAATGAGAATTTGTTGGTTTTTGATTATCCATGCCTACATTAAGCTATCAGTTAATTGCTCACTAATCTTTTCTTAATCGTCTAATACTTTATTAATGATGTTGATTCTTGCATTTGATTCACCATAGCTGATCACTTTACTTGTATTTCAACATGGTATCAAAGCCTAGCTTAGAATCCATCCAATTTATGAGCTCATTATCTTGCTAATCACTCAGTTAATTAAGATTAGGAGATAATCAAATTTTTAGTCAATTTTCAACAAGCTCTTTGCACCCCCAGTTGGTGGAGGGGCTTGATTTCCCTCTAGGCTTAACATTAGGCAATAGCCTCTTAGCCACACATAGCTACACTCCCCACGCTTCAGCCCATCAAGACAAATCGCCAAACTGCCATCGGGAGCTGCAGAAATCTGCGAATTCGCTGGCCCTAGTTTTATGAAGAAATCTACAGATCTTCTTTTCCACAGAAGCAATTGGTCTAATTCCTCTTGGCCCCAGGGGTTTTCAAGGATGCTCTACATGTTGGTGATGTCAGATTTGTGAAATTCCTGAAGGAGAAGTGGCATCAAGCTCTGCATCAAATCTGCAAGTGACTTTGGTAAAACAGAGATTAAGCATTCAATGTTTGGTCAAATCTTTTGTTTCTTGGCTTGATTCTCTACTAGACTAACTGCTATTGATGGCTTTG
Source organism: Cibotium barometz (assembly GCF_041138505.1). Classification (NCBI taxonomy): domain Eukaryota; kingdom Viridiplantae; phylum Streptophyta; class Polypodiopsida; order Cyatheales; family Cibotiaceae; genus Cibotium; species Cibotium barometz. The sequence goes on along the minus strand of NC_141058.1, from coordinate 58,619,074 downwards.
AAAGGAGTTGAGCTCATTTGAACTAGGCTCCAGATCTGGCCTCTCCGCACACTCTGTTTTTTGCACACAAAACAGGGGATTATTTTACTAATAAGTGATTAATCAGTACTAATCACTGTATTTTGGTGTAATTGAGGGTTCAAATTTACCATTGGGTATCTGATATAGATCCCTATAACTTCAGATTACAATTCGGAGATGGTTTGATACTCCAACCATTCAGTACAGACTTGGCTTTATGTAATTTTTGGTGAATTTATGCTCATAAATCTGTTGTAATCATCACCTAAACACCAGATTGAGTTGTAAAAGGGTAGACACTGTGCTTGAATCTTGAAGTTGGATCAAGAGGTAAGACCCCCTTCACATCATCATGAGCACCGCACAAGAGATAGTCAAATTTAATGTGGAGCAGTTTTATCCATGGCAAACAAAAACCATGTATTTGCTCATGAAGAAAAATATGTGGGGGCTAGTTGAGGGAAGAGATGAATGCCCAGGGGTGAGCGGAGAAAATTAGTGGAAGAGTAGGAATGAGAAAGCATTAGGACTCATCGCACTCAGTTTAAATGAGGAAACAAAAACCATGTATTTGCTCATGAGGAAAAATCTGTGGGGGCTAGTTAGAGTAGGAATGAGAAAGCATTAGGACTCATCGTACTCAGTTTAAATGATGAAATTATTCACCACATCACAGGGATACAATGGGCAAAGCATTCTTTACTCGAGGAGGATTCTCACGAGGACAAGGACGAGGAAGAGGCAAAGGAGGAGGAAGGACCTTCACTTGCCACAACTGTGGGAAGCCAGGACACAGTTACAACAAACCCAGTGGAGAAGGAACGACATCGGCCAACTTCATGGAGACTCCTAAGGAAGTGGAGTCAGATCATCTTTTTTTTGAGAGAGAGAGAGAGAGAGAGAGAGAGAGAGAGAGAGAGAGAGAGAGAGAGAGAGAGAGAGAGAGAAACCCCACAACCCAATGTAACCAACCCCAACGGAGTAAAACCACCTTTGAGTCACCGATGATGTAGGCCATGTGGTAGATGTATGTGTGAGCACTTTAGTCAAGGTCACGGGCACTTGTAGTAAGCCTTGGACACATAGAGAGAGAGAGAGAGTGTCAAGGATTATGAGAGTAAGGATTTGAGGTACTGGTCGCGGGCTACCAAGTAAGAGGGAAACTTGGTATAGGGTCCAGGTGTGCTAGGATTATTCACTTGAGGGGAGGTGTTGAAATATACAAGTGAATGGGTGTGTGCGAGAACAAGCCCTTAATAAGAGGCTGTAAAAGAGAATCTGTAAATGAGTGAGAAGCAGTGAAAAGGTGAGAGGTATCTACTGGGAGAGAATAAAGGGTAGCATGAGAAGGTCTAGGATGTGTGGAGATATTCTGGGAAAAGTGAAGAGGTGGAGAGAATCAAGCAAAAGAGGTGAAGTGAATCAAGGAGAGATCAGTGGGATTAGATGCTTGGCATCTTGTAAACTCTATAAATTTAGGCATTGGCCTAATGAGAATTTGCTGGTTTTTGATTATCCATGCCTACATTAAGCTATCAATTAATTGCTCACTAATCTCGTCTTAATCATCATCTAATCACTTTGTTAATGATGTTGATTCTTGCATTTGATCCACCATAGCTCATCACTTTACTTGTATTTTAACAAACATTATTACGTACAAAGACCAAGTAAGAACAAGCTGATTTCTTTATTGCCTTTGAAATAGATATATGGCTTACAACGGGTATGGTACTCCCAGTAGTACCCACATGAATACAAACTTCCCTATCCCTATGAGTAAACATAATTTTCTTATCTTTTTGCAAAATCTTGGGATCCAATCGGTAATGCCAAGGCATCCCAAGTATCACATCACATCCCGTAAGTGGTGCCACGAGGAAGTCTTCATGATCCAAATATCCCTGAATCCGTATGCGAATGTGTAGTGTTACCCTGAACATCAGGTATAACATTCACACTCAGTTTGTGTCATGTGCATGATAAATGCCATGGACATTTTTAGGGCTAAATCCAGAAGGGGCAGCCAAGAAAAAGAGTATTAGAACTAGGACATGGAGCACAGAGTGCTGTTTGGCAGTGTACGGATTGGAGCAAAGGCATGAAGAAGGACTGTCGGCTGCGTTGGAGGCTGTCGGGAGTAGAGGAGTGCTGTCGGCTGCATGAGGACCAGACGGCGATGATTATGGACATGAAGAGGGCAGTCGGTTGGCCGACCAGTAGTCGGCCAGTAGCCCAACATTCCCAAGTGACTATAAATAGCATGGATGCTCATCATTGTACTCATTCAATCCTCTAGGGATTGGGTCTTAGGGCTCCAAGTAGGGACTAGATCTAGGGTGTTTACCACCTTTTTATGAAGGCAGCCTAGGGCTGTAGCAAAGTACCCTTTTTGTACTATATGAAATATACTGAATTTCCAGCACATCTCTCTCTCTCTACTCTCTCTCTATATCTGCGTTTTGCATCAGATGGTTTCCAAGAGTGTTTAGGGCTGAAAGAAGACTCTCAGAGCTTCCGCGCATTACAGTTTGGCATCCTGCACATTATTCTTTTTGATATTCTGGGGGCATTGAGCTTTCATGTGATCGTTGCTCCCACATGAGAAGCACTTCCCCTCTCTCATGCAATCAAAGACAGTGTGTCTGGACAGCTTAGGATCATCCTTTTTACCCCCCGGCTTCTTTTTTGAGCCCCCTTTTGCATCCTTGGACTCATGAGACATAAACTCAGGTGGCTGTCCACCCTTTTTCTGCTCATTTCTAGCTCTGAATTTTCCCTTGTATGAGCTGAATTCTTGTCTTTTTGATGCTCCCTTGCCATGCAACTCCTCAGAAATAGTTGCTGAGTATATGAGCTCCTGTAAAGTGTTGTGGGGGTACACTACAAGTTTCTTTTGAATGATTCGTTGCAGCCCTGACTTAAACTTTCTTTTGTCATGAAAGGTGTGACTTTGAGAAGAATCCGCGAAAACTTTGAAACATAAGAAGAAACGGATTCGCCTTCATCTTGTGTTAGCCAATCCCATTCCTTTCGTACATCCTTCTCAAAGTGAGGAGGAAGGAACTGATCATAAAATTGCTCTTTGAAAGCACTCCATGTACGGGCAGTTGTCCTATCCAAAAGCTTTGCTATCCACCAACACTTGCAGTCTCTTTAAGATGCATACCCACATGCCTGAGCATAGATTTCTTGGTAAATTCCTCATTGCAAAAGGCTATTTCAAATTGCCTTAAAGTGCCTCGGTAGTATCCAACTTTCCATTATAGCTCTCGAATTTAATGTCCTTGTTCCTTGATTTGAACTCTTTGGCCTTCTTGCCATGACGTGCATCCCGACGCTCTAATACATCATCCTCCTTGTCATGCCTTCCTTGGCGACGATGCCCAGATCTAGGGCTGATTTCCCGCGTAGCACCTTCCACTCTGGATGGAACTTTAGGAGCAGGAACATACCTAGAAGGTGGAGATACAACCGACAATGCATGAAGATCTTCTGCATCTCTCAAATGGACTGAAAACCCCTCATCATTCCCACAAGTTGCATGTCGATGTACATCATCTCCTCGGGTTGCATGCCCCCTCAAATCTATTGCATGGGCTGCAAGCCCCCTCAAAACACTTGCTCGGGCTGCATGCCCACTTACATCACTTGCTCGGGCTGCATGCCCTCCTACATCATTGATGCGGTTTGCATGCCCTCTCACATCACTGGTGCGGGCTGCATGCCCACTCACAACATCATTGGAATTGCCTTCACGGGATAGCCTGCGGGGCTGCCGTGTGAAGACCCACTTGCCCTCATCATCAGAAACAAATTGCCACGGCTTTTTTAATAAGCAACAGCCAACTCTCAAGGTTTGTCGATTCCCATTTGTTGGGCAATTGCATCAAAAGTGACCACATCAGCCTTGACATGAGACTTTGATTCTATGACCCTCTGTACATCAGGATTTTTTTGCAAAGCACGGAGCTCTTCAAGCTCATTTATCAAGGATCAATATCCTACTGATCCCCAGCCCTAGCAGATAACGGTGGATTGTTACCTGCCAAAGCCCCAACATGATCCCTGTCTCTATCTTCTTCCTGCATGCGGCGAATATGGGTGATAGAGTCCTCCACAGAATGATAAGACTGGCTGGCCATAATGTATCTTTCAGCTTTTCAAAAAGAAAAGAATTTTCCGTGTCCCGGAATCGCTCTCTACGAGTTTCCCAAGTATGATACCGAATAGATTGCAAGGGTGCAACAGTGCCCCTACATAGACATGAGGGCTACGAAGTCTTTCCACACGCTCACTGCCGTTTAAATCAAAGGTAACCTCTTTCGAGGCGCGACAATAAGACGTGGGCTACCTCAGAACCCCAACCTTCTCTCACGGATAATGACACCTTACAGCCATATCCAACATCATATTAGGCACAACTGTGTAAAAAGCAAGGCTTTGATACCAATGTAAACAGAAGGGGCAACCGAACACGGAAAATATAATCAATCATGAAATCTGAAAATACACATAAGCATGCGAGATAAAACAAGATGACAAATCTGCACAGTACACCACACTAGGGGCTAGAAGATGGGCTGACCACCCCCCCCCCCCCCCCCTTTACGGTTAGATTTACCAAAAAGGAGTCTGCTTCCAATACAACTTTGCGGGTGCCCAGGGTTCACCACTGGCTGCACCTGTTTCTTTCAATACAATATGAAAACAAGAAAACATCACATAATCTGATTTTTCTGACAATTCTCAGCACAAGTGAGCATTCCCGGCATCAAGCACATGCAGGATAACTATGGACACCCCATAGTTGTTACCAGGCGCGCCTCTAACAGTTCGAGGCGTACGACTGCCTGATCGAGGCGTTTTTTTTTTTTTTGGTTGGCTGGTTGAGTCTTTAGACGGGGGCTTTAAGAAGGCAGCCCCTCTCACACACACTCTCTCTCCCTCATTCTCTCCCTCCCTCCCTTAAGCCTTTCTCAAGACCCAAAATTCAAAATTCAAACTTCAAACACACTAGGATGATGATGTTCTTTATAACCACTTTTGGAGCTCTCTATACTCTACCGGTTCATTTCATTTTACTTTGTACCCTTGAATCTTGATGATGTATCCAGATGATGAGGATCGACTATTTTGGTCTCATAGGTCATTTTGGCCTTTTGCAGACGTTTAATACAGCTTTCTTTCTTTGACACACACTTTTTCTCCCTCTCTCATACACACCCTCTCTCTCCCTCCCTCAAGGCTCATACATAGACACGCTAGTCTCTCTCTCTCTCTCTCTCTCTCTCTCTCTCTCTCTCTCTCTCTCTCTCCAGAGAGGGTTTTGGACCACTTTCCAGAGTCATGGGGTACCAAGACCATAGGTGTTTGGGATTGTTCTTGCTTGAGCTGCGGAGATATAGAGATAGCCTGCTTAGGCGCACAGAGAGCTAGACTCAGAGGCACATTACAGACTTCTTTAGTCCAGCCATCACTGTGCCAGATGGACCACAGCAGCAGCAGCAGGACATGGATACCGCCCACACCAGCGGTACACTGATTGATCGTGCGATTGAGCTTGGGTGGTCCAGACGCCCACGACTACGGAGGTTGCAGCGGCGGATTCGGATTATTCTTGCGAGACATGCGGGACACCGAGTCAGGGTGCTGACCATAGAGGATATTGAGGAGATCCGCCAGCGTCCGATGCGGCACATATTATGAGATGGAGGTACCTCCATAGTGTACCCCCTCATCCCACATGATATTGTATCCCCTCACTGTACTCCACTCACCTCCATAGCGTACCCCCCCCCTCACTATATTCACACCTATAAGGGTTTCTGTTTACCTTCCAGTTCCGGTTTCATTTTCTAGGTGCCAGTAGTATCATCTTTATTTTTCATTTTCTGGTTTTTTTATCCAGACATTGTATCAGATCCACCATGATGTAACTTTTTGGTCTCATAGGTCATTATGGCCTTTTGAAGACGTTAATATAACATTTCATTTCATTTCATTTCAGTTCTCTCTCTCTCTCAACTTTCACTATATATATTATATCTATCTATCACTATATATATATATATATATATATATATATATATATATATATATATATATATATATATATATATATATATATAAAACAGACGCCTCTAACACGCCTCTAACGTCTCTAAAAAATACGAGTCTTTCGAGGCGCGTACCATACCCGCCTCGTACCAAACGCCTCTGATGCCTCTAACAACCTTGGGACAGCCCATAGCACTCCCACATCAGCCCGGGACAACTCAACATCATCATCTTCATCCTGTCTGGCTCATAGAGCAAGTCGACCAGCCCCGAAAGGCTGTTTTCAGCAGTCGACCGGCCCTCAGTAGCCACAGAAGAAAGCGACCAGTAGTTGTACACAAGCCTGCAAACCTCCGGTTGGAAAGAAAACTGTCTAGAAGCCCATGACCAGCTCTTCCTCCCTGTTTTTAACCTCTGTCCAGCCTCTATTCAGGCTGTAAATCTGCCGGCCAGCAGTGGAGAACATGCAGAAGGAGTCGGCCAGTTTCTCCCATGCATCCGGTGAACTTCAGGCGCGATGGATGACTGTAGAAACTTGCCAACAGGCTGAAAACCAGCCGACCAGCCCTCATGCACCCTGAAAAGCATGCCCCCCCCTCCAATCTGTAGTTTTTGTCAATAATAGAGGCTTCCCCGCTGAAAATAGTCCACACGTGGGCTTTTCTGGTCCAGAAAGGGGTGCCTACATGAAGGAGGTCCAAATAATGTCCAGTGCCCGGTCTTTTGCCGCCACATGTATTAAATAAGTCCTGCTCAATGTGTACTCACTTATAAGTTGTCCGGTCACTTATAAGTGAGTGTGAACCTGCACCCATAATTATTAACATGTGAACGCATAAAGCTGTAAATTGAGTTTTTGGGAATACTTACCACTTGCAAAACACATGTAAACCACCTGTCAGTCCCAAACAAGTGTGCACATGCACGTCCACAGGGTGCCTAGGCGTCCCTGGCCCTATGGACAACACAGGCAGAAATCTCAAGCATTGTCCAGGCAAACAAGACAAGTCATCCAAAGATAAAATCAAAGTCATGCACACACGAGTGCAAATATATTGGAAGAAACACCCATCTGCTCAATTGTATCCGATAAAATGTCTAGGGCTCATGATCCTTCTGGAACCTTCCCAGAACATAAATACACAAGATCTCCAAGATAGCTAGTCCCAGAGACTTTCATCATGTCAGGCTCCATGGCCATACATGTACACCATGTCAGGGCCCACAAGCCACACATGTACTATCATGTCAAGCTACACCAGCCATACATGTATTGTTCTGTGAGGCTCCATATGCCACACAGACACACCATGTCATGTCAGGCTACACCAGCCATACATGTATGTCATGTCAGACTCCACATGCCACACATGAACAATAGAAAAAAATAGAAGCTGTAAGGAATTTTGTGACATCCTCGGGTTGGGTTAACCACAGCCTGGGTCCTTTTGTACATGTTTCTTGCATTGTTGATGAGCTAGTGTGTCATCGTGCGGTGTGTACCACAGTGCATGGGTGCATGTGACATTCCCTCTTGCTTAGCTTGGCCGTAGGTTCATGGCTTCGAGGTAGTCCGCCAATAACTGTGGATATTGGAGGAAGAATTCTTCATCTAGCCAAACGGCTTCATGGGTCCCTTGATATTTGAACTTGGTATAAAATTGCCGAAGTCGTCATCTGGAACCATATTTCCAACGATGTAGAAGGATTTGCTCGGGCTCTATTACTTCTGCTTCATCAACCATTTCTAGCTGCTGCTCTTTTGGGACATTTTGCAATGAAGGTCCAATATAAGGCTTCAACCAAGAGACGTGAAAGACGATGTGCATCGTTCAACTGTCTGGCAATTTGAGTTGCATGGCGACATCACTTAACTTCTTGATGATGGGAAAAGGACCAAAACTCTTGAATGATAACTTTGAACAATGCTTGCCCGCTTGCTTGAGTCTTTGTTTTATGATCCTTAAGTATACCCAATTGCCCTCTTTGAAGTTGACGTCTCTCCGTGACTTGTTTGCCTGTCTAGTATAAGCCTCCTGAGCTTTGGTAAGGCGCTCTTTGACTATCTCAATGATGGCTGAAAATGTTTCTGATGTCTTGTTGGCTTCCAAGGAAGGAGATTTCATCCGCGGGAGAAGGGATGAAAATCTTTGACCAAAGGCTGTCTCATAAGAAGTCCTGCCAACACTTGATGAGTGTGTGCATTGAGAATTGCTTGCACCAACTGGAGATGAATTGCTTGCACCAACGGGAGATGAAGCTCCCACTTCAACTGCTGATCATGGCAGTACGCTCTAAGCACATCGAAAGTCAACTGGTTGTAAATCTTGGTTTGGCCATTGGTATGGGGTTGGAATGCACTGAAGAATTGCAATTTGGTACGAAAGTTATCAAATATAGCTCGCCAGAATTGAGATGTAAACTTTGGATCTCGATTTGAAGTAATGGTCCGTGGTTGGCAAACCACGTACTGGATACCAATGTCTGAGAAAGAGCTGGGCTATTCACCCGCCTGTAATTGTGAGAAATCCCGAATCCAAAACCCTTATTAGCTTACAGGGAATTTTGTATCAAGAATTTTGAAGTTAATAAAACTTGAACATGTTGTCTTGACCTAGCATGGGAGACTTCATGATTGGACATGTGTTCTTTTCCAAGGAACCATGATTGGACATGCTTCTAGTCTGAAATAGGAGAGCATAATATTGCATGCATGAATGGACATGCTTCCATTCCAAAGTAGGGAAGTATGATTGGACATGCTTCATAAGCATGATGGGCTATGCACTCTTATCATTATGGGAGAGCGTATAGATGGATACAAGTGTATGGAACAGATGGTACTCACCTTAGGCACATGCACAATAAGCTGTTTGAAGATCTTGCATTGGATGCTGATTTTGAGAATGCTTGAACATTTAGGCATTCATCTTAAAGCATCGAACTTGTGCATAATATTGATTGCTGATCTAGCGACTTGTATTTTGCAGGAGGTTAAGTAAGTTTCTTACTTAAACTACTTTCAATTTTGATAGTTTTATAAGATATGTACCTTTTAAGTTGGAGGTCGATTTTGAGGCCTTTCCCTTCATCTTTTGGGAAAACAGAGACTGGAATTGGAATCAGAGTGGTCAAAAATTCCCCGGGTAAATTTTTAAGTTAAAAAAAATAATTAAAATATTTTTTTTTAAAAAAAAATTTAAATTTATATTTTTTTTTGAGGTGATGTGGCAACTCGCCCAGGCCATCTCAGCAACTCTCTCTTCAGTTGCACATGCAAATTCGTTTTAGAACTTGAGTTATAAGCATCTTTCTATTTTGCAAAGAGGAAAAGAGAACTAATTCTTTCTATTTATTGACAAAGGAAAGTTTCCCATACAAAACTAACATGTGTAAAAGTTTCCCATGCAAACTAAAACATGTGTAAAAGTTTTCCATGCAACCTAACATGTGTAATCTTTTTCTATTTTGAACTAAGAAAGCTTTTTAGAAAGGAATTCACCTATTAAAGGAGGTGATTCCCTTCATTTTGGAAGAAGAGAGTTCATGTAAACTTGTGCATTTTTGAGAGCAGGAAGGCAAGAAGACTAGCTTCTTCTCTGCCAAGTGTAGAGAACCATTTTTCAAGAGAGAAGGCTATCATGTGAAGATGGAGGTGCTACTTAAGAAGAGGCTTTGAAGAGTTGAAGAAGAGCTTGTAGATTTTCTTCATCAAAGGACTTCACTCTTGTGAGCATCCTTGCCACAAGAGAAGATAACCGGTTGTGTGATCCATTGGCCACTGGCGTGGCACAAAGACGGTGAGTTTCTTCAACACTTGTGTGTGTGTGGTAGGCCACCACATACAAACTAGGAGATTCCAAAGGCTTTGTTTTCTATCTTGTTTGATGGCGGTACCATGCTAATTCAAATCAGCCCATACACTTGTAAAATTTTGGAGGAATAATTCATATTTCTGTGAAGGGGCCGGGCCGTTCCGGGTCTATGCTGTGTCGTCTCTCTCTCTCTCTCTCTCTCTCTCTCTCTCATTTTTTCTTCCATCTCTTTGGCTCAAGTATTGTTGGCTGAAAGTTCACAAGTTTTACTTCAATTTTCAGCCATGGTTAAAAGTGGGTTAATGTGATTTAGCAGTGATAAGCTTGTTACGCAACCTCAGTGAGTTTCAGTGGTATTAGAGCGGTGTTATCTTCCCTAGCTTTTTGGTGATTGAAGACAATTCTTGGGAACAAGCCTTTTGCTGCTAAAGAAGAAGATCTCAACCCACAAAGAGAGATCAAGATCGCTAGCTCATCCTATTGAGTCAATGGAAGTCTCTTCTTCAAGAAGAAGAGGTGGTGGTGCTGACAGGGAAACAAGGCAAAGTGGTGATTCTCTACGAACTTCAAGATCCTTTGGCCAAAATGAAGAAATACGGCATAATTCTCATGCCTATGGTGAGGAGGCGCTCCTTTGCCGAATCAAAGAAATGGAGGATTTGCTGACCGATCCAGATGTGCAAGCGGTGGTGTCAAAGAAGGCCATCAATCATTCCAAGGTATCTCATTTTGAAGATTATGTGAAGAAATCAGATTTAGGTGATCCTATGCTCCTTGCAAAGGAATACCTCTATAAGAAGGGAATCATTAGTCCCGATCCATCTGGGCAAGCTGTTTTCTTGGAGCCCTACATCATAGCTTCCTCTAATATATCACCAACAGAGTCATCCATGATGGTGAAAAAGGCAGCTGTTCAAGATACCAAGGAGAAAGAGAAGAAAGAGACATGCAAACTGGGAGATCGAAGTGTGAAACTGCCATACTTTGATGGGAAGGATTGTGACATCTCAAAGATCTTAGCATTCATCCGGGAATTGATTTGGCTTTCAACAACCGGAACTTCTCAGAAGAATCTAAACTCCATCAGGTAGCTATACATCTTAAAGAAGTTTTTAGTAATTGGTATCTAACACTTGTTACCAGGAATCTCAATCCAAAAACTTGGGAAGAGTTCAAGGAGATGTTTAGAACTCAGTTTTTGCCCACTGACTTCAAGAAGAAGGTGTGCATAGAATGGGATAAGTTGGATCAGCAAGGAGATAATGTGTAAACGTACATTAATCGGTTTTGGGAGGTCTACCTCAAAGCTACATTGACATCAATGATAGTGAAGTGATCCGCAAGTTTGGAGGTTTGAATCCTCTCTTACATTCTCTCGTGCATATTTCACGCACAGATACTCTGAAGGATTGCATGAAGTCTGCATTGAATGCAGAATCTCGTGACATGAAGTGGATGATAAAGAGGAAGGGGTCTTCTTCGGAGGAGCCACACTTAAAGAAGGCAAAGAACCAAGAGAAGCCAGAAAAGAAGCCTTATGTAACCTCCAAATCATTCAATTCCAAAGATCAAACCAAAAAGCCTAAACCAATCTTCAAGAAGCTGTCAAAGGAGAAGCTAGAGCAACACATCAAAGAAGGAAGATGCTTCCAGTGTGGATAGAAAGGACACATGGCCTGGGAATGCAAAAAGAAGGATGCTAAGAAGAGGACCGAAGAAGAAACATCAAAACCTAAGGTTGGTACCATAGCTGATGTGCAAGTTCCAGAAGCCAGCCACGACGCCAAAGAAAGACAACCATGGAAGGCATTTGGTGAGTTGAGAAATCAGTCTGTGGTAGTTATGATTGACTTTGGGTCTACTCATAACTTCATCTCTGAAGAGGTGGCCAGATCCATTGGCCTAATGGAGGAAGACAAAGGTATACCAACTATTGCTGACACACTTTTTGGTCAACAAGCACAAGTTGTCCCTGTGAATTCACATAGGAAACTACTTGGATCATGTGCATTTTCTCATAGGCCCTACTCAAGGGTGTAATGTAATGCTGGGAATGCCTTGGATGCGCAAGGTCAAAACTGTACTTGTGTACGGCCCAGATGAAGATAAAATCAAGATTACTCATAAAGGAAAGAATATTGCATTAGAAGTAGGAGTTCGGGGAGACTCCATTCCTCTTGTTGGTCATGTACAGATTAAGAAAGCAATGAAAAGTTCCATTTGTAGTTATTGAAAATGATGTAAATGTTGAGCATATGATTTTTGTGCAACAATTCAATGATTGTTTCAGTGAGTCTCTTCCAGGTGAACTTCCACCTGAAAGACTTGAAGACCACAAGATAGATCTCATTCCAGGAAGCTTGACCCCGAATCAAGCTCCTTATCGAGTGAGTGCTTCACAACAGGAGGAGATCATGCGACAAGTAAATGAACTGCTGGAGAAGGGCTTGATCCGACCTAGCCACTCTCCCTACTGCTCGCCAGTCTTGTTGGTACAAAAGAAGGATGGCTCTTTCCGCATGTGTGTGGATTACCGAGCCCTAAACAAGGTCACTGTGAAGAATAGATACCCTATTCCAAGAATCGATGATATCTTGGATACACTCAGCGGAGCTTCAATCTTTAGCCGCATTGATATGGAAAGTGGGTATCATCAAGTTCGGATTGCACTGGAGGACATCTCAAAGACTGCATTCTGCACCACCTTTGGTCTCTATGAGTTCTTGGTCATGCCTTTTGGTCTCACTAATGCTCTGGCGACCTTCAACCGAATGATGGGTTGGATTTTTAATAAACAGAGAAAATTTTGTGGAAGTTTCTTGGCTTTTCACAAAATGAAGAGGAACACAAGAAGCATTTAGCTATAGTATTTCAAGAACTCAGAACACATAAGTTGTATATAAATCCAAAGAAGAGTGAGTTCTTTTTGCAAGGAATCAAGTTCTTTTTGCAAGAAATCACGTTCTTAGGGCACATTCTTCGAGCAGGTGTGCGAATGATGGATCCAGCCAAAGTCAAGGCCATTGTGGAGTGGCCAACTCCGAAGGATGGCCATGAAGTGAGAAGCTTTCTTGGACTTTGCTCCTACTACCGGCAGTATGTGCGCTACTTTGCACACATTGCTACACCATTGCATGACTTGTGCAAAAGGAGGGCTATTTTCAAGTGGACTCAAAGAGAGGAGGTTGCCTTCAAAAGATTGAAAGAAGAGGCCAGCAAAAATATTGTTTTGTATCTGTCAGATTTAAATAAAGATTTTGTAATACATTGTGATGCTTCCGATGTAGCATTGGTGTTTTCTTAATGCAGGAAGGAAGACCGGTTGCCTATGAAAGCCGGAAGTTGCATGAAGCTGAAAAGAACTACTACACCTATCAAAGGGAATTGCTTGCGGTGGTTCATGCTTTGACCATCTGGAAGCATTATCTCTTGGGTACTACTTTTGTGGTCAAGATTGATCACCAAAGTCTAAAGTACTTTCTTACCCAGAAGAAGCTGTCACCTATGCAGATGAGATGGGCAAATTTCTTGTCCATGTTTCACTTTATAGTGGAGAGCATGAAGGGTAAAAACAACTTGGTTGCTGATGCTTTATCCAGGAGACCTGAAGTTGGTGCCATCACTATTGGCTACCACACCGACTTCATAGTAATATTTCTATAGATGCAGATTTTTCTCAGATATGGCACTGCTTACAAGAAGGAAACATTAGGATGCCTTTCTTCCTAAGGGAAGGTTTCTTAATGATGAAGGATCAGCTATGCATAGTGAAAGATTTAAGGAAAAGAGTTATGGAGGAATGCCATGCCCCTCCATTTGCTGGTCATAGGGGAATTCTCCCTACCACACAGATGATAGAAAGATATTTCTATTGGCCTTTTATGGGGAAGGACATTGGGGCATTTGTTCGTGAATGTATCACATGCCAAAAGGTGAAGTTTGATCGAGGTAAGTCGCAAGGCCTACTACAGCCCTTGCCTATTCCAAGCAAACCATGGGAAAGCATTGCCATGGACTTCATTACAGGATTGCCAAAAACTCCCATAGGGAATGATGCCATATGGACAATTGTGGATAGGTTCAGTAAAATGGCTCACTTCATTCCAGTAAAGAAAGCCATTGGAGCTGAACAGATCACCATTACTTATTTGGCTCAAATCTTCGAATATCATGGGCTTCCAAAGTCCATAGTGAGAGACAGAGATCCGAGGACTACCAGTTTATTATGGAGAGTCCTCTTTGAGAATGTGGGAACTAAGCTTGATTTTTCTTCTTCTTACCACCCCCAAACAGATGGACAAAGTGAAAATGTCAACATACAGATTTTAGATCTTTTAAAGTGCTTTTGTGGTGAAAAGAAAGCAACTTGGGAGAAGTATTTGTCTCTTGTGGAGTTTGCATACAACAACACTGTTCATTCTTCTACAGGAAAAGTGCCCTTTGAAGTAGTTTATGGAAGGCATTGACCTACGTAGCTCGTGCCTGACATGTCCTGGACTAGGGCTCACAAAGGGGTCATGGCATACGACAAAATATCCTAAAAAAGGTACTACTGTACGTATTTCTTGCACTGTTGATGAACCAATGTGTCATCGTGTACCATTGTGCATGGGTGCACGTGACATTGCAACTCTTGCAGGACAAGGAATTGTTTATCAATGCCACGAAGAGTGAGTTTGGAGTACTGGAAATACATTACTTGGGATACATTAGTTCATCAGGTATTAGCTTCGTTCTTGAAAAGGTATAGGCCATTCTCTGTTGGGATGTTTTCACTACAACCCAAGAAATCTGCTCATTTGTGGGTCTTTGTGAGGCCTACAACACACACATGGACAAATTTTCTGACCTTGCATCACCTCTCATCGACTTGGTCAAGGGCGTGAAGACTCGTCATCAGAAAGTGTCCGTCACGGGTTTCAGGCAATGAAGAAAGTTGTCTGTGAGTCACCAGTTTTGAAGTTGGCATCATGGGATGATCCTTTCAAGGTGATTACCAATGCTAGTAACCTTGCCATTGGAGTTATTTTACAGTAAGATGTTAGTCTAGTGGCTTACTATAGCCACGAGTTGAATAACACCGAAAAGAACTATTTAGTGTATGACAAAGAGCTTTTTGGAGTTATGACCGCTCTTAAACATTGGAAGCACTTCCTTCACGAGAGGGACTTCACAGTTAAGACAGATCTCCAGGCATATAAATAGTTGCATACAATGCCTAGTGTCGAATGGAGTGACCTACAGTCCATATGGAGTCAATTGTTCCAACAATTTGGGGGAATGATTAAATATGTCCCTATGCTCGTAGTGGAAGAGGCACAATCTACACATTGCAAGAGTCCTTTGTGCTCGAAATTCAAGGCAAAGACTTGGACAACATGAATGCACAATATCCGGATTCGGAAGAGTTCGAGACTCAATATTAGTTGGCCCTTAGTTCAGAACTAGGCCACTACAATATACAGGATGGTTAGTTGTTTTTTAAGAACCGTCGTTGTGTACTCTAAAAGAAAAGCATCAAGTCCTTCTCCATGATGCCCATGATTCTCTTGTCAGAGGTCATATGGGTATCAACAGTACCTTGGAGAAGTTACAGAGGTCATTCTATTGGCCTAAAATGCGACGGGATGTCTACCAACACATCCAATCGTGTCAAATATGTCAAAAGGTGAAAGTTCCTCATACAAAATAGGCAATGTTACTTCAACCTTTGCCTATTCTTGAGGGACCTCTTCACGACATCAGTATGGACTTCGTAGGCCGCCTTCTTGCCTCATTTGTGGGTCGAGAAACACCCAGTGTATGACCATTGTGGACAGATTCAGTAAGTTTTGCATGCTCATTCCATGCAAGCAGACAACCACAGTCGAGGACATAGCTCGCTTGTTTATTCGGTTTTGGTAACCCAATGGTGGTTTGCTACGAACAATCACATCAGATAGAGATCCTAAATTCTCGTCCCATTTTTGCATCCACAAATAGATGGCCAAATAGAAAAATACTATCAATTGGCCTTTGATGTTCTCAAATCATACTGCCATGACGAGCAGTCAAAATGGGAACAATATCTTCCATTGGTTCATGCAATCCTAAACGATACTCACTCATCGGGTATTGGTTGGACGCCGTATGAGGCAGCATTTGGTCGTTGGTTCTCATCTCTTTTGACGAGACATGTATCACGATCTCTTGAGGCCAATAAAACAACCGAGACATTCTCGGAAATCATTGAGTCAGTTAAGGAGCGCCTTGCCAAAGCTTAGAAAGCATATACCCGGCAAGCCAACAAATCCAAGTGAGATGTCTACTTTAAGGAAGGGGATTGGGTATATCTCCGCATTATGAAACATCGGCTAAAGCAAGTGGGCAAGCGTTGCTCCCAACTTTCATTCCGAAGTTTCTGCCCATTTCCCGTCATTCAAAAGTCAAGTGATGTCTCTTTAAGGTTAAAATTGCTGGAAAGTTGGACTATGCACAATGTCTTTAATGTTTCTTGGTTGAAGCCATATGTAGGTCTAGCATTGCAGGATATATCAAAAGAGCAACAGCCAGATATGATAGACGAAGCCAAAGTCATGGAGCCAGAGCAAATTCTCCTCCACATATGGAAGCATGGACCCGTACTACGAAGTTTAAAGACGAGGAACCCATGAAGCAGTATGGTTGGATGAAGAGTTTTTCAGGAGTATCCCTAGTTGTTGGCCGACTACTCGGTTGCCGCCAAGTTAAGCAGGAGGGAATGTCATGTGCACCTTGCATTGGGGTACATAGTGACACATTGGCATGATCATCAGATCAACATTTTGTATAGAAGTAGCATCTTTTTATAGGAATATTTGTCGTATGCCGTGACCCCATTGTGAGCCCTCAATCCAAGGACAGTTAGGCACGAGCTACATAGGTCAGTCTGTGAGCCTTAGAGGTCAATCGAGAGTCGGTCCTCTTAACCCACTTGAAGAATTCATCAGATAAGTGCATGTAGAGTCAGCCTTAGCAGTAGGGATGCATTAAATAGCATTTGCATATGCATTGCCTGTTGGAAATAAGTGCACTCTAGGTGTACTATTTCTAGTCTAGTTTCACTTAAGTCTTTGTGTCTTGAGTCTAGTGCCATGTGGCACCTCTACATTTATCCCATAAGTCAGTCTACTCAATCTTGTACTTCTCACCTATATATTGTAGGTGTCACATCAATGAAAGTATCAATCTTGTGTCTTGTCTACACTCATCTCAAGGTAACTCTTGTATTTCATTTGTTCTTGTTTTATTTCTAGTTTTGCTCTTGCTTTCATATTTCCTACATGGTATCAGAGCAGGCTGCTTCTGCCCTGTATTGCCTGCCATAGCTTCTCCCTAGCTGCGCTCAGCCTGTAGGACCAGCCTACTCACACTCTGCACAGGCTGCGCCGACTTGAATCTGCTGTCCAACCTCCGCCGGCCTGATTTCAGTAGCTGCTGCATACTTCTCTTGTTTTCGTGAAGCTGCTACTGCTCTCTCACTTGGAGCTGCTGCTGCCCGCCATACTGTTGCAGCTCTTCTTTTCTTCATCAACTCAAGGGTGCGTATCATCTCAAGGAAGCTGCAGATCGACTGTCCTCCTAAATGAGCTATTTTTGCTGCATTCAGTTCTGCCATTGCTTCCTCTTGAAGAGTCTACAAGGTACTGTGCATTGTCTCCATCAGTTTGCTGGTTAGTCCTTTTCTTATCCTCATATCTGCAAACTGCTAGTTCCTCATGCTTCGATAGGCTGTCAAATGCTATGGCCTTGACAAGTGGTGAGAGAGCCGGCTTCTAAAAACAGTTTTGGATCTCTTCTTTCATTCATTTCTGCAATCTTGTAAGGGAATAGACACTGCCCTTGCATTTTAGCAAGAGGTAAGACCTTCCCACATGGCTTCTTCTACTCATTCTCTCATGTCTATCGACAAATTCAATGGGTCCAACTTTCATACTTGGCAAATCAAAATCAAGTGCCATCTTATGAAAGAAAGTCTTTGGGACGTTGTTCATCGTGCTCTCCCGAAGATTCCGACATTGAGCAAGTTATCACTTATGCTCCCACTGCCAAGAATGACAAAGCCTATGCTATCATCTTGCTCGGTCTTGGAGATGATTACATTCATCACATCTCCGACATACAGTCTGCTTCTCGAGCATGGATCACTTTGGATACCCTTTTTGGACCCCGCTCTAAAAATTCTAAGATTGCACTTATGATCTCATTCTTTGATCTATATATGCAGGAGGGAGCTACTATAGCCTCTCATGTCAATTATTTTCGCAGTCTTATGGTTCAGCTTGCATCAGTGAAGTCCCCCATCTCCGAAGATATTGCTATTGCTGTGCTTCTCAAAAGCTTACCTGACACCTATGCTACTCTTGTCACTACCTTCAAGTATCACAATAATCCTACTCTTGAAGGTATCATCAATGCTCTCCAAGAAGAGGAAAGAACAAAACAACAAAAGGTAACTGACACTGCATTTTTAGCAAAGAAAGGAGGATCTAAGATAAGAAAGCCTTGCACCCATTGTGGAAAAACTAATCATTTGGAGAAGGACTGCTTCAAGGCTCATCCATGCACCATTTGTGGCCGTGATAATCACCGGGAAAAGGACTGCTACTCTAAAACCTCTACATCAGCCCCTGTATCTACCTCAGCCCATGTTGCTGCAGCATCTACATCAGCAGATCTTGCTGTTCATTCCTCACATGATGAGGAATGGGCTTTCTGATTACTTCACCTTTCTTGTCTACCACTTTGACCACCGATGATGTAGGTCAAGGGGTTCTATGTCTTACTCATTCTGCTTTAGGACCTCTCTCTTGTCCCTACTTGAGAGGCAGAGATTGCCCTTGAGGAGGGATGTCTTCAAGGTCCATCTGTTTGTCTACAGTCAGTTCTACAGTCAGTCTTCTGTCTATCTAGTCTTGTCTATCTATCTATCTGTTGTCTGACTATCTGTCTATCAATCTGACTGTGTCTTGTTTTAGATCCATCTTGTCCCTACCCTTATGGACCCATATGAGGATATCACTTGAGGAGGGGTGTCTCAGGATCTTTTTGTCTCTCATGTCTTGTCTCTCAGTCTATCAGTCTTTATGTCTATCTTCTAGTCTTGTTTTTTTTGTCTTCCTCCTAGTGTCCACTTAAAGAGGGTGTTGGAAATAAGTGCACACTAGGTGTACTATTTCTAGTCTAGTTTCACTTAAGTCTTTGTGTCTTGAGTCTAGTGCCATGTGGCACCTCTACATTTATCCCATAAGTCAGTCTACTCAATCTTGTACTTCTCACCTATATATTGTAGGTGTCACATCAATGAAAGTATCAATCTTGTGTCTTGTCTACACTCATCTCAAGGTAACTCTTGTATTTCATTTGTTCTTGTTTTATTTCTAGTTTTGCTCTTGCTTTCATATTTCCTACATTGCCAGCCAAAGGGACAGCCCATGATGTCATCAGTTTGTCCAAGGGCTGTTCACAGCCTTGGACAACAGACAGAGCTTGTCGATAGCCTCTAGAAGCCTTATGTAGGCAGTCGACCAGTACAGGATGCAAGGAAGCATCTGTCGGCCAGCGTACAGGAGGGTTGCTGGTAGCAGACTGGGGTAATCAAATAGTGGGCTGAACAGCATTAAATCCTTGCGCATCATTTTATGTAGCATTTAATGCTCTCTCTCTCTCTCTCTCTCTCTCTCTCTCTCTCTCTCTCTCTCTCTCTTTTGGCAATTTTGTCCAATATGATAGTGGCCGACAGCTTCTGTTGGCCGACCAGCATCATGAGGTCATATAAAAGCCAAGCACATCATTCCCCATAATTCATTCAGTAATTCAGCAAAGTACAAGCAACAGTCGAGCATCCAATCATCTCTAGGCAAACAATGAAGATCCTCTTTAGCATTCAGCGAGCTTATGTGTAGTCCTACAACTATCTGGACTTGCATCAGTGGCCCGAAGAGTACTCAGCCAACGTACGGTCTTACTTGTCCTTGCGTTGGGCATTCATATCGCTTGTTTTCTCAAGCATTGTACAACATTCTCCAAAGAAGAATATAAGCAAATACTCTTGCTTGTAGGGGGGGGCCCTTTGAGTGGGTAGTTGGGACCCAATAAGGTGTCGTCTACTTCACTCTCTCATTATCTTCCCTCTCTAATGTCTGAAGTGGATGCTAAGGTTCTCACCACATAAAGGTATAAAGAAGGCCATGTTGTGCGTTATCACGATCAAACTTAGTGCATGTAACAAGTGGGCACCCAACCGACCAATTGGCATAAATAAACCGGCAACATCAAGAATCAAGATCCGGATTCCATCATCAATAATGGCAATTGCTCAAAACTCAAGAAACAATATATAAAGCAGCTTGCAGGTAAGAGTGACATAGTCCACTGAGCACTTGAAGTGATTACAAAAAGTCTGAATTGTGAGCTGATACAAAAAAAGAAAACCGAAGTGTGAAATACACAAAGTAAAGCATGCTGATAGATGCATGACAAACTAGAGGAGCCTGATAGCCCCAAAGACTAGAGTCCTCAATTTAGAGTCTGGGCACTTAATCTTCAACATCCTCGATGTCCTCATCATTAGCCTCCTCGGTTGACATTATGTTCATGTTATAACTTATAAGTTGAAATAACAGTCTCATCTTTTAGAGTTGTACTCACCAAGTGAGGGGTACAAATCCCATACTTCTCCCACCATGAGAGTGGCCGAAGCTGTCTCTCCGCATGACATCAATTTGTCTACCAAATGCGTGGCTGGCATTCCGATACACTAGCTGCTCATCCTCCAGCGTGTCGTGAGCTCCACATCGCCATTTCTGAATGTAATCTTGCGATCCGTCTTTCAACTCTTCATTAACATAATGCACGTCACTCCGCTAGAGAGGGTGCAATATGTGAGCAACCGCGTGGATTGGTCTATGGAACCAATCCAACCGGTCGTTCCAAACCCATCGAATGTTCTCAACCTTGAAAATTAGCCACGAATGATCAAAGCTCTTAGCTAAAGCCTAAGATACAAGTTACAACAAGAAGGCAACTAGTTGGAAGTTGGCACTTGGCATGTTGAGTACCTCTCATCTGTCAAGTGAATGTATCGGTTAGAGCCTCTCCAATCCGATCCATGAACTTGTACAAGAGTCCAATTGTGCTGCTCTCCATGTCAGTGATGCGAAGAACACTGTAGATTAGATCGAAGAGCACTCACAAAAGCCTTTGCCTCCTTCCACCAGTCTTCTTGCATCACTTTGCGTGCAAAAGCAACTGCCTTCGGGTGCTCATGTGCCTCCCAATTCATTCACTTTCGGTAGACTGCTGTGCGCATGAGTCCCTATCGGACTCTTACTACCCTCTCAACTACAATGAACATATATGCAAACCTGGTTTGTGAGAGCTTTTCAAGCTCAAGGTCACTATTGGCACGATACATTGCCAAGACTTTGGGCCTCTTGTGGTAACAAACTTGGGTCTCTTGGTAACAAACTTCACCAAGCTACGCGCAGTGTGAAAGATGTCAGCAATCCACCCAATCTTTGCAATCTTCAATGAGCAACTATAGGCTATGGGATGTGGCCCAACTCATGCACATGGAGTCCATACAATCCGCAGGGACTTATCCTCTAGCATCCGTCCCATAGAGACATAGTTGCTACCATTGTCAGTGACCACCTGCACTATGTTTTGTGGGCCTATCTCCATGATAGCCTCACGGAGGTGTGACCATATAAACTCTCTTGTCAGCATTGTCCTAGGCATAGATGCATCAATGGCATGCAAAAACATAATGCCCTTGCAAGAGGACACCAAACATTGTACACATTCCTCTTGCGTATATGTGACCACCCATCACATAACAATGTGCAACCATACTTGGTCTAAGTGGCTTTTAATGGCTCCATCTCCATCTCCATCTCCATCTCCACTGCTTGTTGCTCTCTTTTGAGCTCTGTAGTGCACAAGGTCTCATAGGAGGGTCTCTCTCACTCACATCCACTGCTTTTGATTGGCCTCATGGCCTTTTTCCATCGTGGATTGTGCACAATGTGAAAAGACAAAGCCCATTGGATGAAAAGCCTAGTGAGTTTCCTAGTTGCATCATTAATTGCTTGCTTTTGTATGCTTTCTTAAATGCTTGCTCTCTTTAGAGAGGCTCTAGGTCTTGCAGGCAAAGGGCTTCGTGTTGCTATGGGTGTGGAATTGCCAGCACCCCCAAATCTTGCTTGGCTCTGTGCATCTTCCTCTGAGCCCAACCGTGTTCTCTTTGATGCATTACCTGTATCCTCACTAGCCTCAATATCCTCAGGTAGAGCATAACCGCATCCTACCAATTACTGTCTTTTTCACCAATTTGAATGCACCGATGCCTTTCTCGGTTAAACATGAGAAATGGGCCTTAACACGGATTATGGTATCTCTTGAGCAAACTCCGCAAAAATTACATTTTCACTCTTGGGTGCCTAAACCACCATAACTTGATACAGGAGTGACATGGGCCCACATGGCATCCCTAGTGCGAGGCATCTTTACAAAGCTAGGGCAAGATTGGTACCATGGCATGAAAACCCCCAAATTTCAAAGTCTGTAAATTTGCACAACCAACTTGAGAGATGGTGGGTAGGGAAGCTGAGAAGTGTGGGAGGAGCTGGAAGGGACTGATTTTTGCAATGCAGGAGCTCTTTCGTGTTGGAGGTGGCAATTCTCGTAGCTACTCCCGGATTATTGAATGACTAGAAGTTGTGGTGGATTATCCCATATGCAAGAGCGTGGGAAGTCGAAGAGCCATATGCAGGGTGTGGTGACACCTTGTTATAGATATCTTCTCCGGCCGGGTTTTTGGGGGGGGGGGGAGCAACGGCTAGGAGATGGGAGCCCAGCCACCGACGTTGCTCAGTGTCCTAGGGTGGTGTACGTGCTACTCCTCCGTGACTTTGACATGGGATCAGAGCTCGGCTTGTGTGGTCTTGGGTGGTCCTAACCTCTGTTTGATCGAGGTGCTCGAATTGAAGGAGGGTGTTGGAGGTGGCAATTCTCGTAGCTACTCTTGGATTATCGCATGACTAGAAGTTGTGGTGGATTATCCCATATGCAAGAGCATGGGAAGTCGAAGAGCCATATATAGGGTGTGGTGGCACCTTGTCATAGATATCTCCTCCGGCCAGGTTTTTGGAGGGGAGCAACGGCTAGGAGATGGGAGCCTAGCCATCGACGTTGCCCAGTGTCCTAGGGTGGTGTACGTACTGCTGCTGCGTGACTTTGACACTTCGTTGGTTTCCACAAAGAGCTTTCTCGATAAAAAAAGGCCTAAATCGTACTACTAACATCTGAACCTGAATGAAACGTTTCGTTTCAAAAAACGTGAATGAAACACGTTTCATTGCAACTATGCCTACCTCCAATCAAGAATGGGTGCATACTCCCTAAACCAATGAATGGCGAGAATCATATCACACTCCAAATGAGGTGACACAATGAAGCAGGGTTGTTTTTGTACGGCATGCGACGGCTTATCGTACGGAATACCGTACGGATTTTTCTCGAATTTTTTTTTCTCGATTTTTTTTTTCAAATTTTTTTGGAAGGTAATGGTCTTTTTTTCCCTTATCTATGGCTGTTTGAGCTTCCTCTGTACTATGATGCTTCCCTTCTTTTTAAAATACTCCATATTTGGAATTGGAAATACGTAAGTTTATAAGTATTTTTTTAAAACACCGTATTTTATTGCACGATAAGAAAAAAATGTATATTGTACTGTATTTTCCCGTATAGTATCGTGTTGTACAAACCATACGGTATCGTACCCGACAACTGGGCAATGAAGTCTCTCTGAAATGTGGCCTTTTGAACCTTGAATTCAAATTATTGAGCCTTATGGAAATGTGAGTACAAAGATCGGGTGTGAACCCATCTATGTCCAGATGATGGGGTACAAGTGTATAACTCATCTTTTTAGCCAACTGAGGAGAAATCACATCTTGAGAGCTGTCCATATCGCACGAATGAGGGCTTTCTTTTGCCCTTCAACCTCACCCTCTTGCTTATCATGAAATACCATTGTGGGTACTGAGTTTAAGGTGGGTAAGAGTTGGAAGGCATTAGTGGCTGATGTTGTGGTACAATCTTTCTTACCATGCTCCACGGTGTGGTAGAAGGAACAGCTGTTTTCCCCCTTGTACTGTGTTTGCTTGTTTGGTTGGAGATGTCCACCAGTAATGTCCTCCTTGGCCTTTTCCTTAGGTGTCTTCTTAGGTTTGAATTCCCTATTTTTCTTGCCTCTCGAGGTGTTTTGGGAATCTTTCTTTGTATCTTTGCTATTCTAAGCTCCCTTCCTCAACTAGGATGATGACTAGTGAGTGGTGGATGACTGCTACTGGGGTTTGGAGCTAGCTTGGATCTTCTTGGGTTACCTCTGTTCATCATCATTTCTTGATTTTGAGCGAGAGTATGTATCGTGTCATATGACTATTGGTCAAAATTACATACGGTGAACCTAATTTTCATATCCAACCCCCTAATGAAGTGTTTCAATTTATCCTCAAAGATATCCCCAACCACTGGCATGATGACTCTGTTAGAGTATATGTCAATAGTGGAGATTGTTTTGGGTGAGTTTGTAAAACTCATCCTCAACGTTGGTCATGTATTTTTGGGAGGAAGAAACCGTTTTTGAGGTCAGACATGAAGGTGTCCCATATATTCTGAGCAGCCCCTGTGATTAGGTCTACATGTAGACTGGACCAATGTTGACACCAGGTAAGTGCTTTGCTAGAGAGATGAGGTGTTGCCAGGTGGACTCGGTCTTGAGGATCAAAAGCTTAGCCAAAGGAAAGTATGCCACAAATTGATGAATAAATTGCATCACGCTTACCATCATACTTACTAAAATTTGGTTGAGCATGGTGGTTGGGGCGGTGGAGGAACTCGCACCTTGTTGTGTCAGGATAGGGAGAATTGACAATATGCAGGGTTGTTTCCGTACGGCATATGACGGCTTATCGTATGGAATACCGTATGGTACGATACCGTACGGGCTCGTATGGATTTTTTTAGAAAAAATATATATTTTTTTCCAAAAAAAAATTAAATTTTTTGGGAGGTAATGGTCTTTTTTTTCCTTATCTGTGGATGTTTGAGCTTCCTCTGTACTATGATGCTTCCCTTCTTTATAAAATACTCCATATCTGGAATTGGAAATACGTAAGCTTATAAGTATTTTTTAAAAAAACCGCATTTTATCGTACGATAAGAAATTTTTTAATATCGTATCGTATTTTCCGGTATGGTATCGTGTCGTACGAACCGTACGGTATCGTATCGTACGAACCTGAGAACTATGACAATATGTTTGCTTGCATAGCATCTCTTTCAAGCTTTGGTTGGTGTTCTCTGGCTGCTTGGTCTGCATGTTGTTGGTCTTCTTTAGCCTTGCGTTTGGCATCCCTGGCTCTTCATTCATCCTCACGTCGGGCTTCTTTGGCCCTTCGTTCTTCAACCTTTTTGGCTTCTTTTTTTTGTCTTTGTTGCTCCTTGATGAGGAAGAATCTTTCAAGTTCAGAGAGTTCTTTTGGCTTTTCAACTGCTTTCTTGGCTTTTTCAGTCTTCTCTTTAGCTTTTTTTTCTTTGGCTTTTTCTGCTGCTTCTTCTTTAGCCTCAATGAATTGCTTTGACGAAACCTTCACTGAATTGCGGAAGCGTTTCTGTGGTGGTGTCTTCTTTGTTGATCTATCCTTGCATGTCTTCTTTGCAGCTTTATGAAGAAGTCTCTCCTAACATTATGGAGGCTTGGGTGGTTTTTCCTGACCACAATTTTACCATCCATGGAATGCTCTCACTTTTGGGTAGCTAAGTTTTTTTTTTTTCCCCAGGAAAAGATCCTTTCATTAGTTATGTAAAAAACGCCCGTAGGGCTACAAAAGATCTCTCCTGCTCCTAAGAGAGAGAAGAGCAGTGAATACATCATGGCAGCCCGGGAGACTCTCCCTAGGTGCTGCAAAATACAAGCATCAGTCTAAAGAACTGAGCGGCTAAATCATACAATAGGGGGGGGGGGAGAGCCAAACAGGTGGCCTGTAGTGCCAACGGGGGGATCCCGTGTGTAGGGTGTAGAACGGGCCGCAGCGCCAAGTGGTGTGAAAGGCCTGGCGCCGTAAGATCGCCTCATCCGAGTCTCCCCGGATGCGGTCGTACTGTCCTCGCAGGGTGTGGATCAACTCCTGCCAAATCCCCCGAACAGTCTCTGCTGGTGGCTCTAATCTCCCCTCAAAGGCCGTAAAGCACCGGGCCCTCCAGGTGAACCAGATGGTGAGGCTGCTGAGGAGCTCCCATCGTAAATCCCTCTCCTGTGTCCAGCTGGCGGACGAGAAATCCGGTGCCGGAACCAGGCGAGGCTGACCCCTAATAAATCTGATGGCCTGACTGCCCTGCTCCATCTCATAGCCCATAGCAGGCCCTGACGAAGTCGACCAAGCAGCGGCACCCCACGTAAACATACCCTCTGGAGAGAGGGGGGCCAGAATACGCAGCATCCGCAGCCAAATCTGCTGTGCCTGAGGGCAGTCCCAAAGGCAATGTCTCTGTGTCTCCATAGGGTGGCCGCATCGGACGCAGGCCGCCGGAAGACCGCTGTAAACAAGCCAAGTGCCAACTGCTGAGCCCCTGTGGGCGACCAGCCACTGGAAAGCCGAGATCCTGCGGGCCTGTTGACTAGCCCAGAGCCGAGCCCAGAAATCCTCCAGGAACTCCTGTGATAGTCCCTGCAATCGCCAATGCCCCGCTGCCGCTGGAGTAACCGTCCTCCTCGCCGTCAAAATATGCCGTCCCAGCCGAACAGTATACTGGAAAAAGGTGATCTCTGTGGCCTCAAGGGATGCATAAGGATCATGCCACTCGTACTCCCCGGGGTCCCACTGTAGCCGGGCCAAGGGGCGCGCTGCATATGCCCATATGCGCCAATCCGGGAGCACATCAGCAGGGTCGGGGTCAATATGCCACTTCCGAGAAGCGGCAGCCACTACCCGAATCCTCTGAAAGGTGCACTCTGCAACCAAAGGCGACTCCACCTCCACTCTCTGGAGTCTGCCCTCATCCTGAATCTCATAATAGAGGCATCTGCCATCCTCAGTGCTAGCTCTGACAGCAATCAGGATCTCCAACTGTGTAAAGGCTCCCATCCACCGTGGGGCCACTGGCTCGAGAGGTGTGAACCACTCCTCTGTAAGTGCCTCCTGAATATCATCCCTCATAATCAACCCCCCTCTGAAGTGACTCAGCCTCTCCACCTGGGTCTCCTCTGGTAGATTGCAGAAAGCCTGCCAGTCTCCAAAACTACGAGCTGGGCCTGCCGCTAAAGGTCCCCAGGCTAGACGAGGCCGAGAACCCAGCATATGACCCTGCTCTGTACGAACCGCTGGGCTCCAGATGAGCGGTTGCCTGGCCCGCTCCTCAACACAAGGAGGCCGCTGAGAGAGCCCCGGTCTCAGCAGCTCCCAAGCTCTCAGGATACTCAAAGCAAATCTGTCCTCCCATCCTCTACTGAGGCCTGTCCTCCTCATCTCTATGAAGATCCAGCGAATCTCTGGTGCCCAAGTACCCCCTGCAGGAGGCGCCCGGGCCTGCAGTCGCTGCAAGAGGAGCTCTTTCCAAGGCTCAGCGCCTGGAAGCAACCCCCGAACAATAAGCTTCCCCAATAAGGCTCTACTCTGATCGACTGGATCTATAATGCCCAAACCGCCCTGAGCCAGCGGAAGTGTAATAACTGCCCATGCAACCTTTGCCCGAGCTGTCTGACCGTCCCGCCCAGACCACAGAAAGTTCCTGATCAGCCTCTGTACCTGGCTGATGCAAGAGCTCGAGAAAATCCAGCAAGACGTAATGTACCACATAGTCGCTAACAGCACCTGATTTGCCACCACCACCCTCCCAGCCAAGGATAGTCGAGCTGTACTCCAATACAATAGCTTCTTCCGAATGCTCAGAAGAAGCGGGGCAATCTGCTGCTCAGGTGACAAATCGAGGCCAATCTGGCATCCCAAATACCGCACTGCTGTGCCTGGAGGAATCCATCTAAAACCGGGGTCCGGGTTCCATGCCGGAGTGGGAGCACTACTGATCCAAAAGGCCACTGTCTTACGCCAATTGATCAATGCTCCCGAAGCTGCACTAAAAACCTGGAGCGACTGCTCTGCCCGAATAAGATTGGCCTCTTGGCCATGCAAAAATAAGCCCGTGTCGTCTGCAAACTCAGCATCAAGCAAATCCTCCCCCCGGACTGGGAGCTGAAGTCCTCTCAAACCAACCTCCTCTGCCGTCAAATACATACTCATAGCCTCCGCAAAGAAGAGAAAAAGGAAAGGGGCGAGAGGACACCCCTGACGGACTGATCTGGTTAGCTCAAAACTCGGCCCCCGACCTCCTGCAACAATCAGCACCTGGCTGCGAGCTGTGGAATACAAAGCTGCCACCCCTCTGATCCATCCTGGCTCAAAGCCCAGGCGCAGCATAGTGCCCTCTAAGAATCCCCAATCAACTCTATCGTATGCCTTCTCAAAATCGAGAAGCATCACGACCAAGTCCTCGCCAAGAAACCTAGCTCGGGCCGTCGCCTCCCAGAAAGTAAAGATGTTGTCAAGGATACTGCGCTCCTTGACAAATCCTGTCTGAGTAGCATGAATCAACTCCCCCAGGAAGGGCTGGATCCTCAAACTCAAGGCCTTTGCTAAGACCTTGTAGACAGTATTGAGGATCGTAATAGGCCTCCAATGCCGAATGTCATCCGATACTCCCTCCCCCTTGGGGATAAGATAGATCAAGCCCTCTGAAAAGCTCTGCGGCATCACCCCAGTGTCCAAAACATGCTGAAAGCCCCTGCGGAGGCCTGGCCCCAAAAGGTCCCAATAGCGCATAAAAAAGGCCGGCGTCAGTCCGTCCTCCCCTGGGCAACTATGTCGCGGCAGGACCCTCAAGGCCTCGGCAAGCTCAATCTCTGACAGAGGCGCACCTAGAACTGTGCGCATATGGTCTGTGACCCTCCTCTGCACATGGGCCCACACAGTCTGTCTGCACACATCTCGATCCTCAGTGGTTGGCTCCGCTGAAAGCAGGTCACTATAAAAAGCAGTGGCAATGGCTCTGATCTCCCCGAGCTCAGTAGCTATCGATCCATCCGGTCTACCAAGCTGGCGAACTCCTGCTCTCGCATGACGGGGTCCAGTGATCTCAAAAAACTCCCCAGTCACTCTATCACCAAGCTGCGTCCACTGAGAGGCCTGACGACGATAGTAAAACTCATGTCTCTGCTCCTCTACCTCTCTAACCTCCTGGCGTGCCTGGCTCAGCTGGGACGCCACCCACTCACATGCAGGCTGCTGCTCCTGAAGGCGCTGTAGCGAAGCAAGGCTGCGTCTCAGCCGTTGCTCCCGCTCGCGAATCTCTCCCAGTCGTGTCAAAGCTGCAGCGTGTAGAAAAGAGCTAAGATCAATGAGTCCCTGGGCACACTGGCCCGCTGCATCCTGGTCAGAGCACTGACTATCATGCCAGATCCTCTCAATGTCCTCAGCGAGACTGGGATCTGCAAGTACCCTCTCTGGGATCCTCAACTGCAAGCTGGGCTCCCGTGTCCCCTCCTCCAATGTCAATATAACTGGCGCATGATCTGAAAATGAGGTGCCAGCAAGAATGCCGACGGAGCCCCCTCGCTCCCCTAACCAATCGCCCACATAAAAGCGATCAATCCGTGATAGATTAGTCCCTCCCTGCCGGCGATCCGACCGAGAGAAACTAAGACTGTCGTGAGACCGGGAGAAAGCCCCATGCTGCCATGCATCAGTGATCCTCAGTGACATGCAAAACCGGTCCCAAGCTGCAAGCTCCGTGCCGTGCACTGTAACATGACTGCCTCCCACCCTATCTGCCGGGTCCTCAAGCATGTTGAAGTCTCCCCCAACACACCAATGTGCGGCCTCTGGCAATGCATCTGTAACCTGAGTCCAAAACTCTGCTCTGGCACTAGCATGATTGGGCGCATAGATGTTGAGCACACCCAATAGCTCATCATGCATCCTCAGAATGACATACTGTGCTCTACCAGGCACAATGATCCCTCGATCCACAATGGCCTGCCGCCATACATCTGCAATAACCATGCATACTCCTCCCTGTCCACCCAAAGGACCAAACCCTGCAGACCAAAAAGTGTCCCATCTACCAGGCATCACCGAACCATATCTCCGGATCCTGCTCTCACCCAAGTGGTGCTCCTGCATCATCAAAATGTCAATGCTGCCACCAACCAGGCATCTCTGAAGCTCCTCGATAACGTATAAAGTGTGCTCCGCCAAGGCCCTGTACATTCCATGAGATGATCCTCATGGATGCCCTGCTGAGGTGGATGCTGTCTCAGCCGTACGGCGGGCCTTCGCAAGCGGCTTGGATGGAGAGTAGTCCCCATCCGAACGGCTACGAATCTACCCACCCGGTGTACTGCAAGAATCCCGGATCAGGCGCCAGTGGCTGTGGCCCATGGCGACTGCCTCCAGCTCTGACAGAGAAACCTCGTGTATACTCACATATCCAGGGTCGCGCGCCAAGTCTGCCACTATGCGCACGACCAAATGCCGAATCCCTTAGGTATCCATACTCCCGGGATCCAAGAAAAAATGAGCCAACTCCCAAAGTCGGCCTATCACATCAGTCACCTCCAGATCGCTCATGTGGTGAGAAAACTCAACTGCTTGAGTCTTCAAAGTGCTGAGAGCGAGCTCTAGAGTCCACTCCCGATCACAAGGTCCACATAGAGGGAACGAGAAGGCCACCGCTGAGTCTAGTGCCTCCTCCCCGCGGGCCGGAGGTATCACTACATGAACTCGAATGGGTGCTGGCTCATGGGGGCCCTCTGCTCCAAAAAGCCGTGTAAAGGTATAATCAAAGGCCTCCGAGCGCTGTCTAATGCCAAGGCGACTCAGCCGACTGCGGATAGATGAAATCCGTGAGGCCCTAATCGGCATAGGTCTCCTCTGTGATGCTCGAGCGAGGTCAGTGCTCAGCGCTCTCCGGACTGCAGGTGAGCGCCAGGGAATTGCCAGGGTCTCCCGGGAAGGTGAGGCGGGTGGAGGGGGAGGAGGGGGAGGCGAGGGAGGTGGAGAGGGAGCCGCTGCCGAAACCGGAGCGGGGGCGGGAGGAGGCGAAGGTGGAGACGAGGCGGTGGGAGGGGACGGGGGTGGGGGGGGTGAAGAAGGGGGAGCTGGCATCTCCTGGTCCTCGGTCGCTGCAGGGGTCTCCTCCTGAAGGGGAGCAAAGCTGTTCCTCACGGGAACCCAGTGAGGCTGAGACTGTGGCTGCTGCTGCAGCGGTCTCTGTGCGTGCTGCTGTGGCTGTCTCCCTCGGCGGCGCCCCTGTCCAGGCTGCCACTCCGAGGTCTCTGTGGCCTGAGCAGGTGTCCCTGAGGCAGCCTGCCGAGCCGAATCTGTGGGCGGGCCATCAGTAGCCTGCTGCTGTGGTGAGGGTCGAGGTCTCCTGCGAGGGCAGGCCTTGGCCAGATGACCGACCTGCCTGCAAATGAAGCACTGGTTCGGGAGCCCCGAGAACTCCACTCTCTGATCTATCCACCCCCCCCCTATCCTAGGTAGCTGAATGACCTTAGGAAGGGAGGAGATGTCAGACACCAACACTCTGACTGAAGGTAGCCCCGCTGCTCTGGCCACCACTGAAGCTGCTGAGGGGCCCGTCTCTAGTATCGAGCCCACCAATGCTCCGAGCCTGGGGAGGAGCGGAAGATACTCCCGGCGGAGACCAGGGAAACAAACTGTAATATGGAAGAGGTGCTCTCCCTGCTCCGCCGCTGCTGGGTCAAATCCATGCTGCCAAGGTCTGAAGAAAGCCCGAGCACCCCTGATGTCCAGAGGACTCATGGCAAGGACCTTGGCAACGCTCTGGGCGGCCTTGAACTCGATCTGATAATGGCCCCGGCCCAGGAGCTGTACATCCAGGATCTTGCCCACATCTGCAAGAAGGCGAGCCTGAAGAAGATCCCTGATCTCCCCTCTGCTGGGGCGAGTGCCGACTATACGGCAGATGGTGGAATGAGCCTGGAGGCGTTCCACCTCTGCAGTGAGGCTCGCTTCCTCTTCCGGCGAAAGAGAAAGCCTGATGGGGATGACCTCGGGGGCGGGCGAGGGGGCTGCGGGTGAGTCCCTCTGAGGCGAGGCGGGAGGAGTCTCCATCAGAGTCTGAAGCTCAGGCGAAGGCGAGGCGAATGTGGAAAACCTGCAAGAAACGGGTTGCACCTAAAGAGGCGGAAGACCGGATGAAAATGAAGAAAAACAAAACCCCCTGGGGGTGAACAACACGAAAGAGGAGGGAGAGGGGGAAAGCGAAGGAGAAGCCCGCGGGGGGGGGGGGGGGGGGGGGGGGGGGGGGGGGGGGGGGCGGCAACAAAGCGAAAGGGAGGGGAGGCGGGGCGCTGCTGAAGGGGGGGGCGGGCGCGAACAGGCGGAAAGGAGGGGGCGAACAGGCGACAAAGGGGAGGGGGGGGCGAACAGGCGAAGAGGGGGATGGGGGCGAATAAACGAAGAGGCGGGGGACGAATGGCGAGGAGGGGGGAGGCGCAGCAGCGAGGCAGGAGGGGGGGGCGCAGCAGCGAGCAGAGGGGAGCGAAGGCAGGCGGGGGGTGAAGAGGCGAACAGGCGGAGAGGTGGGAGGCGAACAGGCGACAGAGAGAGGGGGGGGCGTGCAGGCGGGCGCACAATGCGGGTGGAGGCGGGAGCTTCAGCAAGCTACGGGCTGCCTTTTTGCAACTTCCACATTTTTATCTTGGGTAGCTAAGTTGGGTTGCAACCTACAGTTTTGATACCACTGTAGCATGCAATAGGTTGACCGTCGTAACGCACAAAAAAGCCTTCTTTAAACTTGTGAGTTTATGCAATCCCTTCACTTTGAGAGAGAAGAGTAGAGAGAGGTATTGCTTGTAATTCTTTGGAACTTTGTACAATGATAATGAATGATGACTGTTGTCACCATTTGGTCCCACCCAACTGGTGCACCCTTGCTTTCTCATGATGTGTGTACAGTGGACTGGCGTCCATGGCTGTTATGCAGAGGATTGATGCCTGCCTTGTGATACTGTGGATTTGGCTTTTTGCTGGGACTTGTGCCTGTGTGTACATACCTGGAAATATCTGGAGCATTGGTGTTCCACTTGGTCTGGTACCTCGTGTACTTGCCTGGAACACGTCTATTTTGGTATAGTCTCATGAACCGGGATTGTCCATACCAATGTTGCATTGCATAGTATCTTTATATGCTTGCTTGCAAATCGAATTTGCATTGCATAGTATCTTTATGCTTGCTTGCAAATTGAATTTGCATTCTGTTTTCATGCTTGCTTGACCAATGTGTAGTTTTGGGTAAGGGGACACCCGCCCATGAATCGTTCGTGTGAAGCTGTCTAGTGACATGGTTATGTGGCATGTGGCAGGTGGTAAGTATCGGTCATAGCCGAGCAAAGTGAGTCTACACATTTGGGCGATCAAAACTCACTTATAAATTATGACCATTGCTGTGTTTTCACACACGGATATCTTGAGGTGAACAAAGCTCAATTTCCACCACTTGGACCCTATCTCCTTTGTACAAAGAGAGCAACCAGCCAAGTGTCCGTTTTCCCTTGGACCCCTGCTCACTTTTCCTCTCTGCCTAACGCCTCATGTGGACATCTCATCATCTCTCTCTTCTCCCCTCTCTCTAGAATCAAGAGGCCTTATGGCTGTATTTTCTGCACTTTCTCCTTCCTTACACTATATCCAAGCTTGTTAGAGTGTTTTTCAAACTTCCAAGAGTGTTTCCAGGCCGTATTCACTCTCCTACACACTCCCAATGGCTCAAATTCAGCAAAACAGTCCTTTTATTGCTGTAATTTTTGGTCTTTTGACTGAAAACCCTAAACTCAGCCTTCCTTTGTCAAGTTGAATCATAGGGGAAGGTTCCCCCCCAGGGTCCCTTGCAACCATAGTTGTCAGGTACAAAAAGTTCGATTCGGTACGGTATGTTCAAATATGAAAGGGAGTAACCGCAATGACTAGGGTGCGGACCTGGCGCCAGAACTCCTCTCTGAAGCATAGCCGTTGAATGGCTCTTGCCTCATCGACACGTGAAGGTATTGAGAACCTTGTATCCATTCCTGCCACTCCGGTGAAACCACTGTTACTTAGAGCTTAGGCACGACATCATAAAGGCGCTCTAGAAGAAGCCACATGTAGGCAAAGCGCGTCGAGGATGGCTTCTTCATCTCTAAGTCGTTGTGATGGCGGAAGATAGCAAGGGCCTTGACTTTTTGACTGAAAAAAATGACAATTTGAGTGGCTTGTGTCGCCACACTCTTCACCCACTCTAACTTGCCTATGTCCTCCATAAGCAAGTCAAGGCAGTGAGATGCACAAGGAGTCCATACTATGGAATTAAACTCCTCCTCAAGCAAGAAGCCCATCTTGCGGAAATTGGACGCATTGTCCGTAACCACTTGAACCACATTTTCAGGGCCAACCTACAGGGATGATGGATGCATGAAAAAGGAAAATAAATAAGACTTGATAGTTGAGTAAAAGGTAAAGGCTAAACTTTCAAACTTCAAACTCAAAAATTAAAATTGTATCTCACCTCGATTATGGCTTGTTGAATGTGGCGATAGATGAACTCGCCCGAGGTTTTCTTCCCCGCCTTTCCGGCATCCACGGCCCGCAAGAAGTACGTGCCAAGAGGGCAAGATACTAGAATGTTGAGGATGCCCCTCTTGTTTCTATCGGTCCATCCATCGGAGAGGATGGAACACCCATACTTCACCCATCCCGCTCGGACGGGCTTGAGGGTCTTGTTGATTCTCTCCTTTTCTTCATGAAGTGCCTTCGTGTGCATGTTGTTGTAGGTGATACCATGCCAAGGGCCATGGCATGGTCCTACTTTGGCAATGGCCCTCACCATCCTTTGCATTGAGGAGTTTTGAGGACACGAAATGCGAGATTGCACTTAATGACCATGTGTGCAATCTCCACATTTGCGTCTTGTTTCTTTGCTCGGACCCAAGAGAGAGAGAGGCCACATTTGCTCCAATGGAGCCTCCAAGAGTGGCTTGCCTCGTGTGGAACCTCAAACTCACTTGGTCTCTTTGATGAGGGGTCGGAGTTGGTGAAGGGGGAGAAGGATGAAGAGGATGTATCCCATGCCGGCAGGATGACTTCGTCTTGAGTGGCGGCAACGGCGGGGGGGACTCTTCCACTTTCACTTGCTTTGCCAAGCAAGGAGTACTTCTTCACAATGCCATCGGAAATGTCTTGAGGGATCATCTTGCAAGGTGCAATTTGCCCCCCCATCTTGGAGAGATGTGCAAGAAGCCTAGTGGCACTACTAGTGTAGGCCTTGCCACAATACTTGCAAGTCCACTTCCATGCCCCCAACTTCCCCTCGTTCTTCTCATAGGTAATGGCATGCAAAGTAAAGGCTTTATGATTTTCTGTCATGGTGAAAGAGGAGAGAAGGGTCCCGGGAGAAGGAAAGGGAGAGGGAGGGAGAGGCTTAGGGGAGGGGGATGTGGGTTGTGGATAGGCCTGAAGAAGTTGGTGATCTGTGGTTGGGATCTCTAGCTCTGTACCTGTAGAAGCCTCTCTCTATGTCGGACCTCGGTGTAGCTCAAGGAGGAAAAGGCCTAAGCATCTTTGATCAGGATACTCCATCACGCGGCTAAGTGGGCCAAAACCCTCTCTGAACAAGCAGTGGTATCTCCCCCCTGATCTCATAATATACATGGCATCTACATATGTAATGCTTCTTTGACTCTACCTCTCTGTGGCATAATCTGCATATTCTGTCCTCTCTCTCGGGGTCCATGTTGCTCTCCTTGCCTCAATCTCCAGGGGGTGAGAGGAAACTATGATCTGACCAATAGTCACCCTCATAGCGTGAGACATGTGTACATCCATGTAGCCTGGGCGTCTGACAAATCCATCCTCTGTGAATCTAAGGAAATGATCTCTGTAGTACTGCATCTTGGTGGGAAGAAAGCTCGACCAAGTCTCCCTGGTGTGCATCTGGATCAAATCCTGTCTCAAAACTCTTTTCCTCTGCTCTCGGGAGAGTCTAAAGTATAGGGAGTCATCATCATACTGGAAGGGCGTTAATCTGTCCATGTTGAGCCCATGTGCTGAGAACCACTCATCTACTGCAGCATACCATGATGGTGATGGCCCTCTATGGCAATACTCTGTGACGACTCCATGGCTAAGCGGGGTAATCTTTGTGGACCCATGGCTCTGATGCGTGTGATGTAGGCTATGGTCTGAAATAGAGCCTCTACAATCATGGGGGGCATTGCAAGCTGTGCTATGACGATCTTATGTGGTATGGTTTGCTGCAAATCATCTTGGAGATCATGAGGATTTGTGGTCTTTCCATCCGATGCCAATCATGTGTGGAGAGGGTAGGGGTCCATATTGGTGCTGCATACAGGATAGCTGGGGTGACTAAGGTGTCAAATAGCCATCCTTTGGTGCGAGGCTCCTGGAAGAGAGCCTGGTGACATTGTCGCTCCATCAATGCAAGGGCAGCATAACCTCGGTGAGCCTGTCCTGTGATGCCAGTCTCATGGAGAAACGGCTCCCATTACTAGTGAAGGTAATACCCAAGTATACATATGGTTTTGTCACCTCCACCTGATAGCAGATGGTAGGGAACATAGGCACTTGAGACGGTAGTGTGAGTTGAAGATTTTCACTGACAACCATATTGTTTGCAATACTACATTTATATGCATTGGTATGGAAATCTGGTTAGAAATGCACATGACACTATATACTTGATTCCTCCCAAGTTCAATATACATTATTTGAGGGAGGGGCCAGCTATTCTGGCTCATTGTGCGTCTCTTCTCAATTCAGAAAATTACATCTTGTATTGTGCGTGTTGTCCATTAAATCTTAGTGTATTTAAGTGTATTGATTAGCATTGTGTTCAATCAAACATTTCACACTGACCGGTGGAATTATATTGGTATCAGAGCATATGTTTCTCTTTCACTTCTATTGTGAAACCCCGCGAACACTAGCTATTCCTACACTTAGAACACTATGGACAATTGCACAGTGAATGTTGAAGATGCCGACACAAGAGGCAAGGACGATGATATGCATGCTCATTGCTTCCAATTCTTTACAGGAAGAACATACTCATGTGGTGCATACAAAGAAACAAGAACATGTGGGACAGCTGTCTCGTGGTAAAGAGAATGCAGTAAGGAGAGTCCATAGTCTCAAGGCCGGAACTTACCCGTATGCAGGCTCTTCTTGATGCACAAGAAAAAGAATTGAAGCTCTACCGCGAGGATCCATTGGTACATGATTGTTTCAAGGCCAAGAAATCTGAATCATTTATGGATCAAGCCATGGCATTGATAGCTCAAGAGTTGCACATGCAACCGTATCTCTCATGCTACTAATGTCCTCGAGTGTGCTCGTAAGGGAGAAGTTATGGGTGATAATGCATCAATGTATGTCTAGGGGCCAACCATGCCTCATGCTTACATGGCACATGTTTCTATGCTCAATGTATCCTCTTTTGTTCCCAAAATGATGCCAGTCACAAGGGCTGTCCCAATGGACATGCACCAACATAAAATTGCAATCCATGTTGCATGTGTTGTGCATGCACATTTTCAACTGGCAATGACATTTGACATACATTTTGACCACTTTTATAAACATTGCATTCTTCACAGGCTACATAAGGTACACCTACAAGGTGTGAAATTGCCGATGGGTCCTCTCTAATTGTGCGAGGGTTCATCCTCTCAGACATGTGCTCTTGTTCAACCACTTGTGGGGATACCAAGACGTGTGGAATAATTGCATTTTCTCCATAAGCATCTTCAATAGATAAAATGAATCACTTCAAAGTCATAAAACTAGCTAATTTATTAGTAGACCGATCAGTTAGTGCAAGCTAATGCATCGAAGTCTCATGACTTCAAAGCCGGAGACAAATCTGTTAAGTTTGATACATATCATGGGGAATATGATGTGTCAAAGGCACTTGCTTTTATTCCCGAGTCTCATATTGCTTTTAGTGATGAGGATTTCACTCAGAAATCCATGATCCGGCATGTAAGCATGTTTATGAAAGGTACCGCTGCTCATTGGTGGCTTATTGAGAAGCTCTCCCCAAATCTTGTCAGATCATGGGAAGAGTTCAAATAGAGGTTTTATGCCTAGTTCTTGCCTCCCAATGCATTAAATGAGATAACATTGAAGTGGGATTGAGTGAAGCAGAATGAAGGGGAAACTGTGAATATATATGTGCACAAGTTTTGGAAAGTGCTTTTGGAGGTGTCTCCATGTATGCATATTTAAGAGACAGAAACTAAGAGAAGGCTTCAATTGGGATTACAACCCGTGTACAAAGTGGAATTACAAATGTATCCTGGTCACACCTTGCAACAACTAATCGCACCCACCACTACCACCAAGCAATTGAAACTTAAGTTGAGTCGATCCAAGAAGGCAAAATCCTCATTCCAAGGCAAAAAGAGAGGGCTGTCCGAAACCTACAAAATAGTGGGCAGCCACCTAAAAAGGACCAAAACCAAGACAAAAATGGTCCAAAGATTGAAAATAAATGTGCTTAGAAGTATCCCTTCAGAGTGAAAAACTATGGTCTCACTGCTGAGCAGAAAGAGCAATATATGAGTGAGGGCAAATGCTTTACTTGTGGAAGCATTGAGCATATAGCAAAAGCATGCTATATGCTTTTCCCTTCAAAGTGAAAAACTATGGTCTCACTGCTGAGCAGAAAGAGCAATATATGAGTGAGGGCAAATGCTTTACTTGTGGAAGCATTGAGCATATAGCAAAAGCATGCCCAAAAAAAAAGAAGCATGATAATGTGAATGCATTGAGACTCAATGTGTATATGGTTCCCGATGTGCAGGGGAATAATTCACATGATAGAAAAATTAGGGCTGTATGTAAAGCTTGGGGATAGCTTAAGGATCAGTCTGCTTTGTTTATGTTTGACGATTGTGTAATTGAGAACTTTATCTACACAAAGGGCAACCGCTTTGGGTATTGAAGTAGGGGACACGGGCTCTCAAACTGAAGTAGGGGCTGCCTTTGTTGGTAAATAACTGCAGGTTACGCCAATCATTGGCAAGTTGCACATACACATTCAAGGCTATTTGGATTACGAAAACTTTCTTGTAGTGCCTTTGAATATCTTAGAAAGCCTTGGCATACGGGCATTGATCCGCACAAGGCTTACAAGACCAACAAGATCACCTTAGGAGGGTTATCTTATGAAAGATAATTGCCTACATGTGGTGTCTAACATGCTAGTCATAGAGGCATAATTCTTACTATGCACATGATTAAGAGGTTTTTCTTTTGGCTAGGTATACGGAAGGACATAGAGGCACATGTACGTGCATGTATCACCTGTCAAAGGGTGAAATCTGATAGGCAAAAGGCGTCAGGGTTGCTTCAACTATTGCCAATTTCCATGCAGCCATGGGAAAGTATTACGATGGATTTCAATGATGCCCAGTTGGGTAATGATGCTATTTGGACAATTGTGGCCAAGTTTAGCAAACATGCTCACTTCTTGCCGGTCAAGAAGACCATCAAAGCTAAGTATATGGTTAAGATATATCTTGCATAAGTGTTCAAACATCATGGAATGCCGAAGTCCATTGTAGAGGATAGAGATCCCAGGACTACAAGCCTCTTTTGGCGGGCGTTGTTTGATAATATGGGCACCAAATTGGACTTCTCATCAGCTTATCACCTTCAAACGGATGGGCAAAGTGAGGTTGCAAATTCATCCATGTTGGACCTCTTGAAATGTTGTGTGGTGGATCAAAAGGCTTCTTGGGAGAAGTACTTAATCGCTTGTGGAATTTGCACAGAGCAACATGGTGTATGTATCTATGGGAGAGGTCCCGCTTGAGATTGTTTGTTGTAAGGTGGTTTTGCCACCCATCCTTCGCACAAGGATGAGATATTTGGAGCTGATGAGCATGTAAGAGACTTGGTTGCTCAAGTGCGGACAACCATTGCAAGGTCCCAGGACACATAAAAAGACTGCCGATAGGCATAGAAGGCAATTTGATGTCAAAGAGAATGATTGGGTATTGCTGAAATTTGAGAAAACTAGACTTAGAAAGAGGCCTAGCAAAGCCTCACTCTTGATATCTTCTATCTTATAGATATTCCTTCACCTTTGTACTCTCGTTTGTACTCCAAATGCTATGCTTAAACTAATCATTGGTCTTTCTCAGGACTACACTAGAAATCGAAACTCCACTCTCCACTCCTGTATCTGTTACATATGCTTACTAATTTTTCTATGTTTTTTATTTAATTTTTCCACAACTTATTAGCGTAGCTTTTTTTCACTGATGACGTAATATTTTAAGAAAGGGGATTTTTTACAACCAATGAGAAGAAAAGCTTTAATCCAACATCCATTAACTTAAATCTTTCTCAAACTCAATAATATAATAGCTTATTTGAGAGCTATGAGGCTCCAAAGCACTATAATACCTCCAAACTAGTGAGAGCATTTTGCAATAGAGAGCAATGAGAATTAGCAACAAGTGGGTAAGTAGATAAGAGCTTATAAGCATGTGGAAGCTAGAACATAAAAAGTTTATTATTATGTAGAAAGGTGGCTTTTACACTAACGTGAATGGATAATTTAAGATTTCTTCACGTACTATCTTAAAACCCTTAGTCCATTTATGCCTTAGTTTTTATTACATTCTTTCATTATCTATCTATACACACTTCATTAAGTTTTGGGCGACCAAATTTCTCTTATAAATTATGACCAGCCTTGTGTTCGCACACATTGATGTCCCGAGGTGGACAAGGCTCAATGTCCACCACCCAGACCTTATCCCCTTTGTACAAAGAGAGCAACCAGCCAAGTGTCCACTTTCCCTTGGACCCCTACTCACTCTCTCTCTCTGCCTCACACCTTAGGTGGACATCTGATCATCTCTCTCTTCTCCCCTCTCTCTAGAAGTTGGCGTCCACTTCAAGAGGCCCTATGGCTGTATTTTCTGCACTTTCTCCTTCCCTACACCATATCCAAGCATGTTAAGAGTGTTTTCCAAGCTTCCAAGAGTGTTTCTAGGCCGTATTCACCCTCCTACACACTCCCAATGGCTCAAATTCAGCAAAACGACCCTCTTATTTGCTGTAATTTTTCGTCTTTTGGCTGAAAACCCTAATTTCAGCCTTCCTTTCTCAAGTTGAACCATAGGGGAAGGTTTCCCAAGGTTCCTTGCAACCACTTGAAGACTTTTGTCATGAAGGATTACGACAAATTGAAGACATTAACACTCCAGACGCCAAAAAGAGTGCTTCAATAGAACTAGAGCTTAGAGCTTCATGGGAAGCTGCGGTGGGTCTAGCCATGTGATGTGATTCTGTAGTTGGAGAAGGTCTGAGCGGATGAGCAGGTTAATGTCTTGGCTGTTGAGGGATAATAGTGGTGCAAAAATATCATCCCTTGCAGCCTCCATCTTCTACAATCATCCTCCCCAAGGTCTGGTTTCCAATAGGGGTTCCACACATCGCTGCAAGTCACTAGTTTGGCAAGATAGAGCAGCATATTGCCTCACAAGTTGAGCTTGGGCTGTTGGGTGCAGGATGGTGAAGATTGGGCCAATGGAAGTAACCCCCATATATATGTAGGAGGTAACAATATCTACAACATCCACTGCATATGTTAAGTGCTGTTTGGATGTCAACCGATGTGAGCTATTTAAGGTCATGACCTTGCTATTGGCAAGGTTCACGCTGAGGTCCAGCTACTCACAAAAGCACTTAGTGCTGCCATTTCTCTGGGGGAGAGAGAAATGAAATGATATATTAACATCTCTAAGAGGCCATAATGGCCTATGAGACCAAAACTGAGAGTACATCTGAAGTTGGTGTCTCATCAAAGAGAACAAGACTAAAAAGTACAATAAACTGATTGTCCTACAGTTATAAGAACAGAACTGCAAGACTCCGAGATGATACTGAGTAGAAAATACTAGAAAATACTGGAAAATGTATATCAGGTAGATCCATGTATGCTGTGATCAGTTGAAGTGTTGCCCTCTCCTTAGATCAAGTATCTCCGCCATGGGGCTGTCTAGAATGGAGAGGTCGTAGAAGCGAGGTAGGTGCCTCCAATGCCGAGCAATAATGGCTCTGATCTAGTGATGGTGAGAGAGAGAGAGAGAGAGAGAGAGAGAGAGCAACTCACTATATATGTAACAATTACAAATTTTTTTAGTGATGTAGTGCTTTCATTTGATGACTCCAACCTTTATTCTCTAGATTTCCAACAGGTATAAATTCGGCTTTCCAGTCAGTGTGTCTATCTCAAATCACTGAATTTTTCAAAAAGGGAAGTGTCATATCAACAAATCAATGAAAAGGTAGGATGTCTTTCGTGATTAGGTTTTGTCGATCTCCAAATGGAAGCAAGAACAAGGGTGCAAGATTTGTCGGGAGTCGAGCTGTGTGTTGGCAGATGCAAGCAGAGAGAACACCTGGTTTGCGTTCATTCATTCTTTTCTGTGAAAAGCACGTGTTGGTTTTTTTTTGTTGGGGGGGGGGGAGGGGGGCTCACTTCGAAGCAATCCCCCAGATCACCTAACGCAGAGGCTACACGCTTCTGTCATCTCCTGTAGGGTTCATATTTAAAAGATGAATATTTAGGAGTCATGGCAACCAGGCGGACGCATTACATCTGGTTTGTTTGTCTCCCAGTGCCTGTCAACTTTTGCCATTGTATGTGACGGTGAGACTGAAACACGTCAGTATGATTATCTACTCAAGGGAGCAATTCAATGAGTCGGGCGTACCACTAATCTTCGGGTATAATCTGCTTTTACCTTTATGCGACAATAACCAGGAAACCACCGGGTATGCTTTTCTTTCCAAAAAAAAAATGCTAGCGATTGACCATGTGCCTTACATATGCTTCATGGTGTCTGCTATTTCAGTGTCATGGACTTGCTCAACAAAGCCCTCGAAGAGGAGAGATTATCATTAAGTCATGGTGCATGCTTATCCTATTAGTGTAGTTATCAATCCACTAGCAAAGTTCTTTTTTTGTTTGTTTTGTTTTCAATTGCCACCAACCATATAGCTGCTTGAACATGCCTCCTTTGTCAGGTGGAAGGGAGATAGAATCTGTTATGTATACCCCTGAACAATCGTTGGAGCTCAACAGTCTTGTGAGCTCCAGCAATGCAATGCTGCAACAGTTCTTGACCAGGTTGGATTGTATGAGTGAATGTGCTTTAAGAGCAGTCGATGTTTGTAATGCTGATGTACCATGGATGACTAGGCTGCTCCATATAATGGTAACATCAAGCCCCATCTCTTACATATTTTCTTTTTAGGCTTCTAGTGGTGGGAGATTTGTTCTTGGGGTTGGTTTGTAAAGTTTATTGTTTGTGGATCCTCTGGCTTTTCACAGTGATTGTGACACACACATTTTCTTTTGTTTTGTTGCAAACCAGTAATTTATATTGGAGAACCCTCAAAATGAGAGGCTCTCATTAAAGTATATTTAGGAACAGTGGAAAAACACGTGTAGTTCTGCTGATCAATCTGCTGCAGCTCAAAACTATCATGCAATGACTGACGTAATGATCGATGACGTAAATATACTTGTCAATCTGAGGTTGTGCAATCATAATTACAATCCAGCCATATTGTCCATATAGCCCAATATCTTGTCTAGCCAAAGAAAAGAGCATATTCTTCGATATATAAACATCTAGAACATTTTCCCAAATGTCATCCCAGGGAATCTTACTGTCATATCCGAAGATAGACGATTATAAAACTCCCTTATGTTAGTGCAAAACCATAGCAAATGAATAGCATTCTCCATTTGATGATGGCCCTACAAACAATTTGGAGCTGCAATTTTCCGCTTTGCCAAATACTCTCCTATCGGGAGTGTACTTGTGAAACATCTCCATAGAAAAACCTTCTGTCTTAAAGGCAATTTGCTTTGCCATATCTTTCCCAAATTACCTTTCCACCAACCTAAGGACTTTATTGATATGCCATATCCGATCCGCATGTCCCTTTATCCATGGTTGTGGAAGGAGTAATCTTTATGCCCTTGTTGCTGTCAGTCCATAAAAAGAAAACTATGTAATATAACTTGGTCGGTTGTTTTTTTAGCAGCCAATCATCCTATCTTTGCCCAACCGATATGTAGGACATATCTCCGTGTCCTGCTAGCTGATCAATGACGAGTCTCCATACAAGGCGGTAATGGGCTCCCAAATGCCATCGTCTTTGTGCTTGTGGAAATGACAATGGTCTGCCTTCAGTTGATATGACATCTCCCACCTTGCAAATTCCTTTTCGTGCTAAAAAATAAGCTTTTCTCAACTCACCGACAACCAATGGCGTATCAAATGCTCTGCTCCGATGCAAGTAGGGGCAGCTTGGGATTTTTCCTTTTACCAAAATATCCCAATAGGAAAGATTCCAATGCCGAAATGAATCAACTTTGTAACACGTACTCATTGCAACCAGTATCCGTGCCCATGGTTGTCCTTCTACGAAAGTTATTATCATGGTACTTTTGTGAGCCATTAGATGGTAATGCACATTCAAGATATTTAGTCTGCCATACATTTTAGGGCTGCAAACATGCTCCATTTTTGGTAGCCTCAAAGCCTTATTATGAGAGCTAGTTTTCCATAATAGTTCCGTTGTTGATGA
This sequence comes from Cibotium barometz, assembly GCF_041138505.1. NCBI lineage: Eukaryota > Viridiplantae > Streptophyta > Polypodiopsida > Cyatheales > Cibotiaceae > Cibotium > Cibotium barometz. Next base: position 58,574,397 of record NC_141058.1, on the reverse strand, counting down.
CATGAATGTGTCAGTCGATTTTTTGTCACAAATCGACTACAAGTAGAACTGTATGTAAGCCATTATGATGGATTGTACTATTCGCAACCTGACATGCAAAGGCTATGTAGACAAGTGCTAGTAATCAACCTTTTGTTTTAACTTGAACATTAACTTTAGAAAGTCGAAGCACTTACCACTAAAACAGGCGGATTAGCATAGTATACTCTGGCCAGGAGATATACTACCCCCAAGCCAAGCATTTCGGATACCCTTTGGGTTGGAACCTATCTTTCAAAGAAACAGTTGAATGGGTGCTCACAAAACCTCGCTGTTGTCCCAAACAATTGCAAAACATCCATAATCATTGTCAAATCCCTTGGAGTATGTGCCTATGCAACCATTGATAAACTGCTTGGCTGTACTAGTCCATCTAATTTTCCTTCCCGAGTAAGAATATCCATATACATGAGTAGAGTACGAGTGGCAATTGCATACAATATTGCACCATGGTTGTTTCCGGTCCTTGTATCGGGGTCCAGGTTCGTATGGTATGGACCGGACCACACCGGTACGGATTTTATTTTTTTTTCAAATTCTTTTTTTTTTTCGGTGGTGAGCGTTTTTTACCCTTTTTTTGACTGTTTTTTCAGCTGTTTATGGCTGTTGATCATTTTGGACTGATGGGCATTCTGACCATTTTTTAAATTGTTTTTTCAGCCGTTTATGGTTGTTGGAACTTTTTGCATAAGTCTTCTAGGCTCTAGCACTCAAGCCTTCAAGCACTCTCTCTCAAGTCTCTCTGAAGCACTCTCTCTCTCTCTCTCTATCACATATTCCTTATGGTACTGGTTGGAGCTAGACAGATCTGCATTGCATTCTTGTATACCCTCTAGCAGTAGTGCTCCATCCATCACACCCCCCCACTAGCTCAGTACTTTCATAGTTTATTTCATGTTCATTTTTTTCTGGACATCCGGAAGACATTGACAGTTGTACATTGATTTGTCTCATAGGTCGAGTTCGGCCTCTAGTAGGGGTTAATAGAGCTTTCTTTCTTTCTCTTGTTGCATCTTTCTTACTCTTCGCCGTCTGCATCTTTCTCTCTGTTCACCCCCCTTTCCCCACCCGCCCTTGCTCAGGCCCCCAAGGCAGCAACATAATCCTATTTGCTGCTACTTGCCTCTCCACTTGCAGCTGGCCATCTATGGGAGCCACCAGCTGAGGACCAAAATCAGTACTAGAAGGGGGACCCCTTCAATCCAACATGGACAGCTCGTCGGCAACAAGGACTAGTGGTGAGAAGGAGAGGAAACAAAACTCGATTTGGGCGAGCACACAAAAGATCGGCGACCCCCATATCAAAACATGCCTGACCACCATGAGAGAAGATTGCACGGAAGGCAGGGAAGTGGGCAGTGTACAGAGATGGGAGGGGGATCGTCACTGAGCGACTTGCCCAATGATGGTGCGAGACCTATGAGACCAAGCTAGAGACTGCGGTTTGGAATTGCAATGGTGGCTTGAGGACAGATGCAGGTCTGTTCGAGGAGACATTCAGAGGGAGAGACTTGGTCTTATACACAGAGACACATCAGTGCCAAGGGAGCCGGCTTCCAGAGGTGAGAGGATACAGATGGGAGTCTGTTTACCGCCCACATCCACGCACAGTAGGGGGCACCCGGGGATCGGGGGGGGGGGTGGGGGGTCCTATACTATACAGGGAGGAGCTTCAACATGTGATACAGGTGGTCGGATGGGATGAGGCCGCACGGTTTTTGTGGGTGAGGATCTTGATAGAGAGGGCCCGAGACATCTACCTTGCAGTGTGCTACTTTGCACCCTCAAATTCTAAATATGCCACCCATGGAGAGTCCCCGTACCTGCCCCTTTATGATGACATTATGAAGTTTTCCAGTCTAGGGGACATCCTCCTGGCTGGAGACTTCAATGCCCACACCGTAGGTGCACAGGTACCCTTCTTTGAGACAGATGATCCCATGTACTAGGAGATTGACATGGTGGGTACGGATCTGGAGCGGACATCACAGGATACAACAGTCCACACAAAATATGGAGAGTATCTCTTAGCCCTCGGTGGGGCTCATAGGCTAGCCATTTATAATGGCCTGGCTAGATGACCTGGCTAGATGGCCTAGATCCAAGTCCTTCACCTCCTACCCCTTCGGACATGGAGCTAGTACAGTGGACTATCTAATGGGATCCCTCTCTTTGATCCCACTCATTCCGGAGTTTACCATCTCACCTCGCTCCATCGGTGTTGCAGCCGACCATGCATACCTAGCCTTCTCCCTCACATGCTGATACACCATCCAACCACCTTCTTTGCCCCATCACCGTCCGAGATACCACTTCACCAGAGAGACCTCTTCCATCTATTCTGAACACGTCTACTGCATCCTCTCTGACCTCGACCCCCACATCCCACTTGATGAGCTTACCACACACCTCTCAGCCACCCTCCATTAGTCCGCTGTAGTCGCCTTCGCGCACTCCAGAGCCACCCCTACATCACCAGGAGGGACTGTCCCACTGAACAACTGGTACGACGAGGAATGTCGTGATACCCGAGCCCGTCTACATCAGGAGATGGCGCTAGGATCCACCACTCACCAGCAAGCGCGATTGATCTTTCGACGTCTCGCACAGAGAAAGAAGAGAGCGTGCCTAGCCAGGCTTGAGCAAGAGCTATACCAGCTATTTCTTGGAAGGGATTGTAAGGAGGCTTGGAGGATCTTCCAGGATGATCGCCTTCCGACTCCGATTACTTCACCCAGCATCTGACACACCTATGCCACCTCTCTCTACCATGCCCCCGAGCAGTCACCTCTCCCCCATCCACCCAAACATCGTCCCCCACACTCTTCCTTCTTTCACCTCAGCATGGTTGGAGATGCTATTGACAGGATGCAGACTGGGAGAGCACAGGATCATGATGCACTTCTCACCAAGCATTTCTCCCATGCTAGGGACACGTCAGCCCCTTTACTGGTTCACATGTTTAAAAGGGCTCTATGTGAGGGCTTCCCCGTCAGTTGGTCATCGAATACTATTGTACTTATCTTGAAAGCAAGTGACCCCATGGATGCCAACAACTATAGGACTATCATGATTGGTCACACCTTGGCCAAGATTTATGATTCGATTTTGGAGCATGAGCTTAGTAGATTGTCCGAGGAGCAGAGACTCAGAGCACCGGGGCAGGCAGGCTTCAAGAGCATAGTAGCAACGGAATGGGAACGGGAATGGGAACGGAACGAAAGCACCACCAGGAGAATGGGAACGGGAACGGGAAAAAGGGGGAACGGGAACGAGGGGAACGAAAACAGGGAACGACCTAGATAATTCCTAGAAATGATAATAAATCTTAACATACAATGCTCATTTATATAACCAAATTAGTGCACCACACAATTTGCATGGCTAGATACTAACATTGAACATATCTCACAAGTCAAAATAAATTAGCCTACATGTGACATCATACATGACATAAGTGACAAAAAGCACAAAATGTGGCCCATGGCCTAGATAAAAGAAACAAACGAAGCCCAGAGTCCAAGCCTCAAGGTGACATGCAAATAGTAAGGGGATATCATGCATGGCTACTGCCAATGATGCCATCAAGGAGACTATCATCTATGCCATCCAAGAAAGCCATATCATCAAGACCAACATCTGCAGCATCCAAATCTTCAACCCCATCCGACCAGGATCTGCAAGTCCATGTGTCTCCTCATCATCCGAGGACTCCTCATCAAGCGATACTCTAGTTACACCTGCACTATTGTATGGTGCCTCCATCTGGGGTCCTAGCTTATACCACAGGAGGAGACAGAGGAGAGAGCCGGCGGAGACAGATACAGAGGAGGTATATGATGGGTGGAAGCTGATGGAGAGGCCCCTAGTGGCGATGATCTCACGCATGATTAGGAGTAAGCCATCAGTGCCACATGAGATTGTGTGGGCAGAGATGGAGGTTGCACCGATAGTGACAGAGGCTCTGTTCTAGACAGTGACATATTGGCACAGGCTATGGGAGCTTCCACTTGATAGATACCCCCGGCTAGCCCTGGAGTCCTCGAGAGAGTTGACACTTGAGGGAGATACAGAGTGTTGGTATGCATAGGTAGGCACTTGGTTTGGCATGCATGGTATGCAGATGGAGGCACTCCCCCCATTCTAGTAAAGCATAGAGGCCTCATCATTTGTTCTTAGCCGCACAGAGCGGAGCAGGGTTATCAGGAAGGACATTGTCAGATTGGATACTCAAAGGACATGGAGTTCACCTAGTCGTCCACTGGGGACGAAGATGGCCTTCTACACAGATCACCTCCTATGCCTGACAGATGATAGGTTCATCATCCGCCCACGCTACATGGACACACACCTATCCTTTGGGGTGAGATGTGCGATCGGCCGGATCCGCACCTCTTCCCACCAGCGTAGAGTGGAGATTGGTAGATATGGGCCTAGGGCAGCCGCACCAGAGGACAGGATATGCCAGCTTGTCACACAGAGCCCGAGATAGAGGATCATTACATATGCCGATGCCCTGTATACTATGAGATTCTGGGGAGGTTCCACTGCCTCTTCCGAGTTGGGTTCGGACCACTTTCCAAGATCATGGACTTCCCGGATTAGAGATGCATGGGACTTTTTCTTCTAGAGCTCTGTAGACACAGGGAGTCCTTAGTGAGTTTTAGATCAGTTGTACTTGCTTGAGGACCAGCACAGAGCTCTCTCACTGACTTCTTCCATACTAGCACTCGGAAGGCCGATCCACCCATCATACCCAGACCATAGGCTAGTGCAGGAACTTGGCCGAGAGATGTGACACTCGACAGAGCCATTGAGTTATGCAAAGCTCGACGCCCCAGACCCCATGGCCCTCGCCCATGGCCACGCCACCACAGGAGGATCCGAGCCATCATCTCCCATCATCGCACGACCTTCTCGCGCCAGCTAGTCTAATCGCGATCAAAAGACAAAGCGACGATCGTGTTTGCTTGGCGATGGACCCCAGAATTTCGAGACGTCCACTGAAGCGTGCTGGTCCAATGAAGGCTTGGTGCTTTCCCCAACCATAGTCCTTCTCTCTTCGTTGGCAGCCTGCAAGAAGGCTTCGAATTCTCGATTTGGGCCTTCTTCTCCAAGGCTCTTCGCGCTCCGTTTTACCAGCACCATGTCACAGCGGCCCATGAGGGATGTATTAGGGTGATATGAGAGCTCTCTACCCATGTACCTAGATCAGATTTTATAGTTCTAGATTTTTGTTATCTTTCTTTATTACTATTTTGTACCCAAGATGATGTACCTCATGGATATGATGTAACCTTTTGGTCTCATAGGTCATTTTGGCCTTTTGAAGACGTTAATACAACTTTCTTTCTCTCAAGCACTCAAGCCTCAAGCACTCTCTCTCTCTCCGTCACCGAGAGATAGCAGCTATCCGGATGGGACACCAGATGGAGACACAGGAGAGGCTAGCTCGCTTTTATTCAAACTCAGGGTACATGTTCACGCCACTCACAGCCTCAGCATTGGCGATGTATGATATCTTATATCCCTGTTATGGCACTGGATGGAGTTAGACATAGATTTGCATAGCATGCTTGTACTACCCCTTCAGCATATAGAGATGCATCTTGCCTTAGCACTCCATCCACATGCCCACCCCCCTTTATATTGTTTGTATATGGGCTCCACCGATCCATGATGCTTCACAGTTGTATCTAGACACATGCACACTTTTTCTTTTCTTTCTTTTCCTTTTCTTTCTTTTTCTTTTCTTCCGATGACCGGAAGAATACAGTTGTATTATTTTTTGTCTCATAGGCCGACTTTGGCCTCTCGTAGACGTTAATATCTCTCTCTCTCTCTCTCTCTCTCTCTCTCTCTCTCTCTCTCTCTCTCTCTCTCTCTCTCTCTCTCTCGCATGGATGTAGCGCGCCTGATGGTTACTATGCGCTTGATGGATGTAGTGTGGCTGTCCGCTTGGCATGTGTGCAGTGCCCTCTGCTTGCCTGCCTGCCCGCCATCTGATCTGTCCTGCTCTGTGCACACCCACCAGCGCTGTGCGCCCTCTGCCTGCCTGCTTGGCCGCCCGCCATCTGAATTGTCCTGCTCTGTGCGCACCCACCTGCGCGCAGCGTGCCTGCCTGCCATTTGTCCTGCTCTGTGCGTAGGTAGTTACCCTTGCTGCCCTTTTCCCACCCACCCTTGCTCAGGCCCCCAAGGCAGCAACTAGGGGGAAACATGTCTCAATCATAGGAGGGAGAGAAGGATGGTGAAACCGTCTTTCACACCCCCATGAAGGCACCAAATGCTTACCGTAGAAGAATGAGGGAAGGGATAATGTCCCCTGGCTCACGAAGGCTTGCAAAGATGGCTCGATGAGATGAGGCCCTTTATGAGGAGATACAACTGCACATAAGGACAGAGATGAGCACCATGCGACAAGAGCTTGAAAAGGAATGGATTGAGCAGATGCATGCCCAAAAGAAAGTGATTACGAAACATCGAAGGAAGAGATATATGCCGAATTGAAGGGAGAAATGCAAGCCCAAGTACGAGTTGAGATGGAATTAGCCCAAGCCTTGATGCACACGGAAATGAAAAAAGAGATGCAGAAATGGAAGGATGACATGCTCCGGGAGATCGGCACAACAATTTCATCGTATGAAGGCACCTTGAAGACATGTATGGCTGACTGCGAAAAAGACATCACAGAAATGCAAAACGCTTTGGAATCATGTAAGGCAAAAGTGGCTGTGGGTGAGAAGGAAATGCATTCATGGGCTGAAATAGCCAGTGCCACAAAGAAACAAATTGAGGAAGTAAGCCCATGGATTGAAGTAGTAAAGAAGCAGAAGATACACCAGTCAATAAAGTAGAGGTGATGAATGCTACATTGGAAGAGGAAGCCAAGAGACGGGCACGTGTCTTACATGTACGCGTTGTTGGTTGGGAAGATAAGGGGAATCCTCAAGAGGATGCAAAAGCTCTTGCAACAAAAATTGGAGCCACTGATGTACCCATTGCTGGAGCATGGTGAGTAGGCAGAAATGAAACCATGGTGAAGATATTGATCATCATCAGGTTTGGTTACTTGGAGAAGAAGAAGGCCTTCCTCTCCAAAAGGATGGCCCTTAAGGGGGAAAAGATTTATTTGGATGAGGACCTTACACCGGCACAGATAGCACACTGGAAGGAACACATACAGCGTGTGCTTGAGGCAAGGAAAGAGGGAAAATGGGCGGTATACAGAGATGGCCAAGTCATCATTACAGAGAGGAGGCCCGCCTGACGGTGCGCAGCCTATGAGACTTGTGATTCACGGTGTGGAATTGCAATGGAGCCCTTAGAATAGATGCACGATACTTTGAGGATATTTTTAGACACAATGATATTGCTATGTATACAGAGACCCATCAGTGCACAAACAAGAGGCTTCCTAACGTGCGGGGTTATAGATGGGAATCAGTGTTCCGCCCTTAGCCACGCACAGAGGGAGGTACCAGAGGATTTGGAGGAGTGGCAGTAGTTTTCAGGGAGGAGCTTCGTGACAAAATACATGTGATACATAGAGATGCAGATGCGAGGTACATGTGGGTCCGAGTATGCAGAGAGGGGCTTTGTGAGCTATATGTGGTGGTATGCTACTTTCCCCCAACCCACTCCAGGTTTGCACCATCAGGAGAGTCGCCCTATACTCCACTATATGATGATATCATGAGGTTTGCCACCATGGGAGAGTGTGGAGTGCGTGTGGGAGCATATCTTGATACAAAGTTATACACCCACTATTGGGCACTGATGACGTTAGTGGGGATGTAGTATCTAGTACATACTATGCATAATGGAGTTGATAGTTATATAGTCTTGTGGGTTGACTACCATGAGTATATAACATGCACGTTCCTAAAAGGTGAATTTGGGCATGTTCCTAGATTCATCTAGTTATATATATATACTATTGGGAGACTTTAATGCATGTACAGTCACAGAGCAGATAGAGCTGTATGATACTTAGGAGGCTATGTACCGGGAGATCACGGCAGAGGATGTAGGGTTGCAAAGATCAGCACAGGATGAGGGGGAGATTATATGTGCATCAGAGCTTGGATGACCGCATTTGTCAGCTATGCTACCAGGAGGCAGAGACAGAGGAGCACTACATTTGCTGATGTACAGTCTACTATGATATCCGAGGGAGATATTGCTGCCTCTTCTGAGAGGGTTCTGGGCCATTACGCAAGGTCATGGAGTTTGAGGATCAGAGATGCCTGGGATTGTTCCTACTTGAGCTCATGAGACACAGAGAGACTCTCTTGGCAGATAGGAGACCAAGCCATGATGTACCTACAGAGAGGATCCTGACAGATTTTTAGCACCAGTACCAGCAGTCCAACCCACACACCTCCTGATACCTCCTCCTCCATCGGGCACACACCTCCTGATACCTCCTCCTCCATCGGGCCATCAAGACACCAGCCTCGCTTCCAGGGAGTCACCATTGATAGAGCAGTGGTCTGATGTCGTGCTCGTTGGACACTCCCACCAGGATCCCGACCACGGCATCCTCACCATTGCCGGATCAGAGCCACTATTGTTGGGCATCGGAGGCGCCTACCTTGCTTCTACGACGTCTCCATCCTAGACAGCCCCATGGCGGAGATACTTGATCTGAGGAGACGGCAGGACTTCAACTGATCAGCGTACATGGATCTACTTGATATACATTTTCCAGTATTTTCTACTCAGTATCATCTAGGAGTCTTACTTAGTTCTTATAATTGGAAGATAGTCAGTTTATTGTACTTTTCAGTTTCATTTGGTTGTTCTCTTTGATGGGACAATAAATTTAGATGTACTCTTAGTTTTGGTCTCATAGGCCATTATGGCCTCTTAGAGACGTTAATATATCATTTTATTTCATTTCATTTCTCAAGCATTCAAGTCCTCTCTCTCTCTCTCCTTAATGGGGGATTTCAATGCACGGACACAGAGCCGACAGTGCGACATTTATGATTTCGAGCACCCCGAGGTGATGCACACACTAGAGGTGGAGGACACGGGAGCTTGCAGGGTGTCTGAGGACATGGGGCTGGATAACACCAGATATGGTCATCACTTACTTGAGCTGGGAGTGTGACACCATCTCGTTATTTATAACGGGATGAGACAGTGGCAGGATTCGGGAGCACTGACATGCTTTCCATGATCGGGGGCGGGGAGGGGAGGGAGGGGGGTAAGCACAGTGGACTACATCATGGGGTCCATGGAGACCACACAGGCAGTGACATCTTTCACCATCCCCCCCTGTCCTATTGGTGTAGATCACAGGTACCTCTTACTGTCATTGGCGAGCTCCACACCACCACCCACACAGCCCACACAGGCATCGCATACAACTCTCTACTTCACCCATGACTTGGCAGACATATATGAGCATCATGTATATGACGGGCTATTCTAGATGGAGCCCCTGTCACCTCTAGACACACTCACCACCCAGTTGTCATCTCTACTACATACGGCCGCCACCCGCAGCTTCCCCATCATACACACATTGCACACACAGATAGATCTGGGAGCATGCCCCAAAATCGGTGGTATGATGATGAGTGCAAAGAGCTATATAGACACCTCCGTGCCCAGAGAGCACTGGGGACCATTACACAGAGACAGGCGAGCCGACAGATGAGGATCCTCACACGCCGTAAGAGGCGTGCATATGAGGAGGCACAGTACTGGGATATATACCACCTACTCATGAGCAGAGATGCAGCCACTGCATGGCATAGGATGAGAGAGCCTCGCCCTCGTACCCTGATTGAGGATCCACACACATGGCACACACATGCAAAGAGCCTCTACCATATCCCTCAACAGCCGCCCATACCACAGCCACAGGAATCCCGCCCTACCACCTCTACTCTCTTTACCGCCTCGATGGTAGAGAGAGCTATCCGTCGGTTACAACATGGGAGATTGGCTGACCACATAGGTATACAGAGTGAGCATCTTATTTATGCAGCTGACACACTGGGACCCTTTGTTGCTCACCTCTTTAATAGGGCACTAGTGGAGGGCCTACCAGCTGAGTGGACTATGCACACCATCGTGCCTCTCCACAAAGCGGGAGACATGCTAGACCCCAGCAACTACAGGACTATCATGATTGGTCATACATTGGCCAAACTTTATGGCGCAGTGCTCGAGCCAGAGTTGAGCTCATATGCAGAGAAGGAGGGACTGCGAGCACCAGGGCAGGTTGGATTCCGACGAGCTTTCTCCACTATTGACCATATATTCACTCTGAGATGTCTGATTTAGGGCGCGGGAGAAGAGATTATACTGCTGCTTTGTGGATTTCCGCAAAGCATTTGACACGGTGCCACGAGAGAGACTCTTCGAGCGCCTACAGTCCTTGGGGATCCCATTAGAGATGGTTTGGGGCATCTATGCTTTATATGAGCAGGTCTTCGGGCGCATACGATGCCCCGGGGGGCTATTTGATATTATTGCTAGCACCATAGGTGTGAAGCAAGGATGCCCACTCTCTCCTACACTATTTGGGCTATACATCGATGAGGTGGCTGACTTCATTGGTGGTCACGATGGTGGGGACGGGGTAGACATCTCAGGTACCAGAGTCCACGTTATGCTATATGCAGATGATATTATTCTGGTCTCTAAGTCGCGGATGGGACTACAGCACCATCTCCATGTACTCGATGACTTCTGCACACAGAGGGGGCTTACAGTGAACCTTGGGAAAACCAAGGCCATGATTTTCCACACCTCAGGGCCGGTTCGACGACATGCCATCTTCACAGTAGTAGGCGGATAGGTAGAGGTGGTAGACTCATATGTGTACTTGGGGATTACATTTATGACTCCGCCAGGAAGATTTACTATGGCACAGGCAGCCAGGGATAGACTCACACGAGGGTATGCAGCTCTGGCCATGCTAGAGAGAGAGTGTCACCAGGCACACTTCCAGGAGCCCCGCACGAAGGGGTGGTTGTTTGACACACTAGTCACCCCTGCTTTGATGTATGCTGCAGCAGTATGGGCACCTGGGCTCACCACCTCCACATGGTCTCAGATAGAGAGGCCTCAGATTCTCATGCTCTCACGGATGATCCGTAGCAAATCCTCCGTCCCACATGACATTGTCCGGACGTAGTTTGCTGCACCTCCTATGCTAGTAGAGGCCCTCTTCCAGACGATCCTCTTCATACAGAGGATCAGAGATATGCCATTAGATCGACTCTCACAAAGAGCTTTTGAGGCGTCCAGGGAGCTCGCAGAGAGTGGAGATAGGAGATCATGGTATTCACAGATGATACAGTGGCTCACTCAGCATGGTCTTGACATAGATCACCTGCCACCTTTCGAGTATGATATACAACACATCCAACTCTCTAACAGTGAGAGGAACAGAGTCCTTCGGTAGGATTTATGGCAACGGTACACTCAAGAGACTTGGATTACACCTAGTCAGCCTCTACCGCCGAAGATGCTATACTACAGAGATCAGTTTATGCGTATCTCAGCAGATGGATTCATACAGAGACCTGGATACATGGATGTGTACATGCCTCACAGTGCTCGAGTGGTGATTGGCCTACTCAGAGTGTCATCACACCAGCTTGAGATTGAGGCAGGTAGGGCAGCACGGATCCCCAGAGCAGAGAGGATATGCAAACTATGCTAGGAGGAGGTTGAGAGTGAGGAACATTATGTATGCAGATGCAGAGCATATAGTGTCATTAGAGAGAGATACACCACCATCTTCAGTGGACATCCCTCACTCCGCCAGATCATGGAGTCCGTAGACCAGCGTAGATTTGGCCAGTTCTTGCTAGAGACACAGCGCGACAGAGAGACACTGCTACGGACTGATACCACAAGGAGAGGTGGGCGATAGCTCTAGCTCACTGATTTCTTCCAGAGATCTATCCCAGTGCCTATCCTGACACAGGAGGGGGTTACACTTCAGCGCGCTACGGACCTCCCAGCCAAACGGAGACCGAGAGCACTAGGCTACCAGCCTCCCAGACTACATCAGAGGGAGATCATAGAGATATGGGCTCGACATCAGCACCATATCCAGGAGCGGCTAGCTCACTTACACTCACAACCGGAGATTATGCTCCGAGGTATTTTTGCCTCGCCATCGCCTATGTATCACATATTACACCCCCATTATGGTACTGGTTGGAGCTAGATAGATCTGCATTGCATTCTTCTATACCCTGCGCATATAGGTTGCATACTGAGCCTCTAGCAGTAGTACTCCATCCATCACACCCCCCCACTAGCTGAATACTTTCATAGTTTATTTCATGTTCATTTTGTCCTTTTTTTTTTCTGGACATTGATTTGTCTCATAGGTCGAGTTCGGCCTCTAGTAGACGTTAATACAACTTTCTTTCTTCTCTCTCTCTCTCTCTCTCTCTCTCTCTCTCTCTCTCCCTTCCTGCATTTCGCCCCCTCCTTCTCTTCGCTTATCTCTTTCCACCGGCCTTCTCTGTCTTCGCATCACCCACCCTCTGCATTTCGCCCCCCCCTTTCTTTTCGCATCACCCACCCTGCATTTCGCCCCCCCCCCTTTCTCTTCGCTTATCTCTTTCCACCGGCCTTCTCTCTCTTCGCTTCACCCACCCTCTGCATTTCGCTCCCTTCCTGCATTTCGCCCCCCCCCCCCCTTCTCTTCGCTTATCTCTTTTCACCGGCCTTCTCTCTCTTCGCATCACCCACCCTCTGCATTTCGCCCCCCTTTCTTTTCGCATCACCCACCCTGCATTTCGCCCCCCCCTTTCTCTTCGCTTATCTCTTTCCACCGGCCTTCTCTCTCTTCGCTTCACCCACCCTCTGCATTTCGCTCCCTTCTTGCATTTCGCCCCCCCCCCCCCCCCCCCCCCCCCCTTCTCTTCGCTTATCTCTTTCCACCGGCCTTCTCTCTCTTCGCATCACCCACCCTCTGCATTTCGCTGCCCTTCCCCACCCACCCTTGTTCAGGCCCCCAAGGCAGCAACATAACTCTCTCCTGCACCTGTAGCTGAGCATCTTGTAGGTCGCATTTTTTGAGTCTCCCCCAAAGGGGAGAGGGTACCCTTGAGGGGGGACTCCTTCCACCAACAGCCCTCTCCTTTATCAGCAGCAACACATGGAAAGTAAGAAGTCTTTTGCCTCAGTCACCGCTTCACGATTACCGCCCATTCCTCCACCCGTGAGAAAGCCGACACCATGGGAAGCCTACCTCATGCAAGAACTGAAGAAACTCCAGGGAGAATTAGCAGCACTGAAACACGAGACTATCAAGAAAGATGAACAAATCAACGAACTGAAAGTACAAGTGCAAGCCATGAGGACGAAGCAAGAGGAAGCACGAGAAGGACCCATACCTACAACACTACAAACAGAAATGACAAACCATGTTTCAAAGGTAAATTCAGTTAACTCACAAGATTTTGTTAAAGAAGTCATATCAGCGGTCAAAGAAAAGGAACGAATGGAAAGTAACAAAAAGGTAATCAGAGTCGGTGGTCTTCCTCAAGGCTGGGATAGGGCAGACATAGCTCAAGAGCTTCGAGAAGACTACATATTAGATACAGATGTACTTACAGCACAACTGAGCAAAGTAGTCCCCTTCGTGGACTTAGGAGACCCTATCTCTATTATAGTAAAGGGTACACAGGCAAAAGTCTCCTATATGGACAACAATGAGAAAATAGCAGTGATGAAGCAAACAAGGTCTCTCCAAGGGACAAAGGTATGGATAGCTGATGAACTCACCCCGCTACAACTCAAGAACAAATCGGCAGAGCTGAATAAAGTTAAAGAAGCAAGAAAGAATGGCAAATGGGCAATATACAGAGGAGGACAAGCAATCATTAAAGAATTCCGTACCCCACCCCCCTCAAGGGCAAATCCATCCATGGATGAAATATAGCTATTTTTATTTTGAACCTCAATTTCGAACTAGATGCAATAGAACCCATTGTAATTTAAACTCTTAAGAGTCTTAAGAGTTCATTTTGAGTTATTTTTTTTCCAGTTTTATGCCTCTTTGGCATCGATACCCAGAGTGGAATGTAAATGGATGTACCTGATCTGTCCCATAGGTCGGATTCGGCCTCCCGTGGACGTTAATATAACTTTCTTTCTTTCTTCTTTCTCTCTCTCTCCGTCGAAGCTCTCTCTTTCTTGTTTCTCCATCATGTGGCATGCAAATGAAGCATTTGAGTTGCATGCAAGCATTGTATTGACGGGTGACCAGTTTGGCTCTAGGAAATGGCAATGTAGATATTGCAACAAAATCTACACTAGCTCTAGCAGCTGCCTCCTTGCCCATGTACCCTAGTTAGGTGGACATGGCATTGCAGCATGCAAGGTCGTGCAGCAGGATGGTCGAAATATGGTTGCACAATTCTATCTGATGGATGGAGTGATAGAAAGAGGAGGGGCATCATCAATATTCTTGTGGCATGCCCTCTTCGTAGCTACTTTTTGCGGGGCGTTGATACGGGAAAGGGTGGAGCAAAAACCTCGGGGGAGGTAATCTTCCAACACATTCACCACTTTGCACTCATGACTTGTCGGTGCTTACTCGTGTAGGTTGGTTCCACGAATGTGGTGCATGGTTTTTTTTCCTTGGGAAAAAGATCCTTCTATTAGTTAACAAAAAACAGCCACGAAGGGCTAAATACAACCATGAATGACTAGATACAACCTCACCTCCATTTACGGGGCGGTGATCAAAGAATCAAAGGTGGAGGAAGATGTACTTCTCCTCAGGCTGGCCGCTTCATGAGGAGAAGGCAATCTCATACAAGGGGAGGGGGGGAATAACCATAGAGGTGGTCTGTAGTATCAAGTGGGATCACCACCTCTAACTGTGAGAAAAGGGCTATGCCGCCAAAGCTTCGTGCCGCTTCCGCATGTGGTCAGAGCCACCTTGCAACTTCCTCCATTGACTGCAGAGGGTATGAATGATGTCGAGCCAATTGCTCTTGAAGGACTCCGCAGGTGGAGTGTGGGTACCCTTGATGGCTTTGCTGCATCGAGCTCTCCATTTGTGCCAGGCTGCAATGCTACTACAAAACTCCCATCACTGACAACGCATCAAACTGCGCAAGATGGGGCACTTGGTGGAGGTGGAGTTTTCCTCCATTGTGTGGACTCCATGCACCTCTCATTGTATTGACTTGCTCATGGAGGACATGGGCAAGTTGGGATGGGTGAAGGTCATAATGGAAGAAGCGAACTCCATTGTGACATTCTTTACGAAAAAGGTGAAGGCGCTCGCTATCTACCGCGATAATTGCAAGATCGAGTTAAAGAATCCCTCCATGACGCGGTTAGCGAGTAGTGCCCAATGATGGTCAATTTAAGTTCCATTAGCAGCTCATCAACTACAATGATCAAAGGGGACAAGCATTCACTTCCTAGTGCTTGTAGCCGTAGGCTTGCCATCCCCCAAATCTTTTTGTACTTTGAACTTTCTATTACCTAATCTCATGAGTCACGCCTTTTTTTGAGGCTTATGCTCTTTGTATGGTCATTGTAGTTTTGTTTTCAATGAAAATTTTGTTATTGACATCTTTGTCTAGACTCCTAAATTTTAAAAGTATGAAAATATTTTTTTTTGTGTGTTTTTTTAACGTACTTGAAAAATCCGGGTCTTCGGAAACTCGTACCTTAAACGTACTGTATTGTACATAACGTACGTACCTTACAACTATGCATTGCACTTAGTGGGCAGCCTTGTCTAACTTATTTTCCCAAAGTCCCGGATGATGATAATCCTTGCCCAATGATGCATCTAGATGTGTTGCCTGCATACAACTAGTAAATTATTTCTGTCATTTGCGGACCAAACCCCAAACGTTTCATAGTGGCTACAATAAAGTCCCAATGCAGTGTACCAAATGCTTTGGCAATGTCTCTCTGTAGTAACAACACCTCTTGATCAATATATTTGGCATACTCCATTCCCACATAAGCATTACATATATTGTCTATTATTTGTTGTCTAGGAATGAACCCATATTGGGCAGGATGCAATTCTTTGCTAAGCACATTGGCTTTTTTATTGGAGTTCATCTTTGTCACCAATTTGTATAACACTGGCATTAAAGTGATAGGTCTCTAATCAATCAAATTTAGGCATACATTCTTTCTTGGAGCCAATTTCACTGGGCCCTCATGCCAAGAATCAGGCATCCCTCTTTGTAACCATGCAACATTTATCATTGCCGATAAAATGTCTTCCAATTCCTCTCAAAAATATTGAAAAAATTCCATAGTCAATCCATCCCATCCTAGTGACTTCAACTCACCTAGTTTGGTAAGAGCACTTTGCAATTCCATGTTCGTGAAAGGGGATTCCAAATGTGTAGCTTCTTGTTGATTTAAGAATTGGTCACATTTATAAGCATCCTGACTTTCGTTTTCAACTCTGCTCGTGAGAAGTGTCCTGGTGTAGCAAAGACTGATTGGAAATGTGCCACACATTCCCTTTCAAGATCATTTACATTGTTGGTCCACTGACCATCAGTCTTTTGTACACGATGTATACTTTGGTTTTGTCTCTTAGCTTGTAAAGGCTTTTGCCTAGCTCATATTTGCCATTATTTCAATTTCTTTTGATTGTTGGAATCTATCATATATCGTGCATTTAAAAGCTTTTCTTCTTCCTCTTGATTCAGTTGCCTTGTTGGTGCAATGCTTGCTCATCTACTTTGTAGTGGTTTATTTCCTTTCTTTGCCCTTGCGCGCGCGCGCGCGCACACACACACACACACACACACACACACGTGTGTGTGCGGGTGTATAGGTACATGTGTGTTTGTGTGCGTGAATGCCCAAGTTCAGGTCACCAGGGATCAGTTGCTTTCTCATGTTTCATGCATAGTATCCCGGGAAAAGGCACTCGATATGGAACAATGCTTCACAGAGGAAGAATTGCAAGAGGCAGTAAAACAATTGGGCACTTGGAAATCTTGAGATTGGGATTGTTTAATTGTGGAATTCTTCTTGTATTTCTGGGATGATCTCAAACATGCGTTGCTTTTCATGATAAATGATGCTTGGTGTACTTGGAAAATGCCCAAATCATGGAAAGAAGGGCTTGTAAAACTTCTCCCAAAAAAAGCCGATGTGAGACCTTTGCTGATTGGCTGCTGCCAATTACTCTAATGCCCGTAGTATACAAATCGGTCGCTAGAATGTTGGTCAATAGGGTAAAAGGGGTACTTTATGTAGGCTTATACGAGGCACAATATGTTTTTGTCCCGCGTAGACATATAACGGATAACATTTCAAATGCCTTCATTGGGGTTGAATATGCAAAATATACAAAACGAGATGTGCTTATTTTGCAAGTTGACACAGAGAAGGCCTTTGACACAGTGCAATGGGATTTTATTGCAGCGACCATGTGCAAAATGGGCTTTGGAATTAAGATGTCCAATCTTATGTATTGGTTGTATCAAGGCAGTGAGGCATCATGTATTCTTGATGGTGAACTCTCTCACTCGTGGTCTTTGGGTAAGTCCAGGCGTCAAGTCCTTTGAGTGCCTTATTATATGCCATAGCAACTCATCCTCTGCTTCTATATATGGATCATCTTACCTGGCAAGGTGCCCTTCGTGGTCTTCTATTGCCATTTGGCAAGTATTTTTTTTTCTACAAAAAAGTCCTTCAATTAGTTAATGAAAAAACAGCCACAAATGGCTAAGTACAACGATGATGGGCTAGTTACAACCTCGCCTCATATAAGGGCGGGAAACAAGTGATCATAAGGGAAAGAGATGCTTCTCCTTCGACTAGCCGCTCTATGAGGAGAAGGCTATCTCATAAGGAGGGGGAAAGGGGGGGGGGTGTCACCAGGAGGTGAAACTTTTTGCAGTTGTTTTCTTTATTTACATTTCTTTATAAATATATATTTTTCTTTTCTTTCTCTTTGGTTGCTGTTGTTTTTCCCCGGGATCTCTTGGAAGGGCTTGGGCCATTGCAATGTCAGAATGGGTCAGCCAGTGGGACTTTGGACCAGTGGTTGGCTAAGCCTGAGAACTGCACTGAAAGATGAATGACAGTGTCCAGGACATGGCCACTGAATGAGGGCATAGGCCGGTTTACACTAGTAAGTGGCCGCCACCGAAATGTGAATGTATCTTGAATTCTAAGCAAATTCTGAAGTGACCATAGTGGTCAAAGATGGTCAGGACACCAGAAGGAATGCACATGACATCATCCCTAAAATCTAGGGAACTGCTATTTTTGGCAGTGTCGGAATTGAAAAGTGTTCGCGTCAGTTTGTGTGGAATGTCAAGGGGACCAAAAGCTGACAAAGGACTGTTGTGAGAATGTGAACCAGTCAGGAGATTTTTAGCCTGGAAGATTGCATGTGGAAAAGGCTTAAAAATGTGCCAAGTGTCAAATTTTGGTGCATTTTCCTCATTGAGAAGAGGGAAGCGTGGGAATTTGGGAAGAGGAGGCTCATTTGCACCCATCGTGTAGTTTTGTTGCAGGAAAACCAACATTTGTGGTGCACTCCCTTGCCCTACAACTCATGAATTGAGGGTTGAGCTTGCTCCCCACAGCCTCTCTCTCTCTCTTTCTCTCTCTTGCAGACTATGGAAATGCTCTCATCAGATAAAATCAGGTACAGTTGTGTGAATTTCATGCTTATATGCAAAGGTTAGTTGCCTCCTTGAACAGGAAAACAGGTGTAGTTGGTTCCTACACCAAAGCAGGGACGGAAGAGGGTGATAACCTCTTCAATACAATGCTGTTTCAGTGTGCAAAGGCCAAGTTGTATGCATAAGCAAGGTATGCATTTTCGGCTGTGAATGAGCGACGACTGCTGTGAATCGCCTGCGAGCCCCGCTTCTCCCCCCCCCCGCCCGCTGCTTCTCGCCATCGCGCCCCCCTCTCCCCCCCGCCAGTCCGCCTGCATTGCGCCTTCTCTCCCCCGCCTTCTGCCTCACGTCCTCCCCCGCCTCCACTCCCCCGCCTCCCTCCTCGTTTCCGCCTTCTTTCCCCCCGCCTTCTCTTCCTTCGCCACCTTCCCGTTGCCGGCCCAGCCATTCCCCCCGCCGCTTCTTGCTTCCTTCCCCTGTCTTCTTTTCCTCCGCTTCTCTAACCCCCTTCGCCTCCTTCTCCCCCCGCCTCTCTTCTCTCCCCCGCCTCCTCTCCCCCCTCCGCCTTCTCTCTCCTCCCTTTCGTCTCCCCGCTCCGCCTTCTCTCTCCTCCCTTCCTTCTCCCCCTCCTCTCGCCCCTCCGCCGTCTCTCTCCTCCCTTCCGCCTCTCTTCCCTCCCCGCCATAGCCCCCCCCCCCGCCCCGCTCCCGCTATCCTGTAGCCCTCCGCCTCCTTTTTTCCTCGCAGGGCTGTGTCCCTCCCGTTGGTGACCCCGGTTTCTGGCTTTTTCCCTTTGGAGGACTCCATGGAAGCCGCTCCGACTAACCCTGCCGATTCCGGTCTCCGTCTGGAGTTCACAGCTGAAGATCTTCAGTTGTTTGTTTCCACAGTTTCCGCTCTTGAGGCCTCCTCCTTGGTCTGCAAGATAGTGGGTAGCCGTCCGATGCGGAGAGAGCTTCGCGACCTTCTACAAGGCAGCCTTGTTGGCGTGCCCGCCAAGATCGTCAGCGTAGATTTTTTGGGACGTGGCTACTACCAGGTGGATTTCGAGTCCCCACAGGCAGCTCAGATGGTGCTGGCTCGGAGCCCCATTGCCCTCCGCTCATCCCGGGCGTTCCTGGCGCGATGGACTCATGGTTTCGACCCCGCTTCTGACCCGCTAGCAGGCGCGACAGGTTTCCCCGTCACTATCTGCTTTCCTGGACTCCGTAGGGAGTACTTGCCCCTCTTGTCATCCATTGGCAAGGCGTTCGGGCAGGTGGTGGAGACGCCTCAGACAGCGGCTTCAGTGATTGCTCGGGCAACAGGACTCCCGGCCATTCGGGTTGTGGTTCCGTCACCGGAGTCACTCCCGAAGACGATCCTTCTCCCTTGTCTTTCTGGAGGTCATATGATACAGCGCGTGGAGTATTCGGGCCTCCCTGGCCAGTGTTACACATGTCGGGAGATGGGCCATCTCGCACGCGCCTGTCCCCGCAAGGGGACTCATCCTTCACGCTATGCCGCCTCTGGACCCCCTGCAGGAGCCCCGAGGGGTGGCCATCCACTTCAGAGACCGGACATCCCTGGCTCGCCACAGCAGGCGCCATCATCTGACGAGCAGACCCCGGCGGAGGATGCCGCGCAGTCCCAGGAGGCTGGTGGATGGCAGGAGGTTCGCCGGCGGAAACGCTCGGCCCGCAGGGACCGTCGCAGACGCTAGCAGGCAGCACAGGCTGGCGGACAGGCGACTCCGGGTGGCGTACAGGCACCTACCCGCACTTATGCTCCTGTCAGGGTTAGGCGGCCAGCAGGTCCCACCCCGATGGACGAGGATTCAGACTCAGTGCCCGTTGAGGCCGCTGGTGGAGCCTCCCACGTGGAGACCCCGCTCCCGCCTCCCCCCGCGGGGGGCCCCGCCCCCTCCTTGGAGCAGATTCCTGAGGATCCCGGGCCGCACTCTTCGCCCCCCGGCTCCCCTTCCCCCCACCCGGAGAGCACTCCTTCCACCCTCCCCTCTCCCCCCCCCAGCCCCCCCCCCTCCCTCCTCCCCCGGCGGCCCCCCCTGACACCTATCCTCTGGCAGATGCCTCTCCATCGTCTCCTCGCTCTCCCCCCTCCTCGCCGCGAGCCCCCATCCCTCCCTCGGCCTCTCCAGGATACTTCGCCAGACCACCCACTGCCCCGGGGCAGCGCAGCTGGGTAGGCCAGAGCTCAGTCCAGCGGCTGTTCCACCGCCACTCCGGGCCGGTGGAGATGGCGATCCTTGCTTCGCCCGCCACAGAGTTCTCTCCAGCCTCCCTGGGGGGCCCCCGCGAGTGATGGGGCTACCAGTGGATTACGGTTTTTTCAGGTGCCTCCAGCTGGATGCTGGCCCTTTCGAGACACTGGTCGCGCCCTTGCGAGTTTGCGTGGTGTGCCATCCCTCTCGTTCTCCCTCTGTGGTGAGCAGCATGGTGGCTTTCTCCTTTCCTCTCAGTGTTGCCCCAGACACAGCTTGGGATTGCAACTCTGTAGAGGAAGTTTTGCGTGATCAGATACTGGAGTTTTCCCACCACTTCAGTGACTTGGGGCTCACGGACCTATTGCAGACCCGATTACACTCAGCCCGCATGAGCTTGTTTGGTATAGGAGACTGGCGGGCGGATCCGGTCCACACCTCAGTTGAGGCGGTGCTTCTGATTCTCCTGCATGCCGCCTCGAGGGTGCAGCCTACCTTTAGATACATATATGCTGAGGATTGGTCTCACGCCTATGCCCTGGACAGGGCGAAGGCGGAGTGGGGCTGGACACAGAGACAGGTCACCCTCTTTTTGGAGAGACTCCGCACCCGGACAGACAGTGATTATTCTCCCTCCAAGCCGGCGCCCAAGACTCACAGAGTGGAGGGCAGATCATCCGGGCCGGCTGAGAGGGGTGAGCCAGTGGAGGCTGCTTCACTTGCCATAGCTCATCCATGAGGATCCTCTCATGGAACATCCAGAGTCTCGGTGGACATCGCTGCTACATTGGTCGGGGCAGACTTCGTCAGGAGATCCAGAGGGCTCTCGTTGGAGGACCCATAGATATCCTTTTCATCCAGGAGCACCACCTTTCTGCCGGGTGTACCCGCACCTGCGGGAAGATCTTGCCAGGCAGGAGTCACACTTTTTGGTCACCGGCATATGGCTCCCAGGGGAACCAGGGTGGAGTATGCATCTCAGTCAGCGAGCAGCTTCTATCCAAGGTTGTGGACTCTGGCATTCTGGTCCAGGGTCGTGCGCAGTGGATCATCCTTCGGGTTGGGGAAGACCGCATTGGCTTCCTCAACTTCTACGCCCCTAATGGGGCGACCGGGAGAGCCGAGTTCTGGAGCACCATTAGGCAGTCCCTCCCCTTGGCAGACCACTGGTGCATCGGAGGGGATTGCAACATGCTGGAGGATGCAGACGACAGGATGGGGGGCAGCCAGGAGACCATTCATGGGCCGGAGCTCGCTGCCTGGGAGGAACTAGTGCTACAGGTGAGAGGCCAGGATCCGTGGACTCTCCCGGAGTTTGGCAGGTTGCAGGGGAGTCTATCTTTCTCGCGCTCGGATAGACGGGCCACAGGAGTTAACCTTTCCTGCATCGACAGGTTTTACATTGATGAGTGGGCCTGTGATAGAGGTGGCACAGTGGGCATACTTGCAGGCTCCTCGTTTTCAGACCACTTTCCAGTGCTTCTCCAGATCGAGGACCCCACGAGAGGAGAGCAGGGCCAGAGCGTCCGGATTCCAGATTGTCTCATAGAGGAGCCCGAGATTGCGATCAGAGTTGAGCAGGCCTGGCAGGAGCTGCAGTTCAGGAGAGGATCGGCAGCCAGCGATCTTGCCAGTGGCTTGCAGGAGATCAGCCAGATGCTCAGACAGGCTGCCTTGGACCGGCTGGAGGCCTTCAGAGAGCAGGAGAGGAGCCTACGGAGGAGTCTAGCGTCCCTCCAGAGACTCCAGGAGAGGGATCCTACGAGCCCTTGGATCTCAGAGCAGATGGAGACAGCTCGCACTGAGATCAGATCCATCGAGGAGAGGAGGGTGGAGTTCCGATTCCATGCTCGGGCGTCTTTTTGGACACAGGCTGGAGACAGAGTGACTCGAGATTTCTTTGAGGCGACAGGGCCTCGCTTCAGACGAGAGGGTCTCAGGCGTCTTCGGCAGGCTGATGGCCAGGTTGTGGTGGATCCCCCCAGGGTTCGGGCTATAGCCACAGATTTTTACAGGGATCTTCTCTCTGCTGAGCCAGCAGAGGACAGGGTGAGAGAGGCTCGGGAGGCAGTCTGGAGCTTCACGAGACCGGTTGTGCCGGCCCATTTGCAGCACTCCCTTCTCTCCCCCTTCTCGGATACGGAACTGGAGGAGGCTCTTCAGGCATTACCTAGGGGCAAATGCCCTGGAGAGGACGGTCTTTCGGTGGCTTTCTTCCAGAGGTACTGGGGCCTCTTACATAGGGGCTTCAGAGTGGCATTCCAGGAGATTATGGAGTCAGGAGTCATGCCGGACAGCATGGCAGAGGGGTTGATCCACTTGATCCCCAAAGAGGGAGGAGACAGACTGGAGATTAGACAGTGGCGACCGATCACCTTGCTAGGCACGGCCTACAAGGTCCTAGCTAAGGCGATCAGCAGGCGGCTTCAGCCTCACCTTCCGGACATCATCCACTCCACGCAGACAGGCTTCATCCAGGATAGGAGCATTCTGGATAACATTTTCTCTTTCTGGGAGGCTACGGCTCTGGCTAGATTTCGACAGGAGGATCTATCAGTGCTCCTTCTCGACTTCGAGAAGGCATATGATCGGGTGGACTGGGCCTTCCTGGAAGGCACTATGGAGAGGATGGGCTTCCCCCCTCAGTGGATCCGTGGGGTCTCTGCACTCTACACATCGGCTCATAGCCAGGTGCTGATACAGGGCGTGCGCGGAGAGAGGTTCCAGCTCTCGCGCTCGGTGCGGCAGGGGTGCCCCTTGGCGCCCTTTCTTTTTCTTTTTGTGGCGGAGGCCATGAGCACTTTTTTGACGGCACAGGATACAGGTTTGCGGGGCCTCCAGCTTCCCATCCGCACCTCGGAGGAGCTCCTAGACTCGGAGTTTGCGGATGACACTGCTGTCTATCTTCAGGGGGGTGAGGAGAACCTCCGCCGCTTCGCCTTAGCCATGGACAGGTTTTGCAGAGCTTCGGGCGCTTTGATCAACTGGCACAAGTCGTGTGGGTTGTGGGTCAGCTCTATGCCCCCCCCCGACTTGGAGGCCAGTTGACGGTTTTCAGTGGCTGCCCCCCCGGCACTACAGTGCGTTATTTGGGATGCTATGTGGGCATTGACATATCTCCGGAGCAGCAGATAGCCCCCCTTCTTCTGAGCATTCGGAAGAAGCTTCTGTATTGGAGTACCGCTCGTTTATCTCTAGCTGGCCGAGTAGTTGTGGCCAACCAGGTTCTGCTCGCTACTATGTGGTACATCACTTCTTGCTGGGCCTTCTCTCGGGCGTGCATTGGCCAGGTGCAGAGGCTCATCAGGAACTTTCTTTGGTCCGGTGGCGACGGGCGGCCCGCCAGGGCCAAGGTGGCATGGGCGGTGATCACTCAGCCGAGGGAGAGAGGCGGCCTGGGCATTGTTGATCCTATTTGCCAAAGCCGAGCATTGCTTGGCAAGCTGGTAGTTCGTGGCCTCCTGCCAGGCGCTGAGCCGTGGAAGGAGTTTCTTGTTTCCAGGATGCTCAGCCGCACCCCTTTTCTTAGCGGCCCCTGGACCCCCAGCATCAGGTGGATCTTTACAGAGCAGCGATCCAGAGGAGTGGGCCTTGGCTTCGAGGAGCGTTTTGCAGCTAGCCTTATGAGGGCCTGGTCGCATCTGAGGCCGTCACTCTTCCAGACTCCCCCGGGCACCGATGAGGAGCGCCTGAGGCAGCCTTTGATCTGGAACCCCTTGATTCGTCTCCCCAGTGGCCATATGGTTGGATCGCGGTCTCACGTGTCGTGGGGCCCGCTGAGCTCTGGCCCAGCCCAGTCCCTAGACGACTGGATAGGTTTTCAGCAGCTGCCTCTAGAGGCTCAGGAGAGGAGACTCAGTGGGATGAGGGGCAGAGAGTTGATGAGACAGGACATTGAGGCGGCCATCCCCCGGGAGTGGCGGACCCCAGTACAGGACCCTCCACCTCCACAGTGGATGGGTGTCTTTACTCGGCATGAGATCCTTCTAGCGGTCTGCGGCACAGCGGAGAGAGTCGCCCCACTCACTTTCGAGGTGGGAGAGGGTGGCCAGCTTCAGAGGACACGACTAGATTTGGATGGGTTCCAGGGATGTATTCTTCAGAGGGTGCGGGTGGTCGGCTTTCATCAGAGACAGTGGCATGTAGACCCCTCACCGGCCTCGATAGGGGAGGACTGTTCTTGGAGATTATGGGCTTGGGACAGCAGGCCTCTTATTCTGCCTTCAGTGGGATCCAGGTGAGTGGTTCTGGCGAGATCCCTACTTGGCCCCTACCAGCCCAGGCATTCCCTTTTTTCAGTACACAGCGAGGCTGGGGCGGCGGATTCAGAGACACAGGATAGCGAGCACCCCGGCGGCGGCCGAGCATTGGCGGCGACAGGGGCTCTCCCCTGCCTTTCTTAGGGACTTCTGGCAGCGCCTTTGGACCAGCTTCGGGCCCCGGAAGGTGACGCTGTTTCTCTGGCTCACAGCGCATAGAGGACTGGCTGTGGGGGCTTGGCTAGCTTTCGGCAGTCACCCAGGGTCCTGCCCTCGGTGCGGCCATGCACAGGAGTCGCAGCGGCACTGCTTATGGGATTGCCCACAGGCACAGCAGGTCTGGCAGCGCGCTCTCAGGATGGTTTTTGCAGGCTCACCAGGTGAGATGCTGGTGACGTGGGGTGCGGTGGCTTGGGCCACGGACAGCGGCCCGGCCCTTGGATATGAGGACGTCCCTGGCAGTGCGACCATCCAGGTCTCTGACAGGGTGATGGTGGTGGTTCCGACGCCAGATTGCCCCTCAGGAGGGGGTCGGGCACAGATGGGAGTTGATCAGCAGCATGACGGCTTGGCACATTTGGAGAGCCCGATGCACGGAGGCCATTGACCGCTAGGCGACTCCACCGGCGGAGGTCATACAGGCCCTCTGGGTGGACATCATTCATACCTTGAGAGGACACTGGGGGAAACTCCAGGGCGACTCGGACCGCATGAGAGGGCGCCGCAAGGCTTTCCTCCGCACTTGGCAGCCTGGCCCTTTCCTCACCGCGAGGGGCGAGGATGTCACTTGGCACTACAGGCCTCCAGTTTGGCTTTTCTCACCTCCCACATGTACTATTAGGTAGCCCCCCCCCAGAGAGCGGCCAGCCACGGGGGTGGAGCTCAGGAGTTCACTGTGTTTTTATCCCTCCTTGCGAGGTGAGCTTTGTAGCCTTATGGCGTTTTCTCATTAACTAATAGAAGGATCTTTTTTCCGGAAAAAAAAAAAAAAACAATGCTGTTTCAGCACTGTTTAGGTGCTGTTTTTGGGCTCTAATGTTGCCCGGTTGATGCCAAAATGCAATAGGACTTTGCTAAAGTCCTCCAGGACAATACAAGGGTTATTTTGGGCTGAAAACAGAGCTGAAAACAGGTCTGTGCAGAAAATTACAGCAAGCTGAATTGTGATGTTTTGGACTCCATTGGGTAGCCTGATGCCTATGGAAGTGAGCCTGTCAGTTGGGACTCATTCTGAGATGTTATGGAACAGTTTTAGTGCAGTTATGCTGGCAAATTACTCCCAGAATTTGTAAAACTCAGCTGATGCAAGTAGAGTGCTTTGTTGCACTTGTGCTTTGTAATTTCCAACCTTTTAATAATAAAGAAATACCGCAAGGGGCGCCGGACTTCGGGGCCAATGTGTTGTTGAGCGAGGGAGCGAGGATTCTGTGATTGTGTGTCTGAGTAAGTCCAGGTTATTTGTGAATGAATTACCGCTTTATGTGTCCATAGACCGGTTTCATGGTTCCATTGCCGGGATAGGGTTCTCTTTTCTGCAAGAGCCCGGACACGGATTGGATTGGGTGAACAGGAGACACACATAGTGAGGTACAACTGATTACAGGTGAGAAAGAGTACGGTCTCTTTCTTTGGATACAGGTTCCCTTAAACTTTCAGTTGACAGTATGACAGACAAAGGGAAAGGCAAGCTCCCTGCCAAAGAGAGTTCCTCTTCCCTCGCAGACAGCGTATAGAGGTGACAGGTGCCCAGGTGTCAGCCTCTGCTCGGACGGAGCCAGTAGTACAGCCAACCTTGTTAGAGGAAGAACAGGAACAGGAGGATTTGTTTCAGGCACAGCTTCTTAGCATGCTTGGAACTTTTCAGCAGCTAGTTAAGAATCCCAGAATGAAGAAATTTTTGCAGTCACGTACAGGGGATTCCCAAGTTGAAGCATCCCAGCATGCAATAGAGAGGGCACAAGAACAGTTGCAAATGAGGGTAGAGCATGTTGAGCAGGCACCTGTGATACTAGCTGATCCAGTGCAACATGTTACCCAGGCACAGGTACAGGCATTTAATGGCCAGGGCAGTAATGTGCAAAGGGTCATGCCAACCATTCCTCCATTCATTGCTTCCCAGCCTGGCTATTTTGGTGGTGGGTCTGTTTTCCAGGCCATGGCTAGGCCGCCCACAGTTTTGCCAGGACTGATGTCAAGAGGGTCACCAGGAATGATGCCTATGGAAGCTGTGAACCCTCTTTATGCCAATATAGGTGTGCAGCCCGGATTTCAAACTTATTTTAGTCCAGCTTTGGGGCCCGCAGCACCTGTCAGTGTGGCTGAATTTCCTCAACCTAGTGGACAAAGAGCAGTAAGGACTGATGCAGAAAAGGTGCAAAAGGATTACAAAGAAGGAGGTCAAGCAGTAAAGTTTGAGACTTTGAGTGGGATGCAGGACAAATTGAAAGCGCTGACTTTTATTCAGCAATTTGATGCAGCATACACTGGGGGTAACTTTACAGAGTCTTCTATGGTGCGGAAGGCTGCTACTTTCTTGAAAGGTAATGCATTGCAGTGGTGGACCTCACTGTTGATGCAAGGACATGCACTTGCTACATGGGTCCAATTCAAGCAGCAGTTCTCTTTTGCATGGCTGACAAACACCTTCGAAGTGGATGTGATGACAGCATGGCACAAACTGGATGCAGCTAATTGTGCAAATTTGGAAGAGTACAATAAGAAGTTTTGGGATGCACTCTTGCCAGTAACTTCTTACAGGACAGTGCCATTGTCAGAGAAAATAGAGAAGTATTGCTGTGGTTTGCCCAAAGAAATCAAGGATTATTGCATTAAGACCAATGTTTCTAATATGACTCAGCTCATTGAGAATGCAAACATGGCTAATGCATTGCTACAAGGAGGTTCACGTGGCTTTAAGAGCAGAGTGAAGAAGGACCCTCAAGACAAAGGACAGAAGAGGCCACTGTATGGCAAGTCATTTGAAGAGAGAAAGGCATTGATGCAAGTTGGGAAATGTTTCATCTGTGAACAGAAAGGGCATATGGCTGCAAAATGTCCACAACAGCCAGCAAAAGATGCGGAGGATAAACAAGGGCCACCCAAGAAGAAGACAATGCCGAGTGCAGGATTGATACCTGACATGGTTGGTGACCAGCCATGTGATGATGCGACAGAATTGTGCAGAGCATGGGGTAAAATCAGAGATGCTACAGTGCTGATTTTCTTTGACCCTGGTGCTCGAGCCAACTTTATTTCACCAGCATTGGCAGCCAAGTTGGGAATTCGTGCTGAAGAGATGGGACCAGTTGGACAGGCTGATTTGGCATGCCCTGGGCATTCAGTTCCTGTCACTCCTATACCTGGCAAACTTCGCATGCATATACAGAGTTATGTCGACACATAGGAGTTTCTTATCATGCCCTTGGAAGCATGCGATGTCCTATTGGGAATTCCATGGTGTCATAGGAAACATGCAGTGTTGGATGCTTTCAACAGGAAAATCACAATTGTACATAGGGACAAGACTCATGTTCTGGATGTGAAGCTAAAAGGAGAGTCTGTCCCAGTTATTTCTGCTTTTTGAACCTGAATTTTGAATGACCTGTACATTTGTATTATATGTTTGGCAATGTACAGTTTTGACGTCTGTTGTCAATGACTTAATCAATGAATGAACTTTCAGTGTTTTGAAGTTGTATCTGTTACGCTTCAAATGAATGATTTACATGTTGTGACACTAATAGTACAAGATATATGCTATCGCCCTGTGTTGCATCCGGAAACATGTATTTGAAAGGCTTGAACCTGCGATGGCACAAATGGTAGTGGGGAATCCCTATCATTGCCCCGTGTCATCCGTTGGCAGGAGATACATGCGATGACACTAATCACCTGCGGAGTCTTGTGATCGTCCTGTGTCATCCGTTTGCATGTGGACTTGCAATCGAGGTCGCTTGCTTCTTTCAAGAGGGGGGTATGTCACCAGGAGGTGAAACTTTTTGCAGTTGTTTTCTTTATTTACATTTCTTTATAAATATATATTTTTCTTTTCTTTCTCTTTGGTTGCTGTTGTTTTTCCCCGGGATCTCTTGGAAGGGCTTGGGCCATTGCAATGTCAGAATGGGTCAGCCAGTGGGACTTTGGACCAGTGGTTGGCTAAGCCTGAGAACTGCACTGAAAGATGAATGACAGTGTCCAGGACATGGCCACTGAATGAGGGCATAGGCCGGTTTACACTAGTAAGTGGCCGCCACCGAAATGTGAATGTATCTTGAATTCTAAGCAAATTCTGAAGTGACCATAGTGGTCAAAGATGGTCAGGAGACCAGAAGGAATGCACATGACATCATCCCTAAAATCTAGGGAATTGCTATTTTTGGCAGTGTCGGAATTGAAAAGTGTTCACGTCAGTTTGTGTGGAATGTCAAGGGGACCAAAAGATGACAAAGGACTGTTGTGAGAATGTGAACCAGTCAGGAGATTTTTAGCCTGGAAGATTGCATGTGGAAAAGGCTTAAAAATGTGCCAAGTGTCAAATTTTGGTGCTTTTTCCTCATTGAGAAGAGGGAAGCGTGGGAATTTGGGAAGAGGAGGCTCATTTGCAGCCATCGTGTAGTTTTGTTGCAGGAAAACCAACATTTGTGGTGCACTCCCTTGCCCTACAACTCATGAATTGAGGGTTGAGCTTGCTCCCCACAGCCTCTCTCTCTCTTTCTCTCTCTTGCAGACTATGGAAATGCTCTCATCAGATAAAATCAGGTACAGTTGTGTGAATTTCATGCTTATATGCAAAGGTTAGTTGCCTCCTTGAACAGGAACAGGTGTAGTTGGTTTCTACACCAAAGCAGGGACGGAAGAGGGTGATAACCTCTTCAATACAATGCTGTTTCAGCACTGTTTAGGTGCTGTTTTTGGGCTCTAATGTTGCCCGGTTGATGCCAAAATGCAGTAGGATATGCTAAAGTCCTCCAGGACAGTACAAGGGTTATTTTGGGCTGAAAACAGAGCTGAAAACAGGTCTGTGCAGAAAATTACAGCAAGCTGAATTGTGATGTTTTGGACTCCATTGGGTAGCCTGATGCCTATGGAAGTGAGCCTGTCAGTTGGGACTCATTGTGAGATGTTATGGAACAGTTTTAGTGCAGTTATGCTGGCAAATTACTCCCAGAATTTGTAAAACTCAGCTGATGCAAGTAGAGTGCTTTGTTGCACTTGTGCTTTGTAATTTCCAACCTTTTAATAATAAAGAAATACCGCAAGGGGCGCCGGACTTCGGGGCCAATGTGTTGTTGAGCGAGGGAGCGAGGATTCTGTGATTGTGTGTCTGAGTAAGTCCAGGTTATTTGTGAATGAATTACCGCTTTATGTGTCCATAGACCGGTTTCGGGGGGGGGGGGGGGGGAGGTTGTGAATGATATTAAGCCATATGCTTTTGATGGTCTTAGCTGGCGGAGTGTGTATACCCTCGATGGCCTCACTGCATCTAGCACGCCAAATGTGCTAGGTTGCTATGCTACTGTAAATCTCCCATCCCTGGCATGAGCCTGGTTGCCGATCACTTGTCGGTGGGGCTATGACTAGTACTGTTGCAATACGATGGTGGGAGACCTGCAGGGCTAGTCCTCCCCATAGTAGTAGGGGAACCTTGTTTCCCCCCTTGGGGAAGGGTGGAATGCGTTCCCCCCTAGCCAACAAGAAGGGAACGGGTGGAAATGGCACTCAGGAACGTGCAGGTGGTGGAACGGCCGTGGATCGCCAGGGAACGATCGTGGAACGCCGGGCGGAACGTTAGGCTGCTGTTCCCTCACGTGGGAACGATGACATGGCTTAAAAAAAAACAAAATGCCCATTCTTCTTTGCCCACCGGTTCGCCCGTACTTGCAGGCTGCCCGAAGTACTTTCAAGTTTCGCCGCCTGTAGTATTGTCGTCGCCCGCGACCTGCGTACTGCTGTCGACTGCGTGTGTCCATACTGCGTATTGTTGCCAACTGCAGTATTGTCGCCGCCTAGTGCTCGTACTACGTACTGCTATGTACCATCCTCCAAGCAATGCATCTAGCCGACTTGCACAGTGCAACTGCAGTCAGTCGTGACTCTTGAGTCGCCCGAGCCTCCAGGCCCCCGCCCTTGCAAGTTGCTGTGTGGTGACACACTATAGTCTACAAACATACGACACTCAGGCTTAAGCACCATGCCTAGTACCAGCCTGCAAGCAGCAACAATGCACACTGCAACCTGCGTGGGCCTTGTGCAACAGAGTGATCAAGATTCAAGTTTACATCTTTACAAGGCAAGGCAACAAGCTTTTCTCTTTCTTCTCTCCCTCTTTCTCTGTTTGAAGTTTGAACTTTTGGTCTTTTAAAAATTACCTATGTCACTGTTCAAACTTCAGTCTGGACTGCACAGTCTCTCCCCATTAAACAATAGATAGAAGGACTTTGAAAGTCTATTCAACTTTTTGCCTGAATTTGCAAAAATCATGGCTTACTCGGGTTCAAAGCGATCAGCTTTGAATGCTACTTGGTGGGACGAAGTTGAAAGGCTAGAAAGGTATTCATCAAAGGGAGGTGCAAGACGATGGAAATGCAAGCAATGTAACAGAGAGAAGTCAGGAGGAGCAAACCGTGTGAGAGCACATCTATGCCATGTAAACAATGAAAAAGCACAAGTGAACAAATGCCCAGGGACAACACCTGAAATGCGTAGAGAGCTTTTGGCAAAGTACCCAAGTGAAGAGGAGAAAGCATGTGCACGAAAGATCTGATCAGTGTTAGTATCTAGCCATGCAAATTGTGTGGTGCATTAATTTGGTTATATAAATGAGCATTGTATGTTAAGATTTATTGTCATTTCTAGGAATTATCTAGGTCGTTCCCTGTTTTCGTACCCCCTCGTTCCGGTTCCCCCTTTTTCCTGTTCGCGTTCCCCCTTTTTCCTGTTCGCGTTCCCTTGGTGGTGCTTTCATTCGGTTCCCGTTCCCGTTTCGTTGCTACTATGGTCCTCCCCCATCTTCCTCATAAGTCCTGACCACTCTAGCCTTGGTTGTCCAATCGAGAGTACCCCAAGTGATGATCCGGGTTGATGCCCTGTCCATTGCAAAGATGCGGAGAATCCTTGCCAAATCTACTGAGCCTTCGGGTAATCCGAAAGGCAATGTCGCTGAGGCTCCTAGGGGTGACTCCACCGCAGGCAAGTTGCTGACCGATCTCCAACTGACAGCCAAGTACCAACCGCGAAACTTCTGTGTGCCATCAGTCAAAGAAAGAGAGTGATCTTCCTTGGCCGAAAACTGTCCCAAAGCCTCTTCCAGAAATCTGAAAGGAAGTCCTGTGATAGGCCCTGAGATTGCCAGTGCACTGCTACTGCCGGTGTGCCATCTATCTCAGGCATCTGGATCCTGCGGCTAAGCCACGTTGTATATGCAAAGAAGGGGGCATCCAGAGTCTCCTCCTGATCTACGGGATCATGCCAAGTACTCTCTCGAGTCCCACTGTAGCCGCGTGAGAGGTCGGCACTGCCAAATCCATAGCCACCATAGTCTCTCCCCGGCCTCCTTGGCCGGTGCTGGATCTATGTGCCATTCCTGTTTCCGAAAACCGATCACCCTCACCCTCTGCAAGGTGCAGCCTCTGAAATCCTCCAAGGGAAGCTCTGATCTCTGTAGTTTGCCCTAGGATCCCATTGAAAAAGTGAGCTCGGTGGACCGCCACAAGGATATCGTGTCTGGTAAACACTCCTAACTACACAGGGGGAGTCGGGTCTGGAATGGGCATCAGCCACTCCTAAGGGATAGCTCAGTCAATGTCGATGCTGAGCCTATCTCGACCCAGAATCCTTGTCAAGCCTCTCTCCTCCTCCAAGGGTAATTGCCTGTATGCTATCCAATCTCCAAGAGACCTGGCTGGTCCTGTGCTCAAGGCTCCCCAAGATACATGCGGCCGGGCCCCCAACATGTGGCCACTGGGTAAACGGATCAAGGAGTTTCAGACCAAAGGTTGCCGGAGTCTTTCCTCTGAGGCAACTAGAACAATCTGTCTGAGGGCAGGCTTTAGATGATCCCAAGCCCAAAGTAAGCTGGTTGCAAATCTGTCCTCAAAAGGTGGGCTAAAGCGGGTCTCTCATCTCCGTGAAGATCCATCGGGTACTCTATGGCCACGGGCCCCCAAGGCTTGGAGTGCGGGTTGAAATCCGGGCCAATAAGAAATCCTTTTAGGGCTCACCACTGGGAAGGAGTCCTTTGACAATCAGCTTGCCCAATAAGGCACGACTCTGAATAGCTGGATCAATGAGACCAATCCCCCCTCTGCTACGTGGCTGAATGATCACTCGCCATGCCACCTTGGCCTTGGCTGGCCTCCCATCATTTCCAGCCCATAAGAAGTTCTAGATCAATCGTTGAACCTGGCCAATGCATGCCCGAGAAAAGGCCCAGCATGAAGTGATGTACTACATGGTGGCTAACAGTACCTGGTTTGCCACCACCACTATGCCTACTAGGGAGACTCTCGCCGAGCCCCAGTATCAAAGCTTCTTCCGAATACTCAGAAGAAGCGGGGCGAGTTGTTGCTGGGGAGAGAGATCAATGCCAACCTGGCAACCGAGATAACGAATTGGAGTTCCCCTCGGGATCTATTGAAAATCCTTAATTGACCGATCGCCAAGTCGGGGTGGGTGCTAAGCCTACCCAAAAGCCACACAACTTATGCAGGTTGATCTGTGGTCGTGAAGCACGGCAGAAAACCTCAATCACCTCCGCAAATCTCTGTAGATTCCTCACATCTCTTGCAAGGGAAGGTGCTGTGTCATCTGCAAACTCTGAGCCCAACAGCTCATCCTGTGTACGGAGGGGAAGCCGCAATCCCTGAAGCCCGGTCTCCTGGGTGGAGAGGAAACTACTCACGGCTTCGGCGACGAATAGGAAGAGGTTAGGTGCCAAAGGACAGCCTTGTCGAACTGAGCGAGAGAGGGGGAATCTGTCGTCAAAACGGGGTCCTTGAATGAGAACCTGGTTGTGTGAGGCTGAGTAAAGTCTTGAGACTCCACGAATCCACTCTATGGGGAATCCCATGCGGCTCATAATGCGCTCCAAAAAGCTCCAATCCACCCTAAATAAGCTTTCTCAAAGTCTAGGTGTAGCACAATGAGGTCCTGTTGCCGCATCCTGGCCGAAGCTATGGCCTCGTAGAAGGTGAAGATGTCCAGAATGCTCCGATCCTGACCAAAGTTGGTCTGAGTGTCGTAGATCAAGTCTGGGAGAAAAGGTTGTAATCTTTTGCTGATGGCCTTAGCCAAGATCTTATAGTCCGTCCCTAGAAGAGTGATGGGTCTCCACTACTTTATCTCCAGTCTGTCACCACCCTCCTTGGGAATCAAGAGGATCAAGTCCTTTGAGAGCCTCTCTGGCATAACACCCGTGATCATAATCTCATTGAATGCAGCTTGAAGGCCACCTTCCATGAGGTCCCAATGGCGAAGAAAAAAGGAGACTCGAAGCCCGTCCGCCCCTTGGCATTTTCCCCTGGGAAGTGCCGTCATTGCCTCCGCCAACTCCTTTGCAGTAAAAGTGTCAATAAGAATGACCTAAGAGAGGGGAGATCACCTCCTTTGTATGCCGCTAGACCCAAGCTCTATGTCCAAGTTCTCGCGCGTGTCCACCACCTGTGGAAAAACTGTGGCACCAGTGAGGAGGGATCGAAAAAAGCCTGTGGTGATGGCTCTCACTTGGGGGGGCAGGGGGGCGGGGGGGCGTTGGGCGGTTCTGAAACAATACTTCCATTGTGGCCACGCAACTTGTGAATACCGTCTCTCCTCTCCTGTGGGGGCCGGCTATCTCAAAGAAATCCCCTTTGACTGTATCGCTTACTTGAGTCCATAAAGAGGCCTTGGCATGATACTTGTACTCCACCCTCCTCTTCACTATGGATCTAATCTCTGTGCAAGCGGCAACAAGTTGACTCTCGATCCACTGGCTATCCGGGGACCTCTCCTGAAGCCAGTGTAGAGAGGAAGACTCCTTCGTAAACTCCTCTCTTGCTCTCGGAAACCCTTTAACTGGCTCTGGGTTGCCTCTTGCAACAAGAAACTATTGATCTCCCCTAAGCCCTTGCCACTGTGCACGTAGTAGAGCCTGAAAGAAAATCCAAACCCGCCCATATCTGCTCTATCCTACTGCAAATCTCTGGGTCTTGAATGAGGCTATCCGGGATCCTCGAGCTCATCTGTGTGTCATGCCTCCAGGGGTCCTCTAAGGACAGAATAACTGTTGGAAATAAGTGCTCACTAGGAGTACTTTTAGTCTTGCTCATCTCAGTGTATGCCACGTGGCACCTCTATAATTGTCCCATAAGTCACTCTACTCTATCTTGTACTTCTCACCTATATATTGTGGGTGTCACATCAATGAAAGTATCAATCTTGTGTCTTGTCTACACACATCTCAAGGTAACTCTTTGTCTTTCATTTTTGTTCTTGTTTCATTTCTAGTCTGCTCTAGCTTTCATATTTTATACATGGTATCAGAGCATTGGTTTTAGGGTTTCCCTGTTTTTTTCCTATGAGCTTTCGCCATTCTCTCCAAGCTGTCCCACTCAATTCAGCGCAGCCCATGTGTTGCCCGCCAAGCCGCCGCCTAGCTGCATCTGTTGCCCTGCGTAGACCTGCACATGCTATCCAGCGTTGAGCTACACTTGTTGTGTAGCGTTGACTTGCATTTGTTGTCCAACGTCGCCTCTTATTGCTGCACGTGCTGCCCTCGCCAGATTCACAGCATTGGGACATAACTCGACCTGCTGCTGTAGCAACCCGTCAGCCTGAACTTGCTGTCCGCCCTGTTCAGGCTCATACAGCCCACTGTACTGTTGGTGCTTTGGCTGCCTTCTTCATCAACTCAAGGGTGCGCATCATCTAGAAGCAGCTGCAGATCGACTTTCCTCCTGTTAACGAGCTATTTGCTGCATTCAGTTCTGCCATTGTTTCCTCTTGAAGAGTCTACAAGGTACTGTGCATTGTATCCTTCAGTTTGCTGGTCAGTCCTTTTCTTATCCTCATATCTGCAAACTGCGAGTTCCTCATGCTTCGATGGGCTGTCACATGCTATGGCCTTGACAAGTGGTGAGAGAGCCGGCTTCTAAAAACAATTTGGATCTCTTCTTTCATTCATTTCTGCAATCTTGTAAGGGAATAGACACTGCCCTTGCATTTTAGCAAGAGGTAAGACCTTCCCACATGGCCTCTTCTACTCATTCTCTCATGTCTATCGACAAATTCAATGGGTCCAACTTTCATACTTGGCAAATCAAAATCAAGTGCCATCTTATGAAAGAAAGTCTTTGGGATGTTGTTCACCATGCTGCTCCCGAAGATTCCGACATTGAGCAAGTTATCACTTATGCTCCCACTGCCAAGAATGACAAAGCCTATGCTATCATCTTGCTCGGTCTTGGAGATGATTACATTCATCACATCTCCGACATACAGTCTGCTTCTCGAGCATGGATCACTTTGGATACCCTTTTTGGACCCCGCTCTAAAAACTCGAAGATTGCACTTATGATCTCATTCTTTGATCTATATATGCAGGAGGGAGCTACTATAGCCTCTCATGTCAATTATTTTCGCAGTCTTATGGTTCAGCTTGCATCAGTGAAGTCTCCCATCTCCGAAAATATTACTATTCCTGTGCTTCTCAAAAGCTTACCTGACACCTATGCTACTCTTGTCACTACCTTCAAGTATCACAATAATCCTACTCTTGAAGGTATCATCAATGCTCTCCAAGAAGAGGAAAGAACAAAACAACAAAAGGTAACTGACACTGCATTTTTAGCAAAGAAAGGAGGTTCTAAGGTAAGAAAGCCTTGCACCCATTGTGGAAAAACTAATCATATGGAGAAGGACTGCTTCAAGGCCCATCCATGCACCATTTGTGGCCGTGATAATCACTGGGAGAAGGACTGCTATTCTAAAACCTCTACATCAGCCCCTGCATCTACCTCAGCCCATGTTGTTGCAGCATCTACATCAGCAGATCTTGCTGTTCATTCCTCACATGATGAGGAGTGGGCTTTCTGATTACTTCACCTTTCTTGTCTACCACTTTGACCACCGATGATGTAGGTCAAGGGGTTCTAGTGTCTTACTCATTATGCTTTTTGACCTCTCTCTTGTCCCTACCCAAGAGGCACAGATTGCCCTTGAGGAGGGGATGTCTTCAAGGTCCATCTGTTTGTCTACAGTTAGTCTTCTGTCTATCTAGTCTTGTCTGTCTGTCTATTTGTTGTCTGTCTATCTGTCTATCAATCTGACTGTGTCTTGTTTTAGATCCATCTTGTCCCTATCCTTGTGGACCCATATGAGGATATCACTTGAGGAGGGGTGTCTCAGGATCTTTGTCTGTCATGTCTTCTGTCTTGTCTCTCAGTCTATAGGTCTTTATGTCTGTCTTCTAGTCTTGTCTTTCTGTCTTCCTCCTAGTGTCCACTTAAGGAGGGTGTTGGAAATAAGTGCTCACTAGGAGTACTTTTAGTCTTGGTCATCTCAGTGTATGCCACGTGGCACCTCTATAATTGTCCCATAAGTCACTCTACTCTATCTTGTACTTCTCACCTATATATTGTGGGTGTCACATCAATGAAAGTATCAATCTTGTGTCTTGTCTACACTCATCTCAAGGTAACTCTTTGTCTTTCATTTTTGTTCTTGTTTCATTTCTAGTCTGCTCTAGCTTTCATATTTTCTACAATAACCGGGGCGTGGCCTGAAAATATAGTGCTCTCCAAAGTACCAATCATACCCCCTTGGCTGCAAGCCCACTCATCCACGTAACATCTGTCGAGTCTGGAGAGGTTGGGGTCGGTGCTCCTATCCGATCTCCAAAAGCGAAGGCTCCTAGGGCTATGCCCAAACTCTGGAAGATGCCATGGATCTTGTCCCGTGTGACTGCAAGAACCATCTCCTCCCAGGCTCAGTACTCTGATCCTGAAACTGTGGCCGTGCCACCCCCTAGTTTGTCCTCTGCTGCCTCCATCATGTTGAAGTCTCCACCCAAGCACCAAAAGTTAGCCTGCAAGCCCAGCGGGGCGTGCCGTGACACACTCAACCATGTGTCCAAGAGAAAAAGATATAGAGAGAGAGGGGGGAGAGAGAAGGGAATAGGGATCTTGCACAGTACACCACATTGAGCGGGGAACATGCCCCGCCCCCTTTTAGGAATTTATTCAGGAACAATCCATGGGCACGTTGGCCAGGATCAATACAATCAATGAATACCAAACAAACAGATATGCCGATGTAGGATATCCAAGTCGATCTCGATGTCGAGACACGAGATCTTTGATGCCGTGCATACCACAGGGATGACCTACAAGTATTTCTTACCGGGCTAGTACCAATGCAAATCCAATGAATCCAAGTCCAAATCTAATCCAAAACCTAGTCCAAATCCATGTCCAAGTTATATGTCTAAGTTCCATGCCCAAGCTCTATGTCCAAGTTCTCCATGTCTATGCTCCATGTCCAAGCTCTATGTTCCATATCCAGGTTCAAGTCCAAATCCAAGCTCCATGTCTAAGCTTTGTCTTCCATGTTCATGTCCAAGTTCTACATGTCTATGCCCAAGTTCAAGCTTCCATGTCCAAGCCTCATGTTCCATGTCCAAGATCTATGCCCAATTTCCATGTGCAAGCTCTAAATCCACTCGCTCATCCCATGAATAATCTCCACAACTCCCATAGCCTTGTCAATGATGAAAACCCTAGAAAAGCTCTTTCTGGCAAGAAAACTGATATAAAACTTGTTTGAATGGTTTTCGGGCGATAAAAACCTCCAAAAAGCAGTTTTTGGAATTTTTAGGGTTTTTGAAAATTTTTGTCCGTACGATCCGTAGAGTTGTATGTATCCGTACAGTCGCACGAAAAGATGGAGACGTGACACTGGAGTTGCTTGAGGCGCTCTGAAATCAGCGGGTAGCGATGAAAAACTCCATGATTTGGTTTATAGATGAAGAAGATAATCTCCACGCTTGAACGAAGATGGCAACGTGATGAAGAGGTTCTTCTTCAACTTGATGCTCAAGAGAGGCTCATGCTTCTTTTATACTTGGGGAAGCCTTGTTTTTTGCCAAAAAGTGATGCTTTTGCTTTTCTTTTGCCTTTTTGATAAATATTATTAATAATAGCCAAAGTTCTTGATTTGTGCTTTTACAACTTCAGGGCCTTGCTTTTTGGCCCTAGAGCCATGTTTTGAGAAAGTGGTTTTTAGCTTTTTGGTCCGGCTTAGTCTCCTCTTTTTAATGGTGTCCTTGGCTCATGGTCAATCATGTTTGACTTTTTGCTTTTTCTTGCTTTTTGATTAAGAATGGTGATTTTTCTTAATCAATCTTTATGGACCTTGTCCCCATGTCTTCTTCCACCTGTCTGGTGTTCGGGCATGGATTTCATTATGTGAAATAGAGCCAGGAGGGCCAAATAGTTACATTCTCTCCCTCTTACATCGCAGTTGTCCTCAATTGCGGACTGCAAGTGTTCCAAGCACATCCATATGTTCCATGTATATCGGTGTGTTCCAAGAACATGAAGTACTTCCGTATGTTTGAAGGTACTAGCCCCATCTGGTGAGCTTATGCATCTGGTCTTTCTCCATATCTGTGGTGTCATCTGCTCATCTGGCAATATGTCAATGCCTTTTCTTTGACCGATGTCCTTGTTTTTGATGGTACATCTTCATGGCCTATCACATGTGTTAGATAAAATAAATGCATACTTACCTCCTGCAAAAACAATACACAAGCTAGTCAACAAACAAGTATGCATCATTCGCGTCTATTGGGTATTCTAGGTACTGGCCAGGTAGTCTGGAGCCCAGTGGACTATCACATGCCATAAATCCAAGCATTGTCCATACATCAAAAACAGCACACAAAGTCAAAGAAATTCAAACATACATCAATATGCAATGCACCAATAATGATCCTTTTGTTCATGGATTATCCTGTCTGGTTTCATCGAAACCGTGTTGAGCCGTTGCTTGCTTTTTCTCCATATTTTCAAGTTTAAACATGTGAAGTCATGTTTCGAGTGCTAGTGGCATGAACATGGGCAAGTTGTTCTCGCTGGTAGCTCTCTCTCAGCTTCCTCTTCGAATTCTCTATCTTTGCTTGGTATGATGATAACGATGATAATGGTGGTGTTGATGATGAGGATGAGTATGGCCTGATGCTACATACGCTGTTGCCTGGCTCGCTGAAGCTCCCGCCTCCCCCTGCTCTGCGCACCTTCGTTCCCCCCCCTCCTTGCGCCTTGTTTCTTCCTTCCGCCCCCCGCTTGCTCCCCTCTGCTCGCCGCTGCGCCCCCCCTCTCCTTCCTCGTTGCTGCGCCGCCCCCCCCTCCCTCCTCGCTGCTGCGCCCCCCCTCTCTTCGCCAATTCGCCACCCTCCCCTCTTCGCCATTTCGCCACCCCCTCCCCGCTGCCGCTTGTTCGCCACCCCCCCCCGCTGCCGCCTGTTCCCCCCCGCTGCCGCCTGCTCGCCACCCCCCCCGCTGCCGCCTGTTGGCCCCCCCGCCTCTTCGCCTCCTCTCGCCCACCTTCATTCAGCTGCGCCCCACCCCCCTCCTGCTCGCGTTGTCGCCGCCCCCCCCCCCCATCTGGGCCTCTCCTCCCATTTTTTTTCGCCGCCCCCCCCCCTCCCTCCTCTGTCGTGCTGCTTTTCACCCCTTGGGGGTTTTTTTGTTTTTTTCCTCTTCGTCATCCGTTCTTCCGCCTCTTGGTGTGCAGCCCGCTTCTTGCAGGTTTTCCGCTTTCGCCTCGCCTTCACTTGAGCTTCAGACTCTGATGGAGACTCCTCCCGCCTCGCCTCAGAGGGACTCTTCCGCAGCCCCCTCGCCCGCCCCCGAGGTCATCCCCATCAGGCTTTCTCTTTCGCCGGAAGAGGAAGCGAGCCTCACCGCAGAGGTGGAACGCCTTCAGGCTCACTCCACCATCTGCCGTATAGTCGGCACTCGCCCCAGCAGAGGGGAGATCAGGGATCTACTTCAGGCTCGCCTTCTTGCAGATGTGGGCAAGATCCTTGATGTACAGCTCTTGGGCCGGGGACATTATCAGATCGAGTTCGAGGCCGCCCAGAGCGTTGCCAAGGTCCTTGCCATGAGTCCTCTGGATATCAGGGGTGCTCGGGCTTTCTTCAGGCCTTGGCAGCATGGATTTGACCCAGCTGCGGCGGAGCAGGGAGAGCGCCTCTTCCATATTACAGTTTGTTTCCCTGGTCTCCGCCGGGAGTATCTTCCGCTCCTCTCCAGGCTCGGAGCATTGGTGGGCTCGGTTCTTGAGACGGGCCCCTCAGCAGCTTCAGTGGTGGCCCGAGCAGCTGGGCTACCTTCGGTCAGAGTGTTGGTATCTGATATCTCCTCCCTTCCTAAGGTCATTCAGCTACCTAGGATAGGGGGGGGGTGGATCGATCAGAGAGTGGAGTTCTCGGGGCTCCCGAACCAGTGCTTCATTTGCAGGCAGGTTGTTCATTTGGCCAAGGCCTGCCCTCGCAGGAGACCTCGGCCCTCACCACAGCAGCAGGCCACGGATGGCCCGCCCACAGATTCGGCTCGGCAGGCTGCCTCAGGGACACCTGCTCAGGCCACAGAGACCTCGGAGTGGCAGCCTGGACAGGGGCGCCGTCGAGGGAGACAGCCACAGCAGCACGCCCAGGTACCGCTGCAGCAGCAGCAGCCACAGTCTCAGCCTCACTGGGTTCCCGTGAGGAACAGATTTGCTCCCCTTCAGGAGGAGACCCCTGCAGCGACCGAGGACCAGGAGATGCCAGCTCCCCCTCCTTCACCTCCCCCACACCCATCCCCTCCCACCGCCTCGCTTCCACCATCGCCTCCTCCCGCCCCCGCTCCGGTCTCGGCAGCGGCTCCCTCTCCTCCTCCCTCGCCTCCCCCTCCTCCCCCTCCGCCCGCCTCGCCTTCCCGGGAGGTCCTGGCAGCTCCCTCACCTGCAGTCCGGAGGGCGCTGAGCACTGACCTCGCTCGAGCATCACAGAGGAGACCTATGCCGATTAGGGCCTCACGGATTTCATCTATCCGCAGTCGGCTGAGTCGCCTCGGCATTCGACAGCGTTCGGCGGCGTTTGATTATACCTTCACACGGCTTTTTGGAGCAGAGGGCCCCCATGAGCCAGCACCCATCCGAGTGCATGTAGTGATACCTCCGGCCCGCGGAGAGGAGGCACTAGACTCAGCGGTGGCCTTCTCGTTCCCTCTATGTGGACCTTGTGACCGGGAGTGGACTCTAGAGCTCGCTCTCAGCACGTTGAAGACTCAGGCAGTTGAGTTTTCTCATCACATGAGCGATTTGGAGGTTACAGATGTGCTAGGCCGACTTTGGGAGTTGGCTCATTTTGTCTTGGATCCCGGGGGTGTGGATACATCCGGGATTCGGCATTTGGTCGTGCGCATAGTTGCAGATTTGGCACGCGACCCAGGATATGTGAGTATTCACAAGGTTACTATGTCAGAGCAGGAGGCAGTCGCCATGGGTCACAGCCACTGGCGCCTGATCCGGGATTCTTGCAGTACACCGGGTGGGCAGACTCGCAGCCGTTCGGATGGGGACTACTCTCCATCCAAGCCGCTTGCGAAGGCTCGCCGTACGGCTGAGACAGCATCCACCTCAGTAGGACATCCATGAGGATCATCTCATGGAATGTACAGGGCCTTGGCGGAGCACACTTTATACGCTATCGAGGCTGCTTGAGGCAGGAGCTACAGAGATGCCTGGTTGGTGGCAGCATTGACATTCTGATGATGCAGGAGCACCACTTGGGTGAGAGCAGGATCCGGAGATATGGTTCGGTGATGCCTGGTAGATGGGACACTTTCTGGTCTGCAGGGTTTGGTCCTTTGGGTGGACAGGGAGGAGTATGCATGGTTATTGCAGATGCATGGCGGCAGGCCATTGTGGATCGAGGGATCATTGTGCCTGGTAGAGCACAGTATGTCATTCTGAGGATGCATGATGAGCTATTGGGTGTGCTCAACATCTATGCGCCCAATCATGCTAGTGCCAGAGCAGAGTTCTGGACTCAGGTTACGGATGCATTGCCAGAGGCCGCACATTGGTGTGTTGGGGGAGACTTCAACATGCTTGAGGACCCGGCAGATAGGGTGGGAGGCAGTCATGTTACAGTGCACGGCACGGAGCTTGCAGCTTGGGACCGGTTTTGTATGACACTGAGGATCACTGATGCATGGCAGCATGGGGCTTTCTCCCGGTCTCAGGACAGTCTTAGTTTCTCTCGGTCGGATCGCCGGCAGGGAGGGACTAATCTATCTCGGATTGATCGCTTTTATGTGGGCGATTGGTTGGGGGAGCGAGGGGGCTCCGTCGGCATTCTTGCTGGCACCTCATTTTCAGATCATGCGCCAGTTATACTGACTTTGGA
Source organism: Cibotium barometz (assembly GCF_041138505.1). Taxonomy (NCBI): domain Eukaryota; kingdom Viridiplantae; phylum Streptophyta; class Polypodiopsida; order Cyatheales; family Cibotiaceae; genus Cibotium; species Cibotium barometz. The sequence continues at coordinate 58,530,846 of NC_141058.1, read as the reverse complement.
GGAGGGGACACGGGAGCCCAGCTTGCAGTTGAGGATCCCAGAGAGGGTACTTGCAGACCCCAGTCTCGCTGAGGACATTGAGAGGATCTGGCATGATAGTCAGTGCTCTGACCAGGATGCAGCGGGCCAGTGTGCCCAGGGACTCATTGATCTTAGCTCTTTTCTACACGCTGCAGCTTTGACACGACTGGGAGAGATTCGCGAGCGGGAGCAAAGGCTGAGACGCAGCCTTGCTTCGCTACAGCGCCTTCAGGAGCAGCAGCCTGCATGTGAGTGGGTGGCGTCCCAGCTGAGCCAGGCACGCCAGGAGGTTAGAGAGGCAGAGGAGCAGAGACATGAGTTTTACTATCGTCGTCAGGCCTCTCAATGGACGCAGCTTGGTGATAGAGTGACTGGGGAATTTTTTGAGATCACTGGACCCCGTCATGCGCGAGCAGGGGTTCGCCAGCTTGGTAGACCGGATGGATCGATAGCTACTGAGCTCGGGGAGATCAGAGCCATTGCCACTGCCTTTTATCGTGACTTGCTTTCAGCGGAGCCAGCCACTGAGGATCGAGATGTATGCAGACAGACTGTGTGGGCCCATGTGCAGAGGAGGGTCACAGACCATATGCGCACAGTTCTAGGTGCGCCTCTGTCAGAGATTGAGCTTGCCGAGGCCTTGAGGGTCCTGCCGCGACATAGTTGCCCAGGGGAGGACGGAGTGACGCCGGCCTTTTTTATGCGCTATTGGGACCTTTTGGGGCCAGGCCTCCGCAGGGGCTTTCAGCATGTTTTGGACACTGGGGTGATGCCGCAGAGCTTTTCAGAGGGCTTGATCTATCTTATCCCCAAGGGGGAGGGAGTATCGGATGACATTCGGCATTGGAGGCCTATTACGATCCTCAATACTGTATACAAGGTCTTGGCAAAGGCCTTGAGTTTGAGGATCCAGCCCTTCCTGGGGGAGTTGATTCATGCTACTCAGACAGGATTTGTCAAGGAGCGCAGTATCCTTGACAACATCTTTACTTTCTGGGAGGCGACGGCCCGAGCTAGGTTTCTTGGCGAGGACTTGGTCGTGATGCTTCTCGATTTTGAGAAGGCATACGATAGAGTTGATTGGGGATTCTTAGAGGGCACTATGCTACGCCTGGGCTTTGAGCCAGGATGGATCAGAGGGGTGGCAGCTTTGTATTCCACAGCTCGCAGCCAGGTGCTGATTGCAGGAGGTCGGGGGCCGAGTTTTGAGCTGACCAGATCAGTCCGTCAGGGGTGTCCTCTCGCCCCTTTCCTTTTTCTCTTCTTTGCGGAGGCTATGAGTATGTATTTGACGGCAGAGGAGGTTGGTTTGAGAGGACTTCAGCTCCCAGTCCGGGGGGAGGATTTGCTTGATACTGAGTTTGCAGACGACACGGGCTTATTTTTGCATGGCCAAGAGGCCAATCTTATTCGGGCAGAGCAGTCGCTCCAGGTTTTTAGTGCAGCTTCGGGAGCATTGATCAATTGGCGCAAGACAGTGGCCTTTTGGATCAGTAGTGCTCCCACTCCGGCATGGAGTCCGGACCCCGGTTTTAGATGGATTCCTCCCGGCACAGCAGTGCGGTATTTGGGATGCCAGATTGGCCTCGATTTGTCACCTGAGCAGCAGATTGCCCCGCTTCTTCTGAGCATTCGGAAGAAGCTATTGTATTGGAGTACAGCTCGACTATCCTTGGCTGGAAGGGTGGTGGTGGCAAATCAGGTGCTGTTAGCGACTATGTGGTACATTACGTCTTGCTGGATTTTCTCGAGCTCTTGCATCAGCCAGGTACAGAGGCTGATCAGGAACTTTCTGTGGTCTGGGCGGGACGGTCAGCCAGCTCGGGCAAAGGTTGCATGGGCAGTTATTACACTTCCGCTGGCTCAGGGCGGTTTGGGCATTATAGATCCAGTCGATCAGAGTAGAGCCTTATTGGGGAAGCTTATTGTTCGGGGGTTGCTTCCAGGCGCTGAGCCTTGGAAAGAGCTCCTCTTGCAGCGACTGCAGGCCCGGGCGCCTCCTGCAGGGGGTACTTGGGCACCAGAGATTCGCTGGATATTCATAGAGATGAGGAGGACAGGCCTCAGTAGAGGATGGGAGGACAGATTTGCTTTGAGTATCCTGAGAGCTTGGGAGCTGCTGAGACCGGGGCTCTCTCAGCGGCCTCCGTCTTGTGTTGAGGAGCGGGCCAGGCAGCCGCTCATCTGGAGCCCAGCGGTTCGTACAGAGCAGGGTCATATGCTGGGTTCTCGGCCTCGTCTAGCCTGGGGACCTTTAGCGGCAGGCCCAGCTCGTAGTTTTGGAGACTGGCAGGCTTTCTGCAGTCTACCAGAGGAGACCCAGGTGGAGAGGCTGAGTCACTTCAGAGGGGGGTTGATTATGAGGGATGATATTCAGGAGGCACTTACAGAGGAGTGGTTCACACCTCTCGAGCCAGTGGCCCCACGGTGGATGGGTGCCTTCACACAGTTGGAGATCCTGATTGCTGTCAGAGCTAGCACTGAGGATGGCAGATGCCTCTATTATGAGATTCAGGATGAGGGCCGACTCCAGAGAGTGGAGGTGGAGTCGCCTTTGGTTGCAGAGTGCACCTTTCAGAGGATTCGGGTAGTGGCTGCCGCTTCTCGGAAGTGGCATATTGACCCCGACCCTGCTGACGTGCTCCCGGATTGGCGTATATGGGCATATGCAGCGCGCCCCTTGGCCCGGCTACAGTGGGACCCCGGAGAGTACGAGTGGCATGATCCTTATGCATCCCTTGAGGCCACAGAGATCACATTTTTCCAGTACAGTGTTCGGCTGGGACGGCATATTTTGACGGCGAGGAGGACGGTTACTCCAGCGGCAGCGGGGCATTGGCGATTGCAGGGACTATCACAGGAGTTCCTGGAGGATTTCTGGGCTCGGCTCTGGGCTAGTCGACAGGCCCGCAGGATCTCGGCTTTTCAGTGGCTGGTCGCCCACAGGGGCTCAGCAGTTGGCACTTGGCTTGTTTACAGCGGTCTTCCGGCGGCCTGCGTCAGATGCGGCCACCCTATGGAGACACAGAGACATTGCCTTTGGGACTGCCCTCAGGCACAGCAGATTTGGCTGCGGATGCTGCGTATTCTGGCCCCCCTCTCTCCAGAGGGTATGTTTACGTGGGGTGCCGCTGCTTGGTCGACTTCGTCAGGGCCTGCTATGGGCTATGAGATGGAGCAGGGCAGTCAGGCCATCAGATTTATTAGGGGCCAGCCTCGCCTGGTTCCGGCACCGGATTTCTCGTCCGCCAGCTGGACACAGGAGAGGGATTTACGATGGGAGCTCCTCAGCAGCCTCACCATCTGGTTCACCTGGAGGGCCCGGTGCTTTACGGCCTTTGAGGGGAGATTAGAGCCACCAGCAGAGACTGTTCGGGGGATTTGGCAGGAGTTGATCCACACCCTGCGAGGACAGTACGACCGCATCCGGGGAGACTCGGATGAGGCGATCTTACGGCGCCAGGCCTTTCACACCACTTGGCGCTGCGGCCCGTTCTACACCCTACACACGGGATCCCCCCGTTGGCACTACAGGCCACCTGTTTGGCTCTCCCCCCCCCCCCTATTGTATGATTTAGCCGCTCAGTTCTTTAGACTGATGCTTGTATTTTGCAGCACCTAGGGAGAGTCTCCCGGGCTGCCATGATGTATTCACTGCTCTTCTCTCTCTTAGGAGCAGGAGAGATCTTTTGTAGCCCTACGGGCGTTTTTTACATAACTAATGAAAGGATCTTTTCTCGGAAAAAAAAAAAAAAAAAAAAACCGTGTTGAGCCATCTGGCCACTAGGACCGCTCGGACTATCCTCAAGGCCATCTGGTCACTAGGACCGCCCGAGAGTTCATCAATAGTCATCTGGGCCATCTGTTGGCATTGACTGCTCGACTATGAAATTTAATACAGTCATTTGGGCCATATGGTCGCAATGAGTGCCCGATTGTGAAATCCAATACAATCATCTGGGCCATCTGGTCACAATGACCGCCCGACTGTGAAATCCAATACAGCCATCTCGGCCATCTGGTCGCAATGACCATCCGACTGCGAAGTCCAATATATCTGCCATTGCTCCTTGGGCTATAGGGCATCGTTGCCACCCAAACTAGAGCGTGTCTAAATAACCATTATAAGCAGAATAATGATCAATTCCAGTCCAATATATATACAGTGAAGAGCGCTAGAGGCACAATCCCTCCCTCTTGAATCTGTCTTTATCACAAGACATCCATATCTGTACTTCAAATACATTGGACCAACCACTTCCTCAATGCTCATAAGCTCGAAGTATATCTGGATAGTCCTAGCAGTACTCCTCTGGCATCCATATCACGTCCAACAGCGAATAACTCTTGAATTCCAAGTGGAACTTTCTGACCACTGTCTTTCCTCCTTTTCTCACAGAATGAAACACAATGTGTTCTGGCTCTTCCACCCCTGGTGGATTCTTCAAAACAAGTTCATGTGGGGATAACCTGCACATGGTTTCAATAAACTGTCATGGAAAACATTATATATCTTCCAATGATCTGAAAGGTCCAAGTGATGATATACATGGTTGATCTTCTTGGTATCCTGAAAGGGCCATATACCATCATTCCCTGACTTTGGCAATCTAAAGATAAAATCCATAGCAATATTCTCCCATAGATCATTCAGTGGGTGCAATAATCTTGGTGGTGTTTGTCGATCAAACTTGACCTTATGACAGAACAAACATTTTGGAGCAGAGATTATCTTGGTCTATGTGCCTACACATGACAACATGGCAGATTTATTCACAAAGGCTCTTCCTCGTGAAAAGTTCGAAGCTTTTCGTAAAGCTTTGGGCTTACTGCGTTTTCAGGATTGATCGGCCATACGTTGTACATGTTCACATCATCACTCCAGGGGTGATTTTTAGCATTATATGATAGTGATGTGTGTGAACACACTTAGGACCACTGGGGTACTTTTTTCCTCACTACTATGAGGTTTTTTAACCCGTGCATATGTACACCCTCTTATCTACTCATTTTGGGGTGTGTACTTATCTTTTGTATCTGGCACACATTTGTTCATTCTAGTCTAGTGAGTTTGTGTGCTCTCAAGCTTCTCTATCTTGTGTGTGTGCATTGTTGCAACCCTAACCCTAATTCCAATTTCCAACACTCTTGGACAAACTCTTAAGGCGTCTTCGTACGCGATTCCCAAGAGCTCATTTTGGAAAGACATTCTGGCTTTTTGCTTGGATTCCACAACGATATACCAACTTTGGGATATTCTTTGTGTGGACTAATTTTTAGGCATTGTGGACAATATGGGAAAAAAGAAATCAGATGCATTTTGGACGTATTCCTCTGGATCAATACACCTACTTCTGACGCTTGTTGAGATAGTCTCTACACGACTGCTGAAACTTGCATCAAATAGACGATCAGCAATACATGGCCTTCTTTGACTGCTTCTAGGCAGTCAATGCCATGGGCCCTATATAGGGACCTCAGTTGTATCATGATGTTTTGTTTGTGGGTTTTCACCTTGCAACGAGGTTTCCAACTGGTAAAATAAGAATTATGAAGAAAAAGTGTGTGCGTGTGTGTGTGTGTGTGTAGATGTACACGAGTGTGTGTGTGCGTGTGCGCGTTGTTTTCACAAAAAAAAGTGCGTGCGTGCATGTGTGCTCACACGCGTGTGTGTGTATGCCACATCTTGATATCTTCACAAGTGATGTTATTTATGTAGATTGTGCTTTTATTTGATATTTTGGTGATATGTGGTTTTGTGTGTGTGTGTGCACATATTGGGATCTTTAGACAAGTGATGTTATTTATGTAGATTATGCTTTAATTTGATATTTTGGTGATTCAATGCATGGAGCCTCATGCAGGCAATACCATAGTACTAATACAAGTACGATGTCTACAATATCTTTCCCTTATTTCTTATGTGTTAATTTTTTTGATGCTTCTTGCTAGACACAACATGCTGCTGATGGCAAGGAAAGGTCGCTGCAGTTGAAGGCTTTGCAGTGCCAGCTAGAGTATTATTTGCCAGCATTTGAAGTGAGTGAGATATGTAGCAATGTATTGTATCCGTTTTAAATGGTCTTTTTTTTGCGAGAAGAGTGGTGGTCATGAACTAGATATTCGTAACTTTATACACTGTTCCAAGTGTTTTTCCTCGGCCTTTTTTTTTGGTTTTTGTTTTTTTTCAAAACTGTATAGGCCGAAATACATTTGCCAAAGTCACTTTGGAATGTTCTTATACTCCAGTGTAAGGTCTATTTGTTGAGGTGCACGAGAATAATAGAGAGGTAGAAGCAATGGAAGACTAGAGAAGATTCATAATCACACTCGAATACCTATGTATGAATGTCTGTTGTATGTGTGCGTGGGGGGTGTGTATGGGAGCATATATTGATACCAAGTTCTACACCCACTATTGGGCACTGATGACGTTAGCGGGGGTGTCGTAGTATCTAGTCCATACTATGCATGATGGAGTTGATGGTTTATTGTCTTGTGGATAACTACCATGAGGTTATAAATTGCACTTTCTTATAAGGTGAATTTGGGCATGTTCCTGGATTCATCTAGGTATATATATATATAAACTGTAACACTTTTGAGAGTACAAGCTCTCTGTGCAACCACATGACGTGTTGTAGTGGATGCCCCTTGAATTTAAGAAGGTACTGAAGGTCCTTCTCTTGAGATCCTTGTTCAAACTCACGAGGAAGGAATCGAAGCTTCTAGTAGACCTACCTCCATCATCTACCAGCTTAGGCTCGTTCCCATCTGGCAGAAAAAGTAACTTTTGCACATGGTTTACCACAGGATTGCTCAAGTGAAACACGAGATGCAGCTTCCAATGGCTCGGTAATTAGACTGAGAGAATTTGTTACTCCACTTTTCTACCGTACAGAGTGGTAAGATCGTTTCTGTATTGTCCATACAACTAGTTCCATACATTCTCCACAGAATCTACCCGAACTTAAAAAGAAAAAACTTGCTGACTCATCCTATATATTGTCTGTTATTGAAAGCATGGTTCTTGCTCTCTGCACCAGGCATTTGCTCTCTCTATCTCCTTTTGGCACCAGACACCTAGGAAGAGTGACTAGAGAGAGGGCACTATAAAGCCCTCAGGCTAACAGGCCCTGTGCAATTAAGCATATACTAGATGAATCTTGATTTCAAGAGGTAGTGGTTATTTGTAAGCCACATTACTGGTCTTCTTTGTGATTGGTAAGGACCACAACATCGAGAAGATAAACTTGTAATGCTTTCCACTCCTCATCATCTTAGAGTCCTTTGGGACTTTAAGATACACCCAGATGTCCTCCCATAAAATTCTCAGGGTGCCTCATTGGTTAGTGTAATACTCAGCGCGACCCCTTGCACTCTTTGTGCTTTTCCTTGCAACTTTCAGCATATCTTGCAAAAAATCTACGGTTTGCAACTTGATCCTCGTAACCCTACGACAATGGGGGGACTTCGGTTGATAACGATACATAAGCATAAATGGGCTAAAACGAATAGTCGCATGCTTACTACTGTTATAACTTGTAATACTTGCCACTCCTTAGCATCTAAGAGTCCTTTGGGACTATAAGATACACCCACATGTCCTCCTGTAAAATTCTCGGGGTGCGTCATTGGTTAGTGTAATGCTCAGCGCGATCCCTTGCACTCTTTCTGCTTTTCGTTGCAACTTTCAGCATATCTCGCATATCTTGCAAAAATCTACTGTGGTTTGCAACTTGATCCTCGTAGCCCTACGACAATGGGGGTGACTTCGGTTGATAACGCTACATAAGCATAAATGGGCTAAAACCAATAGTCACTTGCTTATGACTATTCTAAATGAACTCAATCTGTGGAAGATACTTTTCCAAATTCCCACTCAGACTGTACTTTAAGGTCTCCATACACCACACCCAAGGATTATGTGACCTAGAACCGAAACCCCAACGAGGTTATATAGACCCGACATCGTCATATGCATCGCATGACCGTGATGGATTGTGACTAGGGACTCATCACCCAACCGTAGGTTGAGTGCCTTGAACTGCCCCCGAGCCTGAGGTCTAATTGCCGCAAGCCTTCTTGGTACAAATGGCCCCAACCTAGCGTCCCATATCACTAGGCTGAACCACCACCTTGCAGCTCCATGGCTGCGAGATTCTACACGCTTCCTTCTTGTCCTGGATCGCCCTCATCTCAAAGCGGTTTGTCAACTGTCGAACATGCAACGCACAGGACGCCTCCCCTATTGTGTGCTCCAACAGTGGTAGCCTTAGGCCATTGCGTGACTACTTGATCTCTTATGTCTAATAAGTGATCCCAAGGGCACTTATATAGTAATAACCTGGTATTATTGGCGCTTTCTTTAAAAAAAAAAAGCTTTCATACTTTATTGATAAGCTTTTAGCCATTATTAGCCCTAGGCTATTAATTTTAAGCTCTTAGTCAATCTAGAACTCTTCTTGCTAGCCTCTAGGTCCCCACGCCCTGACTAAGCCTTAAATGCTAATCTTAGGTTAGCACATGCCCCTAGCCCTAATCCTATGCTTGTTGAGATGTCACATACTTTTCTCCTTGTTCAATTCAGGTCCTCGTGAATGCATAAGAAGACAAGCCTATGTAAGGAAATCCCTAGATCTGGATATCCATCCATAGCATCTAGTCGAGTGTACTGCCTCTTACTTAGTCGAGTGTAAGACTCCTCTTCTAGATCATGCTACAAAGATCCAATTGCTTTCGACTTAACACCAAAAAAAACCTCTCTCTAAACTTGATCAACTCCAAGTTTGGCTTTAGCTTTTCTCCATCATGTGCTTTCTCTCTAGAGCACTGCCCTGTATGGACAGCTTTTCAAGATCCTGCTGCCGCCTCCAGCTAGTAGTGCACAGGTCTCAGCCCCACTGTTCAGCTCACTTCCCGCTGCCTTGAGCTTGCTGCCAGCTACCCTGTGCATCAACACATGCAGCCATCTAGTGGTTTGTGCTGCTTTTTATGCGCTGCAACATAACTGCCAACCTGAAAAGCCTTCCTGGTTGTGCCCATAACAGGCTGCTCCTGGCTTTTCCCATAACAGGTGGCCCCTGGCTTGTCTAGTGGCCTTGCATAGGCAGGCTATTCTGCCCGAAACAGCCTATGTGTGCTGCCCACAGCTGGTGGCTGTGCACCCCTTGCCCAGGTGGAATCTGCCAGGTCTGCATATGCTGCCCAACGTGTACATGTTGCAGCACTGGCTGCCCGTGCTTGGCTGTGTCACCAATCTGGGCATGTTCCAGTGTGAAACGACTCTGAGATTCCAGGGTGTCCAAAAGAGTACAAGTATTGAGAATGGGGGATTTCCATCCTGTATGGATATGCATAAATCATGGATGCATGTGAATGCATTAGTGGATTTTGCTAGAGAATGACGTGTTTTCGTGTCCTGTTTGCATGGATGTGCGAAGGGATTGGTAGTGCCGGGGACGCCTAGCATTGCATACTTCTTATCCCCAATGCAGTGCCGTTGTTTGTTGACAAATTTATGCCATTTTTCAAGGATTAAAGCATGTGAAATGAGGCCAAAGTTGGTATACTTTTAGGTGACCAAGTTAAAATCTTTTGTGTTTACATTCATTCAAATGAAGGTGGACATTATTAACAATATTCGGCAGTGGGCTAATAAATTAACATTAAGGAGTCGTGGAGAAGTTGCCAGCCGTCATCTAAAAAGAAGAATTTTTTTTTGTTTTTGTTTTTGTAATGCTAGATTTTTTTATTTGTACCAAGCAGCGTCTTTACGGATGAGAGTGAGAGCTGGAAGTAAGACAGTGCGGTAGAGCAATTGGTGAACAATTGGTGAAGTGCGGTAGAGCAATTGGTGAAGCGACAAGTCGACAGGGCCTTCTCTCGCCATGATGAAACGGAAGCTTGTTGTACGGCGTTTTTCCCTAGCGACTACTCTGGTGTGCGTTTCCTTGCTCTTTTCAAGGGCCCGCCGACTGTAGGACTGCTCCATCCTTTGTACCTGCTCTACGGCTGTTTTCAGTACCTGTTGTAGCATTCTCTACCTGCTTTACGGCCCTATCCTGGTTGTTGTACCATTCTGTATCTGCTGTACAACGTTGTAGTCGTTGTACACCCGACAACTCAAGGTGGAGGCGTCACATGACAAGGCCAAGCCGTGACTGCAACACAAGGAAGGAGAGAGAGCATCACACGGTGACTGTGAGCAAGCACAGGCAAGGAAACAGCCAGCATAACAAAGTGGACGGTGGTGAGAAAGAGAGAGAGTCATACGTACCTGTGAACCTGCCTCCTGGTAACGACTCTTCTGTGCGATCCATTCTCTCTTTGCAAGGGCCCAGCTGTACGGTGGATCCCAGCCGCCTTCTAGATGAATCTGTACCTTCTGTACGGCTGTGTTTCAGCACTTGTTGTACCATTCTGTACCTGTTGTACGACTGGTTCCATTACTTGTCAAGAGCTCGTGTAATATTGGTGCAGATTTTGAGGATTTGGGGGACTTGTTGCTGAAAAGAAGGACAGCAGGCAAAAGCTTATGGTTGGTTCCATTACAACGAGAAAGACTGGCATGTGGTCTTGTGAGTTCCTCTCAGGTGTGATATATTGCTGATTTTCTTTTCCTTTTGTCATGGACTTGGGAGAATATTTACTTCTCTTCCGTAACTGACGGTTTGGGAACAGGGAAAGTGTTTGTTATCGTTTTCATGCATGTATTGGAAATCTGGTGCAAGAGCACCCTAGTAGTTGTACCAAAGAAATACTCCTTGGAATGAAGTTTGTCCTAAGGGAGGGGTGGCTCGTTCTGGCTCCAGTGATGTGTTGAGAGAGGTTAGCTTTTCTTCAGTGTAAAATTTCTCATTCAATTGCAAGTGTATTCAATCTAGGATTGGTACTACTAGGGTGCCCGTGCCGTTACAGTGGTATCATAACCTAGGTTCTCAATATCAGGTGGCCATTGCTTTCTTGCTAGAAGAGGGCTACTAGTTATCATGGAATTCCTTAGGGGTATTCATTGAACAACCTAAATTCAAATAGGATTCACTTATCAAGTTTTAGGCCTCCTCCAAGAGAGGTGGCCATTGCTTTCTTGCTAGAAGAGGGCTACTAGTTATCATGGAATTCCTCAGGGGTATTCATTGAAGAGCCTAAATTCAAACAGGATTCACTTATTAAGTTTCAAGCCCCCTCCAACTACCAGGTGCACATTGTAGTGAATCAGTCAGTATGTGCTCCAAAGAAAAAAGAAAAGAACCTTCATGAGTGGAGGCGACTTTGAGGAAGTGATTTGAGTAGAATCACAGAACGGTTAGTTCTCCAAATCCATACTGTGCTAATTTATGATCAAATATTCCTTTTTCTATTTTTGGTGGACACACTTGCTTTGAGGAATAATGTGAAGAGCGGCGAGGAATCACACGTGATCCTCAGAGTGACCTTCAGAATTGCATCTTTCTCATTATTCCAAAATATCTTATATACATGGCCTCATATTTACAATACACGGCCGGCCGTGGATATATTGGGGAGCCCAAAACTTGGAAGCAATACAGTCCCATAAATAAGCTAAGTAGGAGGAGATGTCACATGTATCCGGCACTTGGATGCCATGGACATACTACACCAAACAAGTGTCAGACACCAGGCATTTTCTGTGAGGCTTCGGCTCAAATATTTCAATACAATTCAAGAAATATAGAACTTGCACAAATAGAGAGAATAGAGTCTTAGATTATATATGTCTTTCATACAATAGAGAACAAGAGGAGGACTCTTGTGTAAAGCTCAAACCACCCGACCACCCCCGAGCTATCTCACTCGTACTCTCACTCATAAAAAACTCGCACTTGCACTCACACTCACACTCACACAGACATACACTCTCACTCGCACTCTCAATCTTCTTCTTCTTCGGTTTTCTGTGTATTCCTCTTCTTTTCGCGGAAAGCCAAAATTAGTCATTGCTTGAGTTTTCTTGAACCGTATGCCATATTTTTGGCGATGTAGCCCTTCATTTTTTAAAAAAGAAAAGCGTGTTCGGGGAGCCTTCTTCACACGCGATCATCGTTCCCATGAGATACGTAAAAAAAAAAACAATGGGAAAACAATCCTTTCTCATGGTACGCCATTCGTGCCTCGGTGATCCGAATGAGGATGCTCAATAGCTCATCTCGAACATTTCATCCTCCTCTTTGGCTTTGTATTTGTTCATACGAGGCTAAATCTTTGTCGTTGACCTCTGTTTAGGACCTGCAATGTCTCGACACGAAAACGTAGGCATATTTTTAGCACAAAATCACTCAAAGACCACTTTGGAGTCACCAAACGGATGTGAAATAATGAGAATCACAAAATTTTCACTTGAGCAAAGTTGTTTTATGTATAAAATGAAAAAACTCTCTCATACAAAACTTTTTTTAATTCCATCTCTAACCTAATCAAAACTCACCCACGAAAATGGTAACTACCTGAACATGACTAAAACCAAAACAATTCTTGCAACACAATTTTGTTAAAACACGTTAGATGTCCTAACAAAGCATTCTACACATTTCTTACAACATGAATTTTGAAAAAAAATATTTATACGAAATAATGAAGCGTCACATTTTCTTTGCCAGCCCTTACCCTCTTGTATCATGTAATGTTGTCGTAGCGTCCTGCGTGCCTGGTGATTGTCAAGAGTTAGAGTCTTGGTGGGTACAAACCCATTTTATATGGTACACTACTCACACCACACATTGGGCATAGTGCATGGAAAGGTTTGTGGGTAGCCTTTTGGCCACCCAAAAAGGGGGCCAGGGTGCCCAAGGCTAAAGGGGAATCGGCCACGTGTGGCGCGGACCCAGCTAATAACCTTTCGAAGTCTTCTCTACTCCATGACCAGCCTAATGAATGAGCCCATACCAAAATGCAGGTGTTCACAGCCCACAGGAGAAAAACGCAAGTACCCACACCTGTTTTACCGAGGCTACATGAGGTTGGCCTGCATCAGCCCTTCCTCCTCTTTGGTTAGATGCAAGTCCTATGGTCAGTACAAATCAGGGTTTACAGCCCTAAGGTCAGTCCTTACATTTCTCATACATCAATACAAGAAAATACAGGGTGGGGGCCCTTGTGAGGGCTATTGGGACCCAATCCTGTGTCATTCTCTCTCTTGCGAAATTCAGTTGTGATCTCTGCATGTTTAACAAGTAAAAGATTTCTCTAAGCTTCTGTATATAACAGACCCATTGTTTCCCCAACCCAATATAACAGTGTGTACAGCTGCATCAATGAACTCTTTTCTCCTTGACAAACAAAGAGGTCCTCAAGGTCTTTAAAGATGGAGTATAAGAGGGTCCAAAGTTTGCGATCACTTTCACCATTTCTTGGAAATAGGAGGATCTAGCGACATTAAAAGAATTGTGTTTATCACAGTAGAACACTCAACATCTTTCCTCGTAGGATCACATGTTGCATGATGATTGAGAGGCAGATGGAACAGCTGAAGAACCAAAAGACTTTAGCCGTTAACGCACTTCGATTTTTTAACTATCTGGCGGTTGAGTGTGGGCAACCCGTTTCCCACAAGTGCCCATAGGCTGTTCATTGGCAGTCAACATGTAAAGTGAACCGGCAGTTGTGTAATTGCAATGGTCACTATCCTAAACCTACATGGAGTGACTTGCAATAAGATCGGTTTCTAACCAATGCTTCACTATGGCCAATGTCATGGCCCTGTGAAAATGGAGCAGGACAAGTGTGGGCATGGTGGTTGCAGGGTCAGAATATTTTATGATTCACATGGGGGGTGCCCGGACAGTGTTTAAAGATGTGTGGACAACCCTAGGTGTGAAGGGGGAACATTAAAACATTAACTTTTAATGTTTATTAAAGTTGCCCCTAGGCCTTAGTGGCCCTAGGGAACTTATTAAGTTGGGGCCCTAGGGATTAAATTGGGAAGGAGGTTTTCTCTCTCTTCTCTCTCTCTCTTCCCTTTTTGGGAATCGTGTAGTAAAAGGGGAGCTTTCCCTCATGCGCATGATGAACAAGCGTGGAAAAGCAAGGAGGAGGAGGCGACTGCTGTAGAACAGTTTTGGCTGCTGTTTTTCTGAGTGGAACCAGCCGTACAGCACTGTACAGCCAGGGCCAGACACTCTCTCTTTCTCTCTTTCTCTTCTGCTGCTGTCGGCGCACAGGACAGCTACTGGTTGGGCTGCGCAGAAGACCTGTGCAGGCTGCACAGTTTGTTTTTCAGCAAGTACACCTGGTACGGCTGCCGTACAGTGTACGGGCAGCAAGGTACAGAAGGTACAGTTGCTGCAGAAGTGTTTACAGGTGCTGGACAGACCTGTGCATGCTGATTCAGGCAGGTACAGAAGTGGACAGCAGGCTGTTTTTGCAAGTACAACGCCTGGCACGCATCCCGAGGCGGTACAATCAAGTACAGTGCTGATTTTCAGATCTGTACTTTACAAGGACAGCATAGGAGTGAGCATCAGGAGGAAGATACAGGCAAGTGCAAGCACACGTGTGAAGCAGGATTGTGGATTCAAGTGCCTGCAGGCACAGATTGGTGCTGTTGCTTCCTCCAGTGTTGTTTCACGAGCTGAACTTGGTAAGCCTTGACTCTGTTCATCTATCTCTCTTTCTATTGCTTGATGTCTGCTACAGGTATGTGTTATCTGGCTCCTTGTGAGAGGAGGAGTATGGCAGATTGACAAGAGATTAAGACAGGGATTGAACAGCATATGTATGTTGAGCTGAGAAGATGTATCATGCTTATGAGTTATGCCAGATGTATGCCCATGGCTGGCCTGCTTTGTGAACTTGGCTGATCAGAGGGAGGCACAGTGTGTTGCTTGAAGACACAGATCTGTGTGCATAGATCCTCTGTGCTGAGAAGGATTTGTGGGCAGTCAGATTGGACTACAGGTGTAAACTCTTGGCTGGTTTTTGTGTTGTACTCAGCCATACATATTATTTTAATGGAATAAAGAAATACCGCAAGGGGCGCCAAGCTTTGGGGCCAACAGGTGTCGTTGTGTATTCAGATTTGGGCACTCTAGCTCCAATCTGTGTTTTGTTTTTCATCTAGACTACAAGTGGACGGGTGTTAGCTCTTACCGCACTCTGGTTTTCTATCAGAGGCCGGTTTCAAGGTTCCGTTGCCGGGACCAATCATCAACTTTCCGAAGGGGGTGAGCTCGTGGTTGTTTTGGAGAAAGCCATCGCTGAAAATTCAGCAATCATGTCTGATACAGAGGAAGAGTACTTCTATCAAGAAGAAGAAGAGCAAGAGACTTCTCCTGAAAGAGATGTATCTGAGGATATTTTTGCAGGAGAACATGCTGCAGATGTTGAGCCTTATGAGGATGTAACACAGCCAGAAGATGTGCATGGTAAAGAGGATGATGATGCTCGGTTCAAAGATCGCTTGGCTAGTGTTATGGATACTTTTATGCAGCTCACTCAGAGTGAGAGATTTGCTGAATTTATGAGATCTCGCATAGAGCCTCGCACAGAGCCCCAGAAAAAGAAGAAGAAGGTTCGTTCGAAGAATCTTTCTCAAGGTCATAGTGGTACCACTCCACAGGATCCATCTCCTGCCCAGTTTCCGAACATGCAGCATGCTTTTGGTGCTAACCCACAGAGTTCCTTCTATGGACAGCCACCTATTCCTCAGCAGAACATGCATCCAGGGTACTTTGGTGGTGGCTCGGTGTTTCAATCCATGACTGGGGGTTATCCTCAGGGAGGCATGGGTATGTATGGGCCTTTTGGAGCCAATTTTCAGCCTGGCATGCAAGGGAATATGTATGGTGGTATGCAGTCCGGTATGCAAGGAAATGTGTTTGGAGGCATGCAACCTAGGATGCAAGGCAATATGTTTGGTGGCATGCAGCCAGGTATGCATAGTGGAATGTATGGAAACATGGCTGGGATGTATGGTATGCCTGGTGTTGGAATGGGAAATGTTGACCCAATGATGGGTATGAATGTTGGGGGCAGCAATCTTACAAAACCACTTCCCTATGATAATCTAACGCCTATGGGAAAGGCGAAGGATTACAAGGAAGGGGGAGCTGCAGTGAAGTTTGACACTTTCAGTGGGGCCAAGGATAAATTGAAGGCACTTACCTTTTTACAGCAGTTTGATGCTGCTTTTTCTGGTGGGAATTACACAGAGTCCTCCAAGGTGAGGAAAGCTGCCACTTTTCTCAAGGGCAATGCTTTGCAGTGGTGGTCTACTCTTCTTTTGCAGGGCATAGCACCCACCACATGGGTTCAATTCAAACAGGTTTTCTCTTCCGTATGGCTCACATCTACATTTGAGGTGTATGTTATGACCGCATGGCACAAGCTAGATGCTTCAAAGTGTGATAGTTTGGAGGATTATAACAAGAAGTTTTGGGAAGCTCTACTCCCAGTGACTTCTTATCGTGCCGTGCCATTATCTGAGCAGGTTGAGAAGTATTGTTGTGGGCTGCCCAAGGAGGTACGAGATTACTGTATAAAGACAAGAGTAACGAACATGTCACAGATGATTGAAAATGCTATGACAGCTAATGCGTTACTCACAGGTGGTTCATCTGGGTTTAAGGGCAGTAAGAAATTGGGCAAGAAAGCTGAAAAATTTGGGCATGTTTCTCGTGATGCTAAAGGGTCTTCAGAGACAAAGTATAAGAAGTTGCCAATGCCCAAAAGGACTTCTGAGGAAAGACAGGCTTTGAGAGATGCTCAAAAGTGTTTTTACTGTACTGAAGAGGGGCATATGTCATTCAATTGTCCCAAAAGAACGTCCAAGAAGGACCCTGACAATAAAGGAGAGCCCAAGCCAAAGAAACAAAAGCCTTCTGCGGGCTTAGTTCCTGATCTTGTGGGGGAGTAGCTAAGTGGTGAAGCTACAGAGTTGTGCAGGGCATGGGGCAAAGTGAGAGATCAGAATGCTTTGATCTTCTTTGACACAGGTGCTAGAGCCAACTTCATTTCACCAGATTTGGCTGGCCGATTGGGGATTCGCGCAGAGGAGATGGGGCCGCTACATGAGGCTAATATGGCTTGTCCAGGGTATGCAGAACCCGTTACTCCTATCATTGGGAAGCTTCGGCTTCATTTGCAGGGTTATGTGGACAGCGAGTTCTTCATCATGCCTTTGGATGGCTGTGATGTTTTGTTGGGGATGCCATGGTGCCACAGGGTACATGCGGTGATACTTACAACAGGAAAATTACTCTGACTCATAGAGGGAAAGAGCATGTATTGGATGTAAAACTCAAAGGGGAATCTGTTCCTATTGTATCCGCTTCGGCGATTTCATCAGTAATGAAAAAGCATCTTTCCGCGTACTTGATTTATGTAAAGGATGCACAGGATGATGAGTCTAAGTCTAATTTGTCAATGTTAGATAAGGACAGGGCTGATTTCTTAAGTGAGTTTCAAGACTGTTTTTCCGAGTCATTGCCAGGAGAATTACCTCCTGAGAGGCCAGAAGATCATGCCATAGATCTGATTCCTGGTAGTACTCCACCGAATAGACCGCCGTATCGTGTTAGTGCAGCCCAACAGGAAGAGATTATGAGTCAGGTGCAGGAGCTATTGAATAAGGGGTTGATTCAGCCTAGCTCATCACCCTTTTGCTCACCTGTGCTCTTAGTGCAGAAGAAGGATGGTTCTTGGCGCATGTGTATAGATTACAGGGCGCTGAATAAGAATACCATCAAGAATCGATTCCCCATACCGAGGATCGATGACATCTTGGACCGCTTACAGGGCTCCACAGTTTTTAGTCGTATTGACTTGAAAAGCGGGTATCATCAGATACGCATTAGACCTGAGGATGTGCATAAGACAGCATTCCGAACCACATTTGGGTTGTATGAGTTCTTGGTTATGCCCTTTGGTTTGACAAATGCGCCTGCCACATTTAATAGAATGATGGACAGGATTTTCAGGCCTCATAGAGAGTTTGTGGGCACATTCTTTGATGATATGATTGTGCATTCCCAAACTGAGGAAGAGCATAGAAGGCATTTGGCCATTGTGTTTGCAGAACTCAGAAACCATAGATTGGTGGTTAATGGCAAGAAGAGTGAGTTTTTCTTGCAGGACATACATTTCTTGGGGCATATTGTGTCTGGTCATGGAGTCCGTATGGATCCAGCCAAGGTAGAAGCAATACTTAATTGGCCAGCTTTGAGGACCGTGCATGATGGACGCAGCTTTTTAGGATTGTGTTCCTATTACAGGCGTTACATACGGCACTTTGCTGAAATTGCTTCACCTCTTCATGCTTTGACGAAGAAAGCAACTCCGTTTAGATGGGCTGATCGGGAAATTACAGCATTCAAAAAGCTCAAAGAAAAGCTTACTTCGGACCCAGTATTGGTGTTACCGGACCTCCGAAAGGCTTTTGTTGTCCAGTGTGATGCATGTGGAAGTAGCATTGGTGCAGTTCTCATGCAAGAGGGACATGTGATAGCCTATGAGAGTAGAGTTTTGCAAGATGCTGAGAAGCATTTACAGGTGTATGAGAAAGAGATGTTGGCTGTAATTCACGCTCTTTCTACATGGAAACACTACTTGCTTGGGGCTGATTTCACTGTACAGACAGATCATCAGACCTTGCGTTACTTCCTCACGCAGACTAAGCTTTCAGAGAAGCATATGCGTTGGGCAAACTTTTTGTCAATGTTTCACTTCCAGATTGTGCATGTGGAAGGCAAAAAGAATGTAGTGGCAGATGCTTTGTCACGCAAGCCACAGGTCTCTGCAGTTTCACTTGCTTATCATCATGAGCTTGATGAAATGAAAGAGCAGTATGCCCATGATGAGGACTTTGAAAGGTTGTATGATCAGATGTCTGAGGGTCAGCGGCATGAGCATTACACTCTCAGAGATGGGTTTTTATTGATGCATGGCAGACTGTGTGTTACCAGGCCATTGCGACTCAAGGTTATGATTGAAAGTCATGCTCCACCGTATGCAGGTCATAGAGGTATTGACGCCACGGTCAAAGCAGTGGAGACTTTCTTTTATTGGCCAACCTTGCGAAGAGATGTTGATGCCTTTGTGAGGCAATGCATCGTATGTCAGAAGGTAAAGTTTGACCGTCAGAAGACACCAGGGTTATTACAGCCTTTACCTATTCCGGATAGACCTTGGGAGAGCATTGCCATGGATTTTGTATTTGATCTTCCACGGACACAAACGGGAAATGATGGCATCTAGACTATCATATGCAGGTTCAGTAAGCAGGCACATTTCATTCCCGTGCGGAAGACAATTAAAGTGGATCATATGGTGAAGTTGTTCATGGCGAACATCTTCAAGTATCATGGCTTGCCTACGTCTATCATTAGTGACCGTGATCCACGGATGACGAGTTTGTTTTGGAGAGGGTTGTTTGACAACATGGGTACAACTCTCAAGTTTTCATCGTCATTTCATCCACAGACAGATGGTCAGTCAGAAGAGGCTAACTCTACAGTGTTGGATCTTCTCAAGTGTTATGTGTCAGAGCACAAGCAACAATGGGAAAAGTATCTTCCTTTGGTGGAGTTTGCATATAACAACACTGTACATAGCTCGACAGGCAAGGCGCCTTTTGAGATTGTAGAAGGAGGGAAGAAGGTACCGCCCATTTTGCATACAAAGGATAAGATCTTTGAGGCTGATCAGTATGTGGAGAGCTTGGATGAAGCTTATCGGAGAGTTAAGTTGGCCCTCCAGAAAACTCAGCAGAAGCAAAAGAAAGCCGCAGACCGTCACAGACGTGATTTGCAGTTTGCATTGGGTGATTGGGTTCTTTTGCGTTTTGAAAAGGCTAGACTCAAGAAGATGAAGGGTAAAGAGCGCTTATTCCCTAAGTTGAGCATGCGATATTATGGGCCTTTTCAGGTTTTGGAAAAGATTGGTGAGGTAACCTATCGTTTGAAGTTACCAGATCACTGGAGGATTCACAATGCTTTTCACGTGAGTCTTCTTAGACCTTTCCGTGGGGATGTGCCTGAGGATGTATCAGATGAGGCTCAGCCGGAAGTTGAGGAACTTGATGAGGTTCTGATTCCAGAGCAGATACTGGCACATAAAGAAAGGAAGGTACGAGGTAAAGTTTCCCGTCGCTATCTTGTGAAGTTCAAGAACTATTCACCGATGGATGCGAAGTGGATGGAGGAAGGTGACTTAACAGATTCACCTCAGGTTTTGCAGCTTTATCTCGATGCCTTTGAGTTAGAGCCGACTCTTATTGTGGTTCATTCAGGTTCAGCAGAGCATGGGTCTGGAGCATTACCTGATGCTCAAGAGGGGGGTAGCACCTCCACTCCCTTGATACAGACAGGCTCAGATGACATCTAGAGGTTGCTTGGTGCAGATTTTATCTCATCCGAAGGTACTGAGGCTGACAGTACATCTGTTTATGGGACTTCTATGATATATGTGTACTAGTCACACGGAAATTTTTGTGGATATGTATGGTTCACAGTGGTATACAACTTGGACTATTACTATGCCATTGGTTTGCAGTGAATATTGATACATGTGTATGGCTCAGAGAGATTGGGACGCTGATCTTGCCATATTGTATATTTCACTTTGGATATTTTGATGCATCACCAGAATGCAATCGAGGACGCTTGCCATCTTTCAAGAGGGGGGTATGTCATGGCCCTGTGAAAATGGAGCAGGACAAGTGTGGGCATGGTGGTTGCAGGGTCAGAATATTTTATGATTCACATGGGGGGTGCCCGGACAGTGTTTAAAGATGTGTGGACAACCCTAGGTGTGAAGGGGGAACATTAAAACATTAACTTTTAATGTTTATTAAAGTTGCCCCTAGGCCTTAGTGGCCCTAGGGAACTTATTAAGTTGGGGCCCTAGGGATTAAATTGGGAAGGAGGTTTTCTCTCTCTTCTCTCTCTCTCTTCCCTTTTTGGGAATCGTGTAGTAAAAGGGGAGCTTTCCCTCATGCGCATGATGAACAAGCGTGGAAAAGCAAGGAGGAGGAGGCGACTGCTGTAGAACAGTTTTGGCTGCTGTTTTTCTGAGTGGAACCAGCCGTACAGCACTGTACGGCCAGGGCCAGACACTCTCTCTTTCTCTCTTTCTCTTCTGCTGCTGTCGGCGCACAGGACAGCTACTGGTTGGGCTGCGCAGAAGACCTGTGCAGGCTGCACAGTTTGTTTTTCAGCAAGTACACCTGGTACGGCTGCCGTACAGTGTACGGGCAGCAAGGTACAGAAGGTACAGTTGCTGCAGAAGTGTTTACAGGTGCTGGACAGACCTGTGCATGCTGATTCAGGCAGGTACAGAAGTGGACAGCAGGCTGTTTTTGCAAGTACAACGCCTGGCACGCATCCCGAGGCGGTACAATCAAGTACAGTGCTGATTTTCAGATCTGTACTTTACAAGGACAGCATAGGAGTGAGCATCAGGAGGAAGATACAGGCAAGTGCAAGCACACGTGTGAAGCAGGATTGTGGATTCAAGTGCCTGCAGGCACAGATTGGTGCTGTTGCTTCCTCCAGTGTTGTTTCACGAGCTGAACTTGGTAAGCCTTGACTCTGTTCATCTATCTCTCTTTCTATTGCTTGATGTCTGCTACAGGTATGTGTTATCTGGCTCCTTGTGAGAGGAGGAGTATGGCAGATTGACAAGAGATTAAGACAGGGATTGAACAGCATATGTATGTTGAGCTGAGAAGATGTATCATGCTTATGAGTTATGCCAGATGTATGCCCATGGCTGGCCTGCTTTGTGAACTTGGCTGATCAGAGGGAGGCACAGTGTGTTGCTTGAAGACACAGATCTGTGTGCATAGATCCTCTGTGCTGAGAAGGATTTGTGGGCAGTCAGATTGGACTACAGGTGTAAACTCTTGGCTGGTTTTTGTGTTGTACTCAGCCATACATATTATTTTAATGGAATAAAGAAATACCGCAAGGGGCGCCAAGCTTTGGGGCCAACAGGTGTCGTTGTGTATTCAGATTTGGGCACTCTAGCTCCAATCTGTGTTTTGTTTTTCATCTAGACTACAAGTGGACGGGTGTTAGCTCTTACCGCACTCTGGTTTTCTATCAGAGGCCGGTTTCAGCCAAACATGGGGGTTGTGTCACAAGTCTTGTCTGTCTGCAGAGGGCAATCGGGCCAGAAGTAGTGCAGGACTTTTCTGGATAAGGGTTTGGTTAATAATGGTACTGAGCAGATTCTCACACTATAATTAGGGTGCGATTTTTGTATGGCCGCTGAGAAACCTGCAGAATGAGTTAGTTGCTAAGGGGCCTGTCGTTTGAGGATATTGTTTTGAAGTTGGCATCAGGGTTTTGATGTAGGAGTCAGCAAGTTGGCCACATCAAACCATGTTCTTTACAGGTTACACGAGTTCTCTGACATTAGAGGAATGCTTTTTCTGCCTAAATGGCGTGTTGATTGTCTCAAAGTGGCTTATGACTTGTAGATATGAGATAAAGGTTGATGGCATGTACTGGCAGGATGAGGAACAAACACATATTGGAACAGTATGGGGAGCTAATTCTATACAGCAACAGGAGGCACGAGCAGCTGCCGTTATAGCCCTGCAGAATACAATGGAGCAGGTTTGTGGCTTTCCTGCTCATTTTGGTGTTGCATATCAGCTTATAGAGTCTGTCGCTAAGGTAGTGCTGTTGTTGGTGAGTCAGAAGAAACAATTGGAGGAAGCCATGCTTTGGGTTGACGTAATAAGTGCAACCATTGCATTGTGATTGAAATTAAGGATACTCAGCTATCATATAGCAGCTTTCTTCACCAGACTCGAGAACTGTGAGGGCATCATGATTGGCATCATGATTTTTTAATTCAGACAGCATTATATACCAGAGTTAAGGTCTTGTAGGGCACACCTTCCTATTATCGATAATTCACTTTTTGGGGTAACAACCTCCATCTCAAGGACGCGTGGACTTCAATTTGCGTCACTCACATGAATCAACTGCTTCCTTCTTCTTCTTCTTCTTTTTTTTTTTTGGGGGGGGGGGGGTGGGGAGGAGAAAGAAGCCATCATTGGCATTGATCAATGTATATGACAAAGTTTGGATTAAAAATTGCAAAACTTTCGGTACACTGAAAGTCAATGTGTAATTTTGAATTGAGAAATCTAAAAAATTAAAATGTACTTTGAAAATCAATCATGCCCATAATTTTGCATGGGCTGTGCATCAAAATCACACTACCCTTAAGAGCAATCCTAACCCCGAAACAATGATGTAAGAGGAAGGGGGGGAGGGCAGGAAGAGAAAGTGAGAAGAAAAAGGCAGCGAGAAGTTGAGGTACCAATAAAGGGCAGAAGGGACTATAGGGGCGGTGGGTAGAATGGTGATAGCAAGGCAGACACAAGGCGAGATGGACAAGGTGAGCAAGGGGAGAAGAGTTGGCGAGAGCAAGGAAAGGAGGGGCACATGTATTGGGGGGTCGGCGAGCATGTTCTAGTCTGTCCTTGCTTGGAGGACTCCATGGCAAAATCGCTCCGCGAAGCCTACCCTCAATTGCTTGTTCTAGGGTCATTCAATTAGCAAATCATTATTTTGAAGGAATAATGTGATGAATATGGTTCTGACACATCATCACTACTTTGAAAAAAACTATGCCAACTCAGGATTTAGAATATTAAAAATAAAAAAAACTAATAAAATTCTAGCACATCTGCAACAACTAGAATTTAAAAGCCATAGAATTTTGACACATCAGTTATCAGAATTTTAAAACATTTAAAGCATCTAGAGGAACCTCCCCAGGAAAAAAAAAAACATTAGCATTTTTTCACTTGAGAGACTAAACAAAAACAGAACGGTTAAAAATACGAAAATATTAGTCTCACCAAAAAACATTCGCTGCTTTCCCTAATTGAGTCGCCTCTTATTCCTCCCTTGGACGTAGAACAGGTACCTCGTTGGGAGACCTTTTTGGTTGGAAGGGGGCCCTGCGGGTTGCCCCGTCTCCTCCTTCCTGTGCTACTACGGTAG
The DNA here is from genome assembly GCF_041138505.1 of Cibotium barometz. NCBI lineage: Eukaryota > Viridiplantae > Streptophyta > Polypodiopsida > Cyatheales > Cibotiaceae > Cibotium > Cibotium barometz. The sequence goes on along the minus strand of NC_141058.1, from coordinate 58,506,844 downwards.
ATGCCCATCGCATCATGCCTACTTCCTTGGATGGCTGTGTTGTTTTCCGCCTGACGTCGTGAGACGGGTTTCGAGGCAACGATTTTCACTTAGAATCTTCACTCGCATTCAGCTCCAAAGATAACTTCATAGCACCTTGTCGATCGTTCCAGCTTGACGATTAGAATTGCAGGCCTATTTGGACCCACCACACCAACCCATCCTTTTGGTCCTAGGACCTCGACTTAAGGGTAGCACGGCCTCACAGTCACGTTGGCATGGAATAAACGCCATTGGAAACCACACAATCCGATCCCATGGGGCAAAATTTTTCAAACCTTGAAAAAGAGGTATTTGTGCAACCCATTTTTTTATGTTCCACTGCATATGTAGAAGACGGCTTGGTCTCTAAATTCACATGAAAAGGCCAGCTATAAGGTCTTCAGATACACCGTCATTGCGGGACTCTAGCCCAATGGAGCGAGATGGAGCATATCTATAACCTCAAGCAAGAGGAGGGTAAAACAATGCACGGCTACATTGTTAGAACCATGTATATCCACATGAGACCAGTCCGTGGATGTCTTACCGCTCATTTATCGATTTATGTTCGGTCTTAAGAACAAGAGGCTTCATGACCATCTTTACAACTCTAGACACTATATCTTTGATGAGTGTTATTGTGGTAGAGTCCTAGTCAAGGACACCAGACTAATTGTCTATACCAACCGGCACATAATCCAATGCTTATTTATCAAAACCATTGACTGAGAGATATATGTTGGCCGCCACTAATGCCATTGTAATGAAGCAACAACTTAGGAACTTAGGATGCACTTGTACATGGACATGGTTCTAGGAACATGGACTTAAGACATCTCTATATATATGAAATTAGGGCACATGTGACCTTGAGATTATAAAAGGCACATAGCTTATGTACTTTGTACCTTTTGATACCTTTTGTTATTTTTTCATCTTTTGGTTCTTTGGATAATCTTGGAGCCTTTTTACATAGATTTAGGCTTATGGAAGGCTATTTCCATTCTCTTGGTGAGAGGCTAAATTATTTAGGTACTATGGATTTGTATCTAATTATCATCTTAATTACATGCAAGCTTTCATGTTGATCTCTCATATCTCATCTTCATGTCAATTAGTATCAGGGATTTCAGGATGCATATACACATGGGGAATGGGCGTAGACAGATGGAGCTTAGGGGTATTTACACATGTGGTGTTAGGGAAATTTGGGCCTTGGGACTATAAGAGACACCAGCCCTAAGACTATTGTACTTTATGATCTTTTTGATATCATTTGACATACTATATCTTGGACCTTTCTTCGAGCTTATGCTTCTAAGGTTGAGTCAGTCTTTCCATGTTTAGGTTACTACTTTCTTTGATGAGTGGATCCTTAGCTTTTATGAGAGTTGGTTCATGATCTCTCATGTGTGCATTATCGCATGGCTTTTCATGGATATGGCATAGATCCCTTCCCAAATCTCCACTTGGTTAGATTCCTTTATTGCATTGGTATCAAAGCTCTTGGATTTGATCTTAGTATTTTGACTAGAGAGTGATTAGAGTACTTAATCATTCTCGGATTAAGTTTTTTATATATAGATTTTGAATACTTATTTCTTTGAGTGTTCTTGATCTTTAATTAGACTTGATTAGGTTAATCATTCTTAGATTAAGATTTCTACAGATTTTGAGGAGTCATTTCATTAAGTGTTCTTGTTATTTGATCTTTGATTAGAGTTGATTAGGTTAATCATTCTTATATTAGGATTAAAAATAATATACAACAGTCAAATTTTTGAGTTTATGTTAATTTTTTTATTAACATTTGCTTAATAATCTTAATTAGAAAACCTTTATCTCAAGTATAGATTTACAACAGATTTTAGAACTCTAATCTGTCATAAAGAAATCATGGTGCAAGTGTGTATAGTTGACAAATTTTGGTGTAGTGTAAATCTTGAAGATATATATAGAAATGTTCAACTTGTGTCAAAATTCTTCAAGAAGTTACATGTTGTTTTAGTTTACAACAAGATTACTGTGCAGATGTGTTCAAACTTGATTCAACTGGTGTTTAAGTTGCAAACTTAAGCTAGAATTTCTTCTTACCCTATCTGTAAGGAATCCTTGGCTTGCTCAATTATAGCGATATTGACTTGAAGAATTGATAGACAGGAGGATAAACATACACTATCACATCCTGAATCGGGACCAAGACCATCAAAGAATAAGCAAAGGATGACAAACACAAAGGCTACTTAGGCTATGCCACAAGATACAACTCTTGGCAATCAAACTAGAGGATGTGCAAAGAGGATTTGATTTAGAGATCAGTCGATTTGAATCATAAGGGAGTTGAAGAAGTAACAATCTCATTTAACTGAGCAAAAGCTTCTACAGATGGAGGCTTAGTGCCCACATCTCTCTTTTGTGTTAAAGGCAACTTATCAAAAGCTTCTACAACAACAACAAATCCATATACAACACTTGGCTCTTGAGCAAGAACCTCTAATACATATATTTCAATATCATCAGCAAGCAAATAAACGATTTTCATAATAAGCATCTAAATGAGCAAACGTTGTTCTTGGAGGAGCAGGGTGGTGGTAAGAGCATCAACAAAGAAGCTTCATCGAAAGGAGTCACCATCGCTTGTCAGATTTGCACCATCATTGAGCTTAAGAGCTCTAGGCTATTGTTGGCCATAGCTTTTGCATAGTTGAGGTTGCCATAAAAGGCTATTGTTGGCCATAGATTTTGCATAGTTGAGGCCACTATAAAAAGGTAATGTTGTCATTGCCATGACTATGTTGCTTGGCTAAGTAGAGAAATGAAAAACAAAAGATGTTGAGTTTAAAGTAAAGGCTTCATCTTGTCTAAAGGTGTTCTAGAGGCCATTAATGCAAGAGATTGATAACCTAAGAAGTGAAGTTGGCTGCCTCCTTAGCCGGGTCATGGGTACAGGAAGCAAGCACAACACACAACGTAGATTGAAGAAGGTGGATGTGCCTATTGCTATTGTGCATGAGAATGCTGATCCTGTTGGGAAACCACAACAGCATGGAAGGTCTTATTGACTGGGAAGATTTTAAGGTCAGTGAAGAGTGTATTCTTAGGCTTTGGTGGCAAGTCATGCAAAAACATCTTGAAGAAAAGTTTGAAAGTAAGTTGGCTTGCATTGTTGCATTTTTGCACGTGATATATGGTGCTAAAGAAGCAACAAAGATCATCATTGTATCCACATACTACACACCATCATTGTCATTGACATCATTTTGAGACCTTTGAGATCATGGGAGACGTGCTCATGCTCTATGATCATGGCTACATGCTCGCTACATTGACTCGCCATTTTGTATCTTGGACCACATTTTGTTTGTCGAGTTCACACACACACATTTAGCACTTAGAGGCTTAGACCCTTCGATCCTCATTCGGCGATTTCATGCTATGACAAGGTGTCATGCTCATGCCATTGTTGGATGTTCGAGCTTGAGGGTTTGATACCTAGCCACTCGTGGCTTTGTTCGGTGAGGTGGAGATATGTTTAAGATGGCAAAAATGGTCTCCACACATGGTGACTTCATTGACTCATTGCTTGGATACCTCGACATAGATGTGGGTCAATATTATTCGCATGGGACGAGTATTCTTTTGGTGACATGTTCGAGTGTCCTACACTCTTGAGTCACCATGATTATGTTTCTGATGGTGTGGACTACATTGACATGGATATGGATGATGACGACAAATGGTATACCCATACGCATTATGATGTATTACACACACATATGATGCTATTGATGTATTACACACACATGCACATGATGATAGTGATATATATGCACATGATGACATGGACACATATGCACATGATGATGTATGTGAGCTAGATCATGTGGGTATGATCTTGAGGGAAGGGATGACATCGAGCATTATTACGAATGTGAGCTAGATCATGTGGGCATGATCTCGAGGGCAAGGATGACATCGAGCATTACAAGTTTTTTGCCCAGTCACTTAAGTCATTTCTTTTAATGAAGTGGATATACGTGCCACACACGGAGACTTCATCAACTCATTGCTTGGTTACCTCAACACAGATGGTTTGACATTGTTCGCATGGGATGAGTTTTATTATGGTGTCTTGTATGAGTGTCCTACACTCTTGAGTCGCCATGATTATGTTTCTGATGCGATATAGATTATATAGACATGGATCTAGATGATATTCAGATGATGTATTGTATTGTATACTTATACACATTATGATGTATGATACACACACATATGTTGATATTGATGCATCACACACGTGCACATGACGATAATGATGCATATGCACATGATGACATCGATACATATGCACATAATGATGATGTATGTGATAGTGGTTTGTGAGCTAGATCATGTGCGCATGATCTTGAGGGCAAGGTTGACATTGAACATTACGAGTGTTGATACACCTAGGCATACCTACCTTCTTGGGGATCACAGGTATGCATTTAATGATCATGTGGACCAGCATTCGATTAGTGACGCATTTATTACATCCATTAGTACTCACACAAGGTTAGTAATACTTTGTATGTGAAGTCACGGGATACCTATGAGCATAGGCTTGAGTTTCTTGTGTTAGATGTGTTTGGCTATTATTAGGACTTTCACATGTGAAGACATTCATGATATCACTACTACTAGCTCTCATAGCTTAACTAGTAGGATTTGTGTGGGTATAGTGCATATATTTAAGTAGTCAGGCATTGAGCATGAGGGTAGTGATGACTTTACTGTGTTGAGACCTCGTAGGGGAGGCATGATTTTACAAATGGATCTAGAGAGTTTTTCATTTGGCATAGACATTTTCTTATGAGGATGTGAACTTGGGAATTCCTCTACTTATCTCGTATGTGTGGATACATTGTCAGTCTTCAGTGATGATGACACTTTTATAGTGATCTTGTTGATCATATTTTTACTTTGGAGGATCACAAACACATAGAGGGATTTGTACATGAGGATTTGGTGCATTGTTTGGATCGTGCCCATACACACATTGATATAGTGGTGGATGACAGTATTGGTTCACATTTGTTCTTGCACAAGGTCGACCATGAGATATGTTCCTTTGGCTTGCATGATTGTCGACATGATCCTAATTTTTTTGTGGCCGCGAGACATTTATTTTTGGGTGCATCATATGCCATTTAAGTGTATGATAGATGACTATGTGGCATGCCATTCAGATACACTTGTGATACATCCTAGTCTTGGCTTACACAGTGATTCTTTTGAGTCTGGATCTGTCAGTATTCTGATCACGGGTTTTGAGCTATCTTGGTGGGTACTTTGGGATATGGATTTTCACTATGATAAAAAGGTTGGGCTAGTGAGATTTTCCTTAGATTCAAGCATTCATTTCGACCTGAGAACTACCATTACATCAACTTTGAGAGTCTGTTGATGTGTACCATGCCTATCCATTTGATCTTGGAGGATACACGACTATCTTCGTCACAATCAACGGTAGTTCCTTATCTTTCCCATGTGATTCAGATCATCACACAACCATTGTATTGGAGTTCGCATGCCTCGGATTTATTTTTGATCTAGGCGGGAGCAGTTAGCCTCATCATCGATATTGGTTCTCCACACTTTCCATTTGACCCACGTAGTTAGAGAGCCATTACCTTGGATTTTTCTTGGCTTGGGTTTTCGTTTGATTCGGGCGGTTATATCCTTAGCCTCATTTTTGACGGCAGCTCATTTTTCTTTCCATTTGATTTCGAGGGTCATGCGACTTTGACATGACTCATGTTTCGTAAAGCATTGATCTGCCCTCGTTGCTTCGATACCTAGTTATGGGTGTTTTTGGCTTTTGTATATAGCCTTTTATATGCGTCTATTTTGTGCACAATGACCCTTCGATTTTGAGGAGGAAATCATTGTAGGAGGGGATGGTTTGTTAGAAGGGGGATTTTAGGACTAACCCTAGGACTATTGTACTTTATGACCTTTTTGATATCACTTGACACATTATACATTGGACCTTTCTTGGAGCTTATGCTTCCATGGTGGTTGAATTATGGTAGTCTTTTCATATTTAGGTTACAGCTCTCCATGATGTGGACCCTTGGCTTTCATGGGAGTTGACTCATGATCCCTCATGTGTGGATTATCATTTGGCCTTTCATGGATATGCCTTAGATCCATTCCCAAATCTCAGCTTGGTTAGATGCCTTCATTACAACCGTACCCACCTTTGATATTGGTTCCTCTTGAAATCGCACTGATTCAACCATACTCAGTGACTTTGTGAGTGGATCCGAGTGTCCAGACAGGAGGGCTACAAGTCATATGAGCAATTTGATTCATATGGATATCCAAACTAATCCCCATTCATTGACTATGGTTCCTTGTTCGAAGCTATGATGCAACAAAGAGAGTGAGAGACTTTCAATAGCATGTTACATAGGCCACCTCTTTAATGTTCTCATTGTAAGGGTGTGTATCATATTGCTGAATGTCCTCATAGAGCCATCGTACCAAATAACCTAACTCTATTCTTGAATCTAGGTCAAATCCCATTGTCATTTAATCTAGAGGCACATATTACAAGTGCGGATTCAAAACATGCTTTTAACGATTGTCCCAATGGATTGATAATTCATTAGGAATTTTTTCTACCCAAAGAGGGCCTCTTGGATTAACTTTTGATTAGGAATGGACCAATAGGAAGAGGGTTGGGTGCACATTTTTGACTTCTTTGACCCTAGGGGGCCTAGGCTTTGGTTTGCTAATGGGGCCTAATTATTACTCTTGTCCCCCTACCTCTTGGGCCCAAACTTAGAGGTCCCCCCACCTAGAATCGCGCAGATGAAAAACCCTTAAAATTGAAAATTTTCAAATTTTTTCCAAAAGTGTGTTTTCCCTCTCAAACTTCCCCCCAATATACTCTAGGTTTGGAAAGCTTATTTTGAACCTCTTTCTTTCTCTTCTAAGCTCTCCATTGCTGCAGAAACTCCATACCTCTCAAGCTCTCCCTCCTTGTGAAGCTCCTTCTCCCTCTTTCTTTCTTTTCTAAGCTCTTCATTGCTGTAGAAACTCCATCCCCTCAAGCACTCCCTCCTTCTCTCAAGCTCCCTCCCTCTCAATCTCCCTCTCTCTCTCTCTCAAGCTCCCTCCCTCTCCATTGTTGCAAAAACTCTATCTCCCTTTAGTCTACCCTAAATTCAAGAAGCTTATTCTCAAACTCTAACCCTCTTTTAAGCTTTCCATTGCTGCACTGAAAACCCTGAACTTTCTCTCCTCTCCACTCTTCTGTTGTAAAACAAGCTTTTCTTTTCCCTTCTTCTCTTTTTTTATCACCATGGCCTCTTCTAGTAATGTGAGAAGACCTAGGGAGAAGGTGGAAGAGCTTGTGCTGCATAACACAAGAGATGAGAATGGAGTTTGGGCTCCAACAAGATTCAGGGTTGGGGCTTGGGTCTACATGTAGCCAAGCTCTAAGGGACCACATCGAGTGAGTCAATTGGGGAATATGCTACATCATTGGAAGGGGCGGCTACAAGGCTTCAAGCATACTAAGAAGGAAGGACTGGTTGCCATAGTGTAACATGTATATACCCTTGGAGACCTGTACATTCACTTCAAATTGTCAGTGTAACATAAACACAGTTTTAACAACATGCTAATATTGATTTTTTGTTTCAAATTTTCTTATGATTCTCCATTTTCTTATGTCTCTCTGCAGATATTTTTTCCTCTAATTATGTTGAGGATTAACCACTACAAAGCCTTACTGGAGTTTTCTATGCTATGCATGCATCCATTGGAGAGGCAATGTTTGTATCTCAAAGCCCAAGTGATCTTGTATAGAACAAAATCTTTATCTTTTCTCACTCATATTTTGTAGATAAAAAACCAGGTTTATTTGGCAAGCTAGAAGAGATCCCCAACTCCCCTCTTAACAATCCCGAATGGCCCAAACCGGATGCTTGGACCATCTTATGCTTAAAGTTTAAGATAGTAAGTGATATCAAGACATCACTCAAGTTTTCAAAGGCATGTAAGTCAGTAGGGCTAAATTGGTTTTGTCCTTTACATGTTTTTATGCACATGTTCAATTCCATGTCAATGCACCAAACAAAAATACTGTATATTTGTAAGGAGGTACGGTCTGACCTCATTCAAGGATTACTAGGAGAGGGTTGGGAGGTTAATGAGGGGTCACATCAAGGTGATGTGTACGAGTGCAAAGTAGTAGATTCTATAGTGTCTTTCAGGTTCTTGAAGGCACGCTCTATTTTATACATGCGTCTGCACTACCAAAGATGGACGCAAAAGCATGGGACATGGATCCCACTTCAAGCCTCAGAAGAAGAAATTATGCCTATTGAGGTAGCTGTGATGATGCAAAATGGATGGATTGAGCGAGTGGCAGGCAAGCAAAAGCATTAGAGCCTAGCAGACCTGCGTCAACACTTTAGCATCATGGGCTTTGACAATGTGGAAGAGTCAAGTTTCAAGTTGATGAGAAGAAAGGTATATCTGATTCCACTACATGTCTAGAGTTAACCCTTACACTTTCTGGTTATTGTGCCACTCTATATTTTTACAGATTGGGAAGCGTAAGGAGGAGACAACTTTGGTCTTAGAATCGTGGCAAATGGGGGACCTTGAATTTTCAGCAGCAAGGTGCATAGCCCTACCAACACATATAAGGCATGTGGAAGAGCTTGAAGATGAACTGAGTATATGGAAAAATAGCCTCTGTTTTGATGCACGTGAGGGGCAAGAGTTTCAGGATCGAGGTGAAGGCAATGACAAGCTTTCAAGTCAACAAGGAGATGGAGATCAACATGAAGAGAATGTCACAAGAGGGACAAAAAATGAAGACATTATAACAATTTTAGATTAGATGACAAGCATGTAATTTTGTAGCAGGCTCTTTTTTAACCAATCTTTATTTAATTGAAATCTTAATATTTTTGCAAACTGTAATTTTTTTGTCTAGCGGTCTAGTGTGAAAAGACGAAACTTTAAATTTTAACTATAAATAGCCAAAGGTGCCTTCTTTCTCATTTTCACACGATAGAAACCAAGCACAAGCTCACACTATCTCTTTGCATTCATATGGCTACCCACTTTGACAACTTCTGTGAGTTCCTCTCCACTACCCCGTGGGTGGGCAAGAGCGAGCTCTTTGTCATGTTCTCTCGTGAAGTCGACTTTGAAAAGTCGTTCGCCCTTGCGTCCCAACATTATGAGATGTAGATTGCATACATGGAGCAATACTTGGCTCTCCACTCCATCTCCTTTCCCCATTACCCCAATGATCGATGGGTGCCTGTTGAGCTGCTTAAGTACATTCAACAATATGCCCACGCCTACATCCAGCGCCTTGAACGCTTCATCGACATCTGCATCTTCGCAGGAGCTTACTGCACCTTCAATAAGCAAGAGGTGAAGAGGTTAAGAAAGGGCAATTTAGGAACTAGGTTCCTCTCGTGGCTCGCCACTTTTGCATTCCTCATCAGTGAGATGAGGATTCGGATGAGGAGGTAGAGATGCCTGCATTGCAGTTGTGACAGGGTATTTGAGGGATGACAAGGAAGTGAAGGCAGTAGGAACGAGTGCTGGTGTAGAAGAGCAGCTTGCATCAGAGCACTTTTCAGAGGGTGCACAATCTACAGCTGAACAACCCATTGTAGTAGAAGATGCAGGGCCATCTTCCCCACAACAGGAGAGCAAGGTGCTGCCAGAGCTTGAGATCAATCTCTTGAGCACCATTGTGGTGGAAGGTGAAGAATACTCATTTCTTCATGACCTTGAAAAGACAGCTGGCTTGAGAATGGATCAATGCTTGGACATTATATGCACACGATGTGAGGTGGACCTTGATACGTCCAACCTCGGTCCTCACCTAGATAGTGCTATATTACCCCTTGGAGAATCTATCGTAGAGATAGTTGCTTTGGTCAAGGAAACTGTGGTTGAGACCGCGGAGCAAGCCCTAGTTCCAGAGGAGGAATTCACAACCTTATAAGACAAGCTAGAGGCAGAAAAGGATACCCTTGCTGCTGGAGCAATGGAGGAGACCAAAGCACCAAAAAAGGATGAGGCTAAGTCCTCGATTGACCTCTCTATCCCCACCAACACTTTGGCAAAAGAAGACATTGAGCAAGAGGTAATAATCGACCTTTTACAACCTAGAAACATTTGTAATTATGTATAGGAAAATATTTTGATTTTTTCTTTGATTGCAGAGGGTGGTTAAAATTGACGCATTTGCTGGGAGAGGCGGCGGTAGCAGAGACCAGGCCAAGGTCCATGGACATGATGCTGCGTTGGCACATTATCTTGGTCGACTTCCTGTTGGATGCCATCATCATTATCCATAGGGACTACACCCCTCAATCTGCCTTCACTCTCTTCTTTTTGAAAGCCCTCTCTAAGGTGCACAGAGCACCAAATGTCTAGTTCTAATTAAAAAATCCCTTGCCTTCGATGTTTTTGGTTCTGGATTTAGGGCTTCTTGCTCGTATAGGTATAGCCAAAAGCATAAGCATAGAGGATCCTCAAGAAATAGTCCAATCACTCCTTGAGCACACTCTGTCCAATAACAAGAGAAGAAAGCTCAATATTGTAAGAAAGCTTTTGTAAAGATGATGTATCATTTCTTATTATGAATACAATACAATTTTTGTAAACTTATTTTCATTAAGTATATCATTGTTTTTTTTAGTTTGTATCATCAATGTTTTTATGAATGCATTAGAAATGACCCTGGGAGCCTGGGGGGAGTAGTGCCAGAATAGCTTTCCCAGTCCTTCAGGAGCGATTCTGATGCATTGGATGATAAATAATGTATTTTTACACATGATTAAAGGTATTTTTATCTTGTAAATTACTGTTTCTCATAATCAATGTACTCAACTTGATTATAAATGCATAAAAAATGATTATGAGTGGCTGGGAGAGCAGTGCTAGAACAGTGCGAATTTTGAGCCTGCACCGTTGCTGTAGAGCCCAAATTCGCACTGTTCTGGCATAGCTTCCCTAGCCCTCCACCAAGAGCAATTTTGATGCATTGGATGACGAATTATGTATTTTTATACATGATTAAAGATATTTTTATACATGATTAAAGATTCTGGCTGGGAGAGCAGTGCTAGAACAGTGCGAATTTTGAGCCTGCACCGTTGCTGTAGAGCCCATATTCGCACTGTTCTGGCATAGCTTCCCTAGTCCTCCACCAAGAGCAATTCTGATGCATTGGATGATAAATTATGTATTTTTATACATGATTAAAGATATTTTTATTTTATAAATTATTATTTTTATAATTAATGTACTCAACTTCATTATAAATGTATCAGAAATGATCCTGAGTGGATGGGAAAGCAGTGCCAGAACAGTGCGAATTTTGAGCCTGCACCGCCGCTGCCTGCATAGCTTAAATTCGCACTGTTCTCTGGCATAGCTTCCTCAGTCCTCCAGGAGCAATTCTGATGCATTGAATGACAAACAATGTAATTTTACACATGATTAAAGCTGTTTTTATCTTATAAACTATTGCTTCTCATAATTACTGTACTCATCTTTATTACAAATGCATCAGAAATGATCTTGAGTTGCTGGGGGAGCAGTGTCAGAACAATTCGAATTTTGAGCCTGCACCGTCGCCGCCTGCAGAGCCTAAATTTGCACTGTTCTGGCATAGCTTCCCCAGTCCTCCAGGAGCAATTCTGATGCATTGGGGATGACAAACAATATAATTTTACATATGATTAAAGCTGTTTTTATCTTATAAATTATTTTTTCTCACAATTAATATACTCAACTTCATAATAAATGCATCAGAAATTAATGTACTCAACTTCATAATAAATGCATCAGAAATGATCCTGAGTGTCCAGGGGAGCAGTGCTAAAACAATGCGAATTTTGAGCCTGCACCGCCGATGTAGAGCTTAAATTCGCACTATTCTGGCACAACTTCCTCAGTCCTCTAGGAGCAATTCTGATGCATTGGATGATAAACACTATTTTTACATGATTAAAAGTGTTTTTATCTTATAAACTAATATTTCTCACAATTAGTGTGCTCAACTTCATTATAAATGCATAAAAAATGATCCTAAGTGGCTGGGGGAGCAGTTCCAGAACAATGCGAATTTTCAACCTGCACTGCCGCTGCAAAGCCTAAATTCGCACTGTTCTGGCATAGCTTCCCCAGTCCTCCAGGAGCAATTCTGATGCATTAGATGATAAATACTATATTTTTACACATGATTTAAGATTTTTTTATCTTATAAACTGTTCTTTCTCACAATTAGTGTGCTCAACTTGCATCAGAAATGATCTTGAGTGGCTGGGAGAGCAGTGCCAGAACAATTCGAATTTTGAGCCTACACCGTCGCTGCAGAGCCTAAATTTGCACTGTTCTGGCATAGCTTCCCCAGTCCTCCAGGAGTAATTCTGATGCATTGGGGATGACAAACAATATAATTTTACACATGATTAAAGCTGTTTTTATCTTATAAATTATTATTTCTTACAATTAATGTACTCAACTTCATAATAAATGCATCAGAAATTAATGTACTCAACTTCATAATAAATGCATCAGAAATTAATGTACTCAACTTCATAATAAATGCATCATAAATGATCCTGAGTGTCCAGGGGAGCAGTGCTAGAACAGTGCGAATTTTGAGCCTGCACCGCCGATGCAGAGCCTAAATTCGCACTATTCTGGCACAACTTCCTCAGTCCTCCAGGAGTAATTCTGATGCATTGGATGATAAACACTATATTTTTACATGATTAAAAGTATTTTTATCTTATAAACTAATATTTCTCACAATTAGTGTGCTCAACTTCATTATAAATACATCAAAAATGATCCTGAGTGGCTGGGGGAGCAGTGCCAGAACAATGCGAATTTTCAGCCTGCACTGCCACTGCAAAGCCTAAATTCGCACTGTTCTGGCATAGCTTTTCCAGTCCTCCAGGAACAATTCTGATGCATTAGATGATAAATACTATATTTTTATACATGATTTAAGATGTTTTTATCTTATAAATTGTTATTTCTCACAATTAGTGTGCTCAACTTGCATCAGAAATGATTTTGAGTGGCTGGGGGAGCAGTGCAAGAACAATTCGAATTTTGAGCCTGCACCGCCGTTTGCAGAGCCTAAATTTGCACTGTTCTGGCATAGCTTCTCCAGTCCTCCAGGAGCAATTTTGATGCATTGGGGATGACAAACAATATAATTTTACACATGATTAAAGCTGTTTTTATCTTATAAATTATTATTTTTCATAATTAATGTACTCAACTTCATAATAAATGCATCAGAAATTAATGTACTCAACTTCATAATAAATGCATCAGAAATGATCCTGAGTGCCCAGGGGAGCAGTGCTAGAACAGTGCGAATTTTGAGCCTGCACTGCCGATGCAGAGCCTAAATTCACACTATTCTGGCACAACTTCCTCAGTCCTCCAGGAGCAATTCTGATGCATTGGATGATAAACATTATATTTTTACATGATTAAAAGTGTTTTTATCTTATAAACTAATATTTCTCACAATTAGTGTGCTCAACTTCATTATAAATGCATCAAAAATGATCCTGAGTGGCTGGGGGAGCAGTGCCAGAACAATGCGAATTTTCAGCCTGCACTGCCGCTTTAAAGCCTAAATTCGCACTGTTTTGGCATAGCTTCCCCAGTCCTCCAGGAGCAATTCTAATGCATTAGATGATAAATACTATATTTTTACACATGATTTAAGATGTTTTTATCTTATAAACTGTTATTTCTCACAATTAGTGTGCTCAACTTGCATCAGAAATTATCTTGAGTGGCTGGGGGAGCAGTGCCAAAACAGTGCAAATTTTGAGCCTGCACCGTCGTTTGCAGAGCCTAAATTCGCACTGTTCTGGCATAGCTTCCTCAGTCCTCCTCCAGGAGCAATTCTGATGCATTGGATGATAAACACTATATTTTTACACATGATTAAAGGTGTTTTTATTTTATAAACTACTGTTTCTCACAATTAGTGTGCTCAACTTCATTATAAATGCATCAGAAATGATTCTGAGTGGCTAGGGGTGAAGTGCCAGAATAGTGCGAATTTTGAGCCTACATCGCCGTTTTACAGAGGCCAAATTCGCACTGTTCTGGCGGCGCAGCTTCCTTAGCCCTCCAAGAGTATTTTTGATGCCTTGGGTGACAAACTGGCACATGATAGACACTCCATGTTAAACAAACATGATGACGCCGAGACATTGTAAGAGAAACTTAAAATTTTAATTATCAAAAGGTTACAAATGAAAGCCAGATAGGCTTGTTACAAAGGGAGGTTTGAAACAAAAGAGTTGCTTCAAAAAAAAGGTTAACATCTAAGATCTCTAGATCGTGTCTCGCTCGCCTCGAATGCACCGAGCTAGTTGTATGTCCTTTGGCAGATATGGTAATCCTCTTTGCATGTATTGCAAGGAGGTTGGTGTCTTCAAAACGCCCAACAAGGTAAGCCTTGGAGGTTTCTTGCAATGCTTCAAGGGAAATCCCCTGCACACGGAACTCTGTTCTATATCGTTGGAGAATCTCCTTCACTATGCGAGCAAAAGGGGCTCTTCTTATGAGCAACTTAGTGTTCCTCTGATAAAACTTGATTTCTTGTAGAGCCCTATGCCCTTGGCGCATCCTTCTCCTTGGAGCTCTCTGTGTCGTGTTAGTGCGTTGGCGAGGTTGGGACTTCCTTGGCTTGAAGAGCTTGACCTTTCTACACTAGCGCGCACTTGCAGGAACCTCCTCTTGGTCTCTCTCATAGTCTGAATCCTCCTCCTCCTGTTGCTGTGGTACCTGTGTATTAAGTTCCTCCCGAGTAGGTAGGGGACCCTGTCCTGGTAGTAGGGTCTTGCCACCTATGGTGCTGCGCAATGTAGGAATGTTTTCACCAACCTTGTCGAACTGCTCATCATTGGCTTCTCTGTCTTGATCTCTTTGGTGGCTGCATTGTGGGTTCTTCTTCACATGCTTCCTCCCACTAAAAGGGCCTACATGTGTGTGCGCTGGTGTTGCTGTGTGGGAGGAGGGTTGGACTCTGGTGATCCCATTGGGCGTGTCCTAGAATCCAAGGGGTCACTCTCTTCTGTGGTGTCGGCAGTATGTGGTTGTTGGGTGCCTTGCACTGTGTTTTGTGAAGGCATGGTAACACATGTGGTGTTCTTGGTGCGTGCCATATCCATGTACGACTATGCTAACGTGGTGATGTGTTGGTGTCCTTACGTGGGTGTCTACGTAGATCTTGAGCTCAAGCTCTCTAAAAAAGTGAAATGGAAATGAAGTGAGAGAAGGAACTATTAATAGTTTTTTTTTAAGGGAAAAAAAAATCTAACTAAACTTATTTTCTTAGCCTTATTACATCTAGATTTATGCTGGTGCGTGCACAACCCAACGCCTCCCTTGTCTCTTCATTTGTGCACGCCAAGCACCATGCCTATGGGGAGCATTGGTCTGTAACCATTCAAGCCGAGCATGACTTTCTGCAGCCTTGCGTGCCTCTTGCGCAAGCTTAGATTGTTGGGCCCGCTCCCTAACCAATACCCTTCCAAAGGTTGTGCGATAAAACTAATTGAACATCTCTTGTAGATAGTTTGTACGTGTTTCTCCTACAGAAGCTCCACCTCCATGTCTTGTATTTTTGAAATAAACCCCTCTTGCTTTATAATGTGATTTCTCTATCCCTTGGGTACTCCACATGTCGAGCGATCCATACTTGTTCATGAAATACGCACCATGCGCATAAACTATGTGCTGTATACATGACAATAGAATTTAATTAGAAAAAGTCAAGGTTAAAACACCAGTTTATTTTTTCAATGTACAACTTACCATATAGTGTGTTACTTTACTCTCTCCCTAAGCACCTAGCACACTTTTGGTGAATTCTATGATATGTTGTTGGAATGATGCTCGTTCTTGGGCAGTTGTGCTACTTTGATTCATAATGCGAACCATGTTATTGAAATTTATCCAAAGCTGTTTGCGTATATTTATAAGAGCTGGCATTGGACAATCTACATTTGTGGTGATTGCACCAGGTCTCTCTAGAGTCCCCAAGTCTTATTTGAATTCTCTATGTTTGCTGGCTTCTCCTGAAATCTCCTTGCCTTTGATCTAGTCATGGGGAGACCTTTTGAGCAACCTCGTATGACATACCAGAGGCCTGCTTATTCACTCCAATTTTCACATTTTCGCCATCGCAGTCCAGAGAATTCAAAAGATGCTCTAATTTACCAAGGGCAGCAACTTTCCTCTCTTGTGTAGGCATTGTGAATGCATAATCGATATGGCACTTAAGCAATCGATCAAAGATTCTCATGAATGCATGAAGTGTGCAAAAGTGAATATTCTTTAGTGAAAAATTAATGATGGGGATCCAATTTGAATTCTTGTTTGGTTCTCCTGGCATATCACGAGACATGATAATGATGGTTGCACTTGCAAATGTTAGACATGGTTATGGTTTCCTTGTATTTCTTTTCCATAGTTATTTTCTTAATATTTCATGGCTACATTGGTATCAGAGCTTTGAATCTGATCATGGGAGTTTACTTTTCATGTTTGGCAATATTTTTTTAACAAATGAGCATATGCATGTGATTTCTTAGACTTTCTTGATTTTTGCACATGTTTTTGAATTTTCTTGGATTTTTTGGCATATCTTGGGGATTGTGGTTAGATTTGATGGTAAGTCATTTTGCTATGTTTTCTTGAGTCTTTGGGCAAGATTTGAACCATTATGGCAAATTGTGGATTAAATTTGGGAGACGGGGGATCAAATTTTTGAGGTAGGGGGTCAAAAATTGAGATCTATTTCTCACATTTCATCTTTTCCCTCCCTTTTGAATGATTTTCCCATGGCCATAGCTCACCACACACACTCTAAATACTTGCCAAACATCATGGTTAAGATTGGGTGTTAAAATCGTAAAGATCTCTCTAGCTAATAACCATGCATAAACATGCATAAACATGCATGAACCAGGCATATACTCATCCACCCAACCACCTCCGATCCCAAGGGTGCACACATAAATACAATGAAGTATCACATATCTTACCTTATGTTTTCTTGAGTCTTTGGGCAAGATTTAAACCATTATGGCAAATTGTGGATTAAATTTGGGAGACGAGGGATCAAATTTTTGAGATAATGGACCAAAAATTGAGATTTGTTTCTCACATTTCATCTTCTCCCTCCTTTTGCATGATTTTTCCATGGCCATAGCTCACCACACACACTCTAAATACTTGCCAAACATCATGGTTAAGATTGGGTGTTCAAACCGTAAAGATCTCTCTAGCTAATAACCATGCATAAACATGCATGAACCAAGCATATACTCATCTACCCAAGCACCTCCGATGCCAAGGGTGCACACATAAATACAATGAAGTATCATATATCTCACCTTAGTGTCCCATATTGTGACACGAAGTTGGGGTTTGGACTTCGGTCACTTCTCAGAATCAAAACACACTTGTATGAAATCTCACAGCCTCCTCACCTCCCTTTCTCTCCCTAAGTTAAGATAAAGATATACACATCAAAGGTGAGATCATAATTCATGGAAGGAAAGATGAAAGGCTCCGGAGAAGCAAGAATTTCTACCAGTCTTGCAGCTCCAAACAAGAGGGCGATTCTTTGTTGGAAGAAAATCTTCCGACTCAGGATTATGTGAACGGAAACATACGAGGAATATTGGTAAGGTTCATCCGTTCGAATTGGGCGATTTTTGGACGGAACATATTAAAGAAAATGAATATAGCAATCACTTACAAGAGGATAAGACACATGGGGTTTGCTTTTTGATAAGAGATTAGGAGGAATTAATCATGATTAAGAAGAAATAATGGCCAAAATCTATAAAAACAGAGATGCATAGAGAATTGCAGTTTTAAATCCATATAGGCTGTGCAAGAGAGGATTATATAGATGCGTAGAGCTTGAAGAGAGCTTCGCGTCCATATAAAAACTTCCAAAAACGGGCAACCGAGTGAAAAGTTATGAGCATTTTACTACAAGACTATAAAACTGCCAAAATTCACCTAAAAATTAGCAACTTTGGGAGAAATTCTGATCATCAATGAAGTAAGGGATTAAGAAATTAGTTACATGAGTGGAAAGAGCATAGAAAGAGCTTCCTAGCCATATGATCAATTTAAGAAACCAACACCCGAGTGATGAGTAATTACCGGTTGAAATTTGGGTATTGGACCACAAAAACTGCACTTCTCTCTCTTTGCATGAAACCTCAATTTTCACATAGCCTCTTGCCTTTCATCTCCTTCATGATTCAAGCTAGAGGGTAAGGGTTAACATTGCTCAGCGGATAATCGTAAAGATTTACCTATGTTCCCCAAAGTCTTTCCACATGCTCACTACCGCTAAAACCATTGGTATCTCCAAAGGAGGGCGGCAATAAGGCAAGGGCTACCTTGAGAAGTCACAGGCTCGCTAAGATAATAACTTCTTATCCCACTTATCATGAATCATCAAAGAGGTCCAAAATTGGGTTAAGCATGAGGAGCTAATGCTAAATGAGACATTCACATGTAAAGAGAGTGTTTGAATAGGGGTTTGAAAGATAAGAGAATGGCAATGACACAAAATGCTCAATTGAGGAGGCTCATTCCTTGATTTGAAAGGGAGAGGAGGGCTCCTTTTATAGGTGGAGAATCACTCTCTCTTCCATTGTTACAAATTATAACATAAAAAACTTCAACTCTTCAGTGACATAAGGGTAGATATCACCATCAATTGTCCTCTTAGGCTAAGTCTTCTATTGATTATTAAATTGAAGACTTTTTGACTTTGAGAGTGTGATGAGATAATAGCCAAGTCTAAGTGGCATGTAGGTGGAGATCCCACTTACACATGGCGGAATTCTCCTCTTCCATGTAGGCATTCTAGAAGAATCTTTCCCAATTATGCACCTACACACACTCCTCCACATGCCTTCCACACTCCCCAACTTGTAGCCTTATGGTGAATACCATATTAATAATACAATTAAAATCCATGTGAGCATGAAGGCCCACTTTTATTTTCCACATCACTAGCCTATCTACCATACCAAAGTATTTATCAAGCATACTTGTGGCATTTACAATGTGTGCACCCTAAATCCAGTAAAACCATTATATTTGAAGATAGAATGTTGTTATCGGGGTAGCCGCCAAGCCGCCGCATCACCACGCCGTTATTCCATTGTGGGCGCCGCAATCTTCTTGGACAAGCTTCCACCTTATTACCATTGAGAAACCATCAAAATATGCACAAAATTAAAAATAAAAGATAATTTTTATGTCACAATACCACCAAGAGATACTTCACTCCATCAGCACTTGGCTCTAGCTTAAAATGGTAAGAGAGTAGACACAATGCTCTCTACATAAGAGGGAACATCCCTTGAGAATTCCCCATGCTCCTATTATATATAGGAGGGCTCTCAAGTGACTCTTGACTCTCCATTTCCATGTGTGACCCTTGGTTGTATGATCCTAGCCTCAACCCAAAGTTAGACCTAACTGTTGCCCCACTAGAGCATGTTTCCATGCTCCCATGTTCACATGGGTGGGTTAGCCTCCTAGTATATACACATATAATGTGCACATAACATACTTCCCCTCTCTCAAAACATTGCACTCTTGCAACAATGAAAAGAAAAACTGCGTTGAATGTTCTCAACTGACTTCCAAGTCGAATCCTCAACTTCCTTGTCTTTCCACTTAATTTTAACCTCAGGGATTAGGCGACTACGAAGTTTCCTTTTCCTGAATTCAAGTACCTTTTTAGGTTCATGTGGAACATAAGACAAATCTTCGACTTCAACGAATTCTTGAGGAGTAACTGTGTTATCCTCACCTCCTAGCTTCTCTTTCAGTCTACTGACATGAAAGACTGGATGAACTCTAACATGTGGAGGTAGTTTTAATTCATACGCAACCGTGCCGATCCGACATATAACTCAAAATGAACCACAAGATCTAGGAGATAATTTTAAGCACTTTCTTATTGACAAAGTTTGAGAATCTTTAGGAAGTTTCAAATAAACCAACGTCCCTGGCTCAAAATACTGAGGTGAGCGTTCCCTATCAGCATAAAACGGTGCTAAAATCCCTCAATACATCAAGCTCGATGCCCTTAAGACTGACATCAACAGGTGCCTTGGGTTGATACCCATATATAAGCATGAACAGACTATAACCAATATCTGAATGCTTAGAACTATTATAGGCAAATTCCATCATTAGAAGATATTTTTTTCCAACTCGATGGTTTTTCAGAGACATGCACGAAGCATATCCTCAACAATATGATTCACATGCTTTGTTTGCCCATTAGACTGCGGGTGATCAGAGGAACTCATACTCAATGTAGTTTCCAATTTCTTGAAAACTTCTTGCCAAAAATGAGCCGTGACTTAGTTCGATCGCTCACAATATCAGAAGGTAGACCATATAGTCTAAACAGTTGCTCGACAAATTCATAAGCCAATTCCGAAGCTTTAACTCTTATCTTTGTGGAAAAAAATCTAACCATCTTTGTCAATCTATCCACGACTACCCAAATGGCATCGTGACCCCTGTTGGTACGTAGAAGTCCCGTAATGAAATCCATGGAAATACTTTCCCACTTTCTAGATGGAACATCCAAAGGATGTAAGAACCCAGCACATTTAAGGTGCTCTGTCTTATTAATCTGACACTGATGACATTTGACCACATAATTTTGAAAAAGATCCTTCATTTTTTGCCAATAAAAAGTCCTTCTAACCAAAGCCAAGGTACGATGTATGCCCGGATGTCTTGCCGTCGATGGTGCATCATGACACTCAAATAGGATCCTCAGTTTAATTTTCGGGACATCCGATACACAAACCTTATCATTTCGGAATAAAGACCATTCTGAATAAAAAATTGGTTGGCTTTTCCTTGACATGGCATCATGACCCCTGCTGGTACGTGGAAGTAAGAACCCAACAGATTTAAGGTGCTCTGCCCAGCAAATTTAAGGCGCTCTGCCTTATTAATCTGACACTGATGACATTTGACCAAATAATTCTGAACAAAATCTTTCAATTTTGGCCAATAAAAAGTCCTTTTAACCAAAGCCAAGGTACATTGTATGCCCGGATGCCTTGTCGATGGTGCATCATGACACTCAAATAGGATCCTCACTTTAATTCCCGACACATCCGGTACGCAAACCTTATTATTTCAGAATAAAAGACCATTCTGAAAAAAATTGGTTGGCTTTTCCTTGTTTCACCAGGTTTTAATCTACGTGAGAGTTGGACCTTGATTTTGCCAAATTCTAATATTTTCAAAGAAAATATCTGTATTGCATTTTTCCTTGTGTGAATTGTACAAGTTAGAAGTAATTTTTGTGAAGCTAAGTTCATTAACTTCACCAATTTGACTCAATGTATCAGCAATATTATTCAAGCTACCTTTTCTATATTTAATCATGAAATCAAAGTCCTGCATCAATTCAGCCCATCTAGCCTTTCTACCTTTTTAAGACCAGTTGATCATAAATGAACTGTAAAGACTGATGATCTATCAAGACCATAAATTCAAACCCGTAGAGATATTGTCTCCATGTCTTTAAAGCATAAATAATTGCATACAGCTCTTTCTCCTGAACAGGGTATCTAGTCTGGTCTCTACAATGTAAGGTCTACTAGGATCTGGTAAGGCTAACATAGGAGCATCTCGAACTTTATATTTCAAAGTATCGAAAGTTTCTTGTAGCTTTCCATTTCACTTAATCGGAGAATTAGACTTCTTATTTTTACCCCTAATAAGAAGGTTTGTAAAAGGTACTATCAACTTTAAATAATCCTTAACAGTTTTTGAAGAAATACCACGAAACTTAAGAAACATCTTAATTGCTTGACTGTACGTAAAACTGACCATTCCAAAATCTTTTGGATGCGATCCAAATCTATACTTAAGCCATCTCGAGAGATCTTATGACCCAAGTATAATAATTCTTTTTTAAAGAAATCACACTTAGATAATTTACAATACAGTTTCTCCTTCCTGAGCCTTCTTAGAACCTCTTTAAGAGATGATTCTCATGCTCAGCCAAAGTTTTACTGTATATCAAAATATCATCTAAGAAAACCACCACGTATTTTCCTAATAGATCTCGAAATATATCATTCATTATCTGTTGGAAATTTTGCCGGTGTATTAGTGAGACCAAAGGGTAACACTAAAAATTCATTATCTGTTGGAAATTTTATCGGTGTATTAGTGAGACCAAAGGGTAACACTAAAAATTCATAATGGCCATAACGTGTCCTAAAGGCAATTTTAGGAACATCTTTCTCTGCAATACGGATTTGATGATAACCGGTTCGTAAATCAAGATTTATGAAATACTTAGCTTCTTGCAACCTATGAATAAGATCATTTGATCTAGGCAATGGGTATTTGTTTTTAATTGTAACTTTGTTAAGACGTTTGTAATCAATACACATTTGCCAGGTACCTTGATCTTTTTTCTTAACCAAGAGAACTGGTGCACCCCAAGGAGACTTACTTGGTATAATTGACCCATCCTCAAGTATTCAGCTTTGATACCACTGTTAAAACCCTAAAGATCTCTCTAGCTAATAACTATGCATAAACATGCATGAACCAGGTATATACTCATCCACCCAACCACCTCCGAGCCTAAGGGTGCACACATAAATACAATGAAGTATCACGTATCTTACCTTAGTGTCCCATACCACCAAGAGATATGACTTCACTCTAGCAACACTTGGCTATAGCTTAAAATGGCAAGAGAGTAGACACAATGCTCTACACAAGAGAACATCCCTTGAGAATGCCCCATGTCCCTATTATATATAGGAGGGTCCTCAAGTGACTCTTGACTCTCCATTTCCATGTGTGACCCTTGGTTGCCTGACCCTAACCTCAATCCAAGGTTAGACCTGACCCTTGCCCCACTAGAGCATGTTCCCATGCTCCCATGTTCACATGCCTAGGGTGGGCTAGCCTCCTAGTATATGCACATATAATGTGCACATAACATTGGGCAAGAGTTAAGCAACACAAAGAATGGCTAGGGTGATTTGAAAGACCATCAATTTCCACCCTTGAGGTTGTCGTTGCGTGTGTAAATCTGTGGGAGTATAGTGATGTTGGTGTGCTCCACATGATCTATGATGAAGAATGGTGCTTCTAATCAATACATTGGAACCTCTAGAAGTGCTTTACCAACTTTAATGCCAACTTCAATGGTGAGATTTCATGTCTCTTTCAAGATTTGGGTGTTGTATAAAAAGTTAGGTTTTCTACTTGGTTTTGGACAAACTTAACACCATAATCTTCTTCTCCATGCTTTCCTCTATTTATACATGCTTTATTCTTGAAGATAGAGCAATATGGTGAAGGGATTTCAAGATTCTAGAAAAGAATTCCTAAAATTAGGATTTCTGCTCACCATTTTCCTAAATCTTCATTCCCATTGGCCTCTATATGCTTCTAACACCCTACCCTATGAAGGCATGAAGAAAAATGGGATTTAGGGGTTTCTTGGAAGTTCTTGAATTTAGGTCAAGATTTGGGGGTTATGCATTTTTCCTTCAAATTGGACAAATTCCTTCATAGAGCATGATCCCATTCTCTTTCTTATGTACATAGATTTTAATCAATTTCATAAAGAAATTTAGGGTTTTGTGAAAATTAAGGATTCTAGACTAAATTGGATTGAACCTCCTTCATAAGGGTGTTAACCATGCTATAATCCACCCTCATACGCATAAACTTTATTGGCCTTCATGCATAAAATTAGAGTTTCGCAAAAATTAGGATTTTTGGATTGAATTAAGCACATTGGATACTTCTATTACGCTATAATATTGATTCCATTGGGTACTTCCATTACACTATAATATTATTGTGACTAATTGGTGAGTCACCCTACCATACTCTTGCAATTCATTCATTGATTTAGGTTAAATATAATCTAGGTGAATGTGTAAGATGTATCTTGGAAATTGGAGGAGAGGGCAAGGGGGAGTGTTTGCTTGAACCTTCCTTGCCATGAGTGCCATGGAAGAGTGGTAATGAAGGGGATTAGGCACATTGGTTTGAAGACTTAGCCTCAACCCTTGCCATCGGAAGAAAACATTGGTAAGGGGGTGAGAAGTCTTGGCCGAGAGATTGGCAAGCACAAGTGCTACAGTGACAACTCTCCCATACACTCTCATACACTTGATTGAAATATGTCCATGGTTGACAAGACAAAAGGAAGACTAAGAAAGATTTTCCACTCCATTGATGATATGGAGTATGAGGGATTATAGACTAAGAGAAGGACACTATGGAAGATATGGTACCATGGTTGCATAAGGATGCATTGACACAAGCTTCAAGAGACATTGATGATGATGTGCACGGAGGAACATCCTTCTCCAAACCTTTGCAATGAGGTGCTTATGCATATGCTAGTTGATAAATTGGATGCCCTCAACCATAGCATTCAAACCATGAATGCTACTATGACAAGAAAATTTGACACTATGGAGAGCAAGATGCTTACACATGATGGTGGTCAAACTACTCAAAGGGAAGGCAAGTAGCCATGGGTGTAAACCTCTCATGAGACTACCATGAAGGAACTCCACATAGAGGCTTTATGGTGGATGTAAGGAAGTTCCATGTGTGGGAGCTCCAAAGAATGTATCATTTCAGTCTCGTCCTTCATACTTGAATGGGAGGCCACATTTTGCATCTAATGAATCGTATGGCAATGGATTGGGGATTGGGTCAGCAAAGAGGATTCCTATGCATACTAATGCAAATCAACCCATAAATGTTGAAGAGGAGGCTTATGGGAGTGACCGGTTGTATCCAATGAGCACATACATATGCAAATGGTTGCCCATGCTCATTGGATAGAGCTATTTCTTCACATAAAAAGGGAATACAAATATTTTTCCCATTGATGGGTTGCAATCCAATGAGCACATACATATGCAAAGGGTTGCTCGTGCTCTTTGGATGGAGCTACCTCTTTACATAATGCAAATCAACCCATAAATGTTGAAGAGGAGGCTTCTGGGGGGAGTGATGGGTTGCAATCCAATGAGAACATAAATATGCAAAGGGTTGCCCATGCTCATTGGTGGAGCTACCTCTTTACATAAAAAAGGAATACAAAGATTTTTCTCAATTCCTATCCCCTTTCAACTAATGGCAAAATAGTCTCCAAACCACAAGGATGATCCCTCTTCCAATACTCCAAAAAGGACATAAATGATAAAATTACACTCTCTAAATTCAAGGGAAGTGGTTCTGTCCTCAATGAGTTGGAGGTTTGGGTTATGAAGATAGAAACCTATTTTCAGCTCTGCCCAAAGAGTGAGGAAGACAAGGTACAATTTGCGTCATTGCACATGGAAGACTATGCCCACATCAATGGTGGAGGCATATGGTGAAGGAAGGAAACAAACCAAGCTCTTGGAAAGAGTTGAAAAAGGAGATGAATTTAGTTTTCATTTCACCATTGGTTCTTGATGCATACAAGGAACAATGGTATGAACTCCCATAAAAGAGTGGAATGGTAAAGGATTATATTAAGAGCTTCATGAAGCTTTCCATGTATGTGGAAGAACTTAGTGGTGAAGGCTCATATGAAGTTGAAGAAGTTCACCCATGGATTGGATCCTCTCTTCAAGGCGAATGTGATGGCGCAAACACCACTCTCTTTGAAGGAAGTAATGAGGCTTACAGAGCTTTACGAGCCTAAGTACATGTGGGCTTAACAAATTTCAGCCAACAAGAGCTTCCAAAGGCCATCTACTACCACATGGAATAATGGGAAGACCTCATTTTCCACACAAACCTCTTTCATACCCAAGTTTCCAATAGTGTATGCGGTTGGGCATCCAAGAATAGGCAACTTTCATGGTCAAATTGATGGCACAAAGGGGCCATGACAAGAAGGCCACATACACTCCCAATAAGTTAAGACAATTGGATGCTTCAAATATTAAGAGTTAAGGAAAAAAGGGCTATGTTTTACATACGAGAAAAAGTGGAGTAAAAACCATGTGTGCAAAGGCAAGAAGGCCAATGTAAACATGATTGTTATGGAAGAGGCATTGCTAAAAATGATGATGTGGTAGAGGATGCTTATGTGGTTTGCCAATGAGGAGGTGGTGGAAGAGTTTCCTTCTATGGAAGAGGCATTGCTAAAAATGATGATGTGGTAGAGGATGCTTATGTGGTTTGCCAATGAGGAGGTGGTGGAAGAGTTTCCTTCTATGGAGGATCATGAATTTTCATTTGACCATGGTGGTGAATTAGCCCACATATATTCCATATCACATGAATTACTTGCAGGATGCAAGGGAGCCAACCACTACTTTGAGGTTACATGCTACTAGCACTGGAAGAGTGGTCCATATTTTGCTGGGTTTGGGGAGTACACAAAGATTTATTAATATAGAATCCATCCAAAATCTGAAATTATAGCCCATGGAACTTCCATATGCATTAAGAGTTCAAGTGGCAAATGGAGAGAATGATGTTGCTACTATGTGTTGCCCTTCTATCTCCATAATCTTCACTTCCCAATATTCTATGCAAGCCAACTACATCATGTTGGAATTGGGGCCTATTGATGTGATATTGGGGTGTGATTGGTTGAGCACTTTGGGGGAAATCTCATTAGACTTCTCTCACATGGGCATGAAATTTATGGCATGATGGGGTGATCATCTTGTAACACTCAAGGGAATTGGATTTTCAAAGATTTCCCTCATCACTTCCAAGCAATTAAAGAGGGAAATGAAGAGTATGAGCTCTATTTATGTTTTGCAACTCATCAAGGATGTTAAAAGTCAAGGTTGACAACCCCTTGACAAAGAGATAACTCACCTTTTGGAGGAGTATAAGGATGTATTTTAGCTCACCAAGTGTTCACCACCTAAGAGGGATGTTGATCATGTAGTTGATCTCCAGCCAAATGCCAAACCGATCAATAAACAAACCTATAGGCTCTCTAGATTTGAGAGAGAGAAGGTTGCTAAGAAAGTCCAAGAACTCATGGAGATGGGGTTTGTACAACCAAGTCAATCTCCATTCGCCTCTCCCATGTTGTTGGTGAAGAAGAAGGATGGCACATATAGGATGTGTATTGATTATAGAGATCTTAACAAGATTACCATTAAAAAGTGCTATTCTAGACCTAGAATTGATGATCTATTTAATGAGCTCAAGGGAGCCAAGGATGGAACATATAGGATGTGTATTGATTATAGAGATCTTAACAAGATTACCATAAAAAAGTGCTATTCTAGACCTAGAATTGATGATCTACTTGATGAGCTCAAGGGAGCCAAGTTCTTCTTCAAGATAGATCTCAAATCCCGGTATCACCAAATAAGAATGAGAGAAGGAGATGAGTCCAAGACATCTTTTTACACTGAAAGAGGGCTATTTCATTTTATGGTTATGCCCTTTGGATTATTAAATTCTCCCGCCATATTCCAAGCACTCATGTATAAGGCACTTTAGCGCTTCCTCTACAAATGGGTGTTGGTGTTCTTTGATGACATTCTCATCTATAATAAGACTAAGAAGGAGCATTTATGTGTTGGATAAGAATTCCATCAAAGGACACCCAAGGAGAGTAAATGCTCTTTCATGGAGGAGGAGGTGGAGTATTTGGGGAACATTGTGAGTCATGAAGGCATCAAGGAGGATCCAAAGAAGGTGAAATGTGTCAAGGAATGGCCTACTCCAGCCAACACTACTCAATTGAAGGGAATTTTGGGGCTTTCTTTCTTTTATAGAAGGTTCATTGAGCACTATGCATCTATTACTGCTCCGCTCACATCGATAGGCTCAAGAAAGGCCCTCTTTTGGGATGCAATAGTAGAAAAGAGATTCTTCCAAGAACTTAAGGAAATCCTCACTGCAACCCCTATCTTGGTATGCCTTGTTGTAGTGGAATTGGGGTTGTTTGAAGCTCACCAACAAAGAAAGGTCTTTCCATGTTTATGAGCAAGAGATGTTGGCCATCATACATGCAATTAAGAAGTGGAATCAATACATCTATGGGAGTCATGTCAAGGTGTAAGCCAAGTGGTTTACTTTATCCCTTGCCTATTCCGCAAGGCAAATGGACTCACATCGCTATGGACTTGATCACCGGTTTGCCTCCTATTAGGAATGGATGGAATTACATATATCTAGTGGTGGATATGCTTACTAAAGCCACTTATTTTATTCCAATCAACACCCAGTTTTTAGCTTCCCAAGTGGCCAATCAATTTATGGAACATGTGTTCAAGCTACATGGGATGCCTTAACAAATTGTGAGTGATAGAGAGATAAAATTCATGGGGTCTTTTTGGAGAAGTTTGTTTGAGAGCATGAGCACTAAAAAGCTTACCCCAAGTACCGCCTAACACCCTCAAACCGATGGGCAAATGGAGAGGGTTAATAAATGGGTAGAGACATACTTGAGGCATTATTGCCATGATAATGAAGCTACTTGGGATAAGTAGCTTTACTTGGTTGAATTTGGCTTTAATATAGCACCTCTCATTTGAGCATTGGTATGTCACTTTTTGATGCCCTTTATGGATATCAAGTGCATGTGCCATTAATGGTGGTGAAAGAGGACGTCAATCCTCAATCCAAGGATGAGTTGGAGAGATTGCAAGGCTTATTGCAACAATGCAAGGATAACATGAAGAAGGCACAAGATATGATGAAGTCTTATGCCGATGTACATAGAAGGCATGAGGAGTCAAAGAAGGAGATTTTATCTTCTTGAAATTGCCTAAGTCAAGACCTTAATCTCTCAAAGGTGAACTTAACGACAAATTTGCACGTAGGTTCTATGGGCCTTTCATGGTGATTAAGAGAGTGGGAGAAGTGGCTTATGCACTCCAACTACTTAGTTCTACAAGGATGCATAATGTGTTCCATGTATCCAACCTCAAAAGGTATGTGGGACAAGATCTTCAAGCAGTAGAGGAGTTGTCTCCTGTGGATGAGGAGGGAGGGATCCAATATATACCAGAGAAGGTAGTGGGAAAAAGACAAGTTTTTGAGGCACCGAACCATTGAAGAATTCCTCATCAAGTGAAAAGATTTACCTAAATATGAATCAACATGGAAATCTTTAGCTTATGTGCAAGAGCATGTGCTCATTCTGTTAGAAGTCATCTCCTGTCTAGATTTATACACCAAGGCCTTTGTTGTGGGTGTGCCCGCCCTTATCAGGTGTTTTATCATTTTTCCTCACTCCTCGCATTTTTCCCCTATTTTTTCCCATTTTTCTGTGGCTTGGGAGGCAGCCCTGTAGTGGTAGGTGGACACTGAGCCTGGCCGACTGCATCTGTGAGATAGCCGACTGCACCTCATGAGTCGTGGGACTCTCTTGCTGGCCGACTTATCTTGATGCTGGCCGACTGTGTTTTATCCAGTCGTGAGGTTCCTGTGTCCAGTCGGCTGCCCTACAGAGCAGGCCGACTGCTGATGTGGGGGCATATATATAGGCCCCCAGCCCCATACCACTATTTGTATCATTTCTCGGGATCTTCTTGTGTATATAGAGCAGAGTTACACGCTTACATCTCTCTCTTGTGCTGTTTTTCTGCCTGCGTTTTTGCTCTTGTGTTCCCAGATTTGGTCATCATTTCCGCTGCATATTCTGACATGGTATCAGAGCCCTAGGCTCTAGATAGGTCTTGGGATTTGTGTGAGCAAGAGGGGGACTGCTTTGTGGCTGATTGGTGGACTGTTTTGGACAATTCGGGAAGAGGAGAAGCAAGAGGAAGGCGGGCTGATTTGCTGGACAGCCACTTGCAGGTATCAGTTCTTCTTTGTTCCCACCCACCCACCCTTTTGAGAGTACATCCCCACAATGGCAGATCTGTTTGAGATGGCCGAGAGACATGTGAAGATCTCGACACTCCCCACATTCCCGGTGGACTGTCAGTTGGATGGGAGTAACTACGGCATATGGAAGGTGATGATGGAATCTGTTCTGGAGTCTTACGACCTCGTCGATTTCGTCGTTGTTGGTGTTCCACGGCCGGAAGTAGAGGAAGGAGAGTTACCATCGATCCGAAAGGACTGGGAGGCTCAGACACAGATGTGGGATCGTGTTAACGCCAGGGTCCGTTCGTTTATTTTCCTCAACTGCACACCACAGGTAATCAATCATGTCAAGCACATGACACTGGCCAGAGGTATATGGCAGCATTTGGCCTCACTTTACAACAGGGTATCGGCCATGAAGAGGATTTCCTTGGAAGAACAGATACGGGTTATGAGCCCTGCAAAGTCGTCGACGATGCGGGAGCATATTAACAAGCTGCAGGCTCTTCAGCAGGAAGTTCTTCAGGCTGGGAAGGAGATATCGTCAGAGGACATGGCCATCACGTTGTTGTCACATTTGCCCTCTTCGTACTCAGCATTTTACTCGTCGTTGATTACCAGTGGTGGCAGGCTCAGCACCATCACGTGGGAGGAGCTTGTGCCCATGGTCCTGGACCAAGAGGAACGATTCACGAACCCTCCTCAGGGTGGAGGTTCGGAGGCCTTAACTGGCCAACGGTCGAAAGGCCGTAACTCTGACAAAGGGGAGGCTTCATCGGAGAAGTCTTCTTCATCTGAGAAGAAGTCCGACGCTGACCGCGAGAAACTGAAGGCAGAGAGGACCTGTAATGATTGTGGCGAGAAAGGCCACTACTAGAGGCAGTGTCCCAAACAGAAGAACGAGAAGGGTGAAGACTCCTCAGCAGCAATCATGAAGACTCCGGCTTTTGTGCACCTGGAGGTGATGGACACCGATGCTTCATTTTCTTCAGGCAGGGAGGAGATTGGAGGACTCTCTGCAAACAACGGATACTCGAGAGTGGATTCTCGATAGTGGTGCTTCCAGGCACATGACTCCTTCCCATTCCGGTTTACAGGATCTCTGCAGGCTTTCTGGTCATATTCTTACTGGGGATACGTCCACTATCCCAGTTCACAGTGAGGGCAGGATGGAGATAGTTCCCGATGGCAGAGGGGGGAAGCATTCCTCCGAGGTGTTGTATGTTCCGGCACTTGGTTTTCATCTGTTGTCAGTGCATCAGGTTTGCAAGACTGGCGTATGGGTGGAGTTTGATGAGCATTTTGTTGCTCTCCGAGACAAAGTAACAGGCCAAGTGGTTTGGGAAGGTGGAGTGGAGAATGGAGTTCACAGGCTTTCAGCACTCTCTCTCCCAGGTCCTCAGGGTTGTGATGAGTGGCAGTCTGGTAATGGCCACTTAAGTGTGGATACGCTGCAGGTACAGGCTTTCCGAGACCAGATGGTGGATAGCTTACCAGTAGATGGCAGCAGTTGGCAGGAACTTTCTAGTACTGATGTTGGTAGTTCTTGTGTTCGTGAGTCAGAGGAAGCTGAACAGGTCACTTATGCTCTGATGTCTCATAGTGTTCGGGACATAGAACTTCCAGTTGTTGAGGATGTTCTTTCCACGGGGACCTTTCGGAAAGCCAGGCAGGTGGCAAGTGGCACCCCAGCTCCCACTGGTTGGTTACACAGCCAAGGAGCTGAGAGGGGGTGTTAGAAGTCATCTCCTGTCTAGATTTATACACTAGGGCCTTTGTTGTGGGTGTGCCCGCCCTTATCAGGTGTTTTATCATTTTTCCTCACTCCTCGCATTTTTTCCCTATTTTTTCCCATTTTTTTATGGCTTGGGAGGCAGCCCTGTAGCGGTAGGTGGACACTGAGCCTGGCCGACTGCATCTGTGAGATAGCCGACTGCACCTCATGAGTTGTGGGACTCTCCTGCTACTGCTGGCCGACTTATCTTGATGCTGGCTGACTATGTTTTATCCAGTCGTGAGGTTCCTGTGTCCAGTCGGCTGCCCTACAGAGCAGGCCGGCTGCTGATGTGGGGGCATATATATAGGCCCCCAGCCCCATACCACTATTTGTATCATTTCTCGGGATCTTCTTGTGTATATAGAGCAGAGTTACACGCCTACATCTCTCTCTCTCTTGTGCTGTTTTTTTGCCTGTGTTTTTGCTCTTGTGTTCCCGGATTTGGTCATCATCTCCGCTACGTATTCTGACACATTCTTGTTGATTTAGAGTGATTTTGAGGCGTTTACAGGAATTGGCAACTCGTTGGAAATTTTGTTAAGTTCACATTTGGAGACACATGCTTTCTATTTGAATGCTTATCATGAAGAGATGGCTTGGTAGGATGCATAGATGATACACATGCAATTTTAAGCTCTTTTTATGCTCATATAGGATTGGGTATATGGGATTTACAACCATATATTTGGGGTTTTGGCTGATGGTGATCCTCGTGGTGATGATCATAGGCACGCTTTATGGCTTCTAGTTGGATGTTGTTTTGGGGTGTGCAGGAAATTACAACACATGAAGAGCTTATGAATGTGGGCACACATGAAGCTTAGAAGACATGCTTAAGGGACTTGGAAGTGATGAGATAAGCTACTACTTTGGTAGTCTATTACATGGAATGGTTGCCTTGGTCATGGGCATATGGCTATGGTGGTTGGCATAGAATCTTTTTATATGATTTTGGAAATTGTATCATTTGCAAGTGTCATGATTTTGGGGACAAAATCTTTGTAGGAAGGGATGGATTGTAATGAAGGGTTAAATAATACACTAAAAGCTTGTAAAAAGTAGCATATGGTCATTTAGTTGGAGAAAACCTATAAATAGGGATGAAGGCCCATGAGATAGGAATTTTGGATCATTTTATAAAATGGTCATTCATTGTAGTGTGCTTTTGGCTCTGTTTGTTTTGTTGATAGGACTCTTCATCTCTCTCTCCCTCAAGTTGAGCGCTCAGTTGATTTCTCTGTCTCAGTAGAGGCGACGATGATGTGTACCTCTAACATTTAAACTTTGACTTAGATCTTGACTTTGGTAACACTTTGTTTTTCGGCAATAATCTTGTTGATAGGTGTCTATAAAAAGACTCAATTTTCATGTTTAAGAATGTATCCCATGCACATTTTGAAATCTTGTTGATGGGAATATGTAAAAAGATCTCAATTTTCACGTTCAAGAATTTATGCCATTCTCATACCGTCACGAAATAGAGTACTCTCTAAAAGTGTGTTCATTGGCCTGAGAGTTTCACATTTTAAAAAATATGAGTTGAGGCTCTCTTCTCATTAATGGTCTTGCCTATGTTGATTGACATGTTTTTGAAAACAAGTGTTGAGCTTGCTTCATTAATGGTACTGCCTAAGTTGATTTGACATGTTTTTGAAAACAAGTGTTGAGGCTTTCTTCATTAAAGGTCATGCCTATGCTTATCGGCCTCACTTTCTTTTTTGCTTAGTTTAGCTCATAGTTTTAAACCAAGTTTGTTGGTTTTCATCCCATTTAAGTTTTACATTTTGTGGCTATCAAAAATATAATCATACACCATATTAATTATTATGTCATCCCTATGTTGTAATATTTTGGCTAATCAATATGCTAAGCTGCTAGAATGTTGATTAGTATTCTCGATAAGCATTCTGATGTCAGGATATCTATATTATCTGGCTCATAAACATTTAAAACAAAAGCAATAAAATTACATCTCTCTCTCTCTCTCTCTCTCTCTCTCTCTCTCTCTCTCTCTCTCTCTCTCTCTATGATGAGGGTCTAGATCTCTAAAGACTACTTCATCTATATCATCTGGTTCATAAACATTTAAAACAAAAGCAATAAAATTACATCTCTCTCTCTCTCTCTCTCTCTCTCTCTCTCTCTCTCTCTCTCTCTCTCTCTCTCTCACCCGAGTCAAGTCCCACCGTTGGTCGTATATGCCCTCGTGTTGCATTCTACCAACGTTAATAACTCTCTCTCCCATAGTTTGTGTGTGTGTGTAATAAAAAAGGATCCTCGCACTACCTTTCTGCCACCCACAAGTGGGGCAGATTGGCTAGTGCGAGGGCCCTTATAAAGGCCATGATCCATCCGAGTTCAAGTTCCACCCATTGGCCGTATATGTCTTTGTGTTGCATTCTACCAACGTTAATACCTCGCTCTCCCATAGTGTGTGTGTGTGTAATAAAAGAGAACCCTTGCACTACCTTTCTGCCACCCACAAGTGGGGAAGATTGGCTAGTGCGAGGGCCCTTATAAAGGCCATGATCCACTCGAGTTCAAGTCCCACTGTTGGTTGTATATGTCCTCGTGTTGCATTCTACGGACGTGAATACCTCTCTCTCCCATCTCTCTCTCCCATAGTATGTGTGTGTGTGTAATAAAAGCGGACCCTCGCACTACCTTTCTGCCACCCACAAGTGGGGCAGATTGGCTAGTGTGAGGGCCCTTATATAAAGGCCATGATCCACCCAAGTTCAAGTCCCACCGTTGGTCGTATATGCCCTCGTGTTGCATTCTACAGATGTTAATACCTCTCTCTCCCATTGTGTGTGTGTGTGTGTGTGTGTGTGTGTGTAATAAAAGAGGACTCTCACACTACCTTTCTGCCACCCACAAGTGGGGCAGATTGGCTAGTGCGAGGGCCCTTATAAAGGCCATGATCCACCCGAGTTTAAGTCCCATCGTTGGTCGTATATGCCCTCGTGTTGCATTCTACCGACATTAATACCTCTCTCTCTCTCTCTCTCTTTTTCGTAATAGAAGATATATTACCAAAAACTACTTTGCAAATGGCCACATGGCTGCCATGTGATGAGTAGCTTTCCCTCACTAATTACTTTGAACCACAGGTCTAGCTCAAAGTACCCTCATCCAATATATAGCCATGTCATTCTCCACCAAATGAGCTGACCACAAGGAAGAGACTTGCCACAATAGTAGCGCTTTTATATGACTTATGTGAGCTGTAATACTAACTTTTGCATCAAATATAAAGGCATTCCTAATTAACCAAATATGCTACAAACCTATCCACCTGAGAAAATGAAAGAAAATTGAATGTTTTGGGTTATCCGACCCATTCAAAATCTTGCCAAAAATCCAGTATTTATTCTTTATTACGGGCTTATCTGTCAATGGAATCCATACACGAGAAAGGAAATCCCACACCTTCTTTGCCACCGGACATGAAATGAAAAGATGTGGGCATGTTTCCAAGCATGTAGTACAAAACACACAATTACTAGAAGCAATCTACCACTTTCGCAAACTGGTCCCCCAATGGTCCTCCAACTATGTGCGCTTTTGCCGCACAGGTCGTAGCTGGGGACTTGCCAGACACCGTATGCGAGCCACGAATGGCTACAAGCATACAACCAGGGAAGGAAGCTCAAACAGAATGCCAAAGGGTGTGTCACTCACCGCTTAACTGCTGCCTTGAAGGATTCCCGCGTCGCAGCCGTGAAGTAGGAGCCGCCGTCGCCGCTCTACCGCCTCTCAGCCGTCTCGCCGTGCCGCTACACAGTGCGCTCGATCGCTCTCTCTCTCTCTCTCTGTCTCTCTCTCTCTCTCACACACGCAGGAGAAGGAAACCAAGGAGATAAGGCAAGAGCACTCTTCTATTCACAACACATGAGAATGAGGATTTTAGGGTTACATTTGACTCATATAGGTGACTTGGCCGTTCACACTTGGGCGCCCATACATGGCCGGCCGACCCTAACCCTTATCCTACTGATATCCAAGGTGCGCCTCTCATCGGCGATCACCCAATCCCTTCATCCTTAACATATGGTGCCGACAAGCCCGGCCCATGACTCAGAATATTTAAATTAATGACGTAAAATATAGTATGTCGCAATGTCCGCCATGGGTTAACATGCCCCCCTTCCTGATGTAGATTCCGTCCTCGGAAGCTATGGTATGGTAAGCTCGAGAGGGTTGTTGTGGTAGACCGTCTGCAAAACAGGGAAGTAGAGTGAAGGTATGCTGGAATTCAAAAGATATAAAGTGTATAAATTCAAGCGTGTGAGACGACAATGGATGATGCTATTAGAACTTAGTTTAAGGGTACATGAGTGAGCTAGTGTAGCAAATTAATAGGAGTTTAAAATTATTGAAAGGAATTCAAGAGTTAGCAAGGTGTCAAAGGTTAATCAAGGTTTATAACTGGCCTAAGTCAAGGAAAATAACCAAGCTTAATAAATAAACAGATGACCATACTATGTCTACTCTAAGAACAAGTAGTTACCACGAGCCTAGGGACACAAGAAACATCAGAGTTACAGGAGCCTTTTGCCTTTTTTTTTTTTTTTTTTTGCACATGACAATTTTTATACACAATGGCGACCTTCCTAAGGCAAAACTAACATCGATCCTGGTACCATGTTTAACACAAGGCATTATCCAGGAATCTATTAGCTCACTTTAGGCAAGGCTACCCCCTACCAACCAAGGCATCGGTCTGGAGTAGAATACTCCTCGCCTACCAAGTATCAATAAGGCGATAGGCCAACATTAAAGCACATCATAGACTTGTATTGCCATTTATTGTAGGCTTTTTTTTTTAAAAAGTTTGTTTTGATCTTCGCTCCTGAACTAAAATGTGTTCTTACATCTTTTCGACAAGGGGTAAAATCTATGTCCTAGAGGTCAACACACACACAGCCAGGTGTTCAAACATTAAGATGGTTTGACCCTAGACCTAAGACAATCGTATTCCAAGGTTAACTAAAGACGTCATGCTGCCTAGGAATATTTCCAATAAAGTTAAGCTCATTAATGATTTACACTAGCATGCAAGCAACTTCAAAAACTAAGTAGTACATTGATAATTTCCATGTGGTCATGCATTATAGTTTATGCAATTGATTGAACAGTAAAAACGAAAGAGAGTGGGTATGGAAGAATTACACCTGTAATTGGAGATCTCCTTGATTTGACGAGACAGCTTGCAATTTGATGTAGATACATTTTGATGAACGTTGCCGCAGTCTCTGGACTTGGAAGCAAACCCACCTCAAACTTTTTAACCTGTACAATCAACTAACAAGCACTATACCTCGAGAGGCACATCAGTGTGAAAATTCAAGACTCGTTTAAAGAATCTAAACTAGAAAAAACTTGAAAACACTAACCTACCTACCAGTCACCACACTACTACTGAGGATACGGTAAGAGGATGTTGTAGAGTCCTGGCTCTAGTCCTAAGGCTAAGCCTCTATCCGCATCATCCAAATAAATAAAATCAACCTCAGTAGTGCCATGAGTTTCATCCGTCCATTCATCATTGTCAGATATTTCCTTTTCATTTTCCCATCCACATAGACTCATCAAGAATGTAACCATGCGAGGATAGTCATCTTGTGGAAAAGGAAAGCATTGGGCTATCGGGGATATGTCCTCTACGGAGTAGGGGTCAGTCATGGTTAATAGGCGAATTAGCCATTCTAATTCCTCAACATTTTCCTCTCTGGCTAATACATCTATATGATCCCATTCAGTTTCAATTACAGGATAGCACAAGTGAAATATCTGAGAAAGGTACAGATGATACCTCTCATCAAAGGCGGGAGTGGATGAAGTGTATGATGATCGTGCATCTGCCATATCTGCAAACACAGATATAGCATCAGTAGGTTTGTGAGACAGGTCAATCTAGTTCTTGATTGTATACGGATATTTATCCTCTTTTTGTGCTCTTGCTCTTTTTACTATTTTTTGTTTTTCTTTTCTTTGTGTTGTTTTTTTTTTGTTTTTTATAATGTATGAAGCTATATATATACATCCCCTTGAATTTGGCAATTACATGGTCAGGGGAGAAGGTTAAGGAGGAAGCATTAGAATGTCGAGCGTGAGTACATGCTCCCCCTTTCCTTGGGTAGATCATATTATTTGCAATGATGTTGCAGCCTCTTGGAACCAATTTGTCCAGCGGGTCATAGGTTGTGATGTGGGCAGATAGCTTTTTATGACCCTTGTGGCCACATCCAATTGCAAAGATGGTAGTGTACGCTCCCATTGACGAATGGAGGAAATGGTTTCCATCGATACTATTACAAGGGGAGATGTAGGCTCATCGGTTTTTTGTTGGGTGTTGACAAGAGTAGGTGTAGAGCATGTAGAAACTTCTATATGAGTGTGTGCCTGGCATGAGGAGCTAGAAGCTTCATGTGGCTCCCCCCTTCCTGAGCTAGGTGGTAATGATCGATATCGTTTGGGAATCCAAACTAACTCTGGAAGTGGTGCGGAGCACTCTGTTACCTTTCCCTTACCACGGTCTTGAATTGTCATTGGGGTGGCAACAATTGGTTTGCAAGGTTTTACAGGTGATGTAGAGGGATTCACCTTATGTTTAGGGACCCAAATCTGGTCATTCCCCTCGTAGTACCCTTGGGCTACTAATAATTTTTTAGGGATCCATCGCGATGTTACATTGCCCTTTCTCGGGTGGGTAGCTGCTTTCCTTTTACAAGGCTTCTTGGTGGCTGAACGAGATTGAGCAGGGGAAGTAGCTGTTAACGAAGCTTTGGGGACCCATTTGTATGTACTCTTTGGCATAGTAAGTGAAGCTTTAGGGACCACCTTGCCTGTTTCCACTCTTGGCATTGAAGCGTTAGAGGGGTGGCCAACAATCAAAGATGGTTTTGCCACTGGACTTTGTGATTTTTCGTTATCTAATATTTGAGTGGATGACTTAGGTGCGGGATTTTGAGCGGTCAGACCTAGTGTTGGTTCTTGCGTTGTGACTTGTCTGGTTGCCCAATCGATATTGCACTTGGTGGCCATCATCCATTTGCGCCCTAAGATTACAGTCCCTCCCATGGTACCAGTAGGCATAACCAAAAAGCTTTGAATTATGGTTCCCTTGTCATAGGCAACCGGAGTGTGCAGAATTCCTGATACAGGGGTTTTCTTCTTGTTGATTCCTTGAACTTGGATAGAACTCTTGGTTAAAGGTGGTTTTCCTAGTTGACACCACACGCCATATGATAGCAAATTATGTTGAGCTCCTGTATCCAATAATGCATTATACAGCACCTCCCCGTAAGGACTCTGTAACTCAATTGGGTATCTTAGAGGTGGGTCAGATTCCAGTGCATCCTCCTCTGCTTCCTCGAAAAATACTTGCGTAATTCCCAAGTTGGCTTCTCGTTGTCGCCTAGCACGCTGTTGACGTTCTTTGGCTTCGACTTTCGCTTGTATCTTTTTAAGCTCAGCTTGTTCTTTAGCTGCCTTCTTTTGATGGATTGCATGTAACTCCTCCTGGCTTAGGGGGTCATAGTATCTTTTGAATTTACTCCCATTAAGGAATCCAATGGTTTCAACTCCGTCGAGAGTCTCCACTCTGATGGTACCTTGCGGGGTAATTTCACATACTCTATATGGTCCCTTACCAGCATATTTGAGCTTCTTCTTTTCGTTTCGCACTCCATACATCAGGACTTTATCCCCAACCTTGATGTCCTTGTCCTTTAGATGGCGATCAAACCATTTTTTCCTCCTATCCTTCTCCACAAGGGCATTGTATACAGCCAATTGTCTTTCTTCATTTAGCCGCTCAAGGATATACAGACGTTCTGCTAAGGGATTACCATCCCAACCCTCTTGAGTAGCAACACGAAGACTTGGAATGACAAATTCCCACGGCATGACTGCTTCTTGGCCATATACCATTTTGAATGGTGTACAATTAATAGCCACTTTGTACGCAGTACGATAGGCCCATAAAGCTGTCGTAAGTTTTAGATCCCAATCCGTGCGATGAGCTTCAACTGTCTTTGTCAAAACAGAGATTAAAGTCTTGTTGGTACTCTCGGCTTGGCCATTCGCTTGCGGATAGTAAGGAGTAGATTTATGATGGGATATCATGAAATTTGTTGTGAGCTCCTTAATCACTTCATTTATAAAATGCGTACCATTGTCGCTCACAAGTTCAAAAGGACAACCGAATCGTGTGATTATATTTTCAAAGAGGAACTTGGCTGTTGTCCTTGCATCTGCCTTACGTGTCGCTTTCGCTTCAGCCCATTTGGTCATATAGTCAGTGGCCACAATAATATAGCGAGATTGTGTGTTTCGGGCCGCTGGGCTAATTGGACCTACAAAGTCTAAACCCCACTTTTCAAATGGTTGGTTTACTTTGATCGGATGTAGGGGCATCTGGTCTTTCCTCTGGGGTTTCTTGTATCGTTGGCATTCATCGCAACCCTTCACAAAGAGTGATGCATCTTGGAACATAGTGGGCCACCAATACCCTGATTGTAAGATCTTTCGCGCAGTTAAGTCTCCAGAGAAGTGACCACCGGCTACGCCCATATGTGCCTCTTGCAAAATGTATAGATACTCATCCTCTCGGGCACAACGCCTAAGAACGTCATCCTTTCCTCTTTTATAAAGAGTCCCGGCTATCAGGCAATAGGGTTCGCATTCTTTGATCAGCTTCCGAGCTAGATCTTTACGAAGCTCCTTGGGTGGAAAGCCATTAACCAAAAAGTTAACAATTTTCTCACTCCATTCAGGCATTGTCTCCACCATGAACAGGGAAGTGTCAGGTAAGTCATCATCAACCCCCGTAGGAGCCTCACCATTAGGTATGCGAGACAAATGATCAGCCATAACATGTTTCTTGCCAGGTCTCACAACAACCGTGAAATCAAACTCAAGAAGAATCAATAGCCATCGTGTGATTCTTCCTGTGGAGCATGGTTTGTTTACCAGATACAACAATGCTTGATGATCCACATAGAAAACAAACTTGGTGGCAAGGAGGTAATAACGAAATTTCCTTACTGCATATATCATTGCCAACCCTTCTCGCTCCGTAGTGGTGTAGTTCATCTCAGCATCGTTCAACTGGCGACTGGCAAAGCTAATGGGGTAGTCTAGCTTGTGTTCTCCAGGTTGAGTTAACACACACCCAATAGCAAAGTTTGATGCATCAATATGCACATGGAAGAGTAAATCCCAGTTAGGCATTCTCAAGATTGGAGCACTCGCCAAGGCCTTCTTTAATAGCTCATAGGCACGGTCACATTCTTCGGTCCAAATAAACTCGATGAGAAGCTTATACAATGGTCGAGCTATCTCGGCGAAGAAGAGAATAAACCTTCGATAATAACCAACGTGGCCCATAAAGCGTTGGACTCCCTTGTAGTTGGTGGGTGGGGGTAATTCCAGAATGACCTTGATTTTACTCTCATCAGTGGAAATCCCATTTTTGGACACTATATGCCCTAAGATAACTCCGTGTTTAACCCAGAATTGGCATTTGAAAGGATTCAAGGAGATTCGATATAATCTACACCTTTCAAATATTTTTCGTAAACACATCAAGTGCTCGTCCCAAGAGGAATGAACACAAAGATCATCTAAGAAAGCTTCACAGAAGTCCCTTAGATATTCCTTAAAGGCCGTGTTTATCAATCGTTGGAATGTTGCAGGTGCATTGGTCAGGCCAAAAGCCATGACGTGAAAGGCAAACACTCCAAACTCCGTGATAAATGTTGTTTTAGCTTGGTCCTCGTCTGCAATTGTGATCTGATTGTAACCCGAGTACCCATCTAAAAAGCTATATGCCTCCTTGCCTGCCACTCTTTCAAGCACATGTTCAGAATATGGCAAGGGGTAATGATCCCTTCTAGTGGCTGCATTAACCTTTTTGAGATCAACGCACACTCTGAGTTTCCCATTCTTCTTTGGCACGATGACTATCGGAGAAACCCATTCTGAGTGCTCAATTGGGTATATGAATCCACATTTTACCAGCTTTTCAATTTCCTCTTGTACAATCTTTGCGTACTTAGGATTCATTGGGTAGGGACGTTGCTGGACTGGTTTAGTAGTGCTAATCATTGGAATCGTGTGTTGCACCACCGAGGGTGGAACACCCTTCATATCATGATATGTCCAAGCAAATATGTCCTTGAATTCTTTAAGAAGCTTCGTAAGTGCAGCTTCTTCCGCCTTGGTGAGGTCTTGAGCAATATAAACTGGTTTAGACTCATCACCCGGATCTGCTAAGTCTATCTCCTTAACTACCGCAGGGCCATCGTAGACACCGCTACTCCCATTGGTAGGCGTTCGTTGGGCTTTTGTGTAGACTACTTTACGTTCCCCTGTGGTGAATGATTTGAAATGCTCGGGTGCGGGGTGTAAGTCTACTGGTTCTTGTTGTGCCAGACTTTTTTCTTTCAATTCCGCTTCCTTTTGTTGTTGAGCCAACTCTTGGTTTTGCCGCCTTCTTGCAGTACGACTTAGTTTCGGCTTCTCTTCGATTTCTAATTGGGCGACGTCATGAGGTTGCGGAATACACCACATGACACTTTGGAGGTATTGTCCCCAATTATCCGCTATCTTCCGATGAGCATCAATGGCTCCTACATAACTAAGCCATTCTGCAGTGGATCTTTCCTTGTTTATTGCAGTTCGTACATTAGCTCGATAGCGTTGGCGCTTATGTCTCGTTTTCTTCTTACCAAGTTTTTGATTTTTGTTTCTATCCGATTCGGACTCACTTGGTCGATCTTCACTTTCGGATGAACTGCAGGAGGCCACTGTCCTAGGCCTTGAGCACCTTGCTTCCACATTTGGGTGAATATTTGATTCATTTTCTCCATCAGGCTCAGGGTCAGTTTCTTCTTGAGATTCATACTCAGAGTTGCATTGGTCAGAGTCTTCGCTACTTTCAGTGTCGGTGGAGTTTTCCACGTTCTCGCCATCAGGAGTCATGTGCATAACACCTATCATGTTTATTGGCACTAACGGTGGCATATCTTGCCCCTCAGGTGTTACCCAACTTGTGCCTCTATTTCCCCATGTGTCTATGGTTGCCGCTAGGTGTACCCAATCCACGTTATCCGACTCAGTCATACCCGGTAGGACATCCATATAAGGAGAATCTTTCCCATCATCAGTCTCTTTTTTGCATGTATAGCAATACCTTAATGGGGCGGAGTGAATAGTGGTATCCGATCGATTATCAATGATAACCTTGCTTCCTAAAGGATGTGCACGACCATTCTCAAGATCAACTCGAATGACAGAGTCCTGGAATTGTAGGTAGACATGGTTTTTCGACCAGTCATGCACCATTTGTGCTTCCCTCATGAAAGGACGTCCTAAGATCATTTGATATGACATAGGATGCTTGGAGAAATCCATTACAATGAAGGTATGTTTTACCTTGTATCCCAAGACCTTGATCTTAAGGTCCCTTAACATTCCAATAGGTTTAGCTATGGTTCCGTTTGCCATCTTAACCACTATGTTTGTGACTTCGAGGTGAGGCCTTCCCATAGATTCCCAACAGTTTTTAGTCACAATGCTCACTCCAGCACCACCATCAAGGATTCCCTTTAGAGTTAATCCCTTGGTAGTAATGGGGAGGGTGGCATTAGATTCATCACCTTCAAAGTACTGTCCCAACTTGTTCACAGGTATTTCCACGACCGAATCTTCATCAAAGTTGGGTTGTAGATCCCAATGCTCCCCTTCATCTTGAAGTGTGTTGGGTCTATCCATATTTGCAAATTGTGGTAGCCCCGCCTTTAGTTCTCCATTGAGAAATGCCCGAAGAGCTAAGAATAGCTCAGGATCTCCGTATAATTTGGATATGATCGTGGTTCTGATCTCAGAGGACATGAAATCCATTAGCTTAGACACATTCAACGGTACTTTTCGAGACATCGCCCCTTGACTAGGGACTGGTGAAGATGGAATCACTTCCTCTTCGATGGGGTCAGGCATTCCCTCACTAAACATTCTTTCCAGCAAGAAGGGTGTTTGCCCACTTCCAGATGTCCTATCCTCACTTTCTTCCCGAATGATACTAGGTATAGCTAACGGTTTATGGTTCCGGTGAGGCTGAACTTGCGTAGGAAACACTGTGTCTGGAATTTTGATTTTTCTCGGCTTTGGCTCCAGTTCTCTTTGTGTTTCTTCCACCAAACCCCTTAAGTGTTGTACTTGTTCAATCTCCTCAACTGGGTTTGGGTAAGTTCCAATCTTTTTCTTGAGGGTTTTTGGCCCACGTGGCTTGTCTTGGGGAGTCTCAGTCAGTTTGGGTGGTCGAGAGGGCATTAACTGACTTGGTTGTGGGGCCGAGGAAGTTTCCTTCTGTTTCCCCTTATTTATGTACTCGCTTGATTCTCCTTCATTGAGCTCCCGTGTGGGTTCCTCCCTTAAGGTAGTGGCTTTGGTCCCCATGGTTTCTATTGAATCAGAATCGTCTTCAGGATCATTCATATACACGGGGTCGTCTCCTGTCCCTATGTTAGTCTTTGAACTGGGCTTGGAGCTTGTGGCATTAAGCGATCTCTTTCGCCGTGTTTTCTTTTTCTTTGCCTGAGCGATTGATGCAGTATCCCTCTCTTCAAGAATGTAGTTTTGATTTTGAAGCATTGACCGTGTAACTACATTCGCGGGTACAACGGGTGTGGTTCTTCGTGCTTGGTTGGTGACCTCAACCAAATTCAATGGCGTAATCTTGGGTGCATTAGGATTATGTGGACATTGAGCGATCAAATGATCTATGCCACAACAATTACATGTAAGTACCGGCATTCCCGATGTGCTCCCTTGATTTGGTTGCATCTGAGTAGCGATCTTTTGTAACCTATTAGGGCACTCCGCTACACGATGCGGTCCACCACACTCATAACATTGAAGAGGTGGTCTCCTCGCCATGGTATTAAGGTTTTGCCCTCTTGTGGCAAGAGCAGCCGCTTGATATACAGGCTTGACTTGCCCGAAATGATCCTCCATGTAGTACTGGGGAAT
This sequence comes from Cibotium barometz, assembly GCF_041138505.1. Lineage (NCBI taxonomy): Eukaryota > Viridiplantae > Streptophyta > Polypodiopsida > Cyatheales > Cibotiaceae > Cibotium > Cibotium barometz. The sequence continues at coordinate 58,462,068 of NC_141058.1, read as the reverse complement.
CATTTCAAACGTATCAATCCCGTATGGAGCAGTGGGGTCTATCTCCTCTTCATAATCCCCACATGCACTATGTGACTCACAACCCATCTGGTTTACAGGGGTAATCCTTGGATGTGGAGGTTGTGGTCCTAGCACTGGCGGTGGTAATGGCACAGACTGGACTACATTCGGATTCCTTGGAACTATGTGCTGTGACGGTTGCTCGATAGGTTGTGCAGGCATTAGCGCGGGTACTTGAGGTGTGTTTGACCAAGCTAGTGGTGCCTGGTTTGCCAACATTCGCTTAAGTGTTAGGCAATCTTTAGATTGATGGCCATACTTACCACATGCATTGCAATTCCCATTGAATTTGACTCTGAATGTGGGACATTCACTCGTGCTATGTGGTCCTAAGCACACCGAACACCATTGTTGCTCTCTCCTTGGGTACATATGGCTATTCTGAGGAGCTCGATTACCCCTAAAGTATTCTTGGAGAGCCTTAGTAAGGTCGGTCACAGACATTTCAGATATCTTGGGCTCCTTGGCAATAGGTTTTACCGTCATTGGCTCGTGCCCAGATACTTGCGAACTAACAGATTTTGTTTCTGAAGACACCTTTTTACCTGCAATCATCAAGTTGTCTTCTAACTGGATTGCATTGGCAGTGACTGCTTCCCACGTTGTAAGACCTCTAATGACTAGGCCATTGTAAATGTCCTCGTGGCGCAATCCTCGGATGAATCTATCGAGGAGTTGGTTGTTATTGAAGCGTTCATCGGGAGTGCAGCGAGAATTTAGATGCTTCAATCGACTTATAAAGTCTCTCACTGACTCCCCTTCCTCGCGTTCAGCTTTTTGGAGTTGAGATGCTACTCCCCAAAGCACACCCTCACATATGTATTCTTTCAAGAACAATCTCTTGAGAGTGGGGTAGTGAGTGCGCTCTTCAACCCTTAAGGTTCGATACCAATCTCCGGCCTTCCCACTCAAGGTTAAGCCTAAGGCTTTACACTTATGCAGCTCATTGTGTTCTTCCAAGGAATCACACACGTGCTCAAAGACTTCAATGTGCTTCCTAACATCCTCGTTACCACTGAAGTTTTGAGTGAGCTTAGCCACTTGTACTGCCTTGCTTCTAGGTTCTCTCTCAGGCATACCCCGCATGTTTTCCGCAATAGATCGTCCGATCGTCTGAGCAAACGCTGCGAGATCACCTAGGTGAGCAGGCATAGTTGGTGGAGGCACTTCTGGGATAGCCTGGCTGATAGGAGTTGGCGTTGGTCTGAGTAGGTTGGCAAATGACGTAGGATATGATATGTGACTAGGCCTAGCTCCCCTTGGATAATGGTTATGATAAGGCGGTCTTGGAGCATACGCCATTGGCATACTAGGAGGCGTAGGAGCTACATGAGCATGAGTAACAATAGGTACATAAGGCCGATAGGCACTGGCACGCACTGTTGTAGGTACTGTTCCACTAGGTAGCGGTGTCGTACTAACTACAGCGGCAACAGGTGCACTTTCAGCTATGCTCATCATTGGGGTAGGCATTGCAGATTCCCTAATGGAAAGTTGAGCCAAGGTTGGAAAGCTAAAGTTACTGCTCGTGGGCTCAACCTGCATTGAGACTCCAGGCGAAACAACATATGAAGGGTCTATGGGACTCACCGAGGGAGTCTCCAATTGTGATAGGGTTGGTTGTTTTGCCTTGCCCGTATCCAAAAATCTCATAGGGCCAGTGGAAACTAAGTTCACTCCCCTATTTTGCCTCTCAATTTGGATAATTCTATGAATCACCTCACATATCATGTGTTGTTGCTCCTCTAGATTAGTGGCGCTAGATGTAGATCGTAGGACTTCTAACCAACCTACATGATATGTGTAACCCGTGTATAGGTCCGTTAGAGTCTCTGTGTGTAGATCATATTCCCAATTTTCATTGAGAAATATCCCATCCAGACTTGGTGTGCCAAACGGTTCTCTTGAAGTGGACGCAATGTCACTTCTTATGGATTGGCTCCTAGGAACCTCTACTTTAGGAGGAGCATCGGAATGTGGTAGCTCAGTAGGGCCCTCATTGAACGAAGTGGGTAGAATATCCACATGGACACTCTTTGGGAGGGTAGGGTCCACATAAGATGTGAATGGCGAATCTACTATCCCTCCTTCCTCATTTACTTCGCTTGTCGCATGCTCAGAGCGTGTAGCTCTACTAAAGGTCTCTATTAAACGACTAAACATGCTAGATTCGGGCTGTGGGACCCACACTGGCATGTTTTGGCTTGTCTCCTCAGGGTTCTTGGTAGGGTGCCCTTCCATGGCTTCTGAGTCGGAGGATGAGTCACTATCCACTATTCGTGGATCTTGGGTTGCACTCCCTTGGGTTCCAGCCGAAGGCCAAGATGCCAACGTGGAGGGATGGTGTGAGCCTGCGTAGACTGAAACGCTTTCTAGTGGTTCAGGCTCTAGCACCCGACCAGAACGTAGATACATGTGACGTGGGTACCCTACGTGCGTTGGTAACTACCCTTGAAACTCACACAAGTGGTTTCTTAGGTGTTTCGCACCCCGTTTTTACTTGTTTTTGTGTTGTTTTTAACCCGTTTTTGACCCCCTTACTTACGGTCGAACTTGGACTAGGGCGTGTGATAGCTCGAAACGAGCGTATCGTTTAAAGGGTCCTAGTGTGCTTTACAGCACCGTGTTCGCCTATCTAGAGCTCCTGTAATCCTCAAAATAGTCCGTTTCCTTTGGGGGGAAAGGGCAAAAGCTTATTTGTTTGTGGAGGAAAGGGTGAGGGCTTTATCCCACATGCTCACTTTACTCCTTGGGGAGTGGGCTACATATAGGGCACGACTTCCCATAAGCTCTCACTTGAGAGAAAGCTATGGAGGCTCACTCTCCTATATATATATATCAAAAGACCGAGACCGAGGCCGGGGCCGGGGTCGTGGGTCGTGGGTCGTGGGTCAATTGGGGTTCTTTCTTTTCAAAATTTTTTTCTCCAATTAGAAAATCTTTCCTCTCCACATGTTTGGTTCTTTCTTTGAAAATAAAATTTAATTTTTTTTATTTTTTATAATTTTTTTATTTTTTATTTTCTGTTTTTTTTTTTTGTGAGATAAGTTTCCTAGGGTTTCCTCAGGGTTCAGCCTTGGCCGCGGTGCAGTTCGCACACACCGCACAGATCTGGGGATTCAGAAATCCCTCTCACACGCAGAAACCAGATAACAGAACGTACGCCCACACGCGGAGCGAAAATATAACAAAAGAAACAGGAATGCAGAAGAAAACTTGCAGAAACAGAGATTGAAAACCACAGAAACACCACAACAGCAACACAGACACCTTTCCTACAGTAGTGTAAATTAAACTTCACGCAGCAGCAACCGAGCTGCAAACTGGAGCTTGGTGCAGGGCAACTCCCCGGCAGCGGCGCCAAAAATGTGCGCTTTTGCCGCACAGGTCGTAGCTGGGGACTTGCCAGACACCGTATGCGAGCCACGAATGGCTACAAGCATACAACCAGGGAAGGAAGCTCAAACAGAATGCCAAAGGGTGTGTCACTCACCGCTTAACTGCTGCCTTGAAGGATTCCCGCGTCGCAGCCGTGAAGTAGGAGCCGCCGTCGCCGCTCTACCGCCTCTCAGCCGTCTCGCCGTGCCGCTACACAGTGCGCTTGATCGCTCTCTCTCTCTCTCTCACACACACGCAGGAGAAGGAAACCAAGGAGATAAGGCAAGAGCACTCTTCTATTCACAACACATGAGAATGAGGATTTTAGGGTTACATTTGACTCATATAGGTGACTTGGCCGTTCACACTTGGGCGCCCATACATGGCCGGCCGACCCTAACCCTTATCCTACTGATATCCAAGGTGCGCCTCTCATCGGCGATCACCCAATCCCTTCATCCTTAACATATGGTGCCGACAAGCCCGGCCCATGACTCAGAATATTTAAATTAATGACGTAAAATATAGTATGTCGCAATGTCCGCCATGGGTTAACAAACTAGCATGCACTATAGGAACACCTTCCTTTGATATGGAATCTTAGACCACCATCCCTGTAAGATTACTTCCTTCCACCACGCCCTACTTTTCCTAATGTTCCATACCCTATTAGCCTTCTCAATGATATCGCTTATCTTTCACCATCATTTGGTACACTTTATTTGCTGTACGACGCTGGACAATATCTTGAGGCTTTCTAAATGCCCAATCTAACCAAGGTTGTTGATCCTCCAACTGAGGAATATCACTAAACGATGTAAGTCCCGCCCTCACCTTCTCCCATAACTATACATATCCATGTGGAACCCGAAAATATTGAGACGGATGTTTTGAAAACACAATAAGCGGTCTCTACGTGTGGCAACAAAGTATCCATATTCCTCACTAGTCCCAATCGAGCCATTCTATTGAATTTTGGCCGCTCAACAAGTTTTTCAAGCCAGTCCAGAAGTCGTGAAGTAGCCAGCACCTCACTTGCCCATAGAATTCAATTGCAACCACCCGCTGATCTAAAGGCTTCGATTTAGTGTGTGCCAACAGTTCCTTCCATGAGATCATCAAATGAGAAAGGAGAGGTGAAGCCACCACTCGAACCTATGGGAACCATTCACTACATCCCACCATGTAGCATAAATCTTGGTATTACCATGCACAAGTGTGACCTCCTCTATGAGGGCCTTAGCCATTACCACCCATGGCTCTTAAGATACACACATATCTTGCAATAGCGACCATATGTAATCTGACATCTAATAGGGTTGCCCCTCCACTCGGAGTAGTAACATGTTCCCAAGAAATCCACATTTGCACTGGCTTATTTCCTGCTCTTTATGTTGTATTTGATGCAAAGCTTTACCTATCCATGGCAATAAAGGCAAGCAAAAAGATATCATGTTAATCATAATGGATTGTGCCACTTTGAGCCGAACATGCATAGGCTAACCTTGAGATTTCCAATACACAAACTTATCATTTATCCTTGTAGAAATCCATGCCAACAAAGCTTGTAAATCAACATGAACTCCAATCAGATAACCCAAGTGGTGTGTGGTGCATCCCCTTTGTATGACCTTCCCATTCCATCCCAAACCAAGCAAACCGCTCTTGGTACAACTTATCAGAGTAGATTTATGCATATTAATGTAGAACCCTGAAGCAAGACCAAAAGTATCCCGAACAACCATAGCCTTCTGAACATTATCTCTTTGAGCCTTAAGAAACATGAAAGAATCATCTGCCAATGTTTGGCCGACCATCTGCTCTCCACTTAGAACAGTAAGCCCTAGAGCTTCACCATCCACCACTAGCTTATCTAATCGAGATAAGATTGGATGTGTAACAATTGCAAACAAGAGAGGGCTAAGTGGGCATCCCTGTTGCCTGATCGATCTTGTGAAATGAATGGGCTTAGTCACCCCACCATTAATCATAACCCTAGCCACTGCATCTTGGCTAATAGTATAAATCAAAGAAGACATGCGAGGGCCAAATCCCATATCTTGCATAAGCTATGAGTGAAAGAAAAGACCAGCTAACGTGATCATAAACCTTTTCAATATCTAGTTGAATCATAAACACCTCTTGCCTTGAAGCCCTTGCATAATCAATTTCAATTTGTACATTCAGTATATTATGCAAAATATTCCAACCTTTAATAAATCCATATTTCCTTGGATGAATCAAAGTAGGAAGAAAATGCTATAATATGTTGGCCAAGACCTTTGCAAATATCTTAAATACATGGCCTCCATCAATGTGATTGATCTCCATTGGCGTAACTGGGGATGGAACTTTAGGCAATAAATGTACAAGCCCAATCTTCCAACTCGTAGGCATGATACCTGTATTACATCTCTCTTTCTCTCTTTCTCTCTCTCTCTCTCTCTCTCTCTCTCTCTCTCTCTCTCTCTCTCTCTCATGTAAATTCACCAATTGAATGCCTTGGAATTAACTCACGTATGCCACAATAAAAATATAGTTTAGTTAGAGATTTCAAAACCGTTGTTGCGCTCTTTTAAATGTTAAAACTTTTATCTCTATTTGAGCTCGTAGGAGTGGAATCTTTTTATGAATGTAGTTACGACTAACTTCCACTTGGGTGCTCATGGAAGACAATAGTGAAAGTGAAGCCATCCTTGGGGTTCATTTAAATAAGAGTGGACTACAGTTTATGTTATGCAGGAAATAATGCATGGAGATGAATGTGTGTTTCATGTCATGGAGAAAAATGTTGTATGCCCTTTTCATTTTCAAACCACACATATGAATCTCAACATGCATACTATTTTAACACACACATGTAAAAACTCACACATCTTTACATTTTCAAACCACACATATGAATCTCAACATGCATACTATTTTAACACACACAACATGTAAAAACTCACACATCTTTACATTTAAAAAAAAATTTCGAGTAATGTATGGAATGAAATGTTAATGTGTTGACAAAATAAAATAAAGATAAATAGGAATCTACCGAGTATATATAAGATGAAAAATATCAATAGGAATTTGAGTATATATCCGTACAACAATCTTCCTCAGAGATCTTATAAGATTTTTTCCATCAAGGCTTAAACTTGTCTCATTGGGTGAGTGATACTCATGTCATTGGGCACAATTCTTTTGCTCACATTGTGTGTTGCTTTCACAATACTCAACGAGCATATTTATAGTTTATTTTTTTAATCACAATGCTTTTTGTTTTGTTTTTTGAGCCAGGGTCAGAGATGAGCATGCTCACCTCTGAGACTCGAGCAGAGAAATGCTTTTGTCATTAGCTTCTTCGCCTCAGTCGTTGAGGATGGTTCATCTCTGCTGAGACTCGAGCAGAGAAACGCTTTTGTCATTAGCTTCATCACCTCGGTCGGACGGTTCATCTCTAAGACTCGAGCAGAGAAACGCTTTTGTCATTATCTTCGTCGCCTCGGTCGTGAGGACGGTTAACATAATACTAACATAAAATCTTATCATTGTTGAATTAGGAAGAATGCTCAAAAGAAGAAGGTCATGACATGTCCCCTTGATCTCAGAGCAATACATGGAGGCATATGAGAGATGAGTTCAAGTGCAAGAAAAGGTGGACTCATTAGCAGGCTACGAGCAGTGGAGGAGAGGTTGATGAGGGATATTGTCACCCATCTTGCCAAGGGTGTCAAACGCGACTTCATCGCATGATTTGTAAGTAAAATTGTTATCCCTAGTTTATTTATAATACTAAATTAAAAGTCATACTTATGTAAATTAGCAAGTGTTTTGTTTTAAAAAAATGCATTATTACCAAATATTATGCTTGTGATCCTACTCTACTGTGATATTTATAATACTAAATTAAAAGTCATACTTATGTAAATTAGCAAGTGTATTGTTAAAAAATGCATTATTACCAAATATTATGCTTGTGATTCACTCTACTATGATGAGATTCAAGACATATCTCTGCACGGATACATGTTACGAGTATAGCTCTCACAACATGGACTCAAGATAGCACCTTAGGTATATGATCAAATTATGCACGTATGTTTATTGTGGGATTATTCTTTAGTATTGGAGGAAATAATTACATAGTAATCAACAGAGCGAGTGGTAGAGGAGAGACTGAGGAGTGGTATTATTAGCCACTTAGGTAAGGGTGGTAAAACGCAACTTCATTACGTGATTTGTAAGTAATATGATCATCTCTAGTTTATTTCTAATACTAGGGTAAAAGACATATTTATATAAATTAACAAGTTTATTATTTGGAAAAATACAAACTAACAAATATTATGTGTATGTTATTAACAAAAAAAATTTTGTGATCACGTGAATATAAAATCAGAGGCTCCCACTGATATTATATATATTTGCATGATTATATACACACACACACACATACACACACATAGTCAGTGTGATCCTTGCTCTATATATACATATACACATAGTCAATGTGCTCCTTGCCCTATATTCTTTCATTTTTTTGTACATATTAACAAGATCTTATTTATGGATATATATTTGAAAAATAATGTAACTATAATGAAGCAACAACTTAGGGTGCACATGCACTAGGGAATGGTTCTAGGCACGTGGGCTTAGGACATCTCTATACATATGTGGCCTTGGGGCTATAATAGGCACATGGCCTATGTACTTGGTACCTTTTTGACACCTTATTACCTTCGACTACTTTTTGATCATCCTTTTCTTAGAGCTCATGCTTATTTGGTTGATACTCATGGATATGGCTTAGATCCATTCCCATGTCTCTTTTCATTACATTAGTATCAGAGCTTTTGGCTTTGATCTTGGTATTTTGATTTGAGAGTGATTAGAGTACTTAAAATCATTTTCAGATTGGGGTTTCTATAGATTTTGAACATTCATTTCTTTGAGTGTTCTTGATCTTTGATATTTGATTAGAGTTGATTAGGTTAATCATTTTAGAATTAGGGTTAACATTAGTTTACAAAAGTTAAATTTTAAGTTTATGTTAAATTTTTTAGATTAACATTTGCTCAATAATCTTGATTAGCAAACCTTAATTTTGAGTATATATTTATAACAAATTTTAAATTTTGAGTTTATGCTAATTTTCTTTACTAACATTGGCGTAATAATCTTGATTAGCAAACCTTAATTTTGAGTATAGATTTACAACAAATTTTAATACCCTAATCTTTGACAATAATGCAAGATTTACTTGGATTAGTGTTTCTTCTTGCTAAATTTATATATAAACCCTAAAGTTTCTTCAACATTTTCCTAGTTTCTTTAGATTCTTGACAGTTCGTAAGAAATTGGTGGTAGCTCTACAAATCTTGATACAAAGTTTATCAAGAATGTGTGAAGTTTACAGTTTGTTGTAGATTTAAGCAAATCTATGTGAAGATTACAATTTTGTTGAAGATTTTATGTAGATTTATGTGCAGTTGACAGTCTTGTTGTAGATTTTAACAAAATTTACTATGCAAAGTGAAGTTTACAAGAAGATGGGTGTACATATATAAAACTTGCAATGGCAGCAAGAGTGCAATAATTAAATCTTGGGACAAACTGTAACAAAAAAGCTTAAACAACATTTTCTTTAAGCTTTTGGAGAAGCATTGCAAAAAGAAGAGTGCAATACTTAAATCTTGGGACAAACTGTAAAATTTGCAATGGTGGTGGCAAGAGTGCAATAATTAAATCTTGGGACAAACTGTAATAAAAAAGCTTAAACAACATTTTCTTAAAGCTTCTGGAGAAGTATTGAAAGAAGAAGATTGTTGTACAAGGTTTTGATAGAAATCTAAGTGATGGAGAGAAAAAAGAAAGTTCACGAAGATTTTCTTGGTGTTTCTTAGAGCTTTTTCTACAACTCTTGAAGAGAAAAGTCAAGAAAATAGATGTATAGTCTACAATAGTTTTAGTAATGGAAAGCTTGATCAAATTACAAATCTTTACCTAGACACGGGTGTTGTGAAAATTTATAGTAGTAAGTGATCAATCTCCCATTCTTTTACAATTTTTGTTCATTTCCTTGCAAAGACAACTTTGTTGTATAAGCGAAGTTTGTAAAGGTTCAAAAAGGAAAAAACACAATGGACGAAAGTAAGGTTCAAAAAGGACAAAAACAATGGACGAATAGTGTTTGGTGCATGTTATCAATTAAGAGAGCAGTTTTGTACAAACAATGGTACACAAAATGCATTTCAAAGACATTTTGATGCAAGTGTGCAATATTGACACATTTTAGTACAAAAATAGTTACCAACCTTGTTCGGAGTTGAACCCAACCCTTCTGGTGTAAGCACCAGTGCACAACCGGTGCCCCGGTGCACTGGTGCTCAGGGTCCCTTACCTGTTCACAAGGTCTTAGTAGCAAAGTTATGGGAGAAAATTTACATTAAAGCTTGATACTAAATAGAGTAAGCAATGAGAAAAGGATTCATCAACAATACCAAGCACACTACAAACAATGCTATGCAAAATGCATTTGAAAGACATTTTGATACAAGTGTGCAGTATTGACAGATTTTAGTGCAGAAACAGTTGTCAACCTTGTTGGGAGTTAAACCCAACCCTTTTGGTGTACGCAGTAGTGCACAACCAGTGTTGCTCGGGGTTCCCTACCTGCACACAAAGTGTTAGTAGCAGAGTTGCAAAATCAAATTTACATAAAAGCTTAATACCAAAAAAAAAAAGAGTCATCAACAATATCACTTCAAGGCAAGACAACGATCAGCAGCGTGGCGGGTGAGCGCAAGGGGAGGAGACATCGACCATCACAGTAGCTTCTTTCTCAAACGGATCTCTTAACACTGTAACAGGAGACACTACTAATTCTCTGGCAACGACATCATGGGGGGGAAAAAGAAGAAGGCATGGCCAAAGAACCAAACTTGGTGCTGTCGTCACATGCTGGCGCATCACCCCCACAACTTCTTTCTCAAACCGTTCAATCACACGCATAATTGAGCGTAGTGATTGAGCTCTCAAAAGTGGCCACTACACGAACGAAGATGAAGGAAAACAATTTTTTTTAAAAATCGTTAGGCCTTAGGGTTTACTTGGGTTTGTTCATACTTATTGTCCACAATTCACACATTCAAACCCTTGCCAAATTTGGTCTCTCATACCCTAGCCCCACCACCATTTACTCACATTTAACCCCTCTCTCTTATCCTTTCACACTTCCTCTATAGTAAATGTTGTCAGACGTAGCTTCGCCTTTGTGTGGTGTGAGGGTTTATCCTCGCTTAGTGCATTGCAAGTTTGATTCGCACATTTTGGCGGCTTTTGTAGACCTCATTCACATGTTTTGTGTTTGGTGGTGTTTTCATACATTTTGAATGTGTTGGGTGGTGTTCTCACACACAATGGGTTATTCTTATTACCTCTATTCTCCTTATGATCGACACACTAAACACCATCATCGTCATCGACATCACTATGTTACCATCTCAGATCCTGATCTTAGGAGGGTCACTTATATATTTACTTCATGGCTCTATGCTTGATATTTGAGTTGCCATTTTGTGTCATGGTTCACATATCTTTCACCAAGTTCACACATACTTTTGGTACTTCGAGGCTTAGACGTCTAGACCCTCTTGCCTAATTCATGCTATGATGAGGTGGCATACTCATGCCATTATTGGATATTTGAGATTGCAGGTTTGTTGCCTAGTCATTTGAGGCATTCTTTTAATGAGGACATATGTGCCAAATGGTCTACACACAACGACTTCATCGACTCATTTTTTGGTTACCTTGACACAAATGGTTTAGCATTGTTCACATAGGATGAGCTTTATTTTGGTGACTTGTATGAGTGTCCTACACTCTTGAACCACCATGGCTATGTTTCTGATGGTGTAGATTACATCAACACGGATCTAGATGATGATGATGATGATGTATTGTATACTCATACACATGATGATATATCACACAAACATACGATGATATTGATGTATCACACATTAGTGCACATGATGATAGTCATAGATATGCACATGATGATGTATGTGATAGTGATGTGTGTTAGCTAGATCATGTGGGCATGATTTTGAAAGTAGGGATGACATTGAGCATTATGAGTTTTGATATGCCTAGGCCTTCCTATCTTCTTGGGGATCATAGGGATGCATTTGATGATTTTGTGCGGACCAACATTAGATTAGTGTTGCATCCATTACATCCATTAGTGCTCACGGGGTTAGTGATACTTTGCATGGGGAATCATGGAATATCTATGAGCATAGACATGAGTTTCTTGTGTTAGATGTGTTACACTATTCTTATAGGACTTTCACATGTGGGGACATTCATGATATCACTACTACTAGCTCTCATGGTTTACGTGACATCATGTGTGGATATAGTGCATATATTTGAGGAGTTAGGTATTAACCATGAGGTTAGTGATGACTTTACTATGGTGAGACCTTGTAGGGGAGGCAGGATTATACATTTGGATCTAGAGAGTTTTGCATTTGACTTAGACATTTTCTTAGATCGATTATTGATGGAGATAGAGCATAGTTATGAGAATGACTTAAGTAACCTTGGGGATTCCATGGTTAGTGATTTCATGGGTGATTTCATTTATTTCTCATGGATACATTGTCTGTCTTTAGTGATGATGACACTTATGGTGATCTTGTTGATCATATTTTTACCTTAGAGGATCACACACACATAGAGGGATTTTTACACCATGATTTGGTGCATGGTTTAGATCATGCTAAGACACAAATTAATACAGTAGAGATGATGGTGTTAGTTCACATTTGCTCTTGCATGATATTGACTATACTTAAGATATGTTCCTTTAGCTTCCATGATTGTCAACATGATCCTATTTTCTTTGAAGCCGGGACATTCATTTTTGGGTGTATCATATGTCATTTGAGATTTGTGGTAGATGATTATGTGGTACGACATTCAAATGAACTTACGATATACTCAAGTCTTTACCTACATGAGGATTCTTTTGTGCTAGCATGGTTTGACACTCCAGCTACAAGTTACAAGTTCATTTTGTGGATATCTTCAGTGCGCTGTATTCACACATGGCTAGCTTCATAATTTATAGTGGTTATTTATCTTAATCTGGATCATCATGGATCCATTGTCTTGGAGTTCACATGCCTTGGATTTCCTTTTGATCCAAGAAGGAGCAAAGTTAGCCTCATCATCGTGATATTGGTTCTCTAAATTTTCCATCTAACCCAGGTAGTTGGAGAGCCATTACTTTGGATTTTTCTCGGCTTGGATTTCCTTTCGATCTAGGTGTGGCATATCCTTAGCCTCATCTTTAACGGCCTACCACTTGCCTTTCCATATGATCCCCAGAGGTCCCTTTTCATGTGATTCTAGGGATCATATGACTTTGGTGTCAACATCGCACGACTCATGTTTTTGGCATCCATTTTCTTTGACATCAACACCCAGTATGGTTGATTTTGGCTTTTGCATATAGCCTTTTAAATATGGCCTTTTATATATGTCTCTTTTGTACACGACCACCCTTTGATTTCGAGGATGAAATCATTGTAGTAGGAGGGGATGATTTGTAATGAAGCAACAACTTAGGGTGCACATGCACTAGGGCATGGTTCTAACCACATAGGCTTAGGACATCTCTATACATGTGGGATTAGGGCACATATGGCCTTGGGACTATAACAGGCACATGGCCTATGTACTTGATATCTTTTTGACACCTTATTACGTTTGATTATTTTTTGATCATCCTTTCTTAGAGCTCGTGCTTCTTTGGTGGATTCATGGTGGTAGTATTTCCATGTTACTCACTATGATGAGTGGACCTTGGCTTTCATAGGAGCTGGCTTGTGATCCCTCATGTGTGGATTAACACATGGCTTCTCATGGTTATGTCTTAGATCCATTCCCATATCTCAGCTTGGTTAGATCCCTTCATTATATCAACAAAAATTCTTAGTCATTTAATAAATAAAGTGCATGTAATTATAAAGAAAGCCACCTCCATGGAGAGGAAAAGTTGATGAGAGCCTATCGTGAATGAGAGAGCCTAAGCTTGCAAACAATGAGAGCACTAGGAAGAGAGATGATGGGTGAGAGAGAGAGAGAGAGAGAGAGAGAGAGAGAGAGAGAGAGAGAGAGAGAGAGAGAGAGATTATATCGAAATACCATAAACAAATGCCTTGTAAGATAATGTAGGCTTCTTTTTTAGTGCCTAATAATGTCACTCTTAATGACACAATTTATATCTCTTGTGATACTTTTAGTGTTGCTAATCAAAATCTGTGATGATATTATTATTATAATTTCTAAGTGATTTACTGTCACTAAAAATTTCGCATTATGACATGTCAGATGCAACATTCCTTAGGACACCTCGAGGAGTCCACTTTTATATTCCAGGAGCCCAGTTTTAAATTTTCCTACAATCGTGCGTGTCCCATTGTATTTTTACATGGACCATTAGCCCCGCTTTTATAATGGTATGTTGACTATTAGATAGATAGAAAGTTTTACTACATACTATTTAGCGAGCTATTTAGTTAGTTCATTGTAGCATACAATTTTAATCATATGTGTACCATTAGGAAATGTCCATGGAACCACCATTGGAAGAGTATAATGTATAGCTTGTACTTATGCGAGTGTACCATTATGATTTTATTTTATTACCAACAAGTAGGCTTCTAACTTTGAACGTGGAACATTGTATGTGGCATGTTTCAACTATAGGCATACCTATTGTAATCGTGCATGTCATACCATTGTATCAAAATACACAACCCTATATGTTCCCCAAATTATAGTGAGAATGATATCTTATGTTGATCTTCAAGGCAATGGATACAAGTGTTTATATTGGAGAGGAAGCCATCTTAGAAGTTGTAAGCTTCTTTTTCCTTTTTTCTTTTCTAGCACATGTTTTCATATGGAAGTAGATAATTATCTCTTTACATCTCTTTTTGTATAGTGATATTGAATTTCTTCAAATACACATAAGCTGTTGGTGGCTTTCCATTCTTCTTTGGCATCATTGTGCTCAATAGCATAGACGAAATCTCTAGAACACCAAGTTTATCCATCTCCTCCTTAAAAATACTTTGCGTTCATTTGATAATGATAATGTCTCACTAGTCATGCTCCTTGTATGATGGGAACATTATGTTGAATAACTTCAAATATTTCCACATTGTACGCTTAGGACATCTCTATACATGTGGGATTAGGGCACATATGGCCTTGGGACTATAATAGGCACATGGCCTATGTACTTGATATCTTTTTGACACCTTATTACGTTTGATTATTTTTTGATCATCCTTTTCTTAGAGCTCGTGCTTCTTTGGTGGATTCATGGTGGTAGTATTTCCATGTTACTCACTATGATGAGTGGACCTTGGCTTTCATAGGAGCTGGCTTGTGATCCCTCATGTGTGGATTAACACATGGCTTCTCATGGTTATGTCTTAGATCCATTCCCATATCTCAGCTTGGTTAGATCCCTTCATTATATCAACAAAAATTCTTAGTCATTTAATAAATAAAGTGCATGTAATTATAAAGAAAGCCACCTCCATGGAGAGGAAAAGTTGATGAGAGCCTATCGTGAATGAGAGAGCCTAAGCTTGCAAACAATGAGAGCACAAGGAAGAGAGATGATGGGTGAGAGAGAGAGAGAGAGAGAGAGAGAGAGAGAGAGAGAGAGAGAGAGAGAGAGAGAGAGAGAGATTATATCGAAATACCATAAACAAATGCCTTGTAAGATAGTGTAGGCTTCTTTTTTAGTGCCTAATAATGTCACTCTTAATGACACAATTTATATCTCTTGTGATACTTTTAGTGTTGCTAATCAAAATCTGTGACGATATGTTATTATAATGTCTAAGTGATTTACTGTCACTAAAAATTTTGCGTTATGACATGTCAGATGCAACATTCCTTAGGACACCTCGACGAGTCCACTTTTATATTCTAGGAGCCCAGTTTTAAATTTTCCTACAATCGTGCGTGTCCCATTGTATTTTTACATGGACCATTAGCCCCGCTTTTATAATGGTATGTTGACTATTAGATAGATAGAAAGTTTTACTACATACTATTTAGCGAGCTATTTAGTTAGTTCATTGTAGCATACAATTTCAATCATATGTGTACCATTAGGAAATGTCCATGGAACCACCATTGGAAGAGTATAATGTATAGCTTGTACTTATGCGAGTGTACCATTATGATTTTATTTTATTACCAACAAGTAGGCTTCTAACTTTGAACGTGGAACATTGTATGTGGCATGTTTCAACTATAGGCATACCTATTGTAATCGTGTATGTCATACCATTGTATCAAAATACACAACCCTATATGTTCCCCAAATTATAGTGAGAATGATATCTTATGTTGATCTTTAAGGCAATGGATACAAGTGTTTATATTGGAGAGGAAGCCATCTTAGAAGTTGTAAGCTTCTTTTTCCTTTTTTCTTTTCTAGCACATGTTTTCATATGGAAGTAGATAATTATCTCTTTACATCTCTTTTTGTATAGTGATATTGAATTTCTTCAAATACACATAAGCTGTTGGTGGCTTTCCATTCTTCTTTGGCATCATTGTGCTCAATAGCATAGACGAAATCTCTAGAACACCAAGTTTATACATCTCCTCCTTAAAAATACTTTGAGTTCATTTGATAATGATAATGTCTCACTAGTCATGCTCCTTGTATGATGGGAACATTATGTTGAATAACTTCAAATATTTCCACATTGTACTAAATGATTTAATACATAATTCTAGCATGATAAGTTTTTCTTTGAAACATACATAATTACACATAAGCGATGCTAAGTTATCCACTTTGTACACTTTTCACACACAAATTTCTAGGTTTAATGTGTGGTCATTCCATATGTTTTTGATAATTATATCTTTTATTTTGAATTAAAGTGATAAAGATATGCTTCAATATATCCGCCCACCTAAACAACCAATAAATTGATATTTAAATTAGACTCAGCCTTATGATAAAGGGCTCAACTACAATATGGATGCTTGGTTAACACTAGTTTGGTAGCTCAGCAAGACATAAATATGTCTTTTCAGGGGTTTGCTAAAAAAATCATATCTTCTGATGGGAGTGGTATTTAGCGATTCTCTTCTAAGGCATGTCATCATGAATGTGGCAAACCTTAGAAAATTACTAAAATAAATTTAAATATAAAAAAATCACTATAAGTAGAGGTATATCTAGCACTATAATCCAAACATGTTATGAATTTACAAAGTGGGTTCATACCTGTAAGAAAAAAAAAATCTCGACTCATTATAAATTTCTCCTCAAGCTTACATAGTGTTTAAGAGATGAGATGTAAATTTTTCATGATGATAAAAAAAATACTACATTAATAATTAATTTTTCAAATTTCCTTCTTAGAATCTCTTTTTAGTTATCAAGTCTTTGACACCCAAAATACAATAATAGTGTGAGATTATATGGTAATTTACTTTAGTTATACTAATAAATCAATATCTCCACTAAAATAATCCATCAAGAATACATATTTAAACATTTCAATTTAGTTAGAAACAAGGTGATGGCCTTAACTTTCAAAACTGCATTAATAACAAAACACCATATATGAACTCTTGCTTACATTTGGATTATCTAGTGAGAAACTTATGAAAATTATGTTTATTACTATATAAAATGACTAGATATTCCACTTAAAGCCTTAGGAGATGTTTAAACATGCGTGAAGTGGTCTCTTATTCTATAGTAATGAATATAATTCAAAATTTGTAAACTTTTATCTAAAACAAAGTGCCTAAAAGGATAGGTGTATATGTGATTAGCTCTCACAAAATGCACCAAAAAGCATAATATTATAAAACATGTAAAAATCCTCAAAGTTAATATTTCTATAAAGAGAGCTAAGTACCTTAAAATTTTCATTGAGACCTAAATTTTGGAGTTCTAATTAATTTTAAAGTCTAAGAAGGATTGTATTACACCATATATCTGTTTGTGAAGCAATGCACATCTAAAAACTTTGAAAAGCAATGAGAAATTGGCTAATTAAAGCGTTTGATCCAAATATAGTCCAAATAGCTCTGCATTATGATTGTAATTTAGCCTATGAATTCTTAAGAAATTGAAAAGCCTAGAGGTAACTAATGTGATCCTTAAAAATCCCAATTTTCTTTCACTATATGTACTTGATGATATGAAAAAAGAAAACATTGATTTTCACTATCCGTGTGTTCGAAATGATTCCATAAAGTTGGTCAATAATGAGGACATAAATATGTCCACGGACAGTTTTCTGTCCTATTACCAAACTAGTGTCAAGACACTCTAAGCAAAGCTCTATTAACTCATCTAATGACTAGGCAACAACAAGTACTTCCATATCTAAGCAACACGTGTTTCCATATCCAAGTTTTTATATTTATGTCAATGGGTTTTTCCTTGATGTAGGTACGTGTAGATATAATTTGAGCCTTTGAATAACGGATAACACATTTTGTAAAGTCAAGCATGACAACATAAGTGTACTTATTATCATGTTCCTTGATGGCCACTAATTTTTTGGGATATATATATGTGTGTGTGTGTATACATGTATATATTACATAAACGTTGATATATATACATATATATTTTATCATATATACACACACATGTATTAGATACACAATGTGTATATACATATATGTATCTAATACATATATTCAGCTGGGAAACAGCTCTGAGAATAATCCCACACAAGCAATGCTGAAATTTGAAGCCTTCAGACCCTTCAAACCTTCTAGAGAAAGCCACTTAGAAAATAAACAAGGCCACTATTTTCAAAATTTCTCAGAATTTCAGAGATAAACATATATACATATGTTTATATTGAGGGTCAACATAGTTTATATGGCCTTCAAATTGAAAGTTAGCGTAGACCTTCAACTGCGTTTGGCAAAAAGCGACGAGGAAAACAAGTTCCTACCTGAGGGTTAGTACCTGTAACCCTTGCCATAATCTATACGAAATATGTTAACTATTGGCCTTTAATTTGGCGATGGCTTCAACTTGATGACCTTCCGTACGTCGTTTTGATATGAGTGTTTCTGGTTTTTTAAGAACATCATTGTAGGAGTGCTTAGTGAGCGGCAAGACTTCCAAGTTCTAGAATGAGCCAGCAAGGACCTTTGACTTCAAAACCTGCAACTATATTACCGCAGCATGATGGAAATGCATGCACATGGTTATCGGCGATTAGTAGAAGGACGTAAAAGACTAGGAAATCGGCATGCTCTTAAGCTCATTTCGTAAGAGATTAGGGTAGGGCCATACACACTTTCCGAACAAAAGGAGCGTTGCAGAAGCGTTGTAGGCGAGGACTGGCGGAGAAACAGTGCATGTAGAGGCGCCCCCGTGGCACGTCTCCTGGGGTGCATATACTCGGCAGTCTCAGGTGCGACACGTTCGAGAGGTGAAAAGCAGGTTCAGTCAGGATGTGTAGCCAAGCACAACTTGCCCACAAAGCAACTCCGCAGACTCATAATAATACATTTTACACACAGCCTGCATATGCAGAGCTATCGGCAAGTCATCCTTGGCTGCACAACGCGACCGGGACCAACTTCCAAACTCTCGAACGACCATTGGCAAAGACAAAAGTCCTTCAGAGGCCTAGCAGAAGCACAGCCTCACGGGAGAGCGTCGTGGATCTGCAGCGCTACATTGATCTATGCACGTACCCACTCCTAGTTTTATCGCGAGAGGAAAAAGTGTAGCGCAGCAGCTAGGCAGTGCCAGTGCTTTTGAAATTATCTGAGATCATATTATATCATCAGAAATTATAGCTTCTAAGCAACGAGCGGCGGAGATGCTGCCCAAGTTGTCCGCACTGACGTGGCCTACTGCCATTCGTGCGGGTGCAGCGAGCAGCTTTACAGCTACCCGCGTCCCTCTCTGACGCGGCCGCCCGATTGGCTGAAGCTTTACAGCTACCCGCTTCCCTCCCTGACGCGGCCGCCCGATTGGCTGAGGGTTGGCAGGACCTAAAATCGTCGGCGTGTTTCGTCCCTATTGCCTTTGCGTGGACCCTTTCATTGCCGCAGACACTCAGAGAGATAGAGAGAGAGAGAGAGAGACTCTGAGAGAGAGAGAGAGAGAGAGAGACGGGGGGGCCAACAACTTGCCCAATGAATGCCAAGCCAGAAGAATATATATATAGCTATAGCCTATAGCTACCCGTTGCAATTTTTTGTCGGTTTGGCGTACATGTACAGGCCTCGCGCCTCATTACACGAACCAGATCATCGGCCCATGACGTTCACACTCACTTTGCACATACATGAACCAACCACCACCACATGGTGGAAACAAAGGTGTTCTAACCTTCTATTTTGAAATTCGAAGCATGTAATTGGTTCCTTTACATTATAATATAATTCTGCGCTTTTTATAAAAAAAATCGAAGGGTCTTTCTATTCATTATACAAGAAATTTCCTTCCCCCTTTTTTTCGTGGTGTATTTATAAAAGACTGAATTTATTCTTGGTGTATATTCAGTCTTTTATTCATGGTGTATTAATTAATGCCCTCTACGCATGGGCATTAATTAATATTACCTCCATTAAGGTTAAGGGATCGTCCCTTCTACAGTGAACTGCACCCCCTTTCGCCCTTCATCGCACCCCCCCTCCACCCTTATTGCACACCTCAGCAGAGGATACAAGGATAACCGTTGTAGAAAAACGAGAGACAGAGAATGCTGCATGCCAGGTATACGCGCGAGAGAACCCCTCTTTGCCCTTCCTACACGGATGCGTGCAAAAAAAACTAGACAAAAAAAGAGAAAGAGACAGATAGACACAAACTTGTAAAGAGAACGTCAAATCCGAAAAAAGAATTAAATTCCAAAAAAAGAATTAATTACCATGTGTGCCTTCACGAAATCCCCCCACCTACAAAATCCGATCTCTTAATGTCAAAAAACCTTAGCCTTTCCATTTCCCATCTTCCTTGTGCTTCCTCCCAAACTAATTAATTATTGAAAAATGTTTTGGGTGCATATTCAAAACAACAAATCCTTCCAATTTCTTTAATTAAAAATGTATGATTAATAATATGAGACCTTCATTTTAGGGCTACATGAGAAGTTCCAACTTCCTCATGCAAACCTTGAAGGAGGATTTACCCTTCACACAAAGGGTGACCGAAAATATCACCAATCAAACAAGGACCCAAGTTTTCAAAAAGAAAAAGAAAAAGAAAATGTATGTGTTTAAGCTGCAACAACAAGGTGCATTAAACCTTCAAAAGCAATTTGGAATTACCCTTCAAAGTGGATGCCTAGCTCTATTGCCCTTCAAAAGCAATTTGAATTAAGGCCGAGCACTATGCCATTAATGGACTTGCAAAGTTTTCATGAACCTTTGATTATTAACTATAGGCCTAGTTCTAAGCACATTCACATAATGAATATGAGAAATTTCCATCAATCTTTATAAATGCCGTATTGCGACTGCTAACACTTTCTTTTGCTACAACTATGAATCTCTTGTTGCCGACCCATCTCTCTCACACTCTCCCCTTTCTAACTTTCTCATGCTCCTAATAGTTTCTCATCTATTTTGGGTTGTGATCTATGATTAGAATGTCAATTTTGCATTTTTTTCCCTCACCCTCTCTCTCTCTCTCTCTCTCTCTCTCTCTCTCTCTCTCTCTCTCTCTCTCTCTCTCTCTCTCTACGCGCATACACACACACACACACACAAGATGTGAAGTGACATCATGAAAACAACCTTAACCATTTAAATTAAGTCCTAGATAAACTTGAAACCCATTGTACACAAGAAGTGTGAAAAATCAAAACAACAAGCATCTCTCTCTCTCTCTCTCTCTCTCTCTCTCTCTCTCTCTCTCTCTCACACACACACACACACACACACACACACACACACACACACACACATTTTTACTTTTTGGCACACAATTTACCAATGTACATACATATTTATTTTTTGTACATCAACCATGCATCATGTGTGTGTGTGTGTGCATGCATGTGTGTGCACATACGCGCGTGTGTGTGATGTGTGCGTGTGTATGCACATACATGTATATGTGCATGCATGCATGTATGTATGCTTGTGTGCATGTATATATGTGTGTGTATGCGTGTGTGATGTACAAAACATATATAGATATTTAAATGGGTATAATTCTAAGGTAAAAAGTTTGTCGCGCACACGTAGCTGCACATCATTATTATGGTTGTCAAAGTTGTGATGATCAAGACATGATCATCCCTCTCTTCTCACATATGATACTCTCATCATGAGTGCTACCACATCAATTGCTATCATTTTAGCTTTGTCTCACTACTACAGGATGACCCATTTTCGACGCTTGATATCAAGAGCTTATGCGCCATCGATATAAACGTCGAAGAAAATGTTGAAATGAGTGTTGGAAATAAGCGTTGAAATAGGCATTGATTTTTTTTAAATTTTTAATTTTAAAATTCTTTAAAAAATAATTGTGCAAAAAAAGAAAACATTGACAAGAACCAAGTATTTCTTGGTAAATAAAATTGAGATAAAGTGTTATAGCTCATTATCGACTCTCTCATCCTCAGCTAGATCCATGGCTCCAAATACATCTATTTCTAGAAATACCTCTCCATTTGCATCTTCGTCAATAGGTGTAGCCTTCGGATCATCCTCTTCTATTTCAGGCAGCATTAGAGGTGGTTGTGTGTTGAAAGTTGTTCTTTTATCTCTTCTTTGAATTCCAGATTAGTTATTGTGTTTGCTTTTGGTACAAGTGCTAGTAATTGTTGAATTACTATACCTTCATTTGATCTTTCTTTTAGTTGTTCAACTCAATCTATATCTGTTTCTTGTGCTTCTTGAGTGGGTTCCTCAACCTCTACTTCATCTGAAATTTCTATATCTTCAAATATTTGTTTACTGCGTGGCTCAATTTGGATTACAAACAACCACCTATGATCTCTTAGGTCCACCTTGAAGACGACCTGCTCACAATGCTCTGGTAGCACAAATGTGTCCCTTTGGTTTGTCCATATCTTTGTGGAGTCTACCAAATCCGCTCTTATCTCTGCGTATGGTTGCTTGTGGTCCTTGAGTCACTACCTCTTGAACCACTTCACATCAAAAATGAACATAGAAAACTTTCTGAATGCAATCTTGATAATTTCTTGTATCGTTCCACAGTAATCAAGCATGCCAACTTCACTACTTAGATCACTTGCACTTGAACGAATTTCGTGCGCATGAAATTTGCTTTCACACTACAATCAAATGTTGTTCTCTTCTTATCTATTCGCTCCACTGACTGCGTGACCAAAGTGCACCAAATTTGCTATACTACGAAAAGCAAAAGAAGATCATGAGATTGTATCAAGAATAAAAACTTATACAAAACTATGTCTTACGGTTTCTTGTGTACATATAAAAAACTCACTTACATGGTAATCACAACCATATGTAAGCTCCTCCTCCTCGTCGCTTATAACCTCGCCACTCTATTTTGCTTGTTGTATGATTTGCTGAAGCCATCTACTAGAAGGAAATTCTAGAAGTTGAGCAAGTGAATCTGGGTATGGCAATGCTCTAGTTGTTGACTCTTTCTAAAATTCAAACAATCTCGGTCTCTTTCCCTCTTTACTAGGCTATATCTCTCAATCCATTTCTCCATAGCACTTGAGTTGGGGATGAAAAATTTATTAATTTTCTCTTGTAATGCCATATCCATTGTTCTCTAAAGCCATGGTCCTTGAGGCTCTTCCCTAGAACGAGCCGATCATCCTCTTCTTCTTGTGTTCACAATCGTGGCATATCAGGTTCTGACGTACTAAGAAATTATGTTATGTATACAAGAAATTCTTGAACAAGCCATCCCATTACCATATTGTCCTCAGGTCGAGCTTTTTGACAAACAAAACCTTTCAGTGTCTTCATAAATCTCTCGAGGAAAAACATCCATCGACTATGAACAACACCTGCTATAGCAACGTCGTCAACCACATGAACAAGTAGGTGCAATTGAATGGTCAAGAAACTTGTTGGAAAGAATTTCTTCGCCATTGTAACTACTTCAATGGAGTTTAGATGAGCTGCTTCCAACGTATTTCTTCTGATCTCCTTCTTTGATATCCATTGTACCACTGCACTAATCGTGTATATTGTCGCTCTTATGTCTTCGCCAAGGGAATCCTTAATGGCTATTGGTAGCACAAACTATAAGATTTTGTGCTAGTCATGAGACTTCAAGCCACTAAGCTCTTCATCCTTTGTGAGCTCCCTTCAAGCAATGCATACAACCAGTGGGAGTATGAAACTCACTTATGCACTTCTTTACATGTTGATACTCTTCTTTGGTTAAGACCCAAGGTACTCTAGGGAGAATCACCTTCTTATCAGATCTGCTCTGTGCCCATACTTGTTGCATATGCGATCCACCTCTTGTAGATCATCCCTTTGTGCCTTGCTCTCTTTAGCACTTGTGATGGTTTTCCAAAGCATATCAGCTATGTTCTTGAAACTGTGCATAGGGTCAAGAAGATGATTGACTAAAAGATCACTCTAGTATGGGAGTAAATGCAAGATGGATAGTCGCTTCATTATGGGGGGTGAACAACTTGGATCCACTTCCCATGCCCTCCCTCCTCCAATTACTTGGCTTTAGCATACGAGGAGGCCTCCCTAGAAATCTCTGTCTCACGACTCATAGTTGTCAGGGAGATACTTTTTGTGGCCCTCGCTCATAGACAACCTTCCTCAAAGCTATTGAGTACCAAGCCTCTAATCCAGGCCCACATATAGGGCATGCATTATAACCAGGTATTGGAAGCCCTGCCAAACATGCTAATCATTGTGATAAGATATGCAAATAATACAAAATGATCAAAATCGTGAAATTAAATCAGATGACAAAATCTTAGAATAATTAACTTACTAGAGTACTCTCCATAGCCCGGCCAATCATGCATGGTCCACATAAGTATTCCTCGCACTGTTACATCTCTTTCTCCAAAATGCTTAGATGCATCATGAACTTGGATACCATCCCATAACGTGCATAGCTCGTCAACTAATGGAGCCAAGTAGACGTCCATGTTCTTAACCTTATACTTCCCTGGAACTATCAAGGAAAGTAAAAGATGCCCATGGTGGCAAGTTATAGTTCACGAGGCAAATGGGCCATGTATTCCATGATGAGCTTCGTAAGGGAAATGGATTGACTCCATCCATTGCTAGTCCAAGATGAATATGATGAGGCTCTTTCCCAAAGTCCACCCACTTCTCTTCTTCGATATGTTCCGATGCTAAGTCATTAAAGATACAATGGATTTGCATCTGAAGATTCTTTGAATATGTGGGATGATAGGGAAGTGTCGTAAGACTTTAGCAGGGACCCTTTGTCCTTGGACATCTTGCCTATATCTCGATGAATCACATTGTGGACACTCGTGAAGATTGGCATACTCATGCTGAAAGAGAATACAATCATTTAGACAAGCATGGTGTGTGTTAGTCTCCATGTCTATGGAGTGCAACATTGATTTTTTTTGTGCACGGTGGTCCGAAGGCATCTCATTGTCTTTTGGTAGAATTTGATTCTTCAATAACCTATATGATATAATTGAATGAATAGTAAAGGAGAAACACAAGACATTCATTCATGGAAGCATGTGAAACATAGAGAGGGGAAGGGATACATACCCCATAAGTTTTAAAACGCTCGTATATTAGACCACCCATATATTGATTTTGTAAGTTCAATATAGAGAGGCAAGTGTGGAGAACTGAAACACGTGCTCCATGGTAAAGTGGTAGACGGACAAGCCTACGTAGCTCTTTCTCCTCTCGATGCGAGAAGCACACTCCACACGTCGTCTGATGTCTTCTACTTCATGATCGTCTACTCCGTGGCTTGTATCGTGCATGGCATCTATCATGTCGGCCATGTCATGTTCTATAACTTGATCTGAGTCCATAAAAGCTTGCTCGTGTTCCAATCCCATCGAGGTTGCCTTGCTCTTTTGCTCCGCTTAGGTTGTATATCCACCGGTTCATTGTTGTGTCTGAGAGAACATTGAGGCCAATAAGTAGATGTTGCAAGTGCTCTACTAGAAATATGCCCCATTTTTTGGAATACTCGTTGCAAATTCTTCGACGTCGGGTGACTTGGTACTTGCAACAATGATTGCATGGGCACAATGTTTTCTCTCTAAATTAACAAAATTTGAAAGATTCATAGCACGCATCACAGGTTCCATGTATCTTGAATATGCATGTGAATTTGGGTAAAAATGAGGGGGAGGTGGATATTCTTTTATACTTCATGCATGGATGAATCGGTATATTCTTGTTTTTTATGGAAAGTTGGTGGGTTGCAAAGAATTCAAAATTTGAATGTGAAAAGGATCTAAAAAATGAACTTAAGTGGGCATCGATATCTACATCGATATAAGCATCGAAATAGACATCGAGAAACCCGCATTGAAATCGGGCATCGATATAAGCGTCAAAATAAAACTTTGTGAAACTTTGCGTTGCTTGTATCGACACGCGTACCAACACTTGTAATCGACACATATATTGATGCTTATATCGATGCTAGGGATTTCTAACAGAATTGCGGCGCCTCACTACTATTAGTGTTTTCGAAAACTACAAGGAACCCTTCCTCTCAAAAAATTGAAGGTACCCACTTTTCTCCCTTCCCCTTCCCCTATCCCTTTCTTGTTTCTGTAATATGCAGCTTCTAATTGTATCCTCTCCCTTCCCCCATCCATCTCTAGTTATAGTTTTTTTTTTGTCTGTAATATATGCAACTTCTAATTGTATGTTTGTTTTGCAGCTTCTAATTTGTTGAGATTCCAGGTAGCTCTTCACTTTTCTCTTGTTTTTGTTTGTTCATTTGCTTTGATGTTGATAATTACACCCTTGGGTGCTGGGGTTAGAATTAGCTTAGATTTAAGCATGCATGCATCTAGCTTAAAGCTTGTGCATAGCTTAAGCATTATGCTTAAGCTCTATGCAAAAGGCTCAAGCGTAGACAAAGAGATTGAAGCTTATGCATAGAGCTTCAAGTTTCTTGCTTATGTATAGGTATAGGGTTTAGGGTTTATGTATAGGCTTAGGGTTTAATATTTAGACTTATGCTTCTTCACTTTTTATAGGTTTATTCAAGCTCGGAACTATCAAGCGTTTAGGCTACGGGACTCATACGGCTTCTCAAAGAAGACGTACGTCCTCTTTTTTCATTTTTTGCTTATGCTTCTTCTCTTTGTGTTTTTGCACCCCTGGGTGCTAGGGATTAGGGTTAGGTCAATAGGCTTACGCATAGCCTTATGCATAGCCCTTATGAGTATAGCCTTATGCATAGCCCTTATGAGTATAGGCTTATGCATAGTCCTTATACATAACCTTTATGCATATAGGATTACACATAGGGTTATGCGATAGGTTTATGCATAAGGGTTATGCATAGCCCTTATGCATAACCCTTTATGCATATAGGCTTATGAAATAACCCTCATGCATAGCCCTTTATGCATATAGGCTTATGCAATAGCCCTTATGCGTAGCCTTTTATGCATATAGGCATATGCATATAGGCATATGCATAACCTTATGTCAATAGGCTTACGCATAGTCCTTATGCATAATCTTATGCGCATAGCCCTTATGCGTAGGGGTTATGCATAGCCCTTATGCGTAGGGTTATGCAATTTACACATAAGGGTTATGCATAACCATTTATGCATATAGGCTTATGCAATAGCCATTATGCATAGACCTTATGTGTATAGGCTTATGTGTAGTCCTTATGCATAGGGTTATGCATAGCTCTTATGCATAGCCTTTATGCATAGCCCTTATGCATAAGGCTTATGCATAGGGTTATTCATAGCCCTTATGCAATAGGGTTTATGTAAAGGCTTAGAGTTTAGTATTTAGGCTTATGCTTCTTCTCTTTTTTTAGTTTTATAAACGCTCGAACTATCAAGCATTTAGGCTACCAGACTCATACGGCTTCTCAAAGAAGAGGTAAGCCCTCTTTTTTCATTTTTTATATATGCTTCTTCTTTTTGTGTTTTTGCACCATTGGGTGCTAGGATTAGGGTTAGGTTATGCATAGCCCTTATGCATAGGGTTATGCAATAGGGTTATGCATAGCCCTAATACATAACCCTTTATGCATATAGGCTTATGCAATAGCCCTTATGTGTATAGGCTTATGCATAGTCCTTATACATAGGGTTATGCATAGCTCTTATGCATAGCCTTTATGCATAGCCCTTATGCATAGGATTATGCACAAGGCTTATGCATAGCCCTTATGTGTATAGGCTTATGCATAGTCCTTATGCATAGGGTTATGCATAGCTCTTATGCATAGCCTTTATGCATAGCCCTTATGCATAGGATTATGCACAAGGCTTATGCATAGGGTTATGCATAGCCCTTATGCAATAGGGTTTAGGGTTTATGTAAAGGCTTAGGGTTTAGTATTTAGGCTTATGCTTCTTCTCTTTTTGTAGGTTTATAAACTCCTTGAACTATCAAGCGTTTAGGCTATCGGACTCATACGGCTTCTCAAAGAAGAGGTAAGCCCTCTTTTTATTTTTTATATATGCTTCTTCTTTTTGTGTTTTCGCATCCTTGGGTGTCGGGAATTAGGGTTAGGTTATGCATAGCCCTTATGCGTAGGGGTTATGCATAGCCCTTATGCGTAGGGTTATGCATAGCCCTTATGCATGAAAGAAAATTGAAAGAATCATGTAACCATGGTGGATCAAAGCACATGTATGCCATCAGTAGAATATGATTAAGATATGATTAAACTAATTACACAAGCATGAAGAGGGTATGAATCAAAACACTTGACCTGATTTCTCATTCCCAAAGGTGCCTTTTTAGAGGCCAAGAGTACATCCTTGAATATAGGAGAGGTGGCTTGATTTTAGGAGAGGTGGAGAGGAATGTGGAGAGGTGGAGAGAATGTAGGTGGGCACTTCCCTCATATTTCTCCTTGATTATCTATAGAGGAGGGCACCTACTTCTCACCCCTTTGAGTGGATTCTTGTGCCTTTTACAATGCTAAAGTTACATGGTCAATAACCTTTGAACCTTAGGCTTTAATATTGGGTTTATGTTGGGATTATTTCCAACACCCCCCTATAAGGAAAACATAATGACTTATTTCCAACACCCCCTATAAGGCAAACATGAACATAATGACTTATGACTGACTTTGCCTAACAACAAATCCTCCTTGATACAACGAGACAGAGTCTCCCCCTTAATCACAGCATAGGATGTGTGTACTCTTCTCTTACAAACTTCAAGGTATGGATTAACAACTAGTGGGTATACACAATAAAGAGTTAAGCCAACAACACAACAAGGCTTACTCAACAACTAGTGTTGCCACAAACATAAGGCATAGCCATTACAAGACTTAGATAATGTTTTAAAAGGCATAAGAGTCATCCACATCTTCACACACTTGAGCAAGGTTGGTTTCTTATGCAACAATGTTGACTTTCTCCTTTCCTTTCTTATTATCCTTCTTGAGGTAGCACCTTTGAGATGGCTGGTTTGTCTTTCCACAATACACACATGGATTATTGGTGAAGCAGTATTTAGTAAGATGATTTGTTCTTCCATAGCTTGCACACTTTTTCTTCACATTGTTGGAGGAGACAGAATAGGCACTTCCAAACTCATCTTTGACCCACATCTTCTCTTCTTCCTGAAAGGAGTTAATCAAACTTTCCAAAGAAGGAATGGGTTACTTCTCTTTAAGCACGATGACTATTTGATTGAATTTTGAAGGCATAGCCTTTAACAGTATGTGAATGGCATCTTCTTCAGTGAGACTGGAGCCTTCGTATACACACGTTGAGTCATAAGACTCTTAATTCTATTGATTAGTGAAGCCACACCTTCACTATCTTCCATTTTAAGCTTGTATAATTGCATTTTAAGGCTAGTTTTGGAGTGTTTAGCCTTAGCACCAAAGATCTTTTCAAGTGTGTCCCATGCCTTTGCAGCAGTGTCATCATCATCATCAATGTAATGAATGTAACCATCATCAAGTGCAATGATTATGATGCCTAATGCTTGCTCATCTTTGGCTTGCAATGCAGCAGTGGTTTCTCTGGTAGTAACAGCAAAAGATTCATCTCCATCAGGTTATGGTTTGACAAGGCTCCATAGATTCTTCTTCATTAAATGCCCCTTAATTTTGGTTTGCCAAGTGTGGAAAACTTGGCCATTAAACTTATATGGAGTTTTAGATGAAGCCATGAGAAGGTCTTACCATTGAGATGAACCCAGAGCATTGTCTAATCTCTTACAATTTTAGATTAATTATCCCATAACCCCAATTACATTGAGATAAGCATCTTGTTTTGTATGCAGAAAACTATATGTTTTTGGTGGGTATAAGTAGGGTAAGGAATGAGAGTAAGAGTCAAAAAAGTTTGCATAAACATCAATAGCAACTCTCTAATGTTGGTTTAGACCAAGCAATGGTCACCTCAATTATGAGGATTAATTACTAGTTTTTTTGAGATAAGCTCACTATTGGCATGTGCAGAGGGTACCCTGACTTGGAGTGCTCAAATAGAGTACCAAATAAGAGGGAAAGCTTGATGTGAGGCTATATGAGGCTTTAGCAACACATGAATTGAATATCTGCAGCTTGAATGTCTCAAAAAACCAATTATACAAAGATTAATTGAGCAAATTGAAACTTTTCTCTTACTGTGGTATTATGCAGAAAACATGCACATGAAGGGAATGCTACAGCCGCGCGTGAGGATTCACACCAATTGAGCTATCACGCCTGTGCACATTGATGTGGGGAAGAGGCTCCAAGTTGTAGATCAGCAAATGATCAAGTATGCATAGAGATCTAAGGCCTCCAAGCAGCGTATGTGCTGTGGTGGGAAGAGGAGCTAGATTAAGTTTATGATAAAAACTCAATAATCTATTGATGATATTGTGAAAGGGTGATTAGATGAGTGTAATTAAGGTACCAAGGGAAGGCCTAGCTCTGATACCATGAAAGAAAATTGAAAGAATCATGTAACTATGGTGGATCAAAGCACATGTATGCCATCACTAGAGGATGATTAACAATATGATTAAACTAATTACACAAGCATGAAGAGGGTATGAATCAAAACACTTGAATTGATTTCTCATTCCCAAAGGTGCCTTTTTATAGGCCAAGAGTACATCCTTGAATATAGGAGAGGTGGCTTGATTTTAGGAGAGGTGGAGAGGAATGTGGAGAGGTGGAGAGAATGTAGGTGGGCACTGCCCTCATATTTCTATTTGATTCTCTATAGAGGAGAGCACCTAATTCTCACCCCTTTGAGTGGATTCTTGTGCCTTTTACAATGCTTAAGTTACATGGTCAATAACCTTTGAACCTTAGGCTTTAATATTGGGTTTATGTTTGGATTATTTTTAACAATGCGTAGGGTTATGCAATAGGCTTACACATAAGGGTTATGCATATCCCTTATGCATATCCCTTTATGCATATAGGCTTATGAAATAGCCCTTATGCGTAGTCCTTATGTATAGCCCTTATGCATAGCCTTTATGCATATAGGATTATCCAATAGACTTATGCATAAGACCTTATGCATAGGCTTACGCATAAGCCCTTATGCTACATGTTGCCTTTTTTGTTTAAGCTTTAAACATTCTTCTTGTTTTGTTTGTGTAGACCATGGATCATACACCTAGCAACACACCCGCATATAGCCCCAACCTCTCCACTTCCCTACACCACAGTTGATGTCCCCATAGCAATTTCACCATTTCATGTCACAGATGAGCCCTAAGCAAAGGGCTATGGTGGTGCAAGCTTACTTTGGGGGAGGCGCTGGCACTTCTACACAACCATCACAGCCCACCACTACACAGGCCACGCTCTCGGATACTCCACGGTAGGTTACACAAACCCCACCCACAGCACACTCGACTACACCACCGTGCCTCTGGTCCGTGTATGACCCCCATGTGGGAAGCATGTCAGCCCTCCTGATCCCGGCCACTGTAGCATTCCGTTATAAATAACGAGACGATGCCTGGCTCCCAACTCTAGTAAGTGGTCCCCATAATGTCCTCTGTCTGGTCCAGTGTCCTCTGATGCTCGACTAGCCCCCATCTCCTCTGGATCCACAGGGTGGAGGATCTCCATGTCATCATAGTCATACACCTCACACTGTCTGCTCTGTGTGTGGGCATTGAAGTCGCCTGTAAGAAATACTTCCCCTAGTGTAGAATAATGCATAATCTCCTCTGACAGACAAGTGTATGGCGAGGCTCCTGTCTCCTCCTCCTGTGGCATGTCCTCTGTAATGACATAGGAGGATCCTGATGGAGAAAAGTAACATAGAGCTATGTATATAACCCTGTCCTGTGAGAGCTGTAAGCTGATCCACATGTATCTGGCCTCTAGATCCTGTGCTACCACTCTCAGTCTCCCCTGTAGCTCCCGTCTGAATAGAACTGCTACTCCTCCCGACCCTCTCGAGGTACCCTGGCGTGTGGTCCTCCTGTATGCCGACTCCCACTGGAATCCCTCTACTGGAGGTAGCCCTCTCTCTGGGCTCAGATGTGTCTCTGTTAGAAGTATGATGTCTCTCCCCACCATAACATGCTCCAGTCATCCCAAGTTGCACCCATAGTGAACCATTACAGTTCCATACTGCCATGTGTATCACTGTCAGTGGCCTGGTCTATGTACCATAGGCCCCAAACCACTAATCCATGGGCCGGCCATCAATGATGACCCGACCATCTCGATAGAAGGCCTTCTTGCCTTCTCTCCTCGCGTGTAAGACTCGTGGCATGCAAGTTCTCCTATGCTCAAGCTGCATCCTCGTGAGATCATCATCCAAAAAAATAGGAGATTGTAGACAAGATTGTTCTTTGGGTTGTTGCCGTGGTGGTGATTCCACGGATGCTTCTTCCCCTCAGCGCATTAGAGCACCCACCCATTACCAGTTAGTGAGGGGACACCACGCTCATTCTCATCTCGTCGCTTCGACACAAATCCAGGTACCCCCAATCTAGCTTGTTCTCGCTATCAAGTAGTGGATGAAAATGTGGTCTTAGACAATGCTGGCAAACGAGATGAAGTATTGAATCCATGAGTTATGCCATGTAGCCTTTTCTCATGATTGCATGACTACATGGCATAAACTTGATAAGGCCAAGAAGGAATGAGTCGTGAATCAAGTCAAAAGTGAGTTTTTCCCAGCACCACATAGTGAAGAGGTCCATCCTAGATGGATAAAAGATCACACGATGAATGTGATGAAGCACTGGCGCAGCGACATCACACGTAAGGTAAAGTCAGGGGGAGAAAAGATTTGGAATTGCTCATAAGATATTTGGGAAGAGGAGTGTAGAAAGCACCGTGTAAATCTCCAAAGATACAAGCAACAGCAGGAGCAGGCCACAGCGAAGCAAATGGAGAGCATAGGGAGCTCCCATCTTGGAAGCGGTGGTTGGGATGCTTTCCACACCTACATTGTAAATGTTAATACACATATCACTCACTTTTTTGTGGAATAATGGGCATCTCATTTAAAAAAAATAAGTACTCATGCTTCATACTTTCAGCCTGCTCATCATGAGTGGTCGGTTGTGTTGCAAACTGATGCGGAGGAAAGGTATGCCCTAGTGTATGGGACGTATGCTCTCCTTGAGCAACTTGAGTGAGAGGGCCAGAATATGAATTGGACGAATGTGGTGAACTTGGTAAATCTCCATTTTTCACTCATCAATTAATTTTTCCTTACTTTTCATTTGCATACTCTTGAATACTCTTTTGCAGGGGCCAGTGCCAAACCCTGAGGATAACACTAATGATTAGGAGCTATGTACGGGAGTCGGGCCTCAGTGGCGTGCTTCTTTTTGTCGGCTTTATGCCTCTTTAAATTGTGTACTTTTGATCGTCTCTATTATGAGCGTTGTAACTTTTGTTAATAGAAATTGCCATTTCATAACTTTTCAGTACAGAATATAGATGTAATTTGTAATAATGGTATACAAGTACACCCAGTTGCAAGACTGCACTTGGGTGTACCATTATTTTTTATAAAAAAATACCTACATTTGTCGATATCATCGTCGAAACACACATTGAAATATGTGTCGCTAAGAGTGTCAAAATAAGCATATGAAAATGCATTGTTGCTTTCATAGAAACCCGTGGTCGAAATAAGCGTCGATATAGGTGTCGAAAAAATAAGATATTTTCGACGCTCTCATTGAGCGGTATGACATCGACGCTTTTTTCGACGTGCATATCGATGCTTTTGAGGATTTTCTATATGTTCAAAACCATAAAAAAAAGTGTCACAAATCAATCCGTTTGAAATAGTGTCTATCACATAATCTTGACCCTCTACCTTATTCACATTTCAAGCCATAAAGAATCACAAACATAGACCGAACATTCTCTCACTACAACAAGATGAGGGATTAGTGGTGCTTATTACTGAAGTTTCAGTGATGGTTTACGTTTCACTACTATAAGTGCCACTGAGCAAGCAACATTTACAAACATCGCCGCTATAAGTGCTATTGGAAAAAAAATAGAATATTCCAAATGAAGTCCACAAAGACATTTAGTAAAAATTTATCATATAAATATGTCAAACATAATTTTTTAATAAAATAGAGTGATCATAAAGCTAAGATATGGGATAATCACCATGGATTAATATAAGATTAAAGAGATAATCTTATACAATAACCATGATGCTTAAGTGAGTTAACCTCTCACCAAGAGGATGGAAATAGCCTTCCATAAGCCAAGGTATGAAAACCATAAGGCTCTAAGAGTCAAGATGACCAAATATCATAATATGTCCAAAAGATACCCTAATGGTCCATGAACCCCCCCCCCCTTTTATACTTGAGTCCATGACCATGCTCCTAAACCTATTCTAAAAGTTATTGCTTTATTACATTTTATAATAAAGAACAAAAGGCATAATATTGCAAGCCGATCAATATGTAGAAAGTATATAGTGATTTATATCTTTGCATAGTACCATCATCAATGCCATCTTGCAATAAATCCGTACATGTCTATTGTTCTATCTCTAATTCCATTATTTCTATAGCCCCTATATTAATGTAAAGTCCTTTTCCACTAGTTGAAGAATAGGTAGATGCATCATCATCATCATTATTGCATATTGACTCGTTTATTTCATTTATTAAAATCAAAGGTAGAAGATCTTTATTTGTTATGCATTCCTCAAACTCTAAATGATTTTGGTTCACCCCTTCATTCTCATTGTGTGTTGCATATTCCATTGATCTATCATGTATTTCTTCTTATATCTAGATCTTAAAATATTCGGTTCGAACTTGTATTATATACCACTAATTGGGATCTCTTTGGTTGGGATGAAATACAATCTAGAAAGAAAAAAACAAACGAAACATATTTAAAAAATATCTAAGACTTTCATTTTTAGTATCAAAATTCATCTCAATTTTATAAGGAGTACAAACTTATTCCCAATGTTGTGGGTAGAACGTATGTATCTCTAGCATCTTGCCATAACTTGGTCGAGTCAATTGCTATAAAAAAATCCACTTGGATGCTTTTTCATGGTTGCTTGAGTACCTCTATACACCAAACTTTGAACCACTTGACATAAAAAATGAACACTTTGAAAGCTCTCCAAGATGTCTTGAATTTCCACAATAGTCAAGTAGTTTCTTTGCTACAATGTGTTTATCTCTTCTACTAGCTCGACTATCTTGTTCAAAACTTGCAATTACACCACAATCAAATGTGATTATTTTAGAGTCCACATGTTAAGTGCGGAAATGTCAACCTTTTGACCACATTGTGTTATATACTTTATGGTACAACACAATCAAAACACTTCATATGTTAGTTTTTTAAAAAACTTTATTAACTTTATCAAAATACTATATATATGAGTAAAATAAAATATCTTTTCTTACATGGTAGTCACATCCCCTTGCATACTTCCATTCTTCTTTTGTAATCTCCTCTCTTACCTTTTTAGCTTGCTCTAGGGCATCTCTAAGCCATCCAATATTAGTATAAACTTTCTCGCATCTTCCTCCAAACTCCCTCATCTCCACACCATGACATTGGTAATCCATGGTATCCTATCAAACATCCAAGCGAACACTTCATGTGTCTCCTTCGACACTTCAAATGCCCCAAGCCACCATATCTCTCTCTCAGATTGGACACTAAAGGAGGGAAAACTTAACTTGCAAACCCTCTTCCTATTGCTCGTCTGATTGTCTGGGTTTTCATTAGAACCTTCCAAAGGTAACTCAGTCGCCTCAGTCATGTTGATCTCACTCAATGTTGTGAAAAGTTTATGAATTAAATAATTTTAATACATTTAAAAAATAAACTTTTATTAAAGGTTGAAAATCTTAAATTAAAAAATTTAAATACTTGAAAATTTTGAAAAGGCTTGAAATAGATTAGATGACCTTACACAAGCTCTAGAGTTCTTGAGAGCTCAATACCTCGAGGGGCTGTATTAAATTTTTTTTAATTTGGTGAATTTTGACTTAATAAAATGACTCGTGTTTCTTTATAAATTTATGGGGTTTTTTTCAAAATGTCATCTAAAACTCCCTTATGTAAGTAGATTTATGTAAAATCTTGGTTTTAAAAAACCCTCCTAATGATCACACGTAGTAGACTTACATGTTTTTAAGTGAACCCACTGAGCTCAATACTCCACTCGTGAGTGATGAAAATAAAGCCTTGTCCTTGCTTGTAATGGTTTAAAATGTTTATTATAATTATAATTATTAATATTTAGATAATTAAATTTTGAGAAAACCTTATACTTTAATTACTCATTGTGTCTCTTTCACTTACAATATTTCAAAACTGAGTGAAGATCTCTTACATCAAGCTTGTAGAGTTTTTTTCACAGTAAGAAGTTATGTCCCCAAACACACTCTTCAAGGTGGTATGGCATGGTTGGAATTCATTCATGACATCAATTCTAATATATATTATCTTTACGTTTCATTCATCTCATCCTTAGAATCAGATTTAGAAGTCCCAAAGTCAATAAGGTTCTCTCCTTTCAAATTCACCTAACAAGAAGAAGATGAAGTCTAACCAAACTTCGCATAGGAAGAATCATCAAGGTATGAGGCTTTCTCATCTAACACAAAGTGACAATGAAGAAGATGAAATAGGAAGCTATTTGGGGAAAAATGAAGCACTGTAATCATGAAAGCAATGCATGCTATCAAAGTAGTCAATAAGAAACACATAAATTGTTTTGTTGTGGGAAGAATTGTTTAAGAAAGTCAAGATATTCAAAATTTAGGGATGCAAGGTAAATATTGTTTTCTCTAGCAGAGCTCAACAAAATATGTTGTTGAAAACATCTATATAACTTGGTAGCTCTTGACCAAAGTATACTATTTCTACCATCACTGTTTGTTGAAGATGCATTTTTAAAAGTTTATGCAATTAGGAACATAAGGATTCAAAAAGCATTAACATCTTCAAGTTTTGAGTATTTAAGCATCGTATTTGTTTCACATGAAACTCCATGATTTTGTTTCATGTGACAATGGTTGGGTAATTTTGTGATGTTGCATGGAGAAATAATCCCAAATTCTAGCTTCACTCATCATCTTCCTGGTACTTTCACTAAGAAGGAAGTATATAATTTGTACATAAAAACATTCAAAGATACCCTAGGAGAACACTCTCTCTTTTCTATCTTTTCTTTGTATTTGGAGAAAATACTTTTCACACTTAAAAAATCCTAAAAAGTCCAGGATGGGTGTATATCAGATTTGTGCGAAACTAAAGGCAAGGCATGAGAATGCAAAGGCCATGGATGACTTTTTGATTTGACATTTATATTATTCAATATGTGTAAAGTATTTGATATTTTTTTTACAGATCCCATTCAACATGCTTTAAAGATTCATTAAGAACAACAACGCATAGAGAGATAAAAACTTGTAAGATACATGAAAAAAAGTTCTTGGATTACAAGGAAGTATGCCTAGGATTAGTGATAGATGGAATGGATCAAAAGAAGACTTCAGCATCTCACTTCATGCATTCTTCAAAGAACTTGAAAGAGGAGTACACTAATGTTCAATGGTATAACGTATGCCCGTGTCTTTATAAAATTACCAAACATTGATAATGACCCAAACCTCACGATAACAATAATCTATAAGATAATTTCAGATCTGAACTCAACATCTTCTATGTATGTTGGATCTTCTATGCACATGTTGGGCATGTGTATGAAGATTCCATTTGACTCTTTCCATGCCTCAATAGAAATGAAAAAGCCCAAGATCTATTATTTCAAACTCTAAACTCAACATCTTCTATGTATGTTGGATCTTCTCTTCATGGTTCCTCATCATAATGAGGTCATCCACATATAGGATCATGTACCTGCAAAGAAAATATACAAATTTATGCTTGATGGGATTTTAGAGAGGCCAATACTTATAAAGAAAGCATCTATCCATTGGTACCATACCCGAGAAGCTTATATTTTTAGCTCATCTAGACCCTCAAATGGGCCATGCAACTTGAGAACAATGTCCCAATAGAACAAGATGGAGTCATTTATAACCTCAAAAAAGAGGATGGAGATTCCATTAGAGACTACATGACCAAGGAAAAATATCTCCATGTGAGATGTAGCCTCAATTCCTTATTGGGTTGAAGAAACAACAAAGTTCATGGCCACCCGTGGAGGTCCCAATAGTATGCATTTGACAAATGATGGGAGGACATCAATCTTGTAGGTAACTTGTGAGATCAGGACATGGAAGTTGTCCATCTTAACTAAGAATAGGCTAAGACATCCACATTGAAAAATATGTAGCCCATGCATGGGGAGTTGATGCAATCATGCCTACACAAGTATGCATCCTACTTGGTAGAGTTCTAAGTTTACATGGCTTGGGTGCCCAAGTGATCACCATAACAACTGCTCCTCATATAGATAGCCTTACAAAATAGAGCACATCCATCACCTGCAATAACAACACGAGGGTGGAGCATTGAGAAAATTCTTTTTCAACACTCCTCAATGTTCACCTATAGATGTGAACTACATCTTTGGTATAGCACTAAGTCAATGAAGATGGCACTCTAACAAATATTTCCCAAGAGTCTTTATGAAAATATCTACACAATTCTCTATCATTGGGTAGTAGACAAGATTTACCTCTCCATCCACGTAATGATAATGTATCTTAATGTTCTTTGTGGGAGCATGAAACGTTGGGTTCTTGGTGATTGCCATGTAACTCTGTTTGTTATACAACACCATTGTCACTCCCTTTTGAGTAACACCCATGTCTCCAAAAATCCTTCTCAACCAAACTACTTCACATAAAGCAAAGCATGATGCCTTTAGCCTGTCTGTAGAAGAAAGTGTCACTATAGGCTAGCCATTGTAGGTTGGCCATTTTTTAGGCTACTTCTTGCTTAGCTAGGATATAATTCCAAACCCACTCATCAGTAAACACTTAATCAAGGTATTTCTCGATGTATGAGTGATGCCATACTTGCCCCAATGGTACATATGATGTACTTAAACACCCATATCCTTACCTTCCACTAGTTCTCTTGGGGGTGATTTGAGAACTTACTAAGGATACTAATTGCAAAGATGATATTATAGGTGGTGTGTTGCAAAGAAAGATCAAAATCCCCAGTAACTTCATGCACTCCATATCCACAAGTGGAGAAGAATCTTTCCATAGATAACTCCGTATCAACCTCCATGGGTGTAACCATTGACTTGTACTCAGCCATGCCAAACGCCTTCAAAATTTCTCTTGGATAATTTTGCTAGGAAAAATAAAGATTCCATTTGACTCTTGCCATACATCAATCCCCAAATAGAAATGCATAATGCTAAGGTCTATCATTTTAAACTTTAAACTAAACATCTCCTCTTCCTGGATCTAAACTTGTATGTTGGAGACGGCCATGCGACAGTAGATAAGATGGTCATATGTTGCTAGATGATGATGTGGGTGCTTATATGAGACGGTCATATGTTGCTAGATAATTTTGCATCTTTTGTATGAGTCATGGCTCGTGTAATCTTGTCAAAAGCAAGTTATGGTTATAGTTTTGGGTTTTATATTCTTCCATAAGTGTTTTATGGAGAGATGATCATTGAGATTCGACATCTTTTGTATGACATTCTACATCTTCTCTATGAGACTCGATATCTTTTGTATGAGATAGTAGGCATCTTTTGTATGAGTCATGGCTCGTGTAATCTTGTCAAAAGCAAGTTATGGTTTTGGGTTT
Source organism: Cibotium barometz (assembly GCF_041138505.1). Taxonomy (NCBI): domain Eukaryota; kingdom Viridiplantae; phylum Streptophyta; class Polypodiopsida; order Cyatheales; family Cibotiaceae; genus Cibotium; species Cibotium barometz. Next base: position 58,422,179 of record NC_141058.1, on the reverse strand, counting down.
TATATTCTTCCATAAGTGTTGTAAAAGAGATGGTCATTGAGATTCCACATCTTATTTATGACATTCTACATCTTCTATATGAGATTTGACATCTTTTGTATGAGATTTTGCATCTTTTGTATGAGATTTTGCATCTTTTGTATGAGTCATGGCTTGTGTAATCTTGTCAGAAGCAAGTTATGGTTTTGGGTTTTACATTCTTCCATAAGTGTTGTAAAAGAGACGGTCATTGAGATTCCACATCTTATTTATGACATTTTACATCTTCTATATGAGATTCAACATCTTTTGTATGAGATTTTGCATCTTTTGTATGAGTCATGGCTCGTGTAATCTTGTCAAAAGCAAGTTATGGTTTTGGGTTTTATATTCTTCCATAAGTGTTTGGGGAGATGGTCATTGAGATTCCACATCTTATTTATGACATCCTACATCTTCTATATGAGATTAACATCTTTTGTATGAGATTTTGCATCTTTTGTATGAGTCATGGCTTGTGTAATCTTGTCAAAAGCAAGTTATGGTTTTGGGTTTTATATTCTTCCATAAGTGTTTGGGGAGACGGTCATTGAGATTCCACATCTTATTTATGATATTCTACATCTCCTATATGAGATTCGACATCTTTTGTATGAGATTTAAGTACTCTCATAGTACCAAGGAATCTCACAGTACTCTTATGCCAACAAGTGATCACAATATGTTTGTATTAAAGTGGATGCTCAATATGTTGTGTACAAAGTAATCTCGGGCTGTGAAAGTAATCTTGGGAGCCCGAGATTACTTTCACAACCCAAGATTACTTAATCTCGGGCTATGAAAGTAATTGCTGGATCCACTAGCCCAAGGCAAGTACAATGACCCAAACCTCACGATAACAATAATCTATAAGATAATTTCAGATCTGAACTCAACATCTTCTATGTATGTTGGATCTTCTATGCACATGTTGGGCATGTGTATGAAGATTCCATTTGACTCTTTCCATGCCTCAATAGAAATGAAAAAGCCCAAGATCTATTATTTCAAACTCTAAACTCAACATCTTCTATGTATGTTGGATCTTCTCTTCATGGTTCCTCATCATAATGAGGTCATCCACATATAGGATCATGTACCTGCAAAGAAAATATACAAATTTATGCTTGATGGGATTTTAGAGAGGCCAATACTTATAAAGAAAGCATCTATCCATTGGTACCATACCCGAGAAGCTTATATTTTTAGCTCATCTAGACCCTCAAATGGGCCATGCAACTTGAGAACAATGTCCCAATAGAACAAGATGGAGTCATTTATAACCTCAAAAAAGAGGATGGAGATTCCATTAGAGACTACATGACCAAGGAAAAATATCTCCATGTGAGATGTAGCCTCAATTCCTTATTGGGTTGAAGAAACAACAAAGTTCATGGCCACCCGTGGAGGTCCCAATAGTATGCATTTGACAAATGATGGGAGGACATCAATCTTGTAGGTAACTTGTGAGATCAGGACATGGAAGTTGTCCATCTTAACTAAGAATAGGCTAAGACATCCACATTGAAAAATATGTAGCCCATGCATGGGGAGTTGATGCAATCATGCCTACACAAGTATGCATCCTACTTGGTAGAGTTCTAAGTTTACATGGCTTGGGTGCCCAAGTGATCACCATAACAACTGCTCCTCATATAGATAGCCTTACAAAATAGAGCACATCCATCACCTGCAATAACAACACGAGGGTGGAGCATTGAGAAAATTCTTTTTCAACACTCCTCAATGTTCACCTATAGATGTGAACTACATCTTTGGTATAGCACTAAGTCAATGAAGATGGCACTCTAACAAATATTTCCCAAGAGTCTTTATGAAAATATCTACACAATTCTCTATCATTGGGTAGTAGACAAGATTTACCTCTCCATCCACGTAATGATAATGTATCTTAATGTTCTTTGTGGGAGCATGAAACGTTGGGTTCTTGGTGATTGCCATGTAACTCTGTTTGTTATACAACACCATTGTCACTCCCTTTTGAGTAACACCCATGTCTCCAAAAATCCTTCTCAACCAAACTACTTCACATAAAGCAAAGCATGATGCCTTTAGCCTGTCTGTAGAAGAAAGTGTCACTATAGGCTAGCCATTGTAGGTTGGCCATTTTTTAGGCTACTTCTTGCTTAGCTAGGATATAATTCCAAACCCACTCATCAGTAAACACTTAATCAAGGTATTTCTCGATGTATGAGTGATGCCATACTTGCCCCAATGGTACATATGATGTACTTAAACACCCATATCCTTACCTTCCACTAGTTCTCTTGGGGGTGATTTGAGAACTTACTAAGGATACTAATTGCAAAGATGATATTATAGGTGGTGTGTTGCAAAGAAAGATCAAAATCCCCAGTAACTTCATGCACTCCATATCCACAAGTGGAGAAGAATCTTTCCATAGATAACTCCGTATCAACCTCCATGGGTGTAACCATTGACTTGTACTCAGCCATGCCAAACGCCTTCAAAATTTCTCTTGGATAATTTTGCTAGGAAAAATAAAGATTCCATTTGACTCTTGCCATACATCAATCCCCAAATAGAAATGCATAATGCTAAGGTCTATCATTTTAAACTTTAAACTAAACATCTCCTCTTCCTGGATCTAAACTTGTATGTTGGAGACGGCCATGCGACAGTAGATAAGATGGTCATATGTTGCTAGATGATGATGTGGGTGCTTATATGAGACGGTCATATGTTGCTAGATAATTTTGCATCTTTTGTATGAGTCATGGCTCGTGTAATCTTGTCAAAAGCAAGTTATGGTTATAGTTTTGGGTTTTATATTCTTCCATAAGTGTTTTATGGAGAGATGATCATTGAGATTCGACATCTTTTGTATGACATTCTACATCTTCTCTATGAGACTCGATATCTTTTGTATGAGATAGTAGGCATCTTTTGTATGAGTCATGGCTCGTGTAATCTTGTCAAAAGCAAGTTATGGTTTTGGGTTTTATATTCTTCCATAAGTGTTGTAAAAGAGATGGTCATTGAGATTCCACATCTTATTTATGACATTCTACATCTTCTATATGAGATTTGACATCTTTTGTATGAGATTTTGCATCTTTTGTATGAGATTTTGCATCTTTTGTATGAGTCATGGCTTGTGTAATCTTGTCAGAAGCAAGTTATGGTTTTGGGTTTTACATTCTTCCATAAGTGTTGTAAAAGAGACGGTCATTGAGATTCCACATCTTATTTATGACATTTTACATCTTCTATATGAGATTCAACATCTTTTGTATGAGATTTTGCATCTTTTGTATGAGTCATGGCTCGTGTAATCTTGTCAAAAGCAAGTTATGGTTTTGGGTTTTATATTCTTCCATAAGTGTTTGGGGAGATGGTCATTGAGATTCCACATCTTATTTATGACATCCTACATCTTCTATATGAGATTAACATCTTTTGTATGAGATTTTGCATCTTTTGTATGAGTCATGGCTTGTGTAATCTTGTCAAAAGCAAGTTATGGTTTTGGGTTTTATATTCTTCCATAAGTGTTTGGGGAGACGGTCATTGAGATTCCACATCTTATTTATGATATTCTACATCTCCTATATGAGATTCGACATCTTTTGTATGAGATTTAAGTACTCTCATAGTACCAAGGAATCTCACAGTACTCTTATGCCAATAAGTGATCACAATATGTTTGTATTAAAGTGGATGCTCAATATGTTGTGTACAAAGTAATCTCGGGCTGTGAAAGTAATCTTGGGAGTCCGAGATTACTTTCACAACCCAAGATTACTTAATCTCGGGCTGTGAAAGTAATTGCTGGATCCACTAGCCCAAGGCAAGTACAATCTGCAGATCCTTTACTATGTCATGAGAAGATGCTTGGTGTAAGGTTTGTCAATGCGCTTGGTGCAACATTTTGGTCCAAGTAAGGTTCCACCTATGTGACTACCAATCTTTTAATCGCCCACAAGTGTATGAATTAAATCCAAAATGGATCGATTTATACGAGCTTCCAAGAGAGTGTATTTGATATATTGTCATAGCCGCTCCACCAACTTTGTTGTGTCATGGTTGTTACCACTTTGACATTGGTCTTCAATGTTTAGATCATCAGTACTTGCATCATCACTACTTGCATCAACACTATCCTCATCTCCAACTAGCCAATCCATCGCTATGGACATTTAAGACTACATTATCAATACATACACAATCAAATTGATTAATATGCTAAACTATAAATTGTTTAAAGATAATGCACATCACATTGGAGATAAAATCATGTCAAAATAAAGAATTTCATTATTAAATTGATCAATATGCTAAACTATAAATTATTTAAAGATAATGCACATCACATTGGAGATCAAATCATGTCAAAACAAAGTGTTTTTTTGGCAATGCTTGTAACCAAAAGTATAGCTCAATGTATTAGAAAGATCAAGCTAAGAGAAATACCTTCTTGACAGATTAATGCAAGTGGTAGTTTGAACTTTAGTTCCAATAAGATAATAGAATGTTCTTCTCCTCTCTACTTTCTGTAATGTATTGGCTGTATTTATAGAGAGAGAGAGAGAGAGAGAGACTATAATGTCAATGAAGTCCTTCCAAAATTACGATGGGCCGAGGTTACTTTTATCGCGAGATTACTATTGTCCTGAGATTACTTATTAGTGGCGGCTAGCATTATGGTCCTTGTAATGATGTTTAATAAATATCATTTAAAGAAATATGGACACTCTTTTCAAATTTTTCAAAATTATACCAATGCATTCAATTCTCTTTATTTTTCAAAAAGATTCGCCGTCCCCGCCTGCCCAACCTGAGATTACTTTTCGGTCCAAGATTACTTTGGGCCCGAGATTACTCAACTTGCGCTTGCTGCACGTCGCTACCAGGATCAACGCCCCTCGCATCAAGATGCGACCCCCAAACCTTCTCCACCATGGATCCCCCTTGCCCATGCTCGTGGCAAATAGAGCTGAGGCATGTCGTCTGTTGGATTGTGTGTGAGGATTGTACCGAGCAATCTTGTCAAACTCGCCGACCTGTCCACGATAGAAGGAGAGAATGCCCATCATCGATGTGACTTGGGATGCAGGGTGGGACCACGCGGGGACCATGAGTAGAGACAGTGGTAGCCTAGGCATTCGCCTACTGTGTAGATCGTCTCGTTGAGCGGTCCGAGGTGTTGGTGTACAAGACTTCACATCTTGATGATTCTCCAAGTGTCGGTTCCTAACTTCTGATGATAAAATTACGTATTAAAACTACCCACTGCAAGACTGACACACGTGGGCTATCATCGTCAACTGCCTCGACCTCTACCACAAACAAGTCCACGATGTCCTGTGCCAAATTCCAATTAGAGTGAGTGTGTGCGTGCGCATGAGCCAAAGATTGTCAAATTTATGAGGGTTTTCAAAATTTTAAAATTAAATCCAACTAGATTTAGAGAGAGAAAGAGAAAGAGCGTGTTAAATCCAAATCCATAAGGGGCTTTAAAAAGTGAAAATTTTGAATCAATCATACTAAAACAAATTGAAAGAGCCTTAAAAAATAAAATAAAATTCATAAGGAAGACTCACTAGAGTGGTATGGAGAGAAAAGTCTCTTCATCTCGGTATTTTACATCTCTTACATAAATGTGTGACATACCACATATCATGAGAATGCAAACCCTCGGAGAAATTAACACAAAATCCAACCACAAATCCGAATTATCATCACTCTTCCTAGAAGAACCCAAGGCTTTAAATATTCAATCATAGTTTTTCTCGAGAGTTCCCGTAAGGAAATTGTAAAATCGACCACTAAGGCCTTTGGTTAGCCAAAAACGTTGGCACACAGCTGCCAAGCCATCCACACAGCTCCCTGCAAATGCCATGTGGCAAAGGATGCTAACGTGGAAGCGACACGACTAAAATGGTGACCTGGCACATGCTGGTGGGGCTTTATCCAGGGACTTAAGGCCATCGCGTGAGATGCTAGGCATTCTCGAATCAAAAGGCATATCGGATTCTTGATAGGAGTGGTACCTCCGGATGTAATGTTTGCCCATTCGTGAGCATCGTGCATGTGTCCATAATATGGCTTTAGTTGAAATCCATTAATTGGTTTGGGTAGGGTCACACCATCATGGGTGACCAAAACAAATGTACCACTGTCTAGCTCTGCCACAATCTAGTATGGCCCAACTTAGCGAGGTCCCATTCGGGAATGGAAAAGCAACACCGGATCACCAATATCAAAAGATTTTGTATTTAGTGTTACAACCTACCCAAAGCTTCCATCTTTGCTGGATGACTTCTGCACTCCAAGAGCTCTGCATCCTGTGCTTATCTAGTACCATACGTTAGTCCAACCGGTGCACCAAGGAGTCTTCTAAAGAAAGACACTCTTGAACTGCAACCCATAGAATGGGGACCATGAATTCCATAGGTACGATTACTCTAGCCCGTATGCTAGAGAGAATGGTGTAAGACTTGTAGCCACCTTATATGCTGTTCGAAAAGCCCATAATGTCGAGTGTATCTTTTGATCCCAATCCATGTGATGCTTGTTCACTACCTTCTTCAGAATTTTCTGCAACACCTTATTGGTGGATTCCGCCTGACCATTAGCTTGAGGATAGTATACCGTGGACTTCTTATGAATGACCATGTGGTGTTTTGTTAAACTCCGAATAACTTTATTGAGAAAGTGTCCTCCTTGATCACGAACCAACTCGATGGGTCATCCAATCCGGTCATAATCATCTCGTCCAAAAATTTAGCCACGGATTTTGTCTGATTATCCTAAAGAGCTCCTACCTCCATCCATTTTGTGTAATAATGAGTTGCCCCTATGATGTATCAATCACATGCTTGCAAAGTTTGGTCACCATTTGAGCATGTTTGGGTACGATGGTATGGGGAAGAACGGGATTTTCCATGGCCTCTCAAGCACTAAGAGACTTGAAAAATCCACACTGGATGCTAATTGCTAACCCAAACATGCTCCGATGGGGACTAAACTTTGCAAGCAGGTGGGGGTGGGTCCCCTCCACATTATTGCAAAGTTTGGTCACCATCCGAGCATGTTTGGGTACGATGGTATGGGGAAGAGTGGGATTTTCCATGGCCTCTTAAGCACCAAGAGACTTGAAAAATCTGCACTGGGTGCTAATTGCTAACCCAAACATGCTCCGATGGGGACCAAAATTTGCAAGCATGTGGGGGTGGGTCCCCCCACATGCTTGCAAAGTTTGGTCACCATCAAAGCATGTTTGGGTACGATGGTATGGGAAAGAGCGAGATTTTCCATGGCCTCTCAAGCACCAAGACACTTGAAAAATCTGCACTGGGTGTGCTAATTACTAACCCAAACATGCTCCGATGGGGGGGACAAACTTTGCAAGAATGTGGGGGTGGGTCCCCCCACATGCTTGCAAAGTTTGCTTCCTATTAGAGCATGTTTGGGTACGATGGTATGGGGAAGAGCGGGATTTTCCATGGCCTCTCAAGCACCAAGAGACTTGAAAAATTTTCCTGGGTGCTAATTGCTAACCCAAACATGCTGCAATGGGGACCAAAATTTGCAAGCATGTGGAGATGGGTCCCCCCCCACATTCTTGCAAAGTTTGGTCCCCATCGGAGCATGTTTGGGTACGATGGTATGGGGAAGAGCGGGATTTTCAATAGCCTCTTAAGCACCAAGAGACTTGAAAAATCTGCACTAGGTGCTGATTTCTAACCCAAACATGCTAAAATGGGGACCAAACTTTGCAAGCAAAGTTATGATGGTTCGGGGAAGAGCGGGATTTTCCATGGCCTCTCAAGTACCAAAAGACTTGAAAAATCTGCATTGGGTGCTAATTTCTAACCCAAACATGCTCCAATGGTACCCAACTTTGCAAGCATGTGGGGGTGGGTTCCCCCCACATGCTTGCAAAGTTTGGTCACCATTGGAGTGGCTTGCCAGTCCTAGCATCTACTCGAGTGAAGCCTGGGTGAAGATCGTCAATGCCCAAAACTCTGTGTCGCTAGGTCGACGCGTGCGCGGTAAGAGGGACATGCCGAGAAGTATACTAGCTCCTGGGTAATGTAAGACAAATGGAAAAAATGTCCACATCCTAGAGCATATCTACCAGTACTGTCAATGTCCTCAAGGCAGAGAGCGCAGCAGGCATCACAGAGGAATGGTGGTGCATCCTGAGGGTGGCAGAGGTCATCGAAAAACCTCTATAATAGGTCGTGGATATAGAGGCAAGTAAGGCACTGTCACGTTTGAAGATCTACGAAACTCCCGAACATATAGCATTAACTGCTCTATCCTATGCTCTGCAATCCGCTCCATAATCATGTGCTGCTCCGCCTTAGCTCTAGAACTCTCTACCTCAGCCCGAGCCTACTCAAAAAGTAAAGCATACAAATAATTGATTAGTCTCTCTCATTAGGTATTACTTAAAGAAATTTATAGCTTTATACCTTAATTATAACTCTTTTACGTACAAGAGAAACCTACCTGTTAGATGTCAGACTCTCTCGCATGGCGTGCCTCTGCAGTGGGCTGCCTCTGCCTCCGCAATGCAACTCTAAGGCGGTTAATCTCCACTCTCGCCTCTATCAACTCTTGAGTGAGTCTCTCACTAGTAGTGTGGGACCCTACGTGACATAATCAACCATGTCGCTCATTTTAAAAATATAGAAAAGTACATATAAACATGTAAACAAATGACTATGAAAAAACTTAAGAAGTAATAAATGTGTAAATACCTCGATATCTATCATCCGGTAGTATTGATCATGAGAACAAGCACACCACATGTTGGATGCTCTCCGTGGTACTCCATATGTCGATACCCACCTGGGTGCCAAGAGCCTCGACCGTCGACAAAGGCACAAACGCAAGATCTGTAGTAGTAGCTACACGAAGGGCTGGTGGAGGCCGCCTACCCTGGTCCTAGACACGGCCTCGGCCAGCACCGCCATCGGGCTGTGATGGTTAGTGTAATCCACCTCCTCTCCTAAGACAAACTCCACATATAATTGCTTTATAAAGTATATGGAAATTTGGCGGTTGTTTGGCATCCTCCCATATGTATGCAGCAACATATCGACTATAGATATGTGCTGCCATACGAGGATGCGAACACTGCGAAATAGTAAGGGGCTTGCCCACCCCCAGGCTACATCCCACGGCTATCAAGGAAAAGGTCTTAGTAGGCTCCATCCCTAATCGGACCAAGATCATAAACCTGACGATATGTTAGGCCATGTGACACAGGAGCAGTGGGATGGGTGAGCTATCCACTCATCTACATAAACAATATCGTGAAGGCTATGAAAAGGGATGATAGCATCGCCTCCAAGTCTACTGACACAATATGTAATGTAGACGGTGTGTCTCTAGCAGTCCTACAAATAGCCGCTAACTCACGGTCTATCTCCGCCGCGATGAGGTCCACAATAGACGAGCAGCCCTCCTCGTGGCCCTCCTCGCGTGACTTCATGCTCTAACCTAAACCTAACACAAACGGGCAGGTCAATGTGAAAGGTCCAATTCTTAGTGCTAAGTAGCACTAATGAAGCTATAAAACAATACTAATGAGCCTACTAATTGCTAATCCAAATCAAGAGAGCAAGGAGAGTGAAAACGACGTGTGATAATGAGGTGATTTTTTTTTTCCAGTTTTAGTGGCATAGTTTTAGTGGCATAAGTCAATATTAGATCAAGTGGGAAAAATCCTATTCCCATGAAAAAAGTGGGGGTATGGTAAACTCATCCAAAAGTTTGTCAAAACATATTCATGTGACATATCATTGGAAAGAGCTTGAAAAGTAGAATCTAGATCTACTTTGTCCGACAAATTTGGAGTTTGCATGTTCAAGTTATGGCCAAAACAAATTTTTTAAATACATTCCCATTTTGAGGGATTTTTTCCATTTTATCTAATATTGACTTGCATGTATTTTAGGGTTTGCAAGATGTACGCATGGTTTTAGGGTTAGTGAGACAAACGGCCAAGATATGCATTTGATTTTAGGGTTGGTGAGGGATCGACGGCTGTGATTTGAATTAAGTACCTCGTTCGAGGTACATTGATGGCTTAGATTTTGGGTGATTACCACGATCGAGGTATGATGGTCGAGATTCACTTCATACCTTGATCGAGATATATAAATGGCTGGGATCACATCTTCAAATGTGCATGAATGGATGGGTCGTCAGATTGTGTAGATGTATCTCGTTCAAGGTTTTTCAACGGCTTCAATTTTGTCTTGGTATCTCCAATGAGATATGTGGATGGATGAGATCACATCTCTATACCTCAAACAAGATTTGTCAATGGTTGAGATTATATTTCCTTATCTCATTTGAGATATGTGGACGGTGGAGACGGCATCATTGAATATGCTAAATGTACATCTGAGCGGGCATGTCGAGGGGGATCCACCGTGATATTGACGTGGATCCAAATGGCATGCATATCTCAATCGAGATAATGTGGTAGCGGTGACATGTATTGAGTGGTGACATGGATGGTTACTTGAAACCTGGGCCTGCTGGCGTGGCATTAGTTTGTATCTCTATACCTCAAACAAGATTTGTCTCAATGGTTGAGATTATATTTCCTTATCTCATTCGAGATGATATGTGGACGGTGGAGACGGCATCATTGAATATGCTAAATGTACATCTGAGCGGGCATGTCGAGGGGGATCCACCGTGACATTGACGTGGATCCAAATGGCATGCATATCTCGATTGAGATAATGTGGTGGCGGTGACATGTATTAGTGACATGGATGGTGACTTGAAACCTGGGCCTGCTGGCATGGCGTTAGTTTGTATCTCATTCGAGATAAGGCGCTTACGGCTCGGGAGGCACATGTTGTGTTTTAATTAATGGCAATATCATGGTCGAGGTACTTCACTCGAGTTGTGTCGATGTCCTAATTTTAGAGAGAGTGAACGAAAGTGAGCACCCTCATCTTGTAACCACCCATACCCCAATGGATGTGAGGTCAATATCTTTAAATAGCCATCTCAAAGAGGAGATTAATGTGGTGCAACCACCCAGATTTGAGATACCCAGTTCAAAAAATGAAGCATGTACACTCCAAAAGGCATCATTAGGGAAAATTTGGACTATGAAATGGGCCCTGTAAGAAATCTTAATTTTTAGTAATCTTTTGATTAAAAATGCTAATTTTGACCCCATAGTGGGAGACAAAGCAAATGATTTTCCTATTTTTTATAGACTTTTTAGGTCCTACCATCTACATTTTATCCACTCTCTCACTAGCTTTTAGTACTTTTATAGTCTATAGTTTTGGAATATTTTAACCCATTACTTTATATGCAAGTTGCATCACCATTCCCAAGGTTTCACTTTTCGGCCGCCATAAGGGGGTGCCTAAAAATTGACTTTTTTAAATTTATTATTTTTTTGAGTTTTTTCATCAAAAAAACTTTCCTTATAAATATATAAACCCAAAAAGTGAAATTTTTATATGATTTCTTAGTCATAACTATCTCATAATAATCTTGTCATATCTTTCTCACTTCTATGATATCTAATGATTGTAAGGTACATTCTAATATTTTATACCAAAAATAGAATGCAAGTTGCATCACCACGCCCATAAGGGGGGCCCAAAATTTGATTTTTTAAAATTTTTATTTTTTTGAGTTTTTCCATAAAAAAAACTTTCCTTATACATATATAAACCCAAAAAGTGATTTTTTTATATCATTTCTTAGTCATGACTATCTCATAACAATCTTGTCATATCTTCATAACTTCCTCAGAATCTTCATCTTGTCATATCTTCATAACTTCCTCAGAATCTTCACTCTTGTCATATCTTTCTAACTATTATGCTATCTAATGATTACAAGATGCATTCTAATATTTATATCCCAAAATAAAAGGACATTTTTTGAGGCCACTAAAATAATTACTTTTTTATTCTTTTTATATTTTAGTATATTTTTATTTAAAACTTTCCTCCCAAATATATATATATTAAAAAGTTTATTTTTTAGTATCATTTTCAAATCCTTATCTCATTTAATGTAAATTTTTATGTCATTTAACCCCACTCCTTTCATTCTTCACTCTTGTCATATCTTCCTAACTGCTATGCTATCTAATGATTACAAGATGCATTCTAATATTTTATATCCCAAAATAGAAGGGCATTTTTTGAGGCCACTAAAATAACGACTTTTTAATACTTTTCACATTTTAGTGTATTTTCATTTATAACTTTCCTCCCAAATATATATATTTAAAAGTTTATTTTTTAATATCATTTTCAAATCCTTATCTCATTTAATGTAATTTTTAAATGTCATTTAATGCCACCCCACTCCTTTCATTCTTATCATCTCTCTTAATCATAATTGAAATCTTTATTTTTGAAATATCAAAAATGGCTTTTTAGAGAGATATATTCTTAATATATATTTCTCTAGGATCATTCCAAATGTTAGAATATTATTATCTAATACAAATCTCTTTTTTAATCTTCTATTAATCTTATTTTTTTGTCATCTTGAATTAGACATGCCTTTAGATGATATTACGAATGGTAGAAAGCGTAAAGTAGACATTCACATTCGTATAGATGAAGATTATGCACTAGCAAAACGTCCATATGTTAGGCAACCATTACCTAATTCAACCATGTCTACACTAAGAAATGAGGAAAAGAAGAATGTTGATTTTTGGGTGTATGGGAACCTCTTTCTCTATAATCCTTTGACCTTGTACAGTCCACCATTTTGTGATTTGACTAGTTTTGTTCGATATGTACATGATGGGGAAAATGGACTCTTAGGTTATTGTAAAAGACTTTCTATTAGTGTTGGTTTTCATCATTAAACCAATACTTACACTCAATTAATTCAAATCTTCAATCAAGTATTGAAGATTTGAAAAAACATTCACATGACCTAGACATGAAAAATAAGGAATAAGAAACACTCATAAATAATCAAAGAGATAAATTATCTAGGTCACGTGAGCGTAAATAAAAGCTTTCTAATATTCAAAATCTTTCGGTGCAAGGAAGCGCAAGCGCCACCCTTCAACCTTTGTACATCCGCATGTGAAAACCAAGCTTTTGAAAGCTGAATACAACATATCAAGAAGGTAAATGCATATGATAAATTATCCATAAAACTAAAGAACATAGAGAGATAGACTAACCATGAAACTAAAGAATATAGAGATGAAATTAGGTTGTTGAGGAATCTTGTACAGAAATTATAAAACCACATAAGCAAAAAAAGTAGTTTTGTTTTCCATAATAGCTAATTGTTAAATGGTAAACATACCGGCTCCACTGTCGCGGTCTGACATAATGTATCTGGATTCAAAAGCTCACTCTGTACCACAGGATTGCACTTGGATCATTGGGATCAACGCTTTTTTCCCCATTCAAGAGGCACAGCCGTTGATTCCTATCCATAGAACAGTTACTGTCCGGGATTTATTTTATCTATCGTAAAAACAAAAGTTTGAGTCTCGATTTACGGATCCATCAGTCCAGCCTAACCCCATCCAATCCCATGGGTTAGCCAACCACCCAACCACTGTAGTGATGGGATCCAATTAAGAATTTGGTTAGGTTTTGTCCCGGGTACCAAGGAAAAGAGTTCCAAGGCCCCCTAGCCGGATGTTCATGCAAAATAAAACTAGTCACACCACTCACACACCCAATATGAAGTTGCCTTTTCACAGATTCAACCAGTTTAAAACAATCCTTTAATAAAACCATAGTATCACTGATCACCATCTTCCAATTTATCCAGTTGATTCTCAATTTTTCCATCATTCTTTCATCAGAGTATCTATGGCATCATTGGTAACTAGGACGCTCACCACCTGTCCACTCAGGGGCCGTTTCCTAATCCCTAGCCCATAATACTCGGCAATATAATCACTTATCAAGATGGACTCTCGTTGAAGATCAGCAAGATCAACCAACAGATCCATATAAAGAGCCATGGACTCATCCATTGAAGACCAGCAAGGTCAATCAACCAGATCCATGCCCGATTTCAGAAAACAACTCCAACTCTGTTCCAATATCTTCCTCGACGCACGCGTGGGTATCCTAGGCGACCCAGAGCCCGAGCACCGTATGGTCAGCACCCTCTAGGATCCTTCGCAGGTGACCTAGCGCTTCACTCATAGGCCGCTTCCTTGGCTCCTCATCCACCGTACCGGAAGCTCACCATTTTAATCGCACCGAGGCTGGTCAAGACCTCGGCCGACCTTGCTACGCGAGACGTCCTTCATTGACTCCCCGTCAGCAGTTGCAACTTTACCATCACGACCTTAATCACAAGACGGTCAAAATGCTCCCCCCAGCATTCTTGACATAAAACAATCATTTACAAACAGTATTTACAAACAGTTTACAATACAATTTCTATTTTAACTTTCATTTTTCCACATTATCCCTCATCAATCTACATTATTTATTCCATATTCCATTTATATGTATACTCATCCCATCACATCATTTCCATCTCATCACTTCAGATTCCCTCACATCACATATCGTATATTCACATCCATACATCCACATCTATATGCGTACATTCACATCTACATGCATACATCTACATCTCTATGCATACATCCACATCCACATTCACATTCACCTCCATACATCTACATCTATATGCATACATCCACCTCCACATTCACATCCACATCTATACATCTACATCTACATGCATACATCCACCTCTACATCCACATCTACATCTATACACCTACATCTACATGCATACATCCACATCTCCATTCACATCTACATCTATACATCTACATCTACATGCATCCATCCACCTCCACATCCACATCTACATCTATACATCTACATCTACATGCATACATCCATATCTCCATTCCCATCTATATCTATACATCTACATCTTCATGCATCCATCCACCTCCACATCCACATCTACATCTATACATCTACATCTACATGTATACATCCACATCTCCATTCACATCTACATCTATACATCTACATCTACATGCATACATCCATATCTCCATTCCCATCTACATCTATACATCTACATCTACATGCATCCATCCACCTCCACATCCACATCTACATCTATACATCTACATCTACATGTATACATCCACATCTCCATTCACATCTACATCTATACATCTATATCTACATACATCCATCCACATCTCCATTTACATCCTCATCTACACATCTATTTCTACATGCATACATCCACATCCCCATGCATACATCCACCTCCACATTCACACTCACATCCATACCTCTACATCTACATGCAAACATCCATATCTCCATGCATAATAATATTCTTTTAATTAATCTAGGATGATAGTTTCTAGAATATGGTAGGAAGTCCTCTTTTTATGCTTTGAATGAAATCATTTTATGCATAATTTCTATAAAAAATTTACCATAGCTCCGCTACTATGACTGATAAATCTCAATTTTTTTCTAAGGGATAAGGCTCATTATTAAAGAAATAATTAGAATGGTCTCTAATTGGATCATCAATCCATAATGGTCTCTAATTGGATCATTAAGAAAATAATCAGAATGGTCTCTAATTGGATCATCAATCCATAATGGTCTCTAATTGGATCATTAAGAAAATAATTAGAATGGTCTCTAATTGGATCATCAATCCATAATGGATTGAATCATCAATATACATAAACTAAAAGCATAGAAAAAAGCCATTAATTTGGCCTCAAGCATAGCTTAATCTTGGATTAAGGAAAAGCCTTATGAAAAGCTTCATTTGGATTGAAAAGGGTCATGAGTATGACCATTTCTTAAGTGAGAGAGAGAGAAAACCATTAGAATTAATTATAAATAGAATTTTATGTAATTCTTTACTATCATTACTTAATTAACTTCAATAGCATTTCAAAAACCATACCAATTAAGCTTCTCAAGCTTGAGAGGAGTTGAGAAGAGAGAATCATTGAGAAATTATAGAAAAGATCAAAATTCACTATACTTATCTTATAATTTGCTTGATTCTTTGATCACGGTAGAGGCCCCCAACCAATCAATTGGTTTAGTATGTTGATGGAGCTACCAATGGGGATTGAAGAAAGAGAGAAGTGTCAAAAACTAATGAATTATTAAAGAATTCATAGTTCTTGGCTTAGGTGGAGTAGAGTAACAATGCATAAGACACTATATTTTTTTCAACAAGGGGAGGCTTCTATTTATAGGAAAATTTGAGCTCCTAACCAAACAAACTGATTCCAGAATTTTCCAAGTCAGTTAGGTCACTTTTTGACCATTTTTAGGTCAGTTAAGCTAACTTTTTGGAACTAGACTTGAATGAGGAGAGAGGAGAGATGAAATATCTCAATTTTTATGAGTTTAAAACTCATTCAAGCATGTGAAAGATGCACCTCCTTTAAAGAACTCTCCTTCCTTACATATGTGTCATAGTTTTTTTTTTACTAATAAACCTTGTACATTTTCAACTCTTCATCTTATGTGAAATATGCACCTCCTTTAAAGAACTCCCCTTCCTTACATATGTGTTTTTTTTTTACTAATAAACCTTGTACATTTTCAACTCTTCATCTTATGTGAGCATTTACTCATTTTTGGATACCCAAAATATCTCATATTTTTAATATTGCTCATAGTTTTTTACTAATAAACCTTGTACATTTTCAACTCTTCACCTTATGTGAGCATTTACTCATTTTTGGGTATCTTCTTTTTACAAATTGGATTTATCTCCTCCCTACACATGTATTGATGCTATTGGCCCATAGGAACCTTAATTGGACCATAGTCTAAAGATTTCTGAAAATCTAGACCCTTAGACTACGGTTCTTTATACCTATTTCCAATTAATTCCAATTGCACATTTGAAAATTCTTTTTGAATTTCCGTTTCAGGGGAATTCATCTTAATTATATGAGATATTTTTCTATCCAAAAATATTCAAAATCTGAATATTCTCTCTCGAATATTTTCTCTCTCTAGGTTAAAACAGTTAGAAACAAGGTCTTTATATTTCTGAAGAGGGATTGATTACAGGGGAAGATACTAGACATCAAAAAGGGGTTGGGGGGAGGAATCTTACATTCTACCCCACTTAAAAAACGCGAGATGTCCTCATCTCGCAACTTGGGATAATTTCGCAAGATGCACGAATATGAGTCTTAGAGGAAAATTTTAATCAAGATTAACCACCAAGAAAAGTCTTAAAGAGGGCAAGATAAGAACAAGATTTAAACTTTATTCATTCTCAGAACTTATACAGTAAAGATAGAAGAACTCTTCACACTTCCATAAGCCCGTCCATCATATGGTCACAAAAGCAGTCCTCACAAGCTGCACAAGTATAGGGTAACTCATCTATGGGAATAATTCTGCTGGTTATTGCCGCACCTATCTCAGTGGTATGAGGTGATCCAACAAAAGGACCTCTGAGAGGCAAGCCAAAAACGGGGTAAAGGCATATCTTCTCATGAGGAAGAAAACACGCCAGTAAGAAGACCCGCTCAGAAAACCCAAGATGCCTTGATCTCATGACGCAGTAGTATCGGGGACCCAAACCCAAGGCTTCGATAACCATGGCCAAGCGGACATTGTTACGAAAGTGCTGCTGACCCCAGGGTGTTACCCTAGTTATGTTTTGATAGGTCCGCCATTTGGTCTGAGCTACAGAAGTTCCTAGGTGAGGAAAAAGTGAGCGCTCATACTGTTCTATAAAGTCTCTCTTCACTGACTCTCTTGCGTCTTGAAGATGAGAAATCATCATGGATAAAACTAGTTCTTGTTGCCAAGCCATGAAGGAGATTAAGAAAGAAAGGAGATTGATGGGAGTAAGATTACTGTGAACGACAGTTAAAGGTTACGACTTATATAAAGGAAGGAGCTAGCGTAACCTAGAAGCCAACGGTAACTTGCCACTGAAGTTTTACCGTCTTTCCATGATTTGTGTTTGACACATTTTTCTATAGAAGGCATTAAGAATTTTGAGATGAGGAGATAAAAGAAGCTTGTAGGCTAAGTCACCTACTTTCATTGAATTCAGATATAAGGGTCACAATATCTAGGGGATAACTTCTTATACTCCCCAAGAGATAAAGAACTTCTTTTGGTCCGTACTGGAATGAAAGCCAAAACCTTGGTATCCAAAACACCGATTCTCACTTCTGAACTCATTGTTCTAAATCCTTAAAATAGGTGGGACTCCTGAGAAGTATTCTAGGGAAAGGGTCTTCCTTTTTTTAAACAGAAACTTTCTTTTATTTTAGAGAGGGAATAATTATAAGATCAGAAAGGAAGATTCTTACTCCTGTATACCTTGAAGGTTGGGGAGGAATCTTACATTCTACCCCACTTAAAAAGTGCGAGATGTCCTCATCTCGCAAGAAAGAGGACAGCTCTTTTTCTTAAGATCCAATTTTATTGTGGGGTTCTTTATATTCTGGTCAACCCAACAGAACACTGGGATAAATATCCCTTATATAGAACTCATCATTAAATAACAATTCATTCAGATCATGTCATTCATATCTTTAACATGATAATGGTCCATTAGACCGAAAAATTTCCTTCTGAACATTCCTTCACGAGAATTTCAGTTAAGCTAGTCCTCAATTTGACATCCCTTAACTTGATCTACCGATCAAGTATTAACAGTAGCAATCTGATAGCACAACCCACTAATCTCATAGTGATTTGCTGAGTTCATTATCATCATTCTAGTTATGAATATCATCACAGGGACTCGTCCCATTCCCCCTCATTGTGGTTTCATTATATTTCAACTAATTTTTAAAAATCATCATTTTTCAATCAGAATTTTCAATCAGAATCCAAATCAATTCATCCATTCTCAAACAGAATTAAAAATCATATCAATCACATTCAAAATCATCATTTAGATAGCATTAACGCTTATAATTTCAAGTCTTAGATTTACTCGTATATACTGTCAGTAAAGAGCTGCAGTATACTCTCGGTATATACGGGTAGTCACGGCCCTTGGAATTATAAGGTAAATACCATCATGTCTAAGCCTCAAGCAAGTCAGGGTTCTATATAATTGCGAAACTTCCATTTGAAGACCCAATTACCAAATTACGACTTTCAGTTTAAATATCAAATTGTATGAATTATATCACACAATTATAACCTTTTTGTGTTTCTTGATAAATTTTTGACATATTTGTCTTCTCAGTTGATCTTTATTAACCAAATGCTCTGATACCAACTGTAAGATCCCTGTTCCCACCGAGCAACAGATTCGGGATACTAGCAGCGGAAGTAGCACTTCTCGTGCGGGACAGGGGTCCCACATTCGGGGCCTCACCCACGGATATCCGGATAAGAGACTAATCCGTCGGTTGTTCCAAAACCGAACCCGAAAAAACTTCCTTTACCGGAAAGCACGGGCGATTCCACCAGGATAACTTTTTACTCTAACGTAGTCAAGAACATTTCTGATCGAGCTGATCTAATTGCATCTATAAGATACATGGTCAGATTAAGGAAGAAACTTGCACTTGGATCATTGGGATCAACGCTTTTTTCCCCATTCAAGAGGCACAGCCGTTGATTCCTATCCATAGAACAGTTACTGTCCGGGATTTATTTTATCTATCGTAAAAACAAAAGTTTGAGTCTCGATTTACGGATCCATCAGTCCAGCCTAACCCCATCCAATCCCATGGGTTAGCCAACCACCCAACCACTGTAGTGATGGGATCCAATTAAGAATTTGGTTAGGTTTTGTCCCGGGTACCAAGGAAAAGAGTTCCAAGGCCCCCTAGCCGGATGTTCATGCAAAATAAAACTAGTCACACCACTCACACACCCAATATGAAGTTGCCTTTTCACAGATTCAACCAGTTTAAAACAATCCTTTAATAAAACCATAGTATCACCGATCACCATCTTCCAATTTATCCAGTTGATTCTCAATTTTCCCATCATTCCTTCATCAGAGTATTTATGGCATCATTGGTAACTAGGACGCTCACCACCTGTCCACTC
This sequence comes from Cibotium barometz, assembly GCF_041138505.1. Lineage (NCBI taxonomy): Eukaryota > Viridiplantae > Streptophyta > Polypodiopsida > Cyatheales > Cibotiaceae > Cibotium > Cibotium barometz. Next base: position 58,402,110 of record NC_141058.1, on the reverse strand, counting down.
AGGGGCCGTTTCCTAATCCCTAGCCCATAATACTCGGCAATATAATCACTTATCAAGATGGACTCTCGTTGAAGATCAGCAAGATCAACCAACAGATCCATATAAAGAGCCATGGACTCATCCATTGAAGACCAGCAAGGTCAATCAACCAGATCCATGCCCGATTTCAAAAAACAACTCCAACTCTGTTCCAATATCTTCCTCGACGCACGCATGGGTATCCTAGGCGACCCAGAGCCCGAGCACCGTATGGTCAGCACCCTCTAGGATCCTTCGCAGAGGTGACCTAGCGCTTCACTCATAGGCCGCTTCCTTGGCCCCTCATCCACCGTACCGGAAGCTCACCATTTTAATCGCACCGAGGCTGGTCAAGACCTCGGCCGACCTTGCTACGCGAGACGTCCTTCATTGACTCCCCGTCAGCAGTTGCAACTTTACCATCACGACCTTAATCACAAGACGGTCAAAATGCTCCCCCCAGCATTCTTGACATAAAACAATCATTTACAAACAGCATTTACAAATAGTTTACAATACAATTTCTATTTTAACTTTCATTTTTCCACATTATCCCTCATCAATCTACATTATTTATTCCATATTCCATTTATATGTATACTCATCCCATCACATCATTTCCATCTCATCACTTCAGATTCCCTCACATCACATATCGTATATTCACATCCATACATCCACATCTATATGCGTACATTCACATCTACATGCATACATCTACATCTCTATGCATACATCCACATCCACATTCACATTCACCTCCATACATCTACATCTATATGCATACATCCACCTCCACATTCACATCCACATCTATACATCTACATCTACATGCATACATCCACCTCTACATCCACATCTACATCTATACACCTACATCTACATGCATACATCCACATCTCCATTCACATCTACATCTATACATCTACATCTACATGCATCCATCCACCTCCACATCCACATCTACATCTATACATCTACATCTACATGCATACATCCATATCTCCATTCCCATCTACATCTATACATCTACATCTTCATGCATCCATCCACCTCCACATCCACATCTACATCTATACATCTACATCTACATGTATACATCCACATCTCCATTCACATCTACATCTATACATCTACATCTACATGCATACATCCATATCTCCATTCCCATCTACATCTATACATCTACATCTACATGCATCCATCCACCTCCACATCCTCATCTACATCTATACATCTACATCTACATGTATACATCCACATCTCCATTCACATCTACATCTATACATCTACATCTACATACATCCATCCACATCTCCATTTACATCCTCATCTACACATCTATTTCTACATGCATACATCCACATCCCCATGCATACATCCACCTCCACATTCACACTCACATCCATACCTCTACATCTACATGCAAACATCCATATCTCCATGCATAATAATATTCTTTTAATTAATCTAGGATGATAGTTTCTAGAATATGGTAGGAAGTTCTCTTTTTATGCTTTGAATGAAATTATTTTATGCATAATTTCTATAAAAATTTTACCATAGCTCCGCTACTATGACTGATAAATCTCAATTTTTTTCTAAGGGATAAGGCTCATTATTAAAGAAATAATTAGAATGGTCTCTAATTGGATCATCAATCCATAATGGTCTCTAATTGGATCATTAAGAAAATAATTAGAATGGTTTCTAATTGGATCATCAATCCATAATGGTCTCTAATTGGATCATTAAGAAAATAATTAGAATGGTCTCTAATTGGATCATCAATCCATAATGGTCTCTAATTGGATCATTAAGAAAATAATTAGAATGGTCTCTAATTGGATCATCAATCCATAATGGATTGAATCATCAATATACATAAACTAAAAGCATAGAAAAAAGCCATTAATTTGGCCTCAAGCATAGCTTAATCTTGGATTAAGGAAAAGCCTTATGAAAAGCTTCATTTGGATTGAAAAGGGTCATGAGTATGACCATTTCTTAAGTGAGAGAGAGAGAAAACCATTAGAATTAATTATAAATAGAATTTTATGTAATTCTTTAATATCATTACTTAATTAACTTCAATAGCATTTCAAAAACCATACCAATTAAGCTTCTCAAGCTTGAGAGGGGTTGAGAAGAGAGAATCATTGAGAAATTATAGAAAAGATCAAAATTCACTATACTTATCTTATAATTTGCTTGATTCTTTGATCACGGTAGAGGCCCCCAACCAATCAATTGGTTTAGTATGTTGATGGAGCTACCAATGGGGATTGAAGAAAGAGAGAAGTGTCAAAAACTAATGAATTATTAAAGAATTCATAGTTCTTGGTTTAGGTGGAGTAGAGTAACAATGCATAAGACACTATATTTTTTTCAACAAGGGGAGGCTTCTATTTATAGGAAAATTTGAGTCCTAACCAAACAAACTGATTCTAGAATTTTCCAAGTCAGTTAGGTCACTTTTTGACCATTTTTAGGTCAGTTAAGCTAACTTTTTGGAACTAGACTTGAATGAGGAGAGAGGAGAGATGAAATACCTCAATTTTTATGAGTTTAAAACTCATTCAAGCATGTGAAATATGCACCTCCTTTAAAGAACTCTCCTTCCTTACATATGTGTCATAGTTTTTTTTTTACTAATAAACCTTGTACATTTTCAACTCTTCATCTTATGTGAAATATGCACCTCCTTTAAAGAACTCCCCTTCCTTACATATGTGTTTTTTTTTTACTAATAAACCTTGTACATTTTCAACTCTTCATCTTATGTGAGCATTTACTCATTTTTGGATACCCAAAATATCTCATATTTTTAATATTGCTCATAGTTTTTTACTAATAAACCTTGTACATTTTCAACTCTTCACCTTATGTGAGCATTTACTCATTTTTGGGTATCTTCTTTTTACAAATTGGATTTATCTCCTCCCTATACATGTATTGATGCTATTGGCCTATAGGAACCTTAATTAGACCATAGTCTAAAGATTTTTGAAAATCTAGACCCTTAGACTAAGGTTCTTTATACCTATTTCCAATTAATTTCAATTGCACATTTGAAAATTCTTTTTGAATTTCCGTTTCAGGGGAATTCATCTTAATTATATGAGATATTTTTCTATCCAAAAATATTCAAAATCTGAATATTCTCTCTCTAGAATATTTTCTCTCTCTAGGTTAAAACAGTTAGAAACAAGGTCTTTATATTTTTGAAGAGGGATTGATTACAGGGGAAGATACTAGACATCAAAAAGGGGTTGGGGAGAGGAATCTTACAGGTGTCACCTGACAACATATTGGGCTTGGTGGAAAATAGTGGGGTCACTTGACAACATATTAGTGGATTATGTGTATATTAAACACAGTGCCCTTGCAAAGGAGCGTCTAGGAAGGATAAAAAAATGTTTGATCAACCACCACACAGGAGCATTTAATATATGAGCAATGCATACACACTAATCCATACATGAGCATACCCCAAGTGTGAACTGATGATTAGACAATCTCATTGCATCAGGGAAATCTTAAGAGACTCCTAGAGTACATGTCAAGAGCGGTATTCCAAAATGAAACATCCACAACAAAGAGCCCACGTTTGTGAATATCCTCATAAATTTTTTTACTATTGGTTGGAATCTTCTCACATCCAACCATCCTACACTTGAACATATTGACTCTAAAAGATAAATAAGATTTTGTTGAAAATTATTGGGTATGTATACTAAGTATGGCTTACTTGCAAAGGTACATACCTTTTGTTTTAGCCCATCAAATCCAAACAAAGATATATAGGCAGCCAAAGCATTCTAGATTTTTGAGCTAAGCCCAGAAGTGCCCTTCTCCCTCCTTGTTAAGAGAGTTCTCCATGGATTCCTCACTACTTGATGATTCTGAGACAATTCAGCCCCAGGGCGCGTGTTGCTTCCTTGGGAGGAGGATCCTTGTTGGCTAGATGCATTGTATCATCAAAGGAAATGTTGTCACAAGCCTTCTGGACCTTACATGCATGACATGGTTTTCATTCTCTAAAAAGTTAGATTTGCACAGATCCATCCAGAATCATGCTCGTGTGATAAGAAATCGTTGGCATGATCACGACAGGAATCACATCAAAATTACTAATTATTCTCAGACCTCACAACTTTACGTAGTGTTAAGAAGTCCCTACGTGCTTTTCTTCTCGATTCTGAAAATATTAGTGAGCTTGATTTTGCAAGGTTTAGAGTCACAACCGCCATGATCCTCTTTAGAATCACAGTGATGGTCTTCACCCAAAGCAGCCCAACGAATTGTTCAAATGGGTTTCGTGATACCCCCAGGAACTATTTCAGATGTCTATCTAATTAAATTATCAAGTTTACGCGGTGGTGTGCTTCTGCTTTCTTGTTGCTTGTATGCATGTTTGGAGGGAAAGTTTGGGTGTCATAGGTATGCATCTTGTCTCTTTGAATGCACTTATCGCATGATATTACCAACTATTTTTTTAAGAGGATTCAATGTCCTCACCTCTATTTTGTCAAATTGGGTTTGGTGGGAAATAGTGGTGTCACCGAAAACATATTGGGCTTGGTGGGAAATGTGGGGTCACTTGTTGATAACATATTGGTGGATTATGTGTATATTAAATGCAGTGCCCTTGAGAAGGAGCATCTAGGAAGGATAAAAAATGTTTGATCAACCACCACAAGAGCATTTAATATATGAGCAATGCATACACACTGATCCATACATGAGCATACCCCAAGTGTGAAGTGTTGATGAGACAATCTCATTGCATCCTGGAAATCTTAAGAGACTCCTCGAGTACATGTCAAGAGCGGTATTCCAAAATGAAACATCCGCAAAGAGCCCACGTTTGTGAATATCCTCATGAATTTTTTTACTATTGGCTGGAATCTTCTCACATCCAACCATCCTACACTTGATTATAATGACTCTAAAAGATAACATTTTGTTGAAAATTACTAGGTAGATATGTATACTAAGTATGGCTTACTTGCAGAAGTACATACCTTTTGTTTTAGCCCGTCAAATCCAAACAAACATATATAGGCAGCCAAAGCATTCTAGATTTTTGAGCTAAGCCCAAAAGTGCCCTTCTCCCTCCTTGTTAAGAGGGTTCTCCATGGATTCCTCTCACTACTTGATGATTTCGAGACAATTCAACCCCAGCGCACAGAAAACACACTCCTTTGTGTATGCTGGCCGCATGTTGCTTCCTTGGGATGAGGATCCTAGTTGGCTAGATGCATTGTATCATCAAAGGAAATGTTGTCACAAGCCTTCCGGACCTTACGTGCATGAAATGGTTTTCATTGTCTAAAAAGTTAGATTTGCACGGATCCATCTAGAATCATGCTCGTGTGATAAGAAATCATGGGCATGATCACGACAGGAATCTACTAGTTATTCTCAGACCTCACAACTTTACGTAGTGTTAAGAAGTCCCTACGTGCTTTTCTTCTCGATTCTAAAGATATTAGTGAGCTTGATTTAGCAAGGTTTAGAGTCACAGCCGTGATCCTCTTTAGAATCACAGTGATGGTCTTCACCCAAAGCAGCCCAACGAATTTTTCAAATGGGTTTCCTTATACCCCTAGAAATTATTTCAAATGTCTATCTTATTAAATTATCAAGTTTACGCGGTGGTGTGCTTCAGCTTTCTTGTTGCTTGTATGCATGTTTGGAGGGAAGAGTTTGGGTGTCGTAGGTATGCATCTTGTCTCTTGGAATGCACTTATCGCATGATATTACCAACTATTTTTTTAAGAGGATTCAATGTCCTCACCTCTATTTTGTCGAAGTGGGGTTGGTGGGAAATAGTGGTGTCACCGATAACATATTGGGCTTGGTAGGAAATAGCGGCGTCACTTGACAACATATTGGTGGATTATGTGTATATTAAATGCAGTGCCCTTTCAAAGAAGTGTCTAGGAAGGATTAAAAAATGTTTAATCAGCCACAACACCAGTAATTAATATATGAGCAATGCATACACACTGATCCATACATGAGCATACCCCAAGTGTGAACTCTTGATGAGACAATCTCATTGCATCGTGGAAATCTTAAGAGACTCCTAGGGTACATGTCAAGAGCGGTATTCCAAAATGAAACATCCTAAAAGGGCCCACATTTGTGAATATCCTCTCATGAACTTTTCTACTATTAGTAGCTAGAATCTTCTCACATCCAACCATCCTATACTTGCACATTTTGACTCTAAAAGATATCGTTTTGTTGAAAAATACTAGGTAGATATGTATACTAAGTATGGATTGCTTGCAGAAGTACATACTTTTCTTGCTTAACGCCCATCAAATCCAAGCAAAGATATAGGTGGCCAAAGCATTCTAGATTTTTGGTCTAAGCCTAGAAGTGCCCTTCTTCCTTCCTTAAGAGGATTGTCCATGGATTCCTTACTACTTGATCATTCCAAGAGAATTTAGACAGTGCAAAGAAAACACATTTCTTTGTGTGTGCTGGCTGCGCATTGCTTCCTTGGGAGGAGGATCTTGGTTGGCTAGATGCATTGTATCATCAAATAGTGGTGTCACCTGACAACATATTGTGCTCGGTGAGAAATAGTGCGGTCATTTGACAACATATTGGTGGATTATATGTATATTAAATGCAATGCCCTTGCAAAGGAGCATTTGAGAAGGATTAAAAAGTATTTTATGAGCCACAACACCATCATTTAATATATGATTAATATATAGACCCCCTGATCCATACATGAGCGTACCCCAGGTGTGAACTGATGCTGAGACAAAGTTCATTGCATCATGGAAATCTGACGAGCCTCCTAGAGTACATGTCAAGAGTGGTGTTCCAAAATGAAACATCTTGAAAGAGCCCACATTTGTGACTATCCTCATGACTTTTTCTACTATTAGCTAGAATCTTCTCACATCCAACCATCCTACACTTGCACATTTTGGCTCTAAAAGATATCATTTTGTTGAAAATTACTAGGTAGATATGTATACTAAGTATGGCTTACTTGCAAACGTACATACTTTTTTTGTTATCCCATCAAATCTAGAACAAGATATAGGTGGACAAAGCATTCTAGATTTTTGAGATAAGCCCTGAAGTACCCTTCTCCCTCCTTGTTAAGAGGATTCTCCATGGATTCCTCACTACTTGATGATTCCAAGATAATTCAGCCAGTGCAAAAAAAACACACTCCTTTGTGTGTGCTGGCTGCGCATTGCTTCCTTTTTAGGAGGAGGATCCTGGTTGGCTAGATGCATTGTATCATCACAGGCAATGGTGTCACAAGCCTTCGAGACCTTACGTGCATGAAATGGTTTTCATTGTCTAGAAATTTAGATTTACACAGATCCATCCAGAATCATGCTCATGTGATAAGAAATCGTGTGCATGATCACGACAGGAATCACATCAAAATTACTATTTATTCTCAGACCTCACAACTTTCCATAGTGTTAAGAAGTCCCTACGTGCTTCTTCTCTCAATTTTGAAGATATTAGTCGACTTGATTTTGCAGGGTTTAGAGTCGCAAGCCATGATCCTCTTTAGAATCACTATGATGGTCTTCACCCAAAGTAGCCCAACGAATTGTTCAAATGAGTTTCCTGATAGGCCTAGGAACTATTTTAGATGTCTATCTTATTAAATTATAAGGTTTACGCGGTGTGCTTCTGCTTTCTTGCTGCTTGTATGCATGTTTGGTGGGAAGAGTTTGGGTGCCATAGATATGCATCTTGTCTCTTGGAATGCACTTATCGCATGATATTACCAATTTTCTTTAAGAGGATTCAATGTCCTCACCTCTATTTTGTCAAAGTGGAGTTGGTGGAAAATAGTGGTGTCACCTGACAACATATTGGGCTTGGTGGGAAATAGTGGGTCACTTGACAACATATTGGTGGATTATGTGTATATTAAACGCAGTGCCCTTGCAAAGGAGCATCTAGGAAGGATAAAAAAATGTTTGATCAACCACCACAGGAGCATTTAATATATGAGCAATGCATACACACTGATCCATACATGAGCATACCCCAAGTGTGAACTGATGATCAGACAATCTCATTGCATCGTGGAAATCTTAAGACTCCTAGAGTACATGTCAAGAGCGGTATTCCAAAAAGAAACATCCGCAACAAAGAGCCCACGTTTGTGAATATACTCATGAATTATTTTACTATTGGCTGGAATCTTCTCACATCCATCCATCCTACATTTGAACATATTGACTCTAAAAGATAAGATTTTGTTGAAAATTATTGGGTATGTATACTAAGTATGGCTTACCTGCAGAGATACATACCTTTTGTTTTAGCCCATCAAATCCAAACAAAGATATATCGGCAGCCAAAGCAATCTAGATTTTTGAGCTAAGCCCAGAAGTGCCCTTCTCCCTCCTTATTAAGAGGATTCTCCATGGATTCCTCACTACTTGATGATTCCGAGAGAATTCAGCTAGTGCACAGAAAACGCACTCCTTTGTGTGTGCTGGCCGCACGTTGCTTCCTTGGGAGGAGGATCCTGGTTGGCTAGATGCATTGTATCATCAAAGGAAATGTTGTCACAAGCCTTCCGGACCTTACGTGCATGAAATGGTTTTCAGTCTAAAAAGTTAGATTTGCACAGATCCATCCAGAATCATGCTCGTGTGATAAGAAATCGTGGGCATGATCACGACAGGAATCACATCAAAATTACTAGTTATTCTCAGACCTCACAACTTTAGGTAGTGTTAAAAAGTGCCTACGTGCTTCTCTTCTTGATTCTGAAGATATTAGTGAGCTTGATTTTGCAAGGTTTAGAGTCACAGCTGTGATCCTCTTTAGAATCACAATGATGGTTATCACCCAAGGCAGCCCAACGAATTGTTCAAATGGGTTTCCTGATACTACCCCTAGGAACTATTTCAGATGTCTATCTTATTAAATTATCAAGTTTACGTGGTGGTGTGCTTCCGCTTTCTTGTTGCTTGTATGCATGTTTGGAGGGAAGAGTTTGGGTGTCATAGGTATGCATCTTGTCTCTTGGAATGCACTTATCGCATGATATTACCAACTATTTTTTTAAGAGGATTCAATTTCCTCACCTCTATTTTGTCGAAGTGGGGTTGGTGGGAAATAGTGGTGTCACCACCGACAACATATTGGGCTTGGTGAGAAATAGTGGGGTCACTTGACAACATATTGGTGGATTATGTGTATATTAAATGCAATGCCCTTGCAAAGAAGCGTCTAGGAAGGATTAAAAAAATGTTTGATCAGCCACCACACCAGCATTTAATATATGAGCAATGCATACACACTGATCCATACATGAGCATACCCCAAGTGCGAACTGATGAGATGAGACAATCTCATTGCATCGTGGAAATTTTAAGACACTCCTAGAGTACATGTCAAGAGCGGTATTCCAAAATGAAACATCCTAAAAGGGCCTACATTTGTGAATATCCTCTCATTTGAGATAATCCTAGAAGTACCCTTCTCCCTCCTTGTTAAGAGGATCCTCCATGGATTCCTCACTACTTGATGATTCCAAGATAATTCAGCCAGTGCAAAGAAAACACACTCCTTTGTGTGTGCTGGTTGCGCATTGCTTCCTTTTTGGGAGGAGGATCCTGGTTGGCTAGATGCATTGTATCATCACAAGCAATGGTGTCACAAGCCTTCCAGACCTTACGTGCATGAAATGGTTTTCATTGTCTAAAAATTTAGATTTACATAGATCCTTCTAGAATCATGCTCGTGTAATAAGAAATTGTGCGCATCACGACAAGAATCACATCAAAATTATTGTTTATTCTCAGACCTCACAACTTTCCATAGTGTTAAGAAGTCCCTACGTGCTTCTCTTCTCGATTCTGAAGATATTAGTCGACTTGATTTTGCAAAGTTTAGAGCCACAGTAGCCGTGATCATCTTTAGAATCAGTGTGATGGTCTTCACCCAAAGCAGCCCAATGAATTGTTCAAATGAGTTTCCTGATACCCCTAGGAACTATTTCAGATGTCTAACTTATTAAATTATAAAGTTTATGCTGTGTACATCCGCTTTCTTGCTGCTTGTATGCATGTTTGGTGGGAAGAGTTTGGGTGCCATAGGTATGCATCTTGTCTCTTGGAATGCACTTCTGGCATGATGTTACCAATTTTCTTTAAGAGGATTCAATGTCCTCACCTCTATTTTGTCAAAGTGGGGTTGGTGGAAAATAGTGGTGTCACTTGACAACATATTGGGCTTGGTGGGAAATAGTGGGGTCACTTGTTGACAACATATTGGTGGATTATGTGTATATTAAACGCAGTGCCCTTGCAAAGGAGCATCTAGGAAGGATAAAAAAATGTTTGATCAACCACCATAGGAGCATTTAATATATGAGCAATGCATACACACATTGATCCATACATGAGTATACCCCAAGTGTGAATTGATGATTAGACAATCTCATTGCATCAGGGAAATCTTAAGAGACTCCTAGAGTACATGTCAAGAGCGATATTCCAAAATGAAACATCCACAACAAAGATCCCACGTTTGTGAATATCCTCATGAATTATTTTACTATTGGCTAGAATCTTCTCACATCCAACCATCCTACACTTGAACATATTGACTCTAAAAGATAAGATTTTGTTGAAAATTATTCGATAGATATGTATACTAAGTATGGCTTACTTGCAGAAGTACATACCTTTTGTTTTAGCCCATCAAATCCAAACAAAGATATATAGGCAGCCAAAGCATTCTAGATTTTTGAGCTAAGCCCAGAACTGCCCTTCTCCCTCCTTGTTAAGAGGATTCTCCATGGATTCCTCACTACTTGATGATTTGCGAGACAATTCAGCCAGTGCACAGAAAACACACTCCTTTGTGTGTGCTGGCCGTGCATTGCTTCCTTGTTGTTGGGAGGAGGATCTTGGTTGGCTAGATGCATTGTATCATAAAAGGAAATGTTGTCACAAGCCTTCCACACCTTACGTGCATGAAATGTTTTTCATTGTCTAAAAAGTTAGATTTGCACAGATCCATCCAGAATCATGCTCGTGTGATAAGAAATCATGGGCATGATCAGGACAGGAATCACATCAAAATTACTAGTTATTCTCAGACCATACAACTTTACGTAGTGTTAAGAAGTCCCTACGTGCTTCTTTTCTCGATTCTGAAAATATTAGTGAGCTTGATTTTGCAAGGTTTAGAGTCACAATAGCCGTGATCCTCTTTAGAATCACAATGATGGTCTTTACCCAAAGCAGCCCAAAGAATTGTTCAAATGGGTTTCCTGGTACCCCTAGGAACTATTTCAGATGTCTATCTTATTAAATTATCAAGTTTACATGGTGGTGTGCTTCCGCTTTCTTGTTCCTTGTATGCATGTTTGGAGGGAAGAGTCTGGGTGTCATAGGTATGCATCTTGTCTCTTGGAATGCACTTATCGCATGATATTACCAAACTACTTTTTTAAGAGGATTCAATGTCCTCCGCTATTTTGTCGAAGTGGGATTGGTGGGAAATAGTTGTGTCACCGATAACATATTGGGCTTGCTGGGAAATAGTGGGGTCACTTGACAACATATTGGTGGATTATGTGTATATTAAATGCAGTGCCCTTGCAGAGAAGCATCTAGGAAGGATTAAAAAATGTTTGATCAGCAACCACACCAGCATTTAATATATGAGCAATGCATACACACTGATCCATACATGAGCATGCCCCAAGTGTGAACTGATGATCACACAATCTCATTGCATCGTGGAAGTCTTAAGAGACTCCTAGAGCACATGTAAAGAGCGATATTCCAAAATGAAACATCCTAAAAGGGCCCACGTTTGTGAATATCCTCTCATGAACTTTTCTACTATTAGCTGGAATCCTCTCACATCCAACCATCCTACACTTGCACATTTTGACTCTTAAAGATATCATTTGGTTGAAAAATACTAGGTATATATGTATACTAAGTATGGATTGCTTGCAGAAGTACATACTTTTCTTGCTTAACGCCCATCAAATCCAAGCAAAGATATAGGCGGCCAAAGCATTCTAGATTTTTGGTCTAAGCTGAGAAGTGCCCTTCTTCCTTCCTTAAGAGGATTGTCCATGGATTCCTTACTACTTGATCATTCCAAGAGAATTTAGCTAGTGCAAAGAAAACACACTCCTTTGTGTGTGCTGGCTACGCATTGCTTCCTTGGGAGGAGGATCTTGGTTGGCTAGATGCATTGTATCATCAAATAGTGGTGTCACCTGACAACATATTGTGCTCGGTGAGAAATAGTGCGGTCATTTGACAACATATTGGTGGATTATATGTATATTAAATGCAATGCCCTTGCAAAGGAGCATTTGAGAAGGATTAAAAAGTATTTTATTAGCCACAACACCATCATTTAATATATGATTAATGCTTAGACACCCTAATCCATACATGAGCATACCCCAGGTGTGAACTGATGCTGAGACAATGTTCATTGCATCGTGGCAATCTTAAGAGCCTCCTAGAGTACATGTCAAGAGTAGTGGTGTTCCAAAATGAAACATCCTAAAAGAGCCCACATTTTTGAATATCCTGATGAATTTTTCTACTATTAGCGGGAATCTTCTCACACCCAACCATCCTACACTTGCACATTTTAAATCTAAAAGATATCATTTTGTTGAAAATTACTAGGTAGATATGTATACTAAGTATGGCTTACTTGCAGAAGTACATACTTTTTTTGTTAGCCCATCAAATCTTGACCAAGATATAGGCGGACAAAGCATTCTAGATTTTTGGGATAATCCCAGAAGTACCCTTCTGTCTCCTTGTTAAGAGGACTCTCCATGGATTCCTCACTACTTGATGATTCCAAGATAATTCAGCCAGTGCAAAGAAAACACACTCCTTTGTGTGTGCTGGGCTGCGCATTGCTTCCTTTATAGGAGGAGGATCCTGGTTGGCTAGATGCATTGTAGATTTTTGAGATAATCCGAGAAGTACCCTTCTGTCTCCTTGTTAAGAGGGCTCTCCATGGATTCCTCACTACTTGATGATTCCAAGATAATTCAGCCAGTGCAAAGAAAACACACTCCTTTGTGTGTGTTGGCTGCGCATTGCTTCCTTTTTAGGAGGAGGATCCTGGTTGGCTAGATGCATTGTATCATCATAGGCAATTGTGTCACAAGCCTTCCAGACCTTACGTGCATGAAATGGTTTTCATTGTCTAAAAATTTAGATTTACACAGATCCATCCAGAATCATGCTCATGTGATAAGAAATCGTGCACATGATCACGATAGGAATCACATCAAAATTACTGTTTATTTTTAGACTCACAACTTTCCATAGTGTTAAGAAGTCCCTATGTGCTTCTCTTCTCAATTCTGAAGATATTAGTCGACTTGATTTGGCAGGGTTTAGAGTCACAGTCGTGATCCTCTTTAGAATCAGTGTGATGGTCTTCACCCAAAGCAGCCCAACGAATTGTTCAAATGAGTTTCCTGATACTCCTAGGAACTATTTCAGATGTCTATCTTATTAAATTATAAAGTTTACGAGGTGTGCTTCCGTTTTCTTGCTGCTTGTATGCATGTTTGGTGGGAAGAGTTTGGGTGTCATAGGTATGCATCTTGTCTCTTGGAATGCACTTATCGCATGATATTACCAACTTTCTTTAAGAGGATTCAATGTCCTCACCTCTATTTTATCAAAGTGGGGTTGGTGGAAAATAGTGGTTTCACCTGACAACATTTTGGGCTTGGTGGAAAATAGTGGGGTCACTTGACAACATATTGGTGGATTATGTGTATATTATATGCAGTGCCCTTGCAAAGGAGCATCTAGGAAGGATAAAAAAATGTTTGATCAACCACCACAGGAGCATTTATTATATGAGCAATGTATACACACTGATCCATATACATGAGCATACCCCAAGTGTGAACTGATGGTGATCAGACAATCTCATTGCATCGTGGAAATCTTAAGAGACTCCTAGAGTACATGTCAAGAGCGGTATTCCAAAATGAAACATCCGCAAAACAAAGATCCCACGTTTGTGAATATCCTCATGAATTTTTTTACTATTGGCTAGAATCTTCTCACATCCAACCATCCTACACTTGAACATATTGACTCTAAAAGATAAGATTTTGTTGAAAATTATTGGGTAGATATGTATACTAAGTTTAGCTTACTTGGAGATGTACATACCTTTTGTTTTAGCCCATCAAATCCATACAAAGATATATAGGCAGCCAAAGCATTCTAGATTTTTGAGCTAAGCCCAGAAGTGCCCTTCTCCCTCCTTGTTTAGAGGATTCTCCATGGATTCCTCACTACTTGATGATTTCGAGACAATTCAACCAGTGCATAGAAAACACACTCTGTGTGTGTGCTGGCCGTGCGTTGCTTCCTTGTTGGGAGGAGGAGGATCCTGGTTGGCTAGATGCATTGTATCATCAAAGGAAATGTTGTCACAAGACTTTCGGACCTTACGTGCATGAAATGTTTTCATTGTCTCTAAAAAGTTAGATTTGCACAGATCCATCTAGAATCATGCTCATGTGATAAGAAATCGTGGGCATGATCGCAACAGGATTCTCCATGGATTCGTCACTACTTGATGATTCCGAGACAATTCAGCCAGTGCACAGAAAACACACTCCTTTGTGTGTGCTGGCCGCGCGTTGCTTCCTTGTTGGGAGGAGGATCCTGGTTGGCTAGATGCATTGTATTATCAAAGGAAATGTTGTCACAAGCCTTCCGGACCTTACGTGCATGAAATGGTTTTCATTGTCTAAAAAGTTAGATTTGTAGAGATCCATCCAAAATCATGCTCGTGTGATAAGAAGTCGTGGGCATGATCGCGAGAGCATTCTCCATGGATTCCTCACTACTTGATGATTCTGAGAGAATTCAACCAGTGCAAAGAAAACACACTCCTTTGTGTGTGCTTGCCGCGCGTTGCTTCCTTGGGAGGAGGATCCTGGTTCGCTAGATGCATTGTATCATCACAGGCAATGGTGTCACAAGCCTTCCGGACCTTACCTGCATGAAATGGTTTTCATTGTCTAAAAATTTAGATTTACACAGATCCATCCAGAATCATGCTCATGTGATAAGAAATCGTGGGTATGATCACGACAGGAATCACATCAAAATTACTGTTTATTCTCATACCTCACAACTTTCCATAGTGTTAAGAAGTCCCTACGTGCTTCTCTTCTCGATTCTGAAAATATTAGTCGACTTAATTTTGCAGGGTTTAGAGTCACAACCATGATCCTCTTTAGAATCATAGTGATGGTCTTCATCCAAAGCAGCCCATCGAATTGTTCAAATGAGTTTCCTAATACCCCTAGGAACTATTTCAGATGTCTATCTTATTAAATTATAAATTTTATGCGGTGTGCCTCCGCTTTCTTGTTGCTTGTATGCATGCTTGGTGGGAAGAGTTTGGGTGTCATAGTATGCATCTTGTCTCTTGGAATGCCCTTATGGCATGATATTACCAACTATTTTTTTAAGAGGATTCAATGTCCTCACCTCTATTTTGTCTAAGTGGGATTGGTGGGAAATAGTGGTGTCACTGACAACATATTGGGCTTGGTGGAAAATAGTGGAGTCACTTGACAACATATTGGTGGATTATGTGTATATTAAATGAAGTACCCTTGCAAGGAAGCATCTAGGAAGGATTAAAAAATGTTTGATCATACACACTGATCCATACATGAGCATACCCCAAGTGTGAACTGATGATGAGACAATCTCATTACATCGTGGAAATCTTAAGAGACTCCTAGAGTACATGATGTCAAGAGCGGTATTCCAAAATGAAACATCCTAAAAGGGCCCACGTTTGTGAATATCCTCTCATGAACTTTTCTACTATTAGCTAGAATCTTCTCATATCCAACCATCCTACACTTGCACATTTTGACTCTAAAAGATATCATTTTTTTGAAAATTACTAGGTAGATATGTATACTATGTATGGATTGCTTTGCAGAAGTACATACTTTTCTTGCTTAACGACCATCAAATCCAAGCAAAGATATAGGCGGCCAAAGCATTCTAGATTTTTGGTCTAAGCCCAGAAGTGCCCTTCTTCCTTCCTTAAGAGGATTGTCCATGGATTCCTTACTACTTGATCATTCCAAGAGAATTTAGCCATTGCAAAGAAAACACACTCCTTTGTGTGTGCTGCTGTGTGTTGCTTCCTTGGGAGGAGGATCCTGGTTGGCTAGATGCATTGTATCATCAAATAGTGGTGTCACCTGAGTGACAACATATTGTGCTCGGTGAGAAATAGTGCGGTCATTTGACAACATATTGGTGGATTATATGTATATTAAATGCAATGCCCTTGAAAAGGAGCATTTGAGAAGGATTAAAAAGTATTTTATGAGCCACAACACCATCATTTAATATATGATTAATGCATAGACCCCCTGATCCATACATGAGTGTACCCCAGGTGTGAACTGATGTTGAGACAATGTTCATTGCATCGTGGCAATCTTAAGAGCCTCCTAGAGTATATGTCAAGAGTGGTGTTCCAAAATGAAACATCCTAAAAGAGCCCACATTTGTGAATATCCTCATGAATTTTTCTACTATTAGCTGGAATCTTCTCACATCCAACCATCCTGCACTTGCACATTTTGACTCTAAAAGACATCATTTTGTTGAAAATTACTAGGTAGATATGTATACTAAGTATGGCTTACTTGCAAACGTACATACTTTTTTTGTTAGCCCATCAAATCTAGACCAAGATATAGGCAGACAAAGCATTCTAGATTTTTGAGATAATCCCAGAAGTACCCTTCTGCCTCCTTGTTAAGAGGATTCTCCATGGATTCCTCACTACTTGATGATTCCAAGATAATTCAGCCAGTGCAAAGAAAACACACTCCTGTGTGGTGCTGGCTGCGCATTGCTTCCTTTTTAGGAGGATATCCTGGTTGGCTAGATGCATTGTATCATCACAGGCAATGGTGTCACAAGCTATCATGAACCATAGAGCTTGATTTCCACATGTACATAGGGGCCCATGTGCAAAAGGAGAAAGTGACTATAAATAGGGCTTGGGGGACATTGGTAGGATCTTTTGACACTTTTACTAATTTTGGTCATCTTGTTTCTTTGGGCTCCATCTATGGAGATTTGGCCTTCCATGGTCATCCTCTTGGTGGTGAGAGGTTAAACACACTTAGGCTATTTGTGCATCTTCTCTTGCTACATGCACTTATAGATTTTCTCTCTTTTGTATATTCATGTGATGAGCCATTTGATCACGAATCTCATGATTAATGGATGCTAGATTCTTTCTTTGATGTGTTTGATTCCATATTTTGCTCTAGATCCATTTCATTTGGTATCAGAGCCTTGATTTTGATCCATTATCAAGGTTTTGGGCATGAGATTAGTCATTTTCTTGATAATTTTTTGAATTTTCTCTTGATTTTGTAGAGTTTTGGCTTAATCTTACTTAATTTCTACTTAATCTTTGGAGATTAGTGGAGGGAAGGCATCATTTCATGTGATTTCAATTGGACCTAATTTGGGCACCTTGGATCAAATATTTGGGGTGGGGTATAAAATTTGGAAAAAATTTGAATTAATCATCTCTTAATCTCTCTGTTAATCACATTTATCTTTTTGTGCTTCTTTTCCAAGCTTTCCATAGCCGTTACTTCTCATCTTTCCTGTTTTGCTTCCATTTTCTAGGGCTTTTGTTGATCTTGAGGAGAGGAACACATAGAGTAACAATTTCTGAAAATTTCTTTCCCTTTTCTTTCCCTTTGCTCCAAACCCTAATCTCTCTCACCACATAGCTCACCATTGTCCATCTCCACTCACTCTAAATGGCTGCAAATGCATTCTATTGCTAATGAGGACCAAACTTGGAGATGATTTTGTGCTTTTTCACTCATGAAGCTAGGCATTGAGCACTGTTTTTCAATGCGTCCTCACGGCCAAAATCACAAGGAGAAGGTTTCATTACATGCTATTCCATACCATGTGGTTGTTAGCTAAGATGTTTGGCATCTTTTTGGTGGATTTTGGGGAGTTCTTCATGGCTATTGGAGAGGGAGAAGAGGAGGTTTGAGCAGCCCTCAAAAATTGCAAAAATCTTCAAGATTTGGTTCCATTGGCTCTATCAAGCAACAATCCAACCATTGAAGCTTTTGGAATACTATTGGTGAGTTGCTATGGCTATTTTCTCAAGCATTGGTGATTAATCTTCATGCTATGGACAAATTGGGGTTATTCATGAATGAAAACCCTAATTTACAGCATTTTAACATTCCTACATGACTCATGATCCATTGGAAAGTGATTACATGCTCTTATTGCTCACATCTTTCTTTAATCACACCCATTTGGATGTCATGTGGCCATTTGTGATACAAATGCAAGATTCTTTGATGAATCCATGCATAAATGGATGAAGGAATGCATATGCTTAGATGCATTGATTGAGCCACATACATGGAGTGGATGTTGGGTAATAATGAGAAGGCTTTTGCTATGGACATGATGCTTTTATGCATTGGTATGATGCTATTGAGCATTGGAAGAGATTTATGTGTGATTGGAATCAATTGGTAATGCTACATTCAAATGCAAGTTGATGCCCTTGAATGCCATTTAATGCCAATTACTCATAATAAGCAATGCTTATGGAAGTGATACCAATTGGATATTGATGTCATTGGTATATGGTATTACCTCACTTGTGCTTATTGATTGATGTTGGAGCTTTGGATGAATGGTGGACATTTGGAGCTATGTGGATAAGCATGAGTTCATGCATAATGGTTTATGAGTATATTGTAATGGGCATGAGTCATGCCACATCCTTGTAAGTGATCCGCCTCATTTTCATATTCAAGCTATATGCACCTCACAATTGTTTGCACTCACTTCAATTTTCAGAAACTAGATATGTTGGTGAGGGTACCCCGAGTGTTGTGGCGGCGGAGAGGCCCCCCGGGGGAAGAGCATGGCTTGAATCCACTATGTCGTGAGTGCCGTGGTAAAGCGGTACGGTGGAGGATTAGGTGTGGAGGTGAAGACTTGGCCTCAACCCGTGCCTTGGTTAGAACTAGGTACGGGAGTGAGAAGAGCTTGGCCGGGAGATCGGCAAGCTTCAACACGCTACACCGACGATCCTCTTGGTTTATGTACATGGCAATGGTGCCTTAATATGGACATCTCATGGGAATTGATAAGAGGATCATGGATTTTTACATTGTTACTTGAGAAAAATTGAGATTTAGCTCTTAAAACAAGGGAGACTATGTCAAAATTTTCTCAAATTTCTGGTCATACATGGACAATTGAAGCTTGTGGAGCATAATTTGCAGACCTTGGGATGCCAATGAGGTGCGGAAGGTGTTGACATTGGTTTGGTAGCAAACAAGGATCAATTGGGCACAAAAAGGGTCACTTTGGCAAGAATCTGCAGATTCAAAAAAACCCTAATTCAGTCCCAACTCTTTTGGACTAAATTAAAAGGGACCATATGAGCTCTTAGTGCTTCCTTAGAGCTACCCAATGATCCCTTAACCTCTACATTTCAATATCTCTTTAGGGTAGAATTTAGGGTTTTTGCAGAAATAGTAAACCCTAATTCAGTCATCACAGGGGTTTGAAGGTCTTCTAGATCTAATTACATAGGCTTGTAGTACTCATCGAAGGCTTTCATTTGAGCTAAAAATTTTTGCAGTTGGATATCTCTAGCTCAAGTTGTACCCAAAATACCGTTTTAGCCTATAACCCTGTAAACCCTAAAATAGAGAATAGTAGCACACCTCATCTCTTTCGGGTCTTTGCATAGTGGTCTAGTACACTTCATTAGCTCTCTAACAAGCTTTAGATCACTTCAATCGGACATCCCTACCTCAATGTAGAGCCAAATTTTTGAAACCGAAGGTTTCCATGGGGCCGAAGCCAAAAGGGTGACCGAGGCGCAACACTTTGGCTTCCGAAGAGGTAGAAGATGAAGAGGAGGAGTTGAATGTCGGAAGTGCCCATAAGCACACCCCACAATCTTCACATACCATCCCCATCGATTCGATCGTGCAAATGCTGATGGAAATGAATGCTAAGATGGACACGATGGCTACAAGGATGGAAGTCAATGGTAGGCTTGACACTATGGCTACAAGGATGGAAGTTTTAGAAGAGAGGGTCGCTCGGCCAATGAGCCAACCTTCCTATGATAGTGGTCACGGTGCTTTGCATGAAGGCAAGCAATTTGGGACAACTTTTGAAGGCCATAGGGAAGGCAAGCTACCCATGGTACAAGAGGTTTCTCCCAAGGTAACACATGAGCATTCCACCAAGAATGTCACTTTTGGATTCATGACGAACGCTAGGAGGCCTTCTATGCGGGAGATGAAGCCTACTACATTCCAAGCGGGTTCTTCTCAATTGGATGGAAAGCAACATGCACCTACATTCAGACATGAGGAGTCAAATTTTGGGGATCTGAGGAGAGTACCTTTGAAACCCAAAGCAAATCAGTTCTCCATGCTTGAAGAGGAGGTGTATGATATGGATGATGTGGTTGAGCTTGATTGGGAACATATGTCATTCATTGAGAGACAAAGAGAAGCTCATGATAGGTGGATGGAAATGCCAAATTTCCTCAAGAGGGAGTACAAGGATTTTACACAATTCCTTGGATCTTTTGTGCAAATGCAAAAGCACAAGCCCTCGCACCATCATGAGAATGCATCGTCGACCGTGTCAAAGGATGTAAAGGACAAGATTTCACTCTCTAAGTTTAAGGGTGATGGTTCAGCCCCACATGAGTTGGAAGAATGGATAAATAAGTTGGATACATACTTTCAGCTCTATCCGAAGAGTGAAAGGGACAAAGTGCATTTTGCATCCTTGCATTTGGAAGACTATGCACATCAATGGTGGAGACATATGCTCAAGGAAGGAGTTATGCCACATACTTGGGAAGAACTCAAGCATGAAATGAATATGACATTTGTGTCGCCTTTGGTTCTTGACCGATACCATGAAGAATGGTATGAACTCACACAAAAGGGCATGTCGGTTAGGGAGTACATCAAGAAGTTCATGAAGCTCTCTATGTTTGTGGTGGATGGACTCAATGAAGGCACGCGATTGAAGAAGTTTGTGCATGGTCTAGATTCATACATCAAAGCAGATGTCTCGGCACAAAGACCAAGTACTATCAAAGAAGCTATGAGGTTGGCGGAGCTATATGAGCCAAAGTATAAGAGGGTTCAGCCCAATGTACTTTTTCATAAGCCATTTCACACTTCTTCAAATGTGTGGAAAAGTCTACCTTCTTCTACATGCACTTACACTTCTAAATTCCATACATCTTTTGGAAGTGGACAATCCACAAGTGAAGTTCATAATGATGCTAAGAAGAGCAATGGGTTTGTCAAGAAGCTCCTCAACCATTCAAGAAGACTCAATAGATGGATGATCCTAAGATTGAGGAATTGAGGAGCAATGGCCTATGTTTTAAATGTAAAGAGAAGTGGTCACCCGGGCACATTTGCAAATCTAAGAAAGTGGTGGCTACTATGATCATTATGGATAAGGATGACGATTCCAAGTCATCTCATGATGTGGAAGAGTTTGAAGATTGCAGCGAGGAGACACATGAAGAAGACGTGGAAGGTCATTCTTTTGTCAAAGAAGAGGATGAGTTTCCTTTTGACCCCGATGGAAGGGATCATGCATGCATTTTGAGGGACAATATGCTAAAAGATACATGAAATGCAGAAAATGCAGCCCATGTATGTTCCATTTCACAAGAGCTTTTGGGTTGCAAGAGTCCGAACACCTTGAGGTTGGTGGGCACCATTAATGGGAGAGTTGCACACATCTTGGTGGATTCAGGGAGTACTCATAGTTTTGTTAACTCCAAATCCCTCAACTCTCTCAAACTATCTACGGAGCTATCCATAACCTTCCAAGTACAAGTAGCAAATGGAGAGAATGAAAAAGCTAATTTGTTTTGCCCTTCAACAAGAGTGAGTTTATCCTCTTCATATGCTTGGGAAGGTGACTTGGTAGTATTGGACACGGGGCCCATTGATGTGATTATGGGATGTGATTGGTTGGCTTCTCTTGGTGACAATCTCCGTTTGCATCTCCCGTTCTATTGGTGAAGAAGAAGGATGGTTCCTTTCATATGTGCATAGATTACCGTGATTTGAATAAGGCAACCATCAAGAATAGATACCCCATACCTCGCATTGATGATCTTCTTGATGAGCTAAAAGGGGCAAAGCTTTTCACCAAGATTGACTTGAGATCGGGATACCATCAAATAAGGATGGAGGAGGGTGATGAAGAGAAGATGGCATTTAGGACCGAAAGAGAATTGTTTCATTTCATGGTTATGCCTTTTGGTCTCATGAATGCCCTGGCCACCTTCCAAGCACTCATGAATAGAGTGTTGGCTCCTTTCTTGTTCAAATTTGTACTTGTGTTCTTTGATGACATATTGATCTATAGCAAGAGCAAAGAAGAGCATTTGGTACATGTGAAGCAAGTTTTTGAGGTCATGAAGGAGCACAGATTGTTTGCAAAGGAGACCAAGTGCACTTTCATGGTGGTGAATGAGGTTGAATACCTTGGACACTTGGTGGGAGAAAATGGCATTAGGGTTGATCCAAAGAAGGTGGCATGTGTCAAAGAATGGCCAACCCCTACTAATGCAACTCAATTGAGACGATTTTTGGGTCTATCTTCTTTCTATAGAAGATTTATGGAGCACTATACATCAATTGCGGCACCTCTTACCGACCTACTTAAGAGGGAAGCTTTCTTTTGGGATGCCATTGCCGACAAGAGTTTCAATGAGCTCAAGGCTTTACTTACTTCAGCTCCTATTCTTGTTTGTCTGGATTTTTCAAAGACATTCTATGTGAGAGCGGATGCAAGTGGAAGAGGTCTTGGGGTAGTTTTGTATCAAGAGCATGGTGTCATTGCATTTGAGGGTAGGAAGCTTTCCGAGAAGGAGATGGAATCGCATATGTATGAACAAGAGATGTTGGCTATACTTCATGCAATCAAGAAATGGCATCACTATCTTTATGGTGCTCATTTCAAGGTGAGAAGTGATCATAGGGTGCTGAAATTTTTCCTCTCTCAACACAATCTTTCTCCCAATCAAAAGAGATGGTTGGCTACGCTTCAAGGATATGACTTTGAGATATCCTATACTCCGGGAAAGGACAATGTAGTAGCGGACGCATTGTCTAGAATGTAGGCTTGCACCTTGACATCAATTATGGAAGTGTATAGTGAATGGATAAAAGGGATACAAGAGGAGTATCTTGTCAATGAGAGTGCTGCCAATATTTGCCAATATCAGCAAGGAGATGGTGAAGAATTTCCTCATTATAAGCTTTGGAATGGTCTACTATGGCACAAGGATAAGGTGTATTTGGTTCCAACCTCATCCAACATTCTCAAGGTGCTTCATGAGATGCATTCTTCATCGCTTTCGGGTCATCTTGGTGTTCTCAAGACATTTGACAAAGTGAGCAAAAGCTTCTATTGGAAAGGCATGTGGAGGGATGTCAAGAAGTTTGTTTTGGAATGTGTGTCATGCTAAAGGAATAAGGATAGTCACCAATTGCCAAGTGGTTTACTTCATCCTTTGCCTATTCTAGATGAAAAATGGACTCACCTTTCCATGGACTTCATCACGGGCTTGCCAAAGACGAAGCATGGATGGGATCAAGTATTTGTGGTGGTCGATAGACTCACCAAATCAGCTCATTTTATTGCTTCTAAGACTACTTATGGGGCCTCTCACATTTTGCCAAGAAATTTATGGAGCATGTATTCAAGATACATGGTTTACCACTCAACATAGTTTGTGATAGAGATACCAAGTTCATGGGCACTTTTTGGAGGACATTGTATGAGAACTTGGGGACTCAAATCATAGCCTATTACCCTCAAACGGATGGGCAAACGGAGTGCACAAACAAATGGCTCGAAGTGTACTTGAGGCACTATTGTCATGACATGAAAGCATCATGGGATGAATGGCTTTACCTTGCTGAATTTTGTCATAATTCAAGCAAGCATTTGAGTATTGGGATGTCACCTTTCGAGGCTCTTTATGGGTATCAAGTGCATGTGCCATCTATTGCCTTCCATGAGGATAAAGTGGTTAATCCTTTAGCCAAGGAAGAGTTGGAAAGAATGAGATAGCTTCTTCGATTATGCAAGGATAATATGAAGAAGGCACAAGAAGTCATGAAGGCAAATGCGGATGAGCATAGACGCAAAATGGAGTTCAAGGAAGGTGATTATGTGTTGCTCAAGCTTACTAAGAGCCGTTACAATATTCTCAAAGGGTCTTCCAATTCCAAGTTGGCACATAGATACTATGGACCATATTTGGTAGTCAAAAAAGTGGGTGATTTGGCTTATAAGCTTGACCTACCTCCTTCTACAAGGATTCATAATGTGTTTCATGTATCCAACCTTAAGAGGTTTGTGGGCTCTCTTCCTCAAGAGATTGAAGAGTTACCACCGATGGATGAAGAAGGAGAGATTATCTATGAGCCGGAGAGGATTGTGGACAAGAGGACAAGAGGACAAGGGTTTTAAGGAACCGGAACCTTGCCCATAGATGAGGCTACTTGGCAATCAATGGAGTATGTTCAACAACATGGTTTACTTGATGGAAGTTTTCCTTGATCAAGTGGCATGATTATTATGTGAAGAATGGGCATATCATGAGGTTTTATATGTGCTATAATTTCTGGACAGCTTTGGTTGGATCTATTGTTGGGGTTATCACTCTACTCCAACACACTTGGAAGATCATTTGGATTGATGACAAATATGTGGGACCTTTTTGGGTGCGGCTATGCATCATTTGCAGCTCATTTTTATCGAGGTTTCATGAAGAATTTCAAGGGAAGCTTCATCGACAACATGGCTGCCATAACAGTCCTACCTGCTATTTTGGGAGAAGGAGTTTGCCGGCTTCGCTACATTTGGTTTCCCTATTCCAAATGTATTCAAGGCACATTTTTGAAGACCTCTCTACTTCCCATGGGTTTACATTGAGATTGCGATTCAATTGTAAATATCTTGTATGATTTTGAGGACAAGGGAAGGGATGGTTTGTCATGAACCATAGAGCTTGATTTCCACATGTACATAGGGGCCCATGGGCAAAAGGAGAAAGTGACTATAAATAGGGCTTGGGGGACATTGGTAGGATCTTTTGACACTTTTACTAATTTTGGTCATCTTGTACCTTTGGGCTCCATCTATGGAGATTTGGCCTTCCATGGTCATCCTCTTGTTGAGAGGTTAAACACACTTAGGCTATTTGTGCATCTTCTCTTGCTACATGCACTTGTTTAGGCTAGACCTTAGGAGGAATTACTTTTATCATATGTATGAATCCTGTCTATTTTGGGGACTTTTCATATCTTAGAAGTTAAAAAGTCGTTTGGTTCTTGAAAAGGGGGAAGGCTTTTTAGTTGTGGACATTCTTGATACTAGGCGGATTTTCTGTGTAACTATGGTGGATTTCTGAATGCAAGATGCAGTTTTGTCAATCTATCTATCTTATTCTTGTTTCCTATACTTTGCATATTCAGTGTCTTGAGTGTAGATACAATGTAGTGGTGATCTGAGAGGAATGTGTGTGTTTTTGAAACATGAAGTTCTGTGTGTGTGAGGATTCTCTTGGTCTGACAAGAGTAGGAGTCATCTAAAATGACAGTTCCTGTGTGACAATTTCCTATGTAAAAAACTACTTGGCTGTGAGCAAAGTAAAACAGTGGCGATCACGGTGTTTGTGATGAATTTCATCCGCGGGCTTACATTCTTTTGATAATGGTGAATGCTGGAAGATGAAGAGATTCATGTAGGCAATGGTTAGAATTTTTTTTCATTCATGCATTAATAGCGACTGGGGTTTAAGTTCGCTCTGGAGAATTCAGGGGAATCGTCTCATTTCTATTTTACAAGGTCAAGAAGAGCAAGGCGTTTGGGTTTGCAGCATCGGGGAGATGACCAACATCAACGATGGTTGCATGAAGGTGATGACAGTGGAATGTCAACAGATAGTTCTGATGAGGATTCAGAGAATGCGGTGGTTAATTCAGGGGCAGCAACTCCAGGATTAGCAAGAGGATTTCCACATGTATTGGCAACAACAGTAATACAATAGGCATTATTGCCTCAAAGACGGTTGCAATTCAATCCGTTACCGAATAGGAGAACCAACAGGCAGGTACCCCCAAATAGACCTTTTAACATGGCAGCAATCGCTAGAGCAAATTTACGTGTCAAATTCGGAAGCTTTTCAGGAAAGTCAAAAGAAGACCCTGATTGTCACGTAGCTCAATTTGAGACTCGATGTGGCAGGCTAGAGGATTTGCTGGAGTATATGATGCGCAAGCCAAAATGCGCCAGTTTGAGGCAACATTTGAGGGGAAAGCTATGCAATGGTTTAGCAATTTTGTGCCAGGACATTTTGCAGATTATGATGCATTGAGGATTGCATTTTTGAATCGGTTTTGGGTGGAAAAGACCGCCAATGATGTGTTGACAAAACTTAAAGCAATAAAGCAAAAGAGGATGTTTGTGGAAGATTATACACAGAGGTTCAATTGGTATGTGAGAAGGCTCACTCCTCAAGAAAGGCCCACTGATGAGATGCTGGCAGCATATTATGTTAAAGGCCTCAGAAAGAAGTTGCGGAATGCAGTAGTAAGTTGGTGTTGATGTTGCGGGAGGAATGAATGAACTCATTAATACTGCAACTCGAGCGGAGAAAAGGTTTGGTTTATTAGGTTTGAGCTCTGGAAAAAGACATTCAAAGAGGAAGAAGAAGAAGGGGAAAAAGAGGAAGAAGTCAAGTGATGACAGTACGGATGAGGATTCGGAGTCGGATTCGGATAGAGATTCTGATACGAATTCAAGTTCAGGTAGTGATGATGATTCTAGTAGTGATTCAAAGTCAGAGGATGAGGAGCACAAGAAGAAGAAACAAGAGGAAGCTAAGTAAGAAGTTAAAGGAAAAGACTAAGGAGGTGTTAGTTGAGAAGGCTGTGGAAAAGAAGTTGAAAGAGACGGGACTTCAAAAGGAGTCAGAAAAGAAGATGGAGCACTGTGACATTTGTGTCAAAGATGGTCACAAGACAACGGATTGCTGGTATAATCCTAGCTTTAGGGGGGTAATCCCTGAGAGAATACAACAAAAGATGCAGCAAAATGCGACACAATCTCATGGCATTTTTTCGAAAACTTCGGATCAACAGAGATCATTTGGAAATTAAGGATGGCAGAGGCCACAGCAGCCCTATCCGAATTGGAGACCATCAGGGAGACCACCATTTAGAGGAAATTTTAATCAAGGAGGAAGATCAAGATTTGGTGGATGGCAAAATTTTCTGCCATCATGGGGAGGAAATTGGAATCAGCAGAGCAGGGGTGGTCGCAATAACACAATTGGCAGCCGCCACCACATTGGAATCAACAACAGGGATGGTCACAACAGCAAATTTGGCAGCCGCCACCGAATTGGAATCAGCAAGGCTAGAATCAGTAGAACTGGACTCCGCAGGGGTGGAATCAACCAACCTCCTCAACAACTACCTTAGTTACCTGCGCCACCTGTGCAGCAGCAGCAGCAGGCAGAATTCAGTCATTAAGGAATTGACATCCAAGCACATGATTCTTCATAAGAAATCTACCCTGTATAATCCGCAAAGAAAATGGGTAGGCAGAAAGCACAAATAAGGTGCTAGTGAGGATTTTGAAGAAGATTGTTTTTGACAACAAAGCAAATTGGGATGAGAAATTAGATTCAGCATTGTGGTCATTCAGGACTGCATACAAAGTGGCAACAGGCATGACACCTTTTAAGCTAGTTTATGGGATTGAGGTAGTTGTCCTTATGGAATATGTGATATCTAGCTTGAGGCTTGCAGTTCAGCATAGATTGAGCCCTGAAGATTCAGTGATGCATAGGCAACAGGAATTGTTAAAGTTGGAAGAAGATAGAATTTACAGTGCTTATGTGGCGCAAATAAGTCAAAACAAAAGGCAAGCATGGATGACAAGGCAAGTCAAATTCAAAATTTTTCAGAAAGGTGATTGGGTAATGATGTACAATTCGAAACTAGGGCCACACTCGGGAAAGTTGAAGCTTAGATATTTTGGTCCATATCAGATTGTGTAAGAATTAGGGCAAGGAACTTTTAGATTGATAGATGTGTTTGGAACTCCTATCCCTAAGCTCGTAAATAGATTCCGATTGAAGAAGTTTTATGGCAAGATTCCTGAAATTCCAAGATGGATGATTAATAAGGCTGAAGACATTGCTGTGAGGCATGTGGAAGTTGAATTAGAAGGCAGAGCAGAATTAGTGAGGAGGAAAGTAATTGGAAGACATTACTGTGAGGCATGTGGAAGTTGAATTAGAAGGCAGAGCAAAATTAGTGAGGAGGAAAGTAATTAGGCAATCAGGTTTCCAGGGGAAGTTGATGGCAGGCCGAAGCGGAATCGGAATGTTTGTGGGAAAGAAGTTTTTGGGTAGACAATGGGGTTGTCAGGTATTTTGTCAGAGGAATAGCCAAAATGGAAGTCAAAATGAGGGGAATAAATTTTTTTGAGGGAATCTTTGCACTCAAGTTAAGAAAAGAGTGGTGTCACGTGTGAGAAAGATTTTGGGCACACCTTTTGATGAGAAATTTGCATAGGGTGCGCTTTTTGAGAAGGAAGACCATGATAAACTTGAGAGGGGTCGACGTGCTCGACTTGTCCAAATCGAAGTGTGTGGATGCTTGGTGTTTTTAAGGGTTTTCTGTGTCTTTTTCAAGATGTTCTCTGAGAGTTTGAGGAAGAATTTCTTCATGCAGCCCCGCAGGAGCAGGGTAGTGATCTTATGACACAGACGCATTTGATGAAGGTAGCTTTGGAGGAATTGAAGACGCCGTGGGTTGCTGTGCAGGTGACCGAAGATGATGATGAAGCCGAGAATGTATCAGAAGCCCAGAGTGGCGACACGGAGTCAGATGAAGGTATTGATTTGCATGAAGATGAAACAAAGTTTTGGCTAAAGCGGATTGAATTGTTTGAGTATGCACAGTTGCCTTGGTCTGCATGGCAGCAAAATACTTATGCAAAGCAGCAGATGCAGCATTTGAGGGAAAACAGGGGCTACATCACTGATGACAAAGAGGTGACGCCGAAATTAGTGGCTGAGGTGTTTAAGTTGCCAAATCAACAGGGTGCAAAGCTGAAGAAGATTATGGATTCTATCATGAAAGGGGAGTTTGGGCTACCACAGGGCACCAGGGCCTATTATATGGTGAGGAATGCAGAAAAATATGAAGCAAGCATCTGTTTTGGTACTTGGATAAACTCTGTTTGTTGGCAAAGACAGCATACATGTCAAAAGAGGCATTTGCACCGTTGTGGAATGCAGAGCGTGGGGTTCACATTGACTGGGCCTCATTCCTTTTTGAGAGACTGTAGATTGTGGAGATTAAAGATAAGAGGAGATCACCATCCTTGACGAAGCTTGTCCCATATTTGGGGGTATTTTGATTCTTCAGATTCTGAGGGGGATCACATATGTAAGACAATACATGCTACTCTTCAAGCACATGAAATGAAGAAGGAAACCAAGACTAGTTGTAAAGCTATCACTTTTCAAAATTTAAAAGGTAAGAAGGAACCAAAGATTGTATTGTCATGGCTTAGTCAATTTGACGACTATTTTTTTGGGAAAGAGTTTTTTGAGGAGGACAAAGTCAAATGTACTACCAACCATTTGGTTGAAAGTGCATCTCTATGGTGGATTGCCATCAAGCAAGGACCACATAGACCAAGGACTTGGAAGGAATTTCAAAATCTCATCAACCATTTGGTTGAAAGTGCATCTCTATGGTGGATTGCCATCAAGCAAGGACCACATAGACCAAGGACTTGGAAGGAATTTCAAAATCTCATCAAACAAAATTTTCTTCCACCTCAATACAAAGCCATGGTGCAGCAACAAAGGGATATGCTTTGCTAACTTGATCAAGAAACTGTGCAGATGTATGTGGATAAATTTTGGCAAACACTTATCCAACTTCAAGCCATCGAGAGAGTGTGATCGAAGGACCAAATGCAAAAGTTCATAGCCGGATTAAAGTCAATTATTAGAGTGAAAGTGAACATGTTCCGTCCTCCTTATCTTAGCAAGCCATTTCTCTAGCGACAAACTGTGAGAAAAAAAATGGATTTCCTAGGGACACTACAATGGCGAATTCTCACATTCCTCAGTTTCTTTGATCTAACCCTCTTTCCAAACATTTTGAGAAATTTCAACGTAAAAATAAAGCAGTGAAGGGCAATGGTTCACAAGTGAATGGAAAGAAAACCGAACTAGCAAAGAAGAATAACAATGGAGATCAAAAGCCTCATGTGATTACATGCTACAGATGTGACAAAGAAGGACATTATGCATACAAGTGCCCACCCAGAGAAGACAAAGAATTGAGTTGTGGCCATGAACATGATTGAAGACAAAGACAACTACAACCAACCAAATCAAGAGGGTACTCCAAATCATGACTTATATGACTAGCAAGGTAAGCCTAAAACTCATTCTTATACATTGTTCAATATCAAAAGAAATTTAGAGTCTATAGGTGACCTTTTTTCCAAGCAAGAGGGGAAAAATTATTCTAGGGTATGTTTATTGATTTTATAAATAGTCAAGAATAGTGCTTAGTTAAATTTAAATTATTTTTCATAATAGTTTTAATGACTAATATGTACTTTCTAAATGTGGAAGAAAATACATATTAGAACATTCACTATTAAGACCTCAATGAACTAACAATGATGCACATATGTATTTTGATTGATCACCAAAGGATATATGTAACTTATTATTATTTCACATATTGAGCCCATAGGTTTTACTATACAAAAGACTACTTCAATTTATTACAATTATATTCATCTCAATACTAAGAAAAATTAACGGGTTATCTATGAAGGATACTCATGTTGGTTTTCGTGAAGGATACTCTTTTTTGATGTTCGTTTGATGAATACTTTTAGTGATGTTTATTTGTGGGCAAATAAATTATTATAGTTAAGTGTTAAGAGGGATTCTATCTGTTAATGGATACTCTATCCCAACTCTTTTCACTTGGCTAAAATTAAATATGTAACTGAGGACAGTTGCAAGAGCAAGAGGGATGTTACGATAATTAATTTATTAATTGCTAGGTGACTAAATAAGTGAAAAGAATATCTTGGGCTAAGTTAATTATGAGTGAATCGATCAACGGTAACACATGTGAGATGTACCTAATCTAAGTTGATTGTAAGTGAATCTGATCAACGGTAACGTGTGAGACGCGTGGTGTGAGTTTGATTGTGAGTGAATCCGATCAACTCTGTGTCACATGCAACACATGTGAAGACATTGTGAGTGAATCCAATGTGGAAATGTATCCAATTAATTATGTGAAGATATTATGAGTGAATCTAATGTGGGAGTGAATCCGATTAATTATGTGTGATGCATGGTATTTAATCTAGATAATGATTTTCACTTGTCAGTATCATTTTTGTGAGTGAATCCAAAGTAATTGTGATCTAATATTGTGGACTATCTTTGAGTATAGATCATAAGTTCAGGACAATGAAGGTGGACATTGGACGGAATTACACATATGTACAAAATACTTAATTTTGTATGGTTTGGCCAATTGTACATATGCTGGGCAAGGTTTATTTTTAATGAGATACTTTAAAAGCATTGGACTATGGTTCAATTTTATAAAAGACCAATTTTGGAAAAGCTATACTATTTATGGCTCCAAGGGCTAAATTTATGAAATATGATTTAAATACCACATGTGGGAGTGGAGCCACACATGCCGGGGGGAGGATTGCACCCAATATTGTGTTCTTTGATTTGGATTCTCTTGAGTTATGCTATAGTGTCTATGGTTATTTTATTAATTAATTAATTTGTGAAATATTCAAATCTCCATGTACTAAAAGGTCCTCTAACACCCTTGCCATCTCTAAATAGATCTAAAAAGGAATCTCGAATGCTAGGAAGCTTATTCACCTTTTATCGTGTAGCACTAAGTCAAGCCACATGAAACTCTAGCGGTATGTTGCATCTCTATCCACTCATCTATAGAGGCAGTGTGTGATGGTGCTACATAAGCTGCATAAGGGTATTAGCGTTCACTCATCATGAGGACAAGGATGTCTATGAAGATGTAGATGATGGTAGCCTTAACAATGAAGATATTCATTATGAGGATGCATGTTCTATGCTTTGTAGTGGAGACACTACAAGGGATCGGGCTCATACCCGCGTTCCTAGCCGCTAAAAATGACTTGTGGAAAAATAGTAACGGGCCCGTGTATCATCGCGGCTAGAGACATGCGTGTATAGGAATAGTCAGACGCGCTGATACACGGGCATATACACGCATTCTGTCAGTTTAGCTGTACTTAGATGCGCTGATACGAGGGTGTATACATGCGTTTTGTTAGTTTAGCTGCGCTTATACACGCGTATTTCACAGACTATCCGCGTATATACACGTAACTTTTCTAGAGTTGACGCGTCCATACATGCGCATTTCACAGAGTATCCGCATATATACACGCAACTTTTTGCAGAGTTGACGCGTCTATACATGCGAACAGAGAGCAAAAAAAAAAATCCAGAGAGTGCTATTTGGTACCTGAATGCTGTTCCAGCATTCTAGCACCCAATAACACTCTGGATTTTTTTTTTGGGTGCATTGGACCATCCATGAGGAAGATTTAAGACAAGAACGACATGAATGCATACATTGTCAATACACGATTCAAGACAGACATGAATGCAATACTATCGATTCATGATTCAATATTACTATCAAAATTTTATGTGTACACATATATACAAGGGAGTCCATATGTCGAAGTAACCCATGGCTTCAGTTACAAAAATATATATACAACCACATCCTCGATATGGAATGTGATACTATAAGTTTGAGTACTACTCAGACCCAAATGATGACTCGGTGCTCCCTCCATGATCACATGAGCTCACATCGGTCGGAATGTCCGATGATGAGTAGTGCTCACGTCCACCCTCTGCAGTGGTGGCGGGTGGATCATCAGCAGCTTGTGCCTGTTCAAGTAATATATAGTATATAAGTATATATATATGTAATTCAATAAACCAAAATCATTCGTTTAGAGTTTTCAAGTACCTGTCAACCGTATGGTCTCATGGCCATCTTAAACTACGCGTCCGTTAATACGTCCCTCGGCTCTAAAGATGGCCCACGTGTCACGTCTGCGATGCCGGCGAGCATACCCAGTATCGTGGGCTGTGGGCTTCCTCCCCGTAACCCGTCTCGCTGTATCATAATCAACACAATTTGTAAGATTAAAACAATCATAGAATCAATGAATTAAGTAAACAATCAAAGAAAGTGGCAAGATACTTACGAACTCTGCCTCCCATGACTCGACGGCGCCAGATCCGAAATGCAAAGATCCAATGGTCTCCATCTGGATCCGTCATGCCTCCACATGCTGCCTGCTCTTCATGCCACCCTCTGCTTGTTTCTTTGCCTCCTTTCACTCGCATTTGTGCGTAGTGGGCAGGCTTCTCAGTAGGATAGCCACCCGCAGCTACATTTAGCCCATCATCGTACACGAGTTTCTTAAGGTGAGATCTTTTATTACTTAAGATCTCCCTTATTTGCGTCCTTCCCTATACATTCGAGAATGTCACATGTGGGGGATTGGGGTACCGACTATGTACAGCATCTATCACCTCACCTCCCCAACTAAACGGCTATTTTGATCTTTAAATCTAATAAAATAATTTCTATACAAGTTTGATACTACCCCATGCATGTACTCCATTACCTCTTTCCCCCTCGCATCATCACTATCCCGCCCCTATCCGTCACATCATAGAGCAGATCACTCCCTCCACCTCTCTCATCTCCTCCTCATCCTCACTGTCTCCTCTAACTCTTCTCCCTCTATCTCCTCTCTCACCGCGTGCCCTACTACCTCCCCCACCAAAGCACCCGCCGCATCCTCCACTCCCACTCTTCCTACTACTGCTGCGGGTGGAGTCATGACTGGGGGATTGTCTACGTGACGGTGCCTGGGAGGGTGTGCGTGAGTGTGTCTGGGATGAGGTATGTCTCCTCGGTAGGCGTGGAAGAGGAGAAGCTGCATGCATCAACCATCTTAAGATCAACCATCTTCTTGATCCCATGCACATCTTCAAGAATGTGGGATCTGGTATTTGGGAACATGTTATTGGTAAACAAGACAATGTTAGCATACGGGAGGACTTGCGGGTTGCAGGACGTATGCATCAAGCTTGGCCACGAGAGGAGGGTGGGCACGTTTGTCTTCCGCCTGCACCATGGATTATATCAAAGAAAGAGGAGAAGCAGGTAAAGCAGGCCATCACCACTTTGCGTACTCCCACTGGATGCATGAGATCATTGAAGGGAGCCTTTACAACCACTAAGAAAAGAGGCATTGAGCAACTATATGGGTTGAAGTCCCATGATTGGCACAAGATGCTCCAAGTAAGTGTTTTCCAAGTCTTGTACGTTGAAATTAAATTTTGTAATGCCATAAACCATATATACATGTGCTCTTATGTGCGCAGTTCATACTACCTACTAGCATATCGACCATTGTGCAAATAAGAGTTTGAAAAAATGTATTTATAAGATGGGTGAGCTTGTGAGGTATGTAAAACCCATGTCAGATCACCCTTCATTATACCTTGCAAAATGAACGTGCATGAGGTATAACGTACTATTCATTTATTTTTCAGATATGTTAGTTCCAAAAAGCAATTGATCCAGCCACATTGGATGATGCACATGTTATGGCAGTGGAGGTGGTTTGTTTGGTAGAGGAGACTTTTTCGCGAACCATTCTCACAAGTCAACTACATCTCATTGTGCATTTAGTGGACAAAATTGCTTTATGTGGCACTGTGCATGCACGTTGGATGTTCTTCCTAGAGCGCTTCATGAAGACCTTAAAAGACTTCGTGAGGCAAAGTGCAAGGCCCGAAGGAAGCATGGTCGAGGGTTGGTTGATACAAGAGTCTCTTGTATATATTTCAGAATTTCTTGGTCAGGTGGACAGCTCTTTGCCACGTCTATGGAGCAATGAAGAGGACTTGAGGATGACCTCTATTGTGCCTCAAGGAAAAGGACAGAGTAAAGTAATTGACAGAACATTGATTGATGATCTCAATTTCACTTGCATCCTTAATAGTGATGTGATGAGCAGATGGGTTACAAGATATGAGGATGCAAAGACAAAAAGGCAAGCAGAAAGAGCTCTCTTTCGGAGGCAACATGGCTCTCGTAAGGCGTACCCTAAGCATCTAGCAACACTTCCGGAATGATATCCATGTTGATTGGTTGCATGAGGAAATGGAGAGAGCAGAGAGCGACGAGGGGCTGCATATCACGACGGAAGAATGGGAGTATGCACGAGGATGCATGTTAAAGGTACATAGAACTAATGTTTTGCATTAGTTGTAAGTGATTTGCTTTTAATATTTATTCACATTGCTTACACAAATATTGCTTCTATTTTGGTCCAGTGCACTATGTTCAATGCTATATGGTGTGAAGGCAAGCATTTTCAAACACAAAGAATTGATGAAAAGAGGAATACACAAGATTGCGGTGTCATTAGTAGCTTTGAGGGAGCTAATGGAAAAATGGATAATTATTGTGGCACAATCCAAGACATATTTAGGCTTGACTTTCGACGCTTCTTTGTGTATGTTTTGGATGTCAAATGGCAAATGAACGTGGTGGAAAAAGGGCCTAATGCAACGATAAAACGCCATGCAAGTGGCTATGTAACTATTGACTCTACAAAGTTTTGGCAAACAAAGAAAGATAGGCTCGTATTGCCACAACAATGTGAGCAGGTATGTATTTTTTTACTAATGTGTTTCATGTACATATACATCTAAGCTCGTATACCCCTTGACTTTTGATATGCTAATTAATTACTGCAGTATGTGTATTTGAGTAGGTTATTTATCTACCAATGGTGCATGACATTAAATGGTGGTACGTCATCCCTATTGCACCACATTCCAAAGTGATGTATAATACATTCACTGATATGAAGCATATGGAGGATGTAACAAGTCGCAATGAAGATGATGTCGAACATGCCAATGAAGATGTTGTGATCGATGATCAAGAAATAAGAGACGATCATGATAATGAGGATGAGCATGCCATTTCTCATGATCATGAGAATGACCCTACCATTTGAGGATGATGGTGATGTTGATGAGGATGATCAGGACATCGATACCATTATCAAGACAGAATATCGATAGTGGAATAAATTTAATCGTAGCCTTGCAAATTGATCAAATGGATATTGATGTTGATCATTTGGCAAGGATGGATCTTATTGAAGATGAGATCGAACTCTAACCAATCCATCACTGTATCGTTCTAAATTGATGACATTTCTATTGTATATGTTGTCTTTTAATTATCTCATGATTTATTTTTGAATATATTTCATTGTTGTAAATGCATGTAGTGGGATTGTGTAATGATATATACTGTAATGTACTATGAGATGGTTTAAAGAAAATACTTTTTAATTTTGTAAAGGAATCTAGTTTTTCTAAATAAAGCGTGTATTGATGCATGTATTCATGCCTGTATTGATGCGTGTATAATTGCGTGTATATACACGCGCTTATACATGCGCTGTTAGACGTGTTATTAAAGTTCAATACACGCGAATTTAGATGCCAATATACACGTGCCCCCGATACTATTAAAATACATGTGCGACCATACACGTGTCCGTAACTTATCGCGTGTATGGAACGCGTGTATGGCAGCAGTGTCTTGTAGTGAGATCTTCAAAGGAATTTTGAGGATGACACTAAAGATCATACGGACATGGAGTTTGAGGTGTGCACTTTTAGATTTTGTGGATGCCAAAGTGATTCTATGGTTTATGAGATTGGGGTATTCACTTTCGGATGCATCACTTGTCATATGAGATGCATGGTGCAAGACTATGTGGCATGCCATGGTTTGGTGTATTGCCTTTGGATGATGGAAATACTCTTGCACATGGTATATTACATTTATGTTCCAGATTGATGGAAATACCGGTATGCTTTCCTTTCGACCCTAGCATATGTGGTAGCCAAGTTGTATGGGTTGGAAATTATAGTAGCTATCCTTTTGATCCAGGTGGCTACTTGTGCTTGAGGAGGCTTGATCATTGGTCTCTCGGTTTGCCTTTTGATCCAAGAGGTCAAAGATTTTTTAATAGGTTATTCTTTGGCTACCTTTGAGGAATCAATTTTGGTACATAAAAACAATGATTATGGCCTGCTAGAATTTCTGAAAAATCAATGTTTGGACATCCCTATACCTTTGGCTTTGGGATGCAAGATGCGTGGAAGCTTCATGATGTGCATATATCATTATGGAGTACATGATATGACCTGATTTGAGGACATTGAGAGTAGTTTATAGCCATACATATGACTTTTTGGCTCCAACATACATGGCTCTGAGCATGCTACTTGACATGAATCCTTCATGGTATACTTCGCCCATGCAAGTTTGTACATGTATACCTATCTAAGGTTTCAAGGACGAAACCTCTTGGGTGGGGATAGTTTGTAACAAAGTAAAAAGGGACTCAAGTCAATTTGGGCGGCCTAAGGCCAAGGCCAAGGGATGAGGGAATGTGAAAGGGGCCAAGGGCTAGGACTAGGGTTGGGCATGCCCAAGGACATTAATAAGTGTAGTGTGAAAGGGTGGCCTAGTATATAAGTGAAAGGGTGGCCTAGTATATAAGTGAATATAGGCCAATCTCATGGGAACCTTTTGATAATCATCATAATACAAGTCAATTACTCTCTCTTCTCTCTAAACTTAGGCTAATCATCCTAATCTAAGCTAATCCAAGACCTAATTAGGCTAATTCAAGGCTAATCCAATCACACCTCTAAGACTAGGTAAATTAATGTAAATTTAAATAGCGCTTGGATATTACTTAGAGTCTCATGGGAGTGTGCACACATTATTTAATTCGTTACATTGGTTGTAATGATTCTTGGGATAAAACACTAGGATGAAAACCAACAAACTTGGTTTAAAACTAAGAGCTAAACTAAGCAAAAAAAAACATACTTAGAAATTAATATCTAACTAAATACTAACCTTAAAGACTAGAAGTTTATGCTAACCTTAAAGATTACTCTCTCCCTTTTTTATATTTTTGTTTTTCTTTATTGTCTTTTTTTTCTTTCTTTCTTCCTTCTTCACTCGCTTTCTTTTCTTATCCTTTGACTTTCTTCTCTTTTCTTCTTCCTTTGATTTTTTCTAATTCTAAAATTTCCCTTTTCTTTTCTGTTGGCGCCTTCCTCTCTTTTTCTTCTCCCGTTTTCGCCTTTTCTCTCTCAACTCTTTCAAATTATCAAGGTTTTTTTTTCGTCTTTTTGTCTTTTGGGAATGCTGTATATTTATTTACGTGTGTGTTCTCTCTCTCCCTCTCTCGTTGGTTGTATATGCCCTCGTGTTGCATTCTACCAATGTTAATACCTCTCTCTCCCATAGTGTGTGTGTGTAATAAAAGAGGACCCTTGCACTACCTTTCTACCACCCACAAGTGGGGCAGATTGGCTAGTGCGAGGGCCCTTATAAAGGCCATGATCCACCCGAGTTCAAGTCCCACCGTTGGTCGTATATGCCCTCATGTTGCATTCTACCGATGTTAATACCTCTCTCTTCCTCCATAGTGTATGTGTAATAAAAGAGGACCCTCGCACTATCTTTCTGCCACTCTTTCTGCCACCCACAAGTGGGGCAGATTGGCTATTGCGAGGGCCCTTATAAAGGCCATGATCCACCCGAGTTCAATACCCACCGTTGGTCGTATATGCCCTTGTGTTGCATTCTATCGAAGTTAATACCTCTCTCTCTCTCTCTCTCTCTCCATTCCGATCGTGTGCTACTGTGTGCTAAATATGTGGCACGTGTAGTTGAAGCCAGCCATTAAGGAGATGCACAAGTTGGCACGTGGAACATGTGAGTGTGTAGCTGGGAGAGCCGTGTGGAGCTTGACTGAGGTGGCATGTGTAGTTGAAGCTAGCCATCAAGGAGATGCACAAGTTGGCACGTGGAACCCGCCGTGAGTGTGTAGCTGGGAGAGCCGTGTGGAGCTTGACTGAGGTGGCACCTTCGAGTGTATGGGGAGGGTAAGTGGCAAGAATCAAGAAGTGTAATTTGGGAGCCTGGTGCTGGTGAAACAAAGGGTGGGCAGGCTTTCCAGCGGAGGAATGGGTGCGTTGGACCCAACTATGTACACACATATAGTGGGTACCTTGATTTACATAACCATTACTAGGCTAGCTTTGAGAGCTATGATGTTGGACTTGTGAGTCTATTTATGTAGGCCCTCAAGAAACCACACTTGGATGTGGCTAGACGGATTCTTTGACACATAAAGCTCATTGTTGATTATGAACTTTTCTATGAGGCTGGCCGCGAGAGATATAGCTACATGGGTGTACATATCCTGATTGGATTGATAGTTTCTCAGACATGAGATCTACTAGTAGTTTTATGTTTTCTTTTGGGAGTGCTACTGTGAGTTAAAGTAGCAATAAATAGCTAATAATTGTCTTATAGAGTATAGAGGCAAAGTATAGGGTTGCTACTATGGTAGCTTGAATAGGATTGTTATTATTTATTATGACAAGAGAAGAAGCATAAACAAAGAGGGTTTACCTCTACTAGCCGAATCCGAGCCGTTACGTGGCCGGAACCCTTGGTGGTTGTTCGCTTGAATATACCTACAAAAAATTATCATAATAAATCAAAACATTAGTTCATTAGTTCATAAGCACTATGCATACGCTATGCATAAGCCCCTGTATAGCCTATGCATAAGCCCTATTGCATAGCCTTATTGCAATAGCTATGCATAAGCCCTATTGCATAAGGGCTATGCATAGCTATGCATAGCCTATGCAAAAGGCTATGTATAAGCCCTCTTGCATAAGGCCTATGCATAGCCCTATTGCATAAGAGGGCTATACATAAGGCCTATTCATACCCTATGCATAGGCCTTATTGCAATAGCTATGCAAAGCCTATGCAAAAGGCTATGTATATGCCCTCTTGCATAAGGCCTATGCATAGCCCTATTGCATAAGAGGGCTATACATAAGGCCTATTCATACCCTATGCATAGCCTTATTGCAATAGCTATGCATAGCTCTAAGCATAGCCTATGAATAAGGCTATGCATAAGCCTTATTGCATAAGGCTATGCGTAGCCCTATTGTATAAGAGGGCTATGCATACGGCCTATGCATAAGGCCCTATTGCATAAGAGGGCTATGCATCAAGCCTATTGCCTATTGACCTAACTCTAATCCCCAGCACCCAAGGGTGCAAAAACACAAAGATAAGAAGCATAAGTAAAAATGAAGAAAGAGGGCTTACCGTATGAGAGGCTATGCCCAAAACCTTGCTCACTTGAATAAACCTACAAAAAAGAAACATAATAAATAAAAAAGTTAGTCCTCATCAACACATTAGTAAGCAAGAAGAACAAGAGAAAAAAGAGGTGAGTACCCTAAACCTTACTCTTAATGCATAAGTGAATGGAAAAACTAGTTTATATTAAGCATAAACCCTAGCTCTATGCATAGAATGCTTAATAGAAAGCTTTGATAGAGAGCTCTCCATCAAAGCTCTCTATTAGATCTCTATGCATTAGGCTAGGGTTAGGGAAAGGGAGAGGAAAGAGAGGGGAAGGGAGAAAAGGAGAGAGCGAAAGGGAGAAAATCTCACATAAAGCTATGTCCAACCATGAAACCTTGAAGAAAGTAAGAAAGGGCTTACCTTGGAGAGGGAGACTTGAGCTATGTATAACCCTTGAGAGAAGAGGTGTGGTGGGAGGAATACTCAGCAGGCTGCAAGCGTAGGCTATGCATGTGCAAGATAGAAGAAGTAGGTAGGTATTGACACCCATCGATGGTGATTTAGATGGGAGTCACAGTTTGCAGGTCATTGCTGAGCAGCGAATTTTCGCTGCTATGGAGCAAAAAAATGCTACTATAGTCGCTGTTTATAGCAGCAGCAAAATCTTGGGTAATTTTCTATTTGCAGTACTGGATGTTGTGTGTGTTTTGTATGAACCCTAAATCAGTTTTGGCCAGGTTAAAGATGTTTGACAGTGATCATCAAGGGCCAAAAGTTGGATCCGAGGCGTGATTGAGAGAAAAAAATCGATGTGTGTGTGATTGATGTAAGGGCCAGTATATACGGCAAAGTCATGTATAACAATTGAGCATGTCCAAACATATAGTCTTTATCATGAGTCAGTGGCACGACCAAGTGCGGATGATGACATGGAGAAGAACCATAGGAGAGTTCTAGGTAATATGCCACACCATTCGGTGACATCGGGTAGAGTGTGGAAGGTGGAAAGGCTTCATATGGAAAGCATGGCTGAGACTCATCTTCCCTAACCAATGAATGAGGTGCCTCCACCATTGCCACATGAGGAGGAAGAGAATCTCATCATGGACGACATGGTGAATGACTTCTTTGGATAGGAGGTCATAGATGATAGTGAGCAAGCTCCAATGTCACAACAAGAGGAGGAAACCTTGCATAGAGAGGCAAGCACACCTTTGTATGAGGGATGTTCGTACTCCACACTGCGGTAAACTTGGAGCTATTGAACTTGCAACAAATAACTTATGGATAGAGTGATGCAAGTGTCACAAGTCTTCTTCGGTAAGACTGCCTCATTCTATTCTCTCAAATAGAAAATGTTTCTTGTTCTATATACTCTCCTTGCTAATATTTTGACATATGATTTCTTATGTTATGTTGTAGGCTTCTCAAGAAGATTCTTCCCCCTCAAAATCTATTACCAAACTCACAAGATGGGTGTTGTAAAATGCTCCCTATGCTAGGTATGGATTAAACAAAAATACGTACATGTCCCAATGATTACATGCTATTTAGAGGGGTTAATAAAGATGTAACACAA
The DNA here is from genome assembly GCF_041138505.1 of Cibotium barometz. Classification (NCBI taxonomy): domain Eukaryota; kingdom Viridiplantae; phylum Streptophyta; class Polypodiopsida; order Cyatheales; family Cibotiaceae; genus Cibotium; species Cibotium barometz. The sequence continues at coordinate 58,359,937 of NC_141058.1, read as the reverse complement.
TGTCTACAATGTGGGAAGAGCCACTATAGGGATGATTTGCTAGGAGATAAAGTTCCCCAAAAGGCTTTGAGACACTTCCCTATCATTCCTCGCATCCAACACATGTTTAAATGTAAGGAGATTGTAGAACTCATGACATGGCATGCTACTCATCACTCGACTGATGGCATCATGAGGATTGCAGAGCTAATTCACCAGCATAGCAACATGTGGAACATCAATGGCTAGAGTTTAAATATGAGCCTCGTCACTTACGTCTTAGCTTGGGCATGGATGGTGTTAACCCATGTGGCTTCAAGTCCACATCATGGTCTACTTGGCCTATTGTATTGGTGAATTACAACCTCCCTCCATGGGTGGCAATCAAGAAAGTTTATATCATGCTTTCTCTCCTTGTACCAGGCAAGTATAAGGTGGAAAACATGGATGTGTACCTCGAGCATTTGATTGAGGAGCTTGAGACACTATGGCAAGGTATCAAAGTACATGACGTTTAAAGGCCAATAAATAGGCATGAGGAGGAGGTGAAAGGAGTTTTTCTTTGGACGATCCATGACTACCCCGAGTTCTCGGAGTGCTCATGTACCTACTTGAACCTTATATGCATAAGGCTTTAGACTTTAAACTTTAAGTTTATATCTCTATCTCAATCATATCAATTTTAAAATAGGTTTGGCAACCTCTGGACATCATGCATGTCTGATTTACAGACCATCACTTGTTTTGGAAAGACCCTCTACACTTAAGAAGGTGGTGTATGATTGATTTCTCCCTCCTTCACATCCCAAGTAGTATGTGCCACATGATGTATCACCACTTGTGATAAGAGGTAGAGCTTGGTTTGAGGCATGTAGAAGAACTCCCAATCCACCACCAAATGGGATGTCTAGACACTCAATCTTCTCTCAACTTCCATATTGGTATGACATGCAGATCAATCATCTCTTAGATCCCATGCATATCTTCAAGAATGTGGCAACAAATATTTGGGACCATTTAATTGGTAAAAGAGATATAAAGGGTGCAAGGGATGACTTGCAAAACGTTGGATACCTTCAAAGTGCATGACCAATTAAAAGTGAGAGTGGCAAAATAGTCCTACCAAAGGCACCATGGGTATTAACCAAGAAGGAGCACAATAAGGTGAAAAGTGTGATTGCCTCTTTTCATACACCAATGGGAGTAATGCATTCATTAAAGGGTGCCTTCACAAAGACCAAAAAGAAATGAGAGGAACAATTATATGGCCTCAAGACACATGATTGACACAAGATATTACAAGTATATAAATATTCGCTTATTCGTTTTCTCTTTGTGTGGTACATAATTTGCAAGCTCATATACTAACTTTCGTTTTTTTCTATGCATAGTTTTGTTGAGAAAACGTGGTGCTCGTGCTAGATCAAGTGTGTGGAGAGGAGAGACTCAAAAAGTACAAGAATAAACTCTTGCTTATTAAGTTGTTTATGAATACAACTAGGCCTTACTCTCATACAAAATGCCTCATGCCTTCACCTTTAAATAGGTGAGCAAGTGGACCTCAAGTCCATTCACACTCACACCCTTCTCTCACCCTTCTACATAACCTTAGTCCCTTAATACCCCCCCTCAATACCAACTATGAAAGAATTAGAATAGGTGGTATTGGACATAGGTTGCCTTTATAACATTAGGCATACAAGGATGTCATGGTGGTGTGGTTATCTAGGATTTACAAATGTGTTCCTAGAGCCTTAGAGGTTAATAGAATGTTGCCTTCTAAGTCTTTATTTGTTGTCGATGAAGATGTACACCTCAATGATGGTGCACCCCACTCTTTGAATTTGCTTGACTTCTTGTAGATGACATGGTTGAGACATACATGCCATTGCTTCCACCACATGCTTTCCACCTTGACCATTCTCACACAATGATCATGACAAGGCTGCCACCCTTGCTTACGTGGTTTGCTTTTATATGGTCCTCCAACATGCTTTATGCTTCCTTGAATAATATATCTCCTCCATGAGTAACAAGGTAGATTTAAATAGGAAAGGGAAAGGGAGGGTCTTACCACTTGCCTTATGGATTGGTCAAGGGCAGTGTCTACTCCACAATTACAATAGCTTTTATGCATGTTGGTTAAATGATACCCTTTAGGCTTTGAAGTTACAAGCTTAATGAGTAATTGGTTGAGGTAAATACTCAAACAAATAAGGTTTATCATCTTTGGCTCAAGAAGGAGAGGACATGGCTCGTAATGTTGCCAATGCCTCTTACAAAAGTAATGCCAAAAGATGCTTAAAATCATGACAACCAATAAGGTAGAGCACTTAGGGATGCTATGCTCAACCTTACAACTCATATTAGACGATGAAAGTGCAGAATATGCAGCGGAATGAAATGCCTTGGGCTTGGGAAATGAGAGCATACGGCTTATTACATGCCTATGCCTCTTACAAACAAGAGCCTCAAGGGTAATACACAACAACATTGTAAATGAACACTTAGTGTACATGTGTTCAAGTCTAAACAACTCAAGTATTGAGTTTGTTGATGAAAAAACCAAAGATCTTCAACCTCTTTGACTCATGAGATGAAGACAATTGGTTCATGGTTGCACCATTTCTCCTTGGAAGAAACGGGTTGACGATAAAGACTTGAATGTGGCATTTATGGTGTGTGCTCGGCCTCCATGTTGATGAAGAAGAGCCTTCTTAATGTAAATGACCTCCTCATTTGATGGTTAAGACCACCTTAGTGTTAAGCAACACTTTGGTTGATGATTAATATCACCATTAGTGTGTATAAAATACAATTAGTGCTAAGAAATATATTTTTAGTGTAAAATAACACTTATTTTGGTGATTAGTTCACCATTAGTGTTTAATAACACTATTAGTGTTTAAGAACACTTTATAATAACCTCCCTTTGCTGGATTAATAACTTAATTAGTGTTAAACAATATAATTAGTGCTTAAAAGCACACTTTGAAAGCTTTGAAGGCTTGAAGGTTGATGTTGATGTTGAAGCTTGACGGGAATGAGATTTATGAATATCTCATGTGGTTGGAATCTCTTCAAAATCAAGAGAAAGTTCAGCAACAAACATTTAATTCATCACTTGATTGATTAGAGCAAAGGAGGTGATGATATGTGCAAGAAAAAACACCAAAAAAGAAGCTTTAATGGAAGCTTGAAGGTGAAGAAGAAGGGGCACATGGTGTTTTGATTATAGCCGGCGCTTCAGTGGATGAAATAGGCTTAGATTTGAGCTGTAGAGTCCTTACTCAATGGACTACTAAAGCCCTCAAACACCATAGGCAATAATCACTCACATGCGGCGAATGATTATACGGCGGCCAGCGCAGACGCAGGTGGCTCACTCAGTCAACAATGCCGCGACGGAGAGTGATCTTTCTTAGAAATTGCCTGTACATTTTGATGCGCCTAGACCTCCTTAACATCTCCCATGTTGAAATCTCAGAGAGATTTTGCCTCTACCGGCTGGAAGGCCTCCAATGGAAGAGGGTTGAGCTCCACACAAGAAAGATAAGAGAAAAATGAAGATTTTTGACCTAATCTACACCACAAGTGATTCTAATCAACCTAGGCTCTAGATACCATGTTGAGAAAACGTGGTGCTCATGCTAGATCAAGTGTGTGGAGAGGAGAGACTCAAAAAGTACAAGAATAAACTCTTCCTTATTAAGTTTGATGAATATAACTAGGCCTTGCTCTCATACAAAATGTCTCATGGCTTCACCTTTAAATAGGTGAGCAAGTGGACCTCAAGTCCATTCACACTCACACCCTTCTCTCACCCTTCTACATAACCTTAGTCCCTTAATAAGTTTATTAGTCCAATTGCTATAGTTGGTTGTGGAGACAAGAAGGTGAGAGAGGCTATTTACAAAATAGGAAGCTTGGTGAGGTATGAATCTTCTCTTTAATTCACTAGGTTATATTGCTTATTTGGAATTCTCAAGCGCTCACAAGTTATGAATTCTCATGCGCTCACAAGTTATGTATTGGTAAATAGTACACATAATTGCTATGTATGTAGGTACATATCCTTAAAGGAGATAGATCCTACATCCATTGAGATGGCTCGTCTCAATGCTATTGAGGCAGTGTGTATGATCGAGGAAAAATTTCCTAGAACAATTCTCACTAGCCAATTGCATCTTGTGGTGCATTTGGTTGATGAAGTGGCATTGTGTGGTGTTATTCATGTTCGATGGATGTTTTTTCTTGAAAGGTTCATGAAAACCTTAAAGGATTTTGTGAGACAAAGAGAAAGGCCAGAAGCAAGCATGGCAGAGGGATGGTTGATGCAAGAGTCTCTTGTGTATATCTCAAAACATCTATCTCGCATAGATCCTTCCATGCTACGATTATGGAGCAATGAGGAGGATAACCGACTAATCACTAATGTGCCTCAAGGAAAAGGAAGGCAACAAAGATAGGATGAAGCATTACGCCACAAGGTTAATACATTCTGCATTCTAAATAGTCCCATCATGGAAAAGTGGATTGGGAGATACAAGGATGCAATCAATAGACGAAAGGATGAGAGAAGAGCTTTCAAAAGGACAAATAGACACTTGCCATTCTTGCCTAGCTTAGAATCTCTACCAAATGTGATCAATATAGAATGGCTTCATATGGCAATATCAATGGCATTTCAAAATGGAGAGATGATCACAAGAGAAGAGCATGAGTATGCAAGAGGATGTGACCCTCAAGTAAGTACATTCTTCATCTCTATCTTATGTATATACCTTGTTTAATGAACTATACTAAATGTCATGCTTTTGTTTAATGCTAGTACAAACTATATAATGCAATATGGTCAGAGGGAAGGCACTTTTGCATGGAGCATGTGGATTCTAAAAGAAACACATTTGATTGTGGTGTGATGGTAACTTTTGAGCAAGAAAGTTGAGCTAATAGACATGATACCAATCTCATAGAGGATTATCTTAAGTATTATGGAACTATTCAGGATATTCTTGAGGTTGGATTTAGAGCATTTAGTCTATTCATCTTTGATATCAAATGGTTCAAGGTGATATATAGAGGTGCTCAAGCAACCGTGAAGAAACATCCAAATGGGTTCTTTCAAATTGATTCCACCAAGTTTTGGAATAATGAGAAAAATACCTTCGTACTGCCTCAACACTGTCAATAGGTTAGTAACCCAACCAATCCTAAATTAAATCTTGATGTAGTATAATAAAAGTGTAACCCCTTTGCTTTGTGATATTAGGTTGTGTTTCGCGCCGATCGAATTGATCCAAAGTTATGGTATGCTATACAAGTTTTCCCTCGTTCAAAACATATCTTTCAAGATCAAGATATGGAGGCCGAATCTTTGGATGAGGTGTAAGTACTACCTCAAATCGGCTCATTGGAAGAAGATGATGAAGAAAACATTTTGGATGGGGCCAATGAAGCGCATGAGGAACATCAATCGAAAGAAGATGATGAGTTACCTATCAATCATGACAATGCTTCATTGGATCATGATAGTGATATTGATATTGATATGGAACCCCATCTTTTGATTGATCTTCCATTAGATATAGACATTGATGAAGCAACACATATGGATTTATCACAAGATGGGATAGATTCATGATCTTGACATTGTTTTGCTTCTCAAAAGTTTTCAACTATCTTTTTTTTTTGCTTTTTAATGGATTTTTAAAAAAACTATATATCATTTTTATGTGTATATGACATGTATTTTTATGTGTATATGACATGTATTTTTAGAATTCAGCATCCAATAACTCTCTGGAATTTCATGCAACAAAAATAACAGCGAAATTTTGCTGTTATTTTTGCTGTCCACCAGGTAGCAAAATCACAGTATATAGCAGTGAAATTTTGCTGCTAAAAATGCTACTCAATAGTGGAATTTCACTGCTATAAATGCTGTGGAGCAATGAAATTTTGTTGTTAATAGTGCTACCCAGTAGCGACAGCAAAGCAGCAATGTCGCTGGAGAAGCGAACAAAATCCCTGACATCCCAACAAAAAAAGTGCTGCTGAAACGCTGCTAGAAAACATTGTTGTGCCCTGACGTGTTGTAGTAGTGATTGAGGTACATTATCATTTTGTGAGGAAGAAGGTTCTAGTAGATAATGTGGATTTTATATATCAGCACAAAATATTAGGTGGCTAACATCTTAGCGAAGGCATTGGGTATAGAGAAGCTATGCAAGTTTAGGAGCTTACTTGGAGTGTAGTGTGTAGAGTTGAGCTCCAGCTTTCCGCCTTTAATGAGCATGAAAAATCCTCATGCAAAATTCAAGTCTAATCTAGGTGGCATGATGGGGGTATTGACATGATGGTGCATTCTAAACAAATCCCAAATCTAGAAGGGAGTTCTTGATGGCTTTAAGAGATTGCAATAGTGTATGCTAAAATTTATGGAAGCCCATTTCTTTTAATCCTCATTGATGAAAGTAAAGATAGAACCATGGGGAAGCATCTAATTATTTACATTTTGTACTTAAAAGGGAATAGGAGTGCCAAGTTGTAAATTTGTGAGATTGTTTCCAATTGATAATGTGGGGAGGCAACCTACAATGCTATTAATGTAATGATCTTGGAGCTAGGTTACATTAATTTGAATACAAAATTTGAATTATTCAATTAAAATGGACGAATCGTATAAATTTTTAAAAATGTTGATCAAATAATTTAGAAAAACTTCATTATTTTAGAGGAATTCGATTTTAGACTTACATTTTAGTAAATTAATTTTTTTTATATAAGGTTGAAATGAGAAACAATACGTGTATCTTTTGATCGAGGGTTTGAGATCTCTCTCAAGACATCAAATAAATCAAGGAGAATTGGTAAATAAATTTAATACTTTCAATTGGTTAAGCTTGCTTTTTTGTTTGAAATATGTATATTTATTTTTATCAGATTATAATTTATTATTTTTATTTCTTATTTCATTTGATATGAAGCTTGCTTTTTCATTTTGAATATGATCATTTTTATTTTTATTATTTTTTAAAAATAAATTATTATTTATAGAAAATAATAAATAGTTAATATGCTTACATTTGATGAAATATAGATTTTTTGAATTATTTAAGTACCTCTTTCAGTTGTTGAAGAATTAGCTTTTTCTTATGGATGAAATAATAATGTTTATATTTGATAAAGTGATTTTTTCCATTTATAAATTATAAATTTTTTAATTACATAAATAATATATTTTAATTGATAAATGAAAACTTAATTGAGAAAATCATTTTTTGATTGTAGATCTTAAATTTTCATTCTAAAAAAGAACCATTGTTTAAGTAGTCTAAAGTAAGATTTGGTCAAATTCTTTTTTAAAAAATAGTTATTACTTTATTTTACATATGATATATTCTTTTGTTACATTCTACAAAGGTAAATAATTATTTAAAAATAATTTTTAAATACTCTATTCTTGGAGTTTGCATAATACAAAAATTTATTAGTTATATAATAAATATATAACAATTTATTTATATTTTTATAATTTTTTAAAATTGTGAAAAACCAATGTATATTGTATATTATCTGGTAGGTTGAAAATCATATAGGGAAATGAGGAGAGGAATAGAAAGGAAATATGTGGAGGAGATACATTAATTTGCAACAACTTCAAAAATGCAATTCAGAGCTTGTGGCTATACATTTATCAAAGGAGCAACTCAAATCAAAGAGCATGTTACTGGCTTAGGAAGCAATGTAGATGAATGTCATAATCCACCTGATGAGGTGTAAATAATATTTTTTTAAAGTATTTACAAAAAGCAAGTTCTTCCAGAAATAGTAAATGAAAACTTTGTATGACTTTTAATATGAATAAAAATAGAATGGTTGTCTAGAAAAGATCTTTCCATGACAATGATTTTTACTACGTTACTATCTAGACCCAAAAACAACCTTGTCTTTGGAGTGGGTTTTAGATCTTTGGCACATAGAATCTTCATTGAAGGCATAACACCCATACGACGGAGCACCATTAGACCTAGTAGTGGGGCTTTTTGTGCCTGAGATGTGACTTGGTAGCGTGATTTTGATGTAGCCTCACTTGTGTTGGAATTCATCTTCATACGCTGGCTGCCATGTGCGAGGACCTCTCGTTGAATATCCCATAAGCAAATGCGGCCTCCTCCAAGCACAATATAAAATAGAAATAAGGGGGGCTCCTTCCCATTATCCCTCCACCTTTATGGTGGGTATAGGGATGAAGGGAGGGGGAGCCCCCGGCCGGTTGGGCCTATGCGTCATCGTGTGTTTGCCGGCTGCGCCTGTTTCAACATGGTATCAGAGCCTGTCTCGCCATCCTCTTCGCCGTCTGCTGCTGTTGTTGCCCCGTGTGTACAAGCCTGGCCATGGACAAGCCAAAAAGTGTGCGCCTCTGAGCCTAAGCCCGCCAGTAGAACCTCTGAGCCAAGCCGTGTGTAGTCATGGGTCAAGCCGAAAATTGTGAGCCTCTGAACCCTAAACTCCTCGTGCCTCTGAGCCAAGTCCTCGTGTAGAGCCTCTGTCGTGATGGATGAGTGTCACTAGCATTCAATGACGGGAGGGTGTTGGAATTCATCTTCATACGCTGGCTGCCATGTGCGTGGACCTCTCGTTGAATATCCCATAAGCGAATGCGGCCTCCTCCAAGCACAATATAAAATAGAAATAAGGGGGGCTCCTTCCCATTATCCCTCCACCTTTATGGTGGGTATAGGGATGAAGGGAGGGGGAGCCCCCGGCCGGTTGGGCCTCGTGCATCATCGTGTGTTTGCCGGCTGCACCTGTTTCAACAACTTGTCCTCATCTCAACTCTACTGCTCCTGCCATAACCTCTCTTGCTACACTAGAAGTTTTTGTTTATAAGTTTGAAATAACTTCATAATTGATTTGAAGTTTTTGTTTATAAGTTTGAAATAACTTCATAATTGATTTGAACTTCTCAGTAGTAGGGAGGGTATCTATAATAGATTGAGGTGTCTTTAATTAATCCAACTATTGGATAATGCGATTGCACTCTGGAACAAGATGACTCTCCACAAGATCTAACTTCTCAGCTGATTTGAACTTCTCAATAGTAGCAAGGGTATCTATAATAGATTGAGGCCTCTTTAATCGATCCAACTATCCAATAATGCGATTGCACTTCTCAATAGTAGCAAGGGTATCTATAATAGATTGAGGCCTCTTTAATCGATCCAACTATCCAATAATGCGATTGCACTTTGGAACGAGATGACTCTCCACAAGATCTAGATTCTCAGCAAACTTGGGAAAGGCCTTGGATCAACTGTGCAAATCCTACATTGGACACTTGTATCAAGAAATTAGTGAAGCTTGTCTTGTCTTGAGGACAGGCTTCAGTGAGAGCTTTCACTTGTCCTCAACACTGTTAGCATAATGCTTTCATTAGAAGATACATAACTTTGGCTTTGTTAATTCTTTCTCTTTTTGCTTATCACCTGAATATGCCATTTTTTATAACAAACAAACAATATATTAAAATTAGTTTTATAATATTTAAAATGATGAAAATTTTAAAGCTGAGCATTTACAAACAAAAACCATAGACATAAATTACAAAGCTGGATTAAGATAAACAAACAAGAGTTAAGTATCGATAAAACTACCTTACTTTCAACAACAGGCTAGCCTCACCTCATCCGGTAACTACCTGAGGTTATGAACATCTGACCATTTCTGTAGGAATATATTCCTTACATCCTTTGTTACACTCTTTCTCTTCCCCCCTCTAGCTGTTGACATCTTTAGGTCCTTAAGGAAATTAGTAGACACTACAGACTACTTCACAAGTGTTGTGGCTTGCTTACTTGAACGAGGCCCTATGTCCTCTCAAAAAGGAAATTGCACCCTCCTCTATATAGATTTATGCACAACAGTGCTACCCATGGGTGTGGCCGAGGTGGCATCCAAGCGAGAGTGAATGCTTCTAAGCATAGCTAAGATCTCATTCTGATTTTTCTCTAAGGCAAGGGACTCATGCGAGATTTCTATCTCAGAATTGTCCACATCCATGTCTCTACAAAGAGCATAATCTCCATACTTCTTCTCACTAAAGAGATCATCCTGGGTGGGGTCGTGTCAACCTGTTGGGATTTTCCCAAACTCCCTACTATAGTCTTTTGAGTGAGAACCCAGCTAGAGAATCCTCTTGTGTTGGGTCTATTGTGATGACAGACCATTGGAGTGGCATGCTACGCCGAAATACCAGTCCTGAAAATGCAGTAAAGCACAGAAAGACAAAGAGAAGGTTGGTGAGCCTCTTTGTATTCCTAACATTTCTGCAAGGATCTCAAGGAGAAGACAAGAAGAGGAGGCAAAACAAGGACCATCACCTACATGCACACCACAACAATCAAGCAAGCATGCATCAATAACACAAGCCACAAAAAGAGAGAGAGAGAGAAGGGAAAACTCAATTGTGATAATGGGATTAATCATTTTTCATATTTCATAAGTCACTTATATAAATGAGCTCACTTTTTACAATGGTCAGCTGCCCATTTAACAATTGGGGGCCTAAAACTGATTTCCTAGCTCTATGTACATCTAGACTTATTCCTGTAACAACATTACACAAGTCATAAGCTCGGTCATCCCATATATCTTTTACATGAAGCGCTTAGCTTGGTTACATAATAATAGGCGGTGCATCGAAGTACCTCCTTCAGAGAAGGGAGGGGGCAGAGAGGAGACATGAGGGGGGGGATTCATAAAGATTCTACTCAAAAAATTAGGTGGTGCATCACATCTCCTCCTCTTCATGGGCTCTTTTGCGGGCTTCGTCTTCCTAGGCTCCTTGTCTACCCTAGCAGTGGCTCGGTGGTGGGTAGGCTCCTATTCTTGGGTGTTAGGGTGATGGCGTTTGGGGGGTGGAGAGGTTGGAGAGGGGCAGGGTACTGGTAGAGGTGTGGGAATGGGGACGGCACCTTCCAGTTGAATTGGTCAAGGGAGTTTCAGCCAGCCCAGCGTGGTATAAGACCTTTGTGAAGAGAGGCTACCTCTGTGAGTTTCTCTTGGGGGTTTGCGTAGACTGCATGGAGATATCTGGGCCAATTAACCTATACCCCTTGATGGACACGAGCAAGGGTGGACATGTGGCACCGATTAAAGTGATCAATCCGACGAGTGAGGAGGAAGGAGAGGGTGCAGGCTGGCATGACAAGCTCATGTTACGAAATATTTTGCCACTCCCTCGTCCTTGGTGGTTAGTAGGTACCGCGAACATGGTGCATTACATTGGCCACACGAACATATGGTTGCTCCATAATGCATGGGAGATGAAGCGCCTCCCGAACTAAGGTGGATTGTGGCCCTCATTGTCGAGTACCTACCCTGTGGCTTCATTGGCATCATATGTTTTGGTGTAGTATAGGTAGTTGTGAGGAGGTCTGGGCTCAAGGGTTCAAGAGTGGGTAGACCGCCGCCCCAAGCCTTATCTGCTCCAGGCAGGCCACTATAGCAGGATCAGTGATGATCGCCCTATAGCAAGGTCTTGCATAGTACAATAGCTTGTTCTCCACCTTGTGGTTGTTCTTGATGAGGCTCTGTACTGCATGATCGCTAACCTGGCGCATGAGGTTCTCACCTAGGTGGGATAGTTGGGAGGGGTAATTGTTGTACTCCTCAAAAATGGCCACCAGCAATAGCAGGGTGCTTCTTCTTCTAGGGTGTATAAGCGAGAACCTCATAGGATGAGTCGTCTGAGCATGCAAGGGTGCCATGTTGATGAGGGTAGAAGGTTGGTAGGCAAGGGTGAAAGCTCGGTAGAAAATACTGTAATAGTTTGGCTAGAGGAGAGAGAGAAAAGTGATTGAAATGAAAGTGGTGGGTCCCTTTTATAGATTTCCAATAAAGGAATGGCCGTGGCTTTTGGAAGGTATGATCGTGGGTGGCTAAGCATAGTGAGGAAGGTACAACTGTGGCTTCATGGAGCCATCGGCGTGGCTTGAGAGCGTACTGCTGGGGCTAAGTGATTGACAAGGAAATGGCCGTGGCTTCGTGAGCGTACGGGCAAGTCTTAGATTTTTGACAAGAGAACGGATATGTCTAAGCGGAGAAAGAAGGTACGATTGTGGCTTCAAGAAGGTACAATCGTGTCTTCATGAGTGAACGATCGTGGCTTCGTGAGGGCACGATCGTATCTTCATCATAGTTTTTTTTAAATGGGTACCATGTAAACAGGTTTTGTACCCTAAGGCTATATAGCCAGCACCCCATTGGCAGGTTTTGTACGGACCTTGCACATTTTGCTAGAGTGAGAAGGTAGCTCCAATTTGGATTTGGCAAGGTTGGTATCTCCATGGAAGGATCAGCTAGGGTTGGAGAAGCAAGGGTTTGAGTGGAGTCAGATGATAAGGGGTGCACCGAGGGAGTCAGATGATAAGGGGTGGGGGAGTAGCCGAAGTCGAAGGTACATCACTGTCAAGGATAGTGGACTGGGGTTGGATGGTCAAGGTGTCCTCCTGGAGTTTTTTGTCCCGCACAGTAGTAATGGTGGTAGTAATGGAGGCTATCTTTGGCTTCCATTGAAATTTTTGCAGTTCCAGAATCACAGGAGAGGGATGGTGTACTTTGGTTTTCGGGGGACCCAAATTTGCCAATTGTCTTCATAGAGCTGTTGAGCTTGTAGGAGAGACTTAGGGATCCACTTGTAAAAGTAGTTGCAGGGGGAGGCCGAGGTTTTTGGCGATGATGGTTTGGCCTTGTGGAAGGTTTTTGCCAGAGGTTCTCTTGTACCTTGTGGGCTTGTGGTTGCCGAATTACAGGTCGCGAGGTACAAGGAGCTAGTTTTATCGGGGCATGAGTTTAGGAAGTGGATCTTTGGGGAATCTGCAAAGTTGTAGCCCCTTCGTAATATCCTTGGGCTGTAAGGTGCTTCTTGGGCACCTAAGTGTGAGTGTTCTTGCATTGTGTGCCTTAGGGCTAAAGTTGTACCTGGGGTGGGTTAGTCTTGTGAGTGGGGTTAGCAATGGTGGGTGGGGTTAGTCTTGTGAGTGGGGTTAGCAATGGTGGGTGGTTTCTTTAATGTGGGTTAGTCTTGTGTGAGTGGGGTTAGTAATGGTGAGTGGTTTCTTGATGTGGGTTTGGGGAGCTACATAGTTTGGTGTGGATGAGGTTTCATGAGGCAATTTTGTATTTACTATGCTAGAAGGAAGACATTTGTCTTCACAGACACAATGTCTTATGATTCTATCCTTCCCTTGCCTATAGAGATTTCCCGCAATTAATTGGTAGGGGGTAACCTTTTTAATGAGGTGCCTTGCTTGGTATTTGTTGAGGAGTGGGTCAATGGGTAGGCCATTGGCAAGGAGTAGTGTGCAACCTCCTCTTTCCATTCGAGAATTAAGCATAGATCAAATAAGGCAACATCTAGCAAGTCGTCGACAGCCACCGTTGACTCTCCATTGGGGATGCGTGACATGTGGTTAGCCAAAACATGTTGTGAGCCCTTCCACACTGTGAGACAGTGAAGTAGAACTCAAGCAAAATTAGCAGCCATCTAGTGATTCTGCCGGTGGTTACAGGGTTTGTTTACAAGGTAAAGGAGAGCTTGATGGTATACAAAGAAGATGAACTTATTTGCCAAAAGATAATGGCAAAACTTTTTAACTGTGTAGACCATGGCCAACCCCTCCATTTTGGTGGTGGTGTAATTTTATTTTGCCTCGTTTAGTTAGCAATTCGCAAAGCTAATAGGGAAATCCCTATTGTGTCCGCACTCGGGTTGAGCCAGTACACACCTCTAATTGCAAAGGCGGAGGCATCCATGTGAACATGAAATATGATGTCCCAATTGGGGGACCTCAAGATGGGAGCGCTTTATCAAGGCTTTTTTCAGGGTATTAGATGCCTATTGGCACTCCTCTATCCATTCAAATATGATTAGAAGTCCATAAAGGGGGAGAGTGATGTCGACGTACATGAAGATGAAACATCGATAATACCCAACATGTCCCATGAAGCGTTGGACTCCTTTGAAGTTGGTCGGTGATGGCAGCTCAAGGATGAGTTGCACCTTGCTATCGTTTGTGAAGATTCCTTGTTTTTTCAGATAATGTGTCCCAAGATTACTCCATGTTGAATCCAAAATTGGCATTTTAGAGGATTAAGAGAGGTTCGATAGAGTCGATATCTCTCTAGCACTTTTTGTAAACACTCTAAGTGTGCTTTCCAAAAGTAGAATTGACATAGAGGTCATCCATGAAGACTTCAAGGAATTTTTGAAGATATTCCTTATAGGCCCTACACATTAGGCATTTGAAGGTGCCTAGGGCATTGGTTAGCCCAACTGGCATGACACAATATGCATACGTGTCCCATTCAGTCGCAAAGGTTGTTCTATGTTGTTCCTTTGGGTTGATCAACACTTGATTGTATCCAGAGAATTCGTCAAGGAAATTGTAGGGTTCCTTTCTTGCGACTCTCTCAAGCACATGCTCCGTGAAGAGCAATGGATAGTGATCCTGTATTGTGGCGACATTGACCTTTTTGAGGTCTATGCACACTCACACTTTTTCGTTCTTCTTGGTGGGCACTATCTCTATGGGTGAATATGTGCTCTATCTCGTAGATGAATCCGACATCTATTATTCTATCAATTTCCTCTCGGACCATCTTGGAGTATTTGGGATTCATAGGGTATGCTCTTTACTTTACTAGTCTCATTCCCTCTACCATGGGGATGGTATCTTTGACCACTTTGGGAGGTACACCCTTCATGTTCGTGTACTTCCACATGAAGCAGTCCTGGGATTCTATGAGGAGAGCAACCAAATCTTTTTCTTCCTCAGCTGAGAGGTCTTCCTCCCCTATGTAGATCTCATGTACATAGGTCTTTGATCTTTACCTGGGCTTGCCATGTTAACTTCTTTAACCTTGGCTAGAGACCATCATAAGAGGTCCCTGGCTCTCCATGATGGGTTCTTTGGGTTGAGTCATATTATACAAATCAATCAGCCATCTTGAAGGTTCTGAAGTGCTCGGAGACTTGTTTGGTCTCCTCAACTTTAGTGCTTTCCTCTTCTACTAGTTTTTAAGCTTCTTTTTTTGTAAGCGCTAACTTTTTGTTGTGTACCTTGCACACAGAGTAGCAAATATTTTGGGGTTCAGGTTGAGAATCGATGGGTTTCTTTAGTCTGAGGGTGACCATATTGACTGGAATGGTGATATTGGCAAGCTCCTTTTACCAAACTTGGTTGAAGTATGCGTGCACATTGACAACCCGGACATATTTCAGCCAATGTGTGTTTGAGTCAATCGGGAAGACGTATGTCTCTTTTTCAGTAAAACCATTGGGTTTACGAGTTCTGTGTGGATGGTTTCCCCGTAATGGTTCCTCACCATTGTCATTCCCATGCTCATGACTTGTGACTTCGGAA
The DNA here is from genome assembly GCF_041138505.1 of Cibotium barometz. Taxonomy (NCBI): domain Eukaryota; kingdom Viridiplantae; phylum Streptophyta; class Polypodiopsida; order Cyatheales; family Cibotiaceae; genus Cibotium; species Cibotium barometz. Next base: position 58,344,527 of record NC_141058.1, on the reverse strand, counting down.
ATCCATGCGGCGCTTAGCATCATGTAGAGGGAAGTGATTTCTTGCCCGTCAGTTTTGGCGAATTGGGTTCCTATGCCTCTTGGAAGTATGTCTAAGGTAGCAAAAATATGCATCCAATTCTCATAGTCTTCCGACTCTTGGAGAGGTGCAAATTCCATGCTATCCCTTTCCTCGTTAATCATTTTATGGCATGTTTGGCATAAGTGGATTGTAGTGGATTGGGTTATTGTTATCAAATCCTCTGCAAAGGGTCAGCCACTCGTGGGATGGAACTTCCAAGTGCACAGGTTGATCTTGATCGTTTGGTCCTTTTTAAAAAAATATAGATATGATCCGTGTCCAAGTCATGGATCATTTTTGTTTCTCCCATAAAGGGACATCCTAGGATGTAATCAATATGAAATGGGCTGCTAGCCGAAGCTCACCACAAAGGTGTGTTGGAAGTTGGTCCCAAGGATCTTGATCTTTCAAATTCCTCAAGAGGCATATGGGCCTTGCGATGGCTCCATTGACAAGTTTCACCAGGAAAGCCGTGTCATCCATGGCAGGTGCTCCCCATTTCTCCCAACATTGTTTAGCTCACTCCTGCCCCTCCATCCAGGATGGCGGTGACGTGAAGGCCATCAAAGGTTATGGGTAGTGCTGCATTAATTTCATCTCCTTTGAAGTATAGCCCTAGTTTGTTAACTCAAAGAGTGAATTCATCCTCATCTATCTCGTTAGAACTATCTAGCTTTTTGCGGGCTCTTGCATTCATGCTCCTAGGCATCCTTCCATCCAATCTTTTAAATCTTTCCATAAGCTCAGGCTACCTTGGATTAAGGAGCCAATGGGGATTTGGATTTAAGAAGATAGGAAGAAGGAGAAGAGACCTACAATGTCTCTAGGAACAGATGCAGTTTCCTGAGTTGGATCACCCTTGTCTATTTTTCAAGCTCTTGTAGGTGTAGTAGGGTATTGGGAGCTAGACTTCTGTGTCTATCCTTTTTGGGAGATCATCTCCTAGGTTGTTGAAATACTTCACGACTGGGTTTCCCTTGTGGGGGTATCTACAGCAGTTGGTACCACCACTTGTGGAGGTCTCTCAGAGGGTTTTTGGTCATGGAAACCTTTGTTGTGTTCTTAAGCTTCCTCAGTCAATCTCATGTTGGAGATCAAGGGACATGGTTCAAGGTATGCCGTTGGAGGCTCATCCTCCAGTTAAGCTTGACAGTCCTTGACCAACTCTTGAGCTGATTTTAGCTTTTCCTTCTCTTCAATGGGGTTAGGATATTCAACTCACTTCTAGGACAACTGGTTGGATCTATCCATCCTACTAAGGTAGTATTTTCTCCCCTTCCAAACGAGGACATTGACTCATTGGTGATTGTTTTGTCTTCAGACCCACTCTTTATGAGACCATGCGGCTACCCCCCTTGCCCATCTTTGTGGCCTTCTTCTTTTGTGAGTGCCTTGTTGCGTGGTCGTGTGCGTGCTTGTTCTGGGACATCCTTATGGGATAGAACTTTCACGTGTCCTAGGTGTCCCTGATTTTGCGAGGTAGATGCCTCACTGTTAGTGTGAGTTGTAACCCTTCTTCTACTTTGCATTCTGGTAACTGCATTAAGAGGGACCATGTGGATGAAGTCATCTTTTACACTTAGCAAATCAATGCTTCCTACTAGGATTAGCTTCATGTGCTTCTCTCATTGTGCATGCTATTATTGGATTTAAATTTGATTTCTATGCATAGAAAGATGCATAAAGGAATTTTTTTATTACAAAAGTGTTATTCTTATTAAATTTGATTTTTAAGCCTTGAAAGATGCATAAAGGAATTTTTTTAATTACAAAAGTGTTATTCTTATTAAATTTGATTTTTTATGCATAGAAAGATGCATAAAGAAATTTTTATTATTATAAAAAGGGTTATTCTTATAAAATTTATGTAAGGAAAGTGAGCCCACATTCTTGTGCAAAAAAATATGAGTCTAGAGACATAAGCCTAGACATGTGAGATTTTACGCATAAATAGATACATAAATAATTTCTTTCTATTTTAAAAGTGTTATTCCTGTTAAATTTGATTTTATGCATAAATAGATGCATAAAAGGATTTTTTTAAAATAAAAGTGTTATTCCCATTGAAGTTGATTTTTATGCATAAATAGATGCATAAAGAATTTTTATATCAAAATTAGAATTCTCCTAAACTCTATGAGTATTTGATAAATGAATATTTAAATACTCTAAGAGAGAAATTTCTATCATTTTATATTCACACGGATTGTAAAAAAAAATCAAGAAATCTATCGAGATCAAAATATTCAAATAAATGATTAATTTATAAACTAATTTAGAAATGAGTTAAGTGAATATTCAAAGAAAGAAATTCAGTAAAATAGTAACTGAATCATCAACAAACCTTTTCGAGAAAGATAGTTCAAGAAAAATCTTATCCGACTTGAAACCTTGAATCAGACTATGACCAAGACCAAACTCTTTTGTCAGTTTTAAGGAAAGAAGGTGTGACTAGTTTAGAAAAATACACTCAAAATTCCTACCAAATTTGAAACTAAGTTTGAGACCCTTCATATTGATATGTGGATTAAGGTTATAGAATTCGAGGAATTCTGGTATGAAATTCGGAATTCCGATCAAGAAGTTTTGGGGATACTGATTCAAGAAATACTCTTGTATTCAAAAGAAAAATCAAACTGAAAACTTACATAGAAACCCTGTTTTCTTAAAAGACTGTCTTATGCCAGAATGCTGGAGAGGGCAGAGGTGTCTCACAGCTCATCTCCGAGCCACTAGACTCTCCATCAACAAGAGAATGCCCTATAGAAATATTAGGCATAACAAGGGACTCAACCACTTTCTCTTTACCTTTATGTGATGACATGTGAATCAGATAGATGTGAATGAATGGATGAATGTGATTTGATGTGAATTGGATAGATGTGAATGTGTATGTGAAGAATGGATGTGGATGTGTATGTGATGAAAATGTGTATGTGAAGAATGGATGTGAATGTGATGAAAATGGATGTGAATATGTATGTGAAAATGGATGTGAATGTGTATGTGAAGAATGGATGTGGATGTGTATGTGATGAAAATGGATGTGAATGTGTATGTAAAAATGGATGTGAATGTGTATGTGAAGAATGGATGTGGATGTGTATGAGAAGAATGGATGTGAAAGTGTATGTGAAGAATGGATGTGGATGTGTATAAGAAGAATGGATGTGAATGTGTACGTGAAGAATGGATGTGGATGTGTATGTGAAAGAATGGATGTGGATGTATGTGAAAGAATGGATGTGGATGTGTATGTGAAAGAATGTGATGTGATGTGACATGAATATGTATGGATGTGAAGTGATAAATGTGAATGTATGGATAGATGTGGGTAGTCGTACATGTGAACGATTGGATGGATATGAATGAATGAGATGTGATGTGAAATGGATGTGATGTAAATTGATTTTTATGTTTTACAAATGATTGAATTAAATTCAAATGCTATGCCTTTGATGAAAAGGCCACCCCCTTCTCTTCTTTACATTCCAACCTTTCTTAATCTTAGAAAGATTAACTAAGTGATTAATAAACTCTTCTTATGTTTACTCTCTTGAATTTAGGAAATTGTGTAGATTAGAGTTCTATAATTTTAAATTGGGTTAAGTAAGTTAGGTAAATAAAGATAAAAATGAGAAATGATCAGCCATACAAAGGAGGTTATGGCAAAATTTTCTAGAATTTTGTGAAAAAGAAAGTTTATTTTTATGTTATTCCAAAAGAGTAATTCCCACCATTTTTGCATCTAAAAGAAATATTCTAATTACTCCATGTACATATTCACCTATAAATATGCATGGATATCACTAATATTAATTATTAAATTTGATTTCTATGCATATAAAGATGCATAGAGGAATTTCTTTTTCTACAAAAGTGTTATTCTTATTAAATTTGATTTTTATGCATAGAAAGATGCATAAAGGAATTTTTTTTTCTACAAAAGTGTTATTCTTATTAAATTTGATTTTTATGCATAGAAAGATGCATAAAGGAATTTTTTATTATAAAAGTGTTATTCTTATTAAATTTAATTTCTATGCATAGAAAGATGCATAAAGAAAAATTTTTTAATTATAAAAGTGTTATTCTTATTAAATTTGATTTCTATGCATAGAAAGATGCATAAAGGAAATTTCTTTATTATAAAAGTGTTATTCTTATTAAATTTGATTTTTTTTGCACAAAAATATGCATAAAGGAGTTTTTCATTATAAAAGTGTTATTCTTATTAAATTCGATTTCTATGCATAGAAAGATGCATAAAAGAAATTTTTTAATTATAAAAGTGTTATTCTTATTAAATTTTATTTCTATGCGTAGAAAGATGCATAAAGGAATTTTTTTAATTACAAAAGTGTTATTCTTATTAAATTTAATTTTTATGCATAGAAAGATGCATAAAGGAAGTTTTTTATTATAAAAGTGTTATTCATATTAAATTTTATTTCTACGCATAGAAAGATGCATAAAGGAAATTTTTTTATTACAAAAGTGTTATTCTTATTAAATTTGATTTCTAAGCATAGAAAGATGCATAAAAGAATTTTTTTAATTACAAAAGTGTTATATTCTTATTAAATTTAATTTTTATACCTATAAAGATGCATAAAGGAATTTTTTTAATTACAGAAGTGTTATTCTTATTAAATTTAATTTTTTATGCATAGAAAGATGCATAAAGAAATTTTTATTATTATAAAAAAGATTATTCTTATAAAAATTAATTTTTATGCATAAATAGATACAGAAAGAAATTCTTTTTTTAAAGTCTTATCTCTATTAAATTTGATTTTATGCATAAATAGATGCATAAAAGTATTAAAAAAAATAAAAGTGTTATTTCCATTGAAGTTGATTTTTATGCATAAATAGATGCATAAAGAATTTTTATATCAAAATTAGAATTCTATTAAATTCTATGACTATTTGATAAATGAATAAATAAATACTCTAAGAGAGAAATTTCCTATGTTTTATATTCACACGGATTGTAAAATGAAAATTCAGGAAATCTATTGAGATTGAAATATTCAGATAAATGATAAATTTATTCCTCATTGGAATTCGTAACTAATTTAGAAATCAGCAAAGTGAATATTCAAAGAAAGAAATTGAGTTAAATAGTAATTGAATTATCAAACCTTTTTGAGAAAGATAGTTCAGGAAAAATCTTATTCGACTCGAACCTTGAATCAGACTATGACCAAGACCAACAAACTCTTTCGTCAGTTTCGAGGAAAGAAGGTGTGACCATTTTAGAAAAATACACTCGAAATTCCTGCCAAATTTGAAACTAAGTTTGAGACCCTTCGTATTGATCTGTGGATCAAGGTTATAGAATTCGAGGAATTCTGGTATGAAATTCAGAATTCCGATCAAGAAGTTTCGGGGATACTGATTGTGTATGTGAAGAATGGATGTGGATGTGTATGTGATAAAAATGGATGTGAATATGTATGTGAAAATAGATGTGAATGTGTATGTGAAGAATGGATGTGGATGTGTATGTGAAGAATGGATGTGGATGTGTATGTGAAGAATGGATGTGTATGTGATGAAAATGGATGTGAATGTGTATGTGAAGAATGGATGTGGATGTGTATGAGAAGAATGGATGTGAAAGTGTATGTGAAGAATGGATGTGTATGTGAAGAATGGATGTGAAAGTGTATGTGAAGAATGGATGTGGATGTGTATGATGAGAAGAATGGATGTGGATGTGTATGTGAAGAATGGATGTGGATGTATGTGAAAGAACGGATGTGGATGTGTATGTGAAAGAATGTGATGTGATGTAAAGAGATGTGATGTGACATGAATATATGTGGATGTGAAATGGATGTGATGTGGATCGGGGTAGATATGAATGGATGAGATGTGAATGATTGTGAGGTGATGGGATGTGGATATGGGTAGATGCGAGTGGATGAGATCTGATGAGGGTAAAGGAGGAAAGATGTGATGAGATGGAAAATGATGAGACTAGATGAGAATGGGAATACATATGAAATGGATGTGGATTAAATAATGTGGATTGATGTGGAACAAAGTGGAAAGACGAGGCTTCGTTATATAAAAACTGTAAATTGGGATAGATGTGAATGGATGATATGTGATGTGATGTGAAATGGGATCGATGTAAATGAATGAGATATGATGTGAATGGATGAGATGTGATGGCATGTGAATTGGGACAGATGTGAATGAATGAGATGTGAGGTGAAATGGATGTGATGTGATGTGATGTGGATCGAGTTAGATATGAATGGATGAGATGTGAATGATTGTGAGGTGATGAGATGTGGATATGGGTAGATGCGAGTAGATGAGATCTGATGAGGATAAAGGTGGAAAGATGTGAGATGAGATGGAAAATGATGAGATTGGATGAGAATGGGAATACATATGAAATGGATGTGGATTAAATAATGTGGATTGATGTGAAACAAAGTGGAAAGATGAGAGTTCGTTATAAAAACTGATGAGGATAAAGAAGGAAAGATGTGATGAGATGGAAAATGATGAGATTGGATGAGAATGGGAATACATATAAAATGGATGTGGATTGATGTGGAACAAAGTGGAAAGACGAGAGTTCGTTATAAAAACTGTATTTATGACCTGTTTTTAAATGACTGTTTTATGTCAAAAATGCTAGGGAAGCATTTTGACCATCTTGTGAATGAGGTTGTGGAGACCTATCTGATAAAGTTGCAACAGCTCTGCTGACAAAGAGTCAATGGAGGATGTCTCGCGTAGCAAGGTCATCGGCCAAGGTCTTGACCAGCCTCGGTTCAATTTAAATGGTGAGCTTCCGGTACGGTGGATAAGGGACCAAGGAAGCGACCTATGAGTGAAGCGCTAGGTGACGTGTAAAGGATCCTAGAGGGTGCTGACCATACGGTGCTCGAGCTCTGGGCCACCGAAGATACCCACACGTGTGTCGTGGAAGATATTGGAACAAGGAGTAAGAGTTGTTTTCTGAATTCGGGCATGGATATGGTTGATTGACCTTGCTGGTCCTCAACGGATGAGTCCATGGCTCTTTTATATGGATATGTTAGTTGATCTTACTAATCTTCAACGGAGATTCCATTTTGATTTTTATAAGTGAATATATTGCCGGGTACTATGAGCTAAGAACTATCAAAAAGGCCCCTAAGTGGACAGGTGGTGAGCATTCTGGTTGCCAATGATGCCATAGGTACACCGATGAAGGAAAAATTAGAAATTAGAGATATTTTGGAGGATTATGGAGGATTATGATCAGTGATACTATAGTTTTATTAAAAGATTATTTTAAAGACAACTGAATCTGTAATACTATAGTTTCATTAAAAGATTATTTTAAAGACAATTGAATCTGTGAAAAAGGCAATTTCATATTGGGTGTGTAAGTGGTGTGACTAGTTTTATGTTTGCATGAATATCCGGCTAGGGGGCCTGGGAACTCTTTTCCCTAGTACCTGGGATAAAACCTAACCAAATTCTTAAATGGATCCCATCACTATAGTGGTTGGATGGTTGGCTAACCCACGCGACTAGATGGGATTAGGTTGGACTGATGGATCCCTAATATGAGACTTAATTCTATTATGGTACGATAGATGAAGTAAATCTCGGATAAAAATTGTTCTATGGAGAAGAATCAATGGTTGTGCCTCTCAATGAGGAAAAAAGCGTTGGTCTCTCTATGATCCAAGTTCAAGTCTTTTCCTTGATCTGACTATGGGACTTACAGGTTCGATCAGATCAGTTCAATTAGTTAAGGCTCTTAGCTACGTTAGAGTAAAAATATCCTAGAGAAATCGCCCATGCTTTCCGAGCGACGAGGGAAGTTTTTTCGGGTTCGGTTTTGGAAGAACCGAGGGATTAGTCTCTTGTCCGGATATACATGGGCGAGACCCAAGTGAAGGACCCTGCCCTGCGCAAGAAGTGCTACTTCCTTTGCTGGCACCCCCAGAAATTTTGGATTATGGTCCAATTAAGGTTCCTATGGACCAATAAGATTAATCCAAATGTAAGGAGGAGATAAATTGAAGAATAAAAGAACCCCCCCCCCAAAAAAAAAAGAGTAAATGCTCACATAAGATGAAGAGTGGACTAGGGACCAAAGAAAAGAATTAAAAAATTAAAATTTGACACCTCAGTTTGGGGATCTCCCCTCATGAAGTAGGCGCCTTTTTCTCATCATTACCCCTAATTTTTAATCAATAAAATGAGATATTTTCATCTCTTCTCTCTCCTTTCTCAAAACTAGATCCAAAAAGTAAGCTGAACTGGCCCAAAAATGGTTAAAAATTGACCAAACTGATCTGGAAAATTCTACTCCTGTCTTGAGCCATCTACATTGATTTTTTTAATAATTCAATTATTTTTATCCTAATCCTTTCCAAAGTGAATTTGTGTTCACTATTGCTTTAAACAATAGTAGAACCCTCAATCCCTCAAGCCAAAGGAGAGCTTACAAGCTCCATGTAAGCTAATTTTCTTACTTTGTTTACAAATTTTAATGAAAAATCTATGGTTTTCTTGATTTTTATGTTTTACAAATGATTGAATTAAATTCAAATGCTCTGCCTTTGATGAAAAGGCCACCCTCTTCTCTTCTTTACATTCCAACCTTTCTTAATCCTAGAAAGATTAACTAAGTCATTAATTAAACTCTTCTTATTGTTTACTCTCTTGGATTTAGAAAATTGTGTAGATTAGAGTTCTATAATTCTACATTGGGTTAGGTAAGTTAGGTAAAGAAAGGTAAAAATGAGAAATGGTCAGCCATACAAAGGAGGTTATGGCAAAATTTTCTAGAATTTTGTGAAAAAGAAAGTTTGTTTTTATGTTATTCCAAAAGAGTAATTCTCACCATGTTTGCATCTAAAAGAAATATTCTAATTACTCCATGTACATATTCACCTATGAATATGCATGGATATCACTGATATTAATTATTAAATTTTATTTCTATGCATAGAAAGATGCATAAAGGAATTTTTTTATTATAAAAGTGTTATTCTTATTAAATTTGATTTCTATGCATAGAAAGATGCATAAAGGAAATTTTTTCATTATAAAAGTGTTATTCTTATTAAATTTGATTTTTATGCATAGAAAGATGCATAAAGGATTTTTTTAATATAAAAGAGTTATTCTTATTAAATTTGATTTCTATGCATGCATAAATGAATTTTTTTAAATTATAAAAGTGTTATTCTTATTAAATTTTATTTCTATGCATAGAAAGATGCATAAAGGAAATTTTTTTATTATAAAAGTGTTATTCTTATTAAATTTGATTTTTATGCATAAAAAGATGCATAAATAAAAAATTTTATTATAAAAGTGTTATTCTTATTAAATATAATTTCTATGCATAGAAAGATGCATAAAGGAAATTTTTTAATTATTAAAGTGTTATTCTTATTAAATTTGTTTTCTATGCATAGAAAGATGCATAAAGGAATTTGTTTTATTACAAAAATGTTATTCTTATTAAATTTAATTTTTATGCATAGAAAGATGCATAAAGGATTTTTTTAATTATAAAAGTGTTATTCTTATTAAATTTGATTTCTATGCATAGAAAGATGCATAAAGGAATTTTTTTAATTATAAAAGTGTTATTTTTATTAAATTTAATTTTTATGCATAGAAAGATGCATAAAGGAATTTTTTAATTATAAAAGTGTTATTCTTATTAAATTTGATTTTTTATGCATAGAAATATGCATAAAGAAAATTTTTTAATTATAAAAGCGTTATTCGTATAAAAATTGATTTTTATGCATAAATAGATACATAAAGAAATTCTTTTTATTTTAAAAGTGTTATTCCTATTAAATTTGATTTTATGCATAAATAGATGCATAAAAGGATTTTTTTATATAAAAGAGTTATTCCCATTGAAGTTGATTTTTATGCATAAATAGATGCATAAAGAATTTTTATATCAAAATTAAAATTCTCTTAAATTCTATGTTTAAATTCTATGACTATTTGATAAATGAATAATTAAATACTCTAAGAGAGAAATTTCTATCGTTTTATATTCACACGGATTGTAAAAAGAAAATTTAGGAAATCTATCGAGATCAAAATATTCAGATAAATGATAAATTTATTCCTCATTGGAATTCATAACTAATTTAGAAATCGGTTAAGTGAATATTCAAAGAAAGAAATTCAGTAAAATAGTAACTGAATTATCAAACCTTTTCGAGAAAGATAGTTCACAAACAATCTTATCCGACTTGAAACCTTGAATCAAACTATGACCAAGACCAAATTATTTTGTCAGTTTCGACGAGGAAAGAAGGTGTGACCAGTTTAGAAAAATATACTCAAAATTCTTGCCAAATTTGAAACTAAGTTTGAGACCCTTCGTATTGATCTGTGGATCAAGGTTATAGAATTCAAGGAATTCTGGTATGAAATTCAGAATTCCGATCAAGAAGTTTTGGGGATACTGATTCAAGAAATACTGAGCTTGTATTCAAAAGAAAAATCAAACTGAAAACTTGCATAGAAACCCTGTTTTCTTAAAGGACTGTCTTACGCCAGAATGCTAGAGGGGGGAGAGGAGTCTCACAGCTCATCTCCGAGCCACTAGACTCTCCATCAACACAAGAGAATGCACTATAGAAATATTAGGCATAGCAAGGGACTCAACCACTTTCTCTTCTTTATGTGATGACATGTGAATCAGATAGATGTGAATGAATGGATGAATGTGATGTGATGTGATGTGAATCAGATAGATGTGAATGAATGGATGAATGTGATGTGACGTGAATCAGATAGATGTGAATGTGTACGTGAATCAGATAGATGTGAATGTGTATGTGAATCAGATAGATGTGAATGTGTATGTGAAGAATGGATGTGGATGTGTATGTGATGAAAATGGATGTGAATATGTATGTAAAAATGGATGTGAATGTGTATGTGAAGAATGGATGTGGATGTGTATGTGATGAAAATGGATGTGAATGTGTATGTGAAGAATGGATGTGGGTGTGTATGAGAAGAATGGATGTGAATGTGTATGTGAAGAATGGATGTGGATGTGTATGAGAAGAATGGATGTGAATGTGTATGTGAAAGAATGGATGTGGATATATGTGAAAGAATGGATGTGGATGTATATGTGAAAGAATGTGATGTGATGTAAAGAGATGTGATGTGACATGAATATATGTGGATGTGAAGTGATAAATGTGAATGTATGGATAGATGTGGGTAGTCAGACATGTGAATGATTGGATGGATATGAATGAATGAGATGTGATGTGAAATGGATGTGATGTAAATTGGGATAGATGCGAATGGATGATATGTGATGTGATGTGAAACGGGATAGATGTAAATGAATGAGATGTGATGTGAATGGATGAGATGTGATGGGATGTGAATCGGGATAGATGTGAATGAACGAGATGTGAGGTGAAATGGATGTGATGTGGATCGGGGTAGATATGAATGGATGAGATGTGAATGATTGTGAGGTGATGGGATGTGGATATGGGTAGATGTGAGTGGATGAGATTTGATGAGGATAAAGGAGGAAAGATGTGATGAGATGAAAAATGATGAGATTGGATGAGAATGGGAATACATATGAAATGGATGTGGATTAAATAATGTGGATTGATGTGGAACAAAGTGGAAAGACGAGAGTTCGTTATAGGAACTGTATTTATGATCTATTTTTAAATGACTGTTTTATGTCAAAAATGCTAGGGAAGCATTTTGTCTATCTTGTGAATGAGGTTGTGCAGACCTATCTGATAAAGTTGCAATAGCTGACGGAGTCAACGGAGGACATCTCGCGTAGCAAGGTCGACCGAGGTCTTGACCAGCCTTGGTTCGATTTAAATGGTGAGCTTTCGGTGTACGGTGGATGAGGGACCAAGGAAGCGGCCTATGAGTGAAGCGCTAAGTGACTTGCGAAGGATCCTAGAGGGTCTTGACCATACGGTGCTTGGGCTCTGAGTTGTCGAAGATACCCACACGTGCATCGTGGAAGATATTATACAAGAATATGAATTTGACATCAAATTCTGCCCTGGGAAAGATAATGTGCTAGCAGATGCACTTAGCCAAATCTTTCTTAAGGGCAATTTTGATGCCAAATGATCCCATACTGGTCAAGGTGAAAGAAGTCTCATCTTATGATCCAGATTATCAGAAGATGGTGAAGTTAATAGAAGAAGGGAGAAATTCAGAGAAGGAGAAGAATCTAATCAAGCTGTGTATCCCTAAGGATCCTGCTTTAAAGAAACTAATCCTCCATGAAGCTCATGATAGTCCTACTGTAGGACACCCACGCTATGTGAAAACATTAAATGCCATAAGGAGGAGCTTTCATTGGGCAGGCGTGAAAATGATGTCCTTCGGCACTTGAAGCAATGTCTCTCATGCCAAAGGATCAAAGCTGAAAGGGTCAAGATTCCTGGGAAACTTCAACCCTTGGATATTCCCCAAATGAAGTGGGAGTGCATTAGTATGGATTTTGTCACAAGTCTCACCACTGTATAAGGAGAATATAACTCCATTTTGGTAGTAGTGGACTTGCTTACCAAAGTAGCTCATCTTATACCAGCAAGAAGACCTTCAAAAAGCTTCTAATGTTGCTTGATTATTCATCAGTCTTCAAACTTCATGGTCTCCCAAAGAGGATAGTAAGTGGCCGGGATTCTGACTTTACTTCAAAGTTCTGTAAGTCCTTATTTTAAGCCTTGGACACTTAACTTTGCTTTAGCACAGCTTATCATCCAGAGACTGATGGCCAAATTGAGAGAGTCAATCAGGTAATTGAAGACATTCTTAGAGCATATTGTGGATGGGAACCAAGAAGATGGATTCAATACCTTCCTCTGGTAGAATTTGCCTATAATACATCTTATCATGAGAGCATAGGAATGTCACCATTCAAAGCACTCTATGGGCAAGAATACTTATCTCCTCTAAATTTCTCTGATCCAACCATAAGAGTTGAGGCATCCAGGAAAATTCTCGAAGAGATGGAGGAACAAACCAAGGCAATCCAAAAGGATATTAAAGCTACTCAAGATCGACAAAAGCATTATGCTGACACCAAGAGATCTGAAAGGATCTTCAAGGAAGGAGACAAAGTTCTTCTACGAGTGCGACCCAAACGTAGTTTTCTATCACTTGGGAAATATAAGAAGCTCAGCGCGCTAGGTATTATGTTTCCTATATAGTTATCAAGTGTCTAAGTAAAAGTGCCTATAAACTCCAGCTCCCAACCCATATTGAAATCTCGGGGGGGGGGGGGGGGGAGGGGGGGTCACTATATGTAAATCCTCTATATCACGTGCATTCAAGGCCTATTTAAAAAGTCCCTTATCTGTGAATTTTTTAGTGAATATAATGTATCCTTTCCTATTCAAATCTGTAATTTTTTTTAAAAATACAATAAATAAATCCCCTCTGTAAATATATTTCTGTAAGTTTTAAATATTTAGAATGTCCTTCTGTTGAACCCACGTGATACTTACATATTTATACGAGTGACCCCCCCCCCCCGAGATCGAAATCCACAATGTATTTCATGTAAGCTTGTTAAAGCCTTATGTACCCACTCTCGATCATATTCTGGATGATGACCAAGTTGTAATCCCTACTCAAGGAGTCCTTGAATTATAGCCTAGTAGGATCATAGATTCTAGAGAAAGGCAACTCCGTAATAGAACTCTTGTAGAACATCTAGTACAATGGAAAGACTACCTGAATAGAATACAACTTGGGAAGATAAAGCTACACTCTTAAAGGATTACCCCCAATTTGAGGACATCTCGATTTCTTTAAGGGGGGAAGGATGTAACATGCCCATCTTCATTAATAAAAAAATGTCCCTATAATAGATGATTTTATGATTTTTTTATGGTGTAAAAATCAATGATTTTATTAAACAACCATTTTCACTTAGAATCTTCAAATTTTGAGTGCAAATCTGGAATTTGCGTGCAATTTACCCTAATATAGGATTTTATAGCATACAAAAACGGACACCGAATCAAGCTTACACGCGAATTTTAGTTATTTTTAGGTTTAAAAATGACGACATTTAAACCTTAATAAATGCACGTCTCGGTGTTCGATTGATGGACAGTCTGCACCCCAATGACTAGGGGAACATCTCGGACATTTTCGCTAAAAACAAATTTCACCCCCCAGGCGCTCCGATATGCAAATCAAGACCAGCGCCCCAAAATTGGGCGACCCCGCCATGTAGACATCCATGCTGCTTGTGACCAAAAGGGTACATGCATACCACACCTTTGCCTGTGCACCACCACTGTACCTTTCCCCCCAGACTCATGCAGACCAATGACTGGTACACTTTGATGGTACACCGTCCTTTCACCCGTACTTTTCTCAGCACCTGCAAACCGTACCCTGCAACCATATAAACCCCCGGGTACTCCGTGACCAGAAGCTCATTTGCATAGAGTACACCCCTAGGCTACACCTTGCACAAGGTTGTACCGCCACTCTGTGCCTACACATTGTACTTGTTGTACCTGTATCCGTCCCTTGCAACCGTCCTCTCAGCACCCCCTAATCAACCAACTCTGAGATAAGCCCATTCTCAATCACCCCACCCTTGTGAGGAGAGGGTGTCCTTAACTCTCCCCCCGGTGTGACGAGGCTTACAGCCCTCACCCTCTACAAGCAAAACGTTTTTGTCTTTAGGATATCTCACAAATCTCCCCCCCATTTGTGTAGACTTTAGGAAGAGGTTTTTGAGCTTAGAGGAGGTTCACACACTACGGTTTTTTGCTCATCTTAAGTGTTTCCCCTATTTTGGAAGGGGGGAACCTTACATCTATTCACTATAGACTATCAATACAAATTTATCATGCACCTACTCCCTAGTTGATGCTCACTTTCTCAACTCATCCCACACAAAACCATGGAGACCCAATCACGTGTTAACATGAATGTCAGACTTAGAATAGATATGGATACCCAGCTAGAAGATCCTCACACATGGAAATATGGTTGCGTGCTTGTCGTAACAAGCTAGACCTTAGTTAGTTAGTGGGACTAAACCAATTTAATGCAAGATATTAAGAAGCCCGACTTGGATGCTATGAAGAGGATCCTCAAATATATGAAGAGCACAACAAACTATGGTTATTTATTAAGGATATTCTTAAAGCTAGCATTGAAGGGATACACACATGTTGATTGGGCTAGTAGCTCTTAAGATAGAAGAAGCACTTTAGATTATGCATTCAAATTTAAAGTATTGCCATCACACACTCTTCTAAGAAGCAACCTAGAGTTGTGTTGTCTTCTATAGAAGCTAAATACAAGCGCATGCAGGAGCATTGAGCCAATAAGCATCCCATGTGATTGTGCCATCCGACCCTACATATATTCCCTCTAGTCATTTGATGGGGCCGGAGAAGAGGAATATTCGCCAAAAGAACGTCCGGCTGAAGGAGATATCCGGGAGGAGTAGTCTGTCGAGAAGCACCAGCAGCAGAAGAACCTCCAATAGTAGCACCAGTAGAACACTTAAATAGGAATGAATTAATTTCATTCCAGTACAAAGTAGAAATGTAATCGGCTGCCCGAACACAATCTGCATGAAGCTCAGACACACCCATACCCAACGATGCGACAGGTGGCGTTTGCCTTGCCAACAGGCGGTTGTGAGAGGTACATAGCCATGTTGCTCTACGGATATTGTCTGGTGCTGCTGGAGTCTGGGCTGCACCTCCACTTGCATGTTCTCTATGCTCCTTGTCAAGTAAATCAGCAAGCTTCTTGCTTCTCTCTCTCTCTCTCTTGCTCGAGAGCTTGCTACCAGTGTCAGGGGCCACCGTTGCACCAGATCTAGATGTGGCTTGAGCGAGAGAGGTTTTAAGTTTATCCACCTCTGCACTCCGTTCAGTGAGTCGTTTTCTCAGCATTTCTTCATTCTCATCAAGGCACGAAATCCGCACCGCATGGTCTATCGTCGCAGCCTTCTGTAGTTGGGACCGAAGCTCCTCCTTTACTTGAGCAAGCTGTTGCAATTGAGCATGGAGGTCCACCATATCTAAAGTAAGCGTAGATTGCCTGACCTCCTCTCGTTGTTTAGTGACAGCCTTCAGCCAGCTACTATTTAAGCGAGGCAATCTCCTGGATAAGGGCAGCCGTAGCATCCTGTAGCTGCATCACGTGACCACCAAGGTCCGGCTCCATCGAACTGGAGGCGCGCAGCTTGTGAAGCCTTTCCATGGAATTGCCTGGCCCTGCAAGCCAGTGCCGGAGCCTCCATCCGGATTTCACCGGAACGAATTATAGGGCATCAGAGCAAGATAGCGTATTGGAGGACGTTCCAAGGCCGCCAAACAGAAGCTGAGACATATCTTCATAAAGCTTTTGCATGTCGGCCAAGCCTCGAAACTGCCACTCATCCCACTCAGCTGGAGTCACCTCATAGAGGTCTTCCTCGTGTCGTTTTGGATGACATCAAGGTCATCAAGTCTGGCCCGCAAAGCATGCTTCTCGACCTTATCCGCATCAGCAGTAGCCCTCAAGGAGTTGACTGTGTCGAGATGGACCCAGATAATTTGCTGTACACAAGTATCCTCCTGGCTCAGGCAGACATTGGCGGCCTGCAAATCTACCTATAGATCTGTGATAGCAAAGCGTGTATCCACAACATGCTTCCGAAGTTTTTCCTTTTGGGTCCTGAGTGCTTAAAGCTCTACCTTCTTGGCGTCCAGCACCGTCTTAAGATCAGCATTTTGGAGGATCAGATCAGCATTGGTGGCAACCAGGCTGTTTTCAAGTTCCTCCTTAACGGACCGGAAACCCTTTAGCTCCACCTGCTACTGCTCTAACTGGTGCCCTTGATTAGCATGCTCCTGCTGCATCACCACGTGAGTCTCCCGGATAGACTGCAATTCCCGTGACAAGGAGAACTCAATATCATGGAGGCGCAGAGTAGTCACACTAATAGTGTAAAGATAGTCCAGGGCAGCACCCACCCATTCACATTGGGGTCCATCAGGGAATTGTGGGGGAGCCGCCGAAACGCCTTGAAGGTCTATTGTAGCCATTTCTTCCTCAACATCCGGCTTAGGGGAGGAAACTGGTTGAAGAGGCTATGCTGCATCATCCGTAGGCCTATATAGGCTTAAGAAGTTCTCCGGCCTCTCCCTTCGAGTCGGAAGAAGAAGCTAACACTTGTTGTTCCTTCCATCCCAGTCCTTCTGCAAAGCAGTTCGTACACCAAACCAATCCTACATATATGTGTGTGGAAGAGAGGCGGATATAAGCAAACACTCTTTGTATGCGTCTAAACAAGAGAGAGAGAGAGAGAGAGAGAGAGGGAGAGAGAGAGAGAGGGATTCTTTGGGACCCCATATCTCGGGAGCTATATGTTCACCTTTTTTCCAATCCTTGATAGGTAAGCCCACTTGTGAATTATAAATCTTGAATGTTGCTAACTTCATTTGTAAAGTGAAATCACGTGATAATCGTATGATACAGATCTCATTGGACCCTACTGGCATTCTACAATGGACACATTCAACATGTCAATGGGCTACCTAGAGAGCAAAGTGCAATCTTATTTTTTGATTCCTTGTCTATGCACTATTTGACAGATTACTCCACGTGTTTACAAGTGTAAATCTACTTTTAGTATTTTGTTGTATACGTTGTATATAAAGAAGTAATCCCACAAGCTTGTTAAGATGGAGGTTATGTTATTATTGCAGGGTGCTTGCATTTTTAGCACTCCATAGTTCTTCCTTAATCTGACCATGTATCTTATAGATGCAATTGGATCAGCTCGATCAGAAATGTTCTTCACTACGTTAGAGTAAAAAGTTATCCTGGTGGAATCGCCCGTGCTTTCCGGTAAAGGAAGTTTTTCCGGGTTCGTTTTTGGAACAACCGACGGATTAGTCTCTTATCCGGATATCCGTGGGTGAGGCCCCGAATGTGGGATCCCTGTCCCGCGCGAGAAGTGCTACTTCCGCTGCTAGTATCCCGAATCTGTTGCTCGGTGGGAACAGGGATCTTACAACACCACTATTTTCCACCAATCCCACTTTGACAAAATAGAGGTGAGGACATTGAATCCTCTTAAAGAAAGTTGGTAATATCATGCGATAAGTGCATTCCAAAAGACAACATGCATACCTATGGCACCCAAACTCTTCCCACCAAACATGCATACAAGCAGCAACAAGAAAGCGGAAGCACACCGCGTAAACTTTATAAATTAATAAGAAAGACATATGAAATAGTTCTTAGGGGTATCAGGAAACTCATTTGAACAATTCGTTGGGCTGCTTTGGGTGAAGACCATCACAGTGATTTTAAAGAGGATCACGGGCTGTGACTCTAAACCTTGCAAAATCAAGTCAACTAATATCTTCAGAATCCAGAAGAGAAGCATGTAGGGACTTCCTAACTATGGAAAGTTGTTAGGTCTAAGAATAAACAGTAATTTTGATGTGATTCCTGTCGTGATCATGCGCACGATTTCTTATCACATAAGCATGATTCAAGATGGATCTGTGTAAATCTAAATTTCTAGACAATGAAAACCATTTCATGCACGTAAGGTCTGGAAGGCTTGTGACACCATTGCCTGTGATGATACAATGCATCTAGCCAACCAGGATCCTCCTCCCAAAAAGGAAGCAATACGCAGCCAGCACACACAAAGGAGTGTGTTTTCTTTGCACTGGCTGAATTATCTTGGAATCATCAAGTAGTGAGGAATCCATGGAGAATCCTCTTAACAAGGAGGGAGAAGGGTACTTCTGGGCTTATCTCAATAATCTAGAATGCTTTGTCTGCCTATATCTTGGTCTGGATTTGATGGGCTAACAAAAAAAGTATGTACGTTTGCAAGTAAGCCATACTTAGTATACATATCTACCTAGTAATTTTCAACAAAATGATATCTTTTAGATTCAAAAGGTGCAAGTGTAGGATGGTTGGATGTGAGAAGATTCCAGCTAATAGTAGAAAAAATCATGAGGATATTCACAAATGTGGGCTCTTTTAGGATGTTTCATTTTGGAATACCACCCTTGACATGTACTCTAGGAGGCTCTTAAGATTGCCAGCGATGTAATGAACATTGTCTCAGCATCAGTTCACACGTGGGGTACACTCATGTATGGATCAGGAGGTCTATGCATTAATCATATATTAAATGATGGTGTTGTTGCTCATAAAATACTT
Source organism: Cibotium barometz (assembly GCF_041138505.1). Lineage (NCBI taxonomy): Eukaryota > Viridiplantae > Streptophyta > Polypodiopsida > Cyatheales > Cibotiaceae > Cibotium > Cibotium barometz. The sequence continues at coordinate 58,325,231 of NC_141058.1, read as the reverse complement.
TTTAATCCTTCTCAGATGCTCCTTTTTGCAAGGGCATTGCATTTAATATACATATAATCCACCAATATGTTGTCAAATGACCGCACTATTTCTCACCGAGCACAATATGTTGTCAGGTGACACCACTATTTGATGATACAATGCATCTAGCCAACCAGGATCCTCCTCCCAAGGAAGCAATGCGCAGCTAGCACACACAAAGGAGTGTGTTTTCTTTGCACTGGCTAAATTCTCTTGCAATGATCAAGTAGTAAGGAATCCATGGACAATCCTCTTAAGGAAGGAAGAAGAGCACTTCTGGGCTTAGACCAAAAATCTAGAATGCTTTGGCTGCCTATATCTTTGTTGCTTGGATTTGATGGGCGTTAAGCGAGAAAAGTATGTACTTCTGCAAGCAATCCATACTTAGGATACATATCTACCTAGTAATTTTCAACAAAATGATATCTTTAGGAGTCAAAATGTGCAAGTGTAGGATGGTTGGATGTGAGAACATTCCAGCTAATAGTAGAAAAGTTCATGAGAGGATATTCACAAACGTGGGCCATTTTAGGATGTTTTATTTTGGAATATCGCTCTTGACATGCACCCTAGGAGTCTCTTAAGATTTCCATGATGCAATGAAATTGTCTCATCATCAGTTCACACTTGGGGTATGCTCATGTATGGATCAGTGTGTATGCATTGCTCATATATTAAATGCTGGTGTGATGGCTGATCAAACATTTTTTAATCCTTCCTAGACGCTTCTTTGCAAGGGCACTGCAAATAATCCACCAATATGTTTTCAAGTGACCCCACTATTTCCCACCAAGCCCAAAATGTTGTCAGGTGACACCACTATTTTCCACCAACCCCACTTTGACAAAATAGAGGTGAGGACATTGAATCCTCTTAAAGAAAGTTGGTAATATCATGCGATAAGTGCATTCCAAGAGACAAGATGCATACCTATGACACCCAAACTCTTCCCACCAAACATGCATACAAGCAGCAAGAAAACTGAAGCACACCTCGTAAACTTTATAATTTAATAAGATAGACATTTGAAATAGTTCCTAGGGGTATCAGGAAACTCATTTGAACAATTCGTTGGGCTGCTTTGGGTGAAGACCATCACTGTGATTCTAAAGAGGATCACGGCTGTGACTCTAAACCCTGCAAAATCAAGTCGACTAATATCTTCAGAATCGAGAAGAGAAGCAGGTAGGGACTTCTTAACACTATGGAAAGTTGTGAGTCTGAAAATAAACAGTAATTTTGATGTGATTCTTGTCGTGATCATGTGCACAATTTCTTATCACATGAGCATGATTCTGGATGGATCTGTGTAAATCTAAATTTTTAGACAATGAAAACCATTTCATGCACATAAGGTCTGGAAGGCTTGTGACACAATTGCCTATGATGATACAATGCATCTAGCCAGCCAGGATCCTCCTCCTAAAAAGGAAGCAATGCGCAGCCAGCACACACAAAGGAGTGTGTTTTCTTTGCACTGGCTGAATTATCTTGGAATCATCAAGTAGTGAGGAATCCATGGAGAACCTTCTTAACAAGGAGACAGAAGGGTAATTCTGGGCTTATCTCAAAAATCTAGAATGCTTTGTCCGCCTATATCTTGGTCAAGATTTGATGGGCTAACAAAAAAAGTATGTACTTCTACAAGTAAGCCATACTTAGTATACGAATCTACCTAGTAATTTTCAACAAAATGATATCTTTTAGATTTAAAATGTGCAAGTGTAGGATGGTTGGATGTGAGAAGATTCCTGCTAATAGTAGAAAAATTCATCAGGATATTCAAAAATGTGGGCTCTTTTAGGATGTTTCATTTTGGAACACCACTACTCTTGACATGTACTCTAGGAGGCTCTTAAGATTGCCACGATGCAATGAACATTGTCTCAGCATCAGTTCACACCTGGGGTACACTCATGTATGGATCAGGGTGTCTAAGCATTAATCATATATTAAATGGTGGTGTTGGGGCTCATAAAATACTTTTTAATCCTTCTCAAATGCTCCTTTGCAAGGGCATTGCATTTAATATACATATAATCCACCAATATGTTGTTAAATGACCGCACTATTTCTCACCGAGCACAATATATTGTCAGGTGACACCACTATTTGATGATACAATGCATCTAGCCAACCAAGATCCTCCTCCCAAAGAAGCAATGCGCAGCCAGCACACACTCCTCTTAAAAAAGTAGTTTGGTAATATCATGCGATAAGTGCATTCCAAGAGACAAGATGCATACCTATGACACCCAGACTCTTCCCTCCAAACATGCATACAAGGAACAAGAAAGCGGAAACACACCACCGTGTAAACTTGATAATTTAATAAGATAGACATCTGAAATAGTTCCTAGGGGTACCAGGAAACCCATTTGAATAATTCGTTGGGCTGCTTTGGGTAAAGACCATCATTGTGATTCTAAAGAGGATCACGGCTATTGTGACTCTAAACCTTGCAAAATCAAGCTCACTAATATCTTCAGAATCGAGAAAAGAAGCACGTAGGGACTTCTTAACACTACATAAAGTTGTATAGTCTGAGAATAACTAGTAATTTTGATGTGATTCCTGTCTTGATCATGCCCACGATTTCTTATCACACGAGCATGATTCTGGACGGATCTGTGCAAATCTAACTTTTTAGACAATGAAAAACATTTCATACACGTAAGGTCCGGAAGGCTTGTGACAACATTTCCTTTTATAATACAATGCATCTAGCCAACCAGGATCCTCCTCCCAACAACAAGGAAGCAACGCACGGCCAACACACACAAAGGAGTGTGTTTTCTTTGCACTGGCTGAAATGTCTCGGAATCATCAACTAGTGAGGAATCCATGGAGAATCCTCTTAACAAGAGGGAGAAGGGCACTTCTGGGCTTAGCTCAAAAATCTAGAATGCTTTGGCTGCCTATATATCTATGTTTGGATTTGATGGGCTAAAACAAAAGGTATGTACTTCTGCAAGTAAGCCATACTTAGTGTACATATCTATCGAATAATTTTCAACAAAATCTTATCTTTTAGAGTCAATATGTTCAAGTGTAGGATGGTTGGATGTGAGAAGATTCTAGCCAATAGTAAAATAATTCATGAGGATGTTCACAAACGTGGGATCTTTGTTGTGGATGTTTCATTTTGGAATACCGCTCTTGACATGTACTCTAGGAGTCTCTTAAGATTTCCACGATGCAATGAGATTGTCAGATCATCAGTTTACACTTGGGGTATGCTCATGTATGGATCAGTGTGTGTATGCATTGCTCATATATTAAATGCTCCTGTGGTGGTTGATCAAACATTTTTTTATCCTTCCTAGATGCTCCTTTGCAAGGGCACTGCGTTTCATATACACATAATCCACCAATATGTTGTCAACAAGTGACCCCACTATTTCCCACCAAGCCCAATATGTTGTCAAGTGACACCACTATTTTCCACCAACCCCACTTTGACAAAATAGAGGTGAGGACATTGAATCCTCTTAAAGAAAATTGGTAACATCATGCCATAAGTGCATTCCAAGAGACAAGATGCATACCTATGGCACCCAAACTCTTCCCACCACCAAACATGCATGCAAGCAGCAAGAAAGCAGATGTACACAGCATAAACTTTATAATTTAATAAGTTAGACATCTGAAATAGTTCCTAGGGGTATCAGGAAACTCATTTGAACAATTCGTTGGGCTGCTTTGGGTGAAGACCATCACACTGATTCTAAAGATGATCACGGCTGCTGTGGCTCTAAACTTTGCAAAATCAAGTCGACTAATATCTTCAGAATCCAGAAGAGAAGCATGTAGGGACTTCTTAACACTATGGAAAGTTGTGAGGTCTGAGAATAAACAGTAATTTTGATGTGATTCCTGTCGTGATGCGCACGATTTCTTATTACACGAGCATGATTCTGGATGGATCTGTGTAAATCTAAATTTTTAGACAATGAAAACCATTTCATGCACGTAAGGTCTGGAAGGCTTGTGACACCATTGCCTGTGATGATACAATGCATCTAGCCAACCAGGATCCTCCTCCCAAAAAGGAAGCAATGCGCAACCAGCACACACAAAGGAGTGTGTTTTCTTTGCACTGGCTGAATTATCTTGGAATCATCAAGTAGTGAGGAATCCATGGAGGATCCTCTTAACAAGGAGGGAGAAGGGTACTTCTGGGATTATCTCAAAAATCTAGAATGCTTTGTCCGCCTATATCTTGGTCTGGATTTGATGGGCTAGCAAAAAAAGTATGTACGTTTGCAAGTAAGCCATACTTAGTATACGTATCTACCTAGTAATTTTCAACAAAATGATATCTTTTAGAGTCAAAATGTGCAAGTGTAGGATGGTTGGATGTGAGAATAGTAGAAAAATTCATGAGGATATTTACAAATGTGGGCTCTTTTAGGATGTTTCATTTTGGAACACCACTCTTGACATATACTCTAGGAGGCTCTTAAGATTGCCACGATGCAATGAACATTGTCTCAGCATCAGTTCACACCTGGGGTATGCTCATGTATGGATCAGAGGGTCTATGCATTAATCATATATTAAATGATGGTGTTGTGGCTCATAAAATACTTTTTAATCCTTCTCAAATGCTCCTTTGCAAGGGCATTGCATTTAATATACATATAATCCACCAATATGTTGTCAAATGACCGCACTATTTCTCACCGAGCACAATATGTTATTAGGTGACACCACTATTTGATGATACAATGCATTTAGCCAACCAGGATCCTCCTCCCAAGGAAGCAATGCGTAGCCAGCACACACAAAGGAGTGTGTTTTCTTCGCACTGGCTAAATTCTCTTGGAATGATCAAGTAGTAAGGAATCCATGGACAATACTCTTAAGGAAGGAAGAAGAGCACTTTTGGGCTTAGACCAAAAATCTAGAATGCGTTTGCTGCCTATATCTTTGCTTGGATTTCATGGGCGTTAAGCAAGAAAAGTATGTACTTCGCAAGCAATCCATACTTAGTATACATATCTACCTAGTAATTTTCAACAAAATGATATCTTTAGGAGTCAAAATGTGCAAGTGTAGGATGGTTGGATGTGAGAAGATTCTAGCTAATAGTAGAAAAGTTCATGAGAGGATATTCACAAACGTGGGCCCCTTTAGGATGTTTCATTTTGGAATACCGCTCTTGACATGTACTCTAGGAGTCTCTTAAAATTTCCACGATGCAATGAGATTGTCTCATCTCATCAGTTCACACTTGGGGTATGCTCATGTATGGATCAGTGTGTATGCATTGCTCATATATTAAATGCTGGTGTGGTGGCTGATCAAACATTTTTTAATCCTTCCTAGACGCTTCTTTGCAAGGGCACTGCATTTAATATACACATAATCCACCAATATGTTGTCAAGTGACCCCACTATTTCCCACCAAGCCCAATATGTTGTCGGTGGTGACACAACTATTTCCCACCAACCCCACTTCGACAAAATAGAGGTGAGGAAATTGAATCCTCTTAAAAAAATAGTTGGTAATATCATGCAATAAGTGCATTCCAAGAGACAAGATGCATACCTATGACACCCAAACTCTTCCCTCCAAACATGCATACAAGCAACAAGAAAGCAGAAGCACACCACCACGTAAACTTGATAATTTAATAAGATAGACATCTGAAATAGTTCCTAGGGGTAGTATCAGGAAACCCATTTGAACAATTCGTTGGGCTGCCTTGGGTGATAACCATCATTGTGATTCTAAAGAGGATCACAGCTGTGACTCTAAACCTTGCAAAATGAAGCTCACTAATATCTTTAGAATCGAGAAGAGAAGCACGTAGGCACTTTTTAACACTACCTAAAGTTGTGAGGTCTAAGAATAACTAGTAATTTTGATGTGATTCCTGTCGTGATCATGCCCACGATTTCTTATCACACGAGCATGATTCTGGATGGATCTATGCAAATCTAACTTTTTAGACAATGAAAACCATTTCATGCACGTAAGGTCCGGAAGGCTTGTGACAACATTTCCTTTGATGATACAATGCATCTAGCCAACCAGGATCCTCCTCCCAAGGAAGCAACGTGCGGCCAGCACACACAAAGGAGTGCGTTTTCTGTGCACTAGCTGAATTCTCTCAGAATCATCAAGTAGTGAGGAATCCATGGAGACTCCTCTTAATAAGGAGGGAGAAGGGCACTTGTGGGCTTAGCTCAAAAATCTAGATTGCTTTGGCTGCTGCCGATATATCTTTGTTTGGATTTGATGGGCTAAAACAAAAGGTATGTATCTCTGCAGGTAAGCCAGACTTAGTATACATACCCAATAATTTTCAACAAAATCTTATCTTTTAGAGTCAATATGTTCAAATGTAGGATGGATGGATGTGAGAAGATTCCAGCCAATAGTAAAATAATTCATGAGTATATTCACAAATGCGGGCTCTTTGTTGCGGATGTTTCTTTTTGGAATACCGCTCTTGACATGTACTCTAGGAGTCTTAAGATTTCCACGATGCAATGAGATTGTCTGATCATCAGTTCACACTTGGGGTATGCTCATGTATGGATCAGTGTGTATGCATTGCTCATATATTAAATGCTCCTGTGGTGGTTGATCAAACATTTTTTTATCCTTCCTAGATGCTCCTTTGCAAGGGCACTGCGTTTAATATACACATAATCCACCAATATGTTGTCAAGTGACCCACTATTTCCCACCAAGCCCAATATGTTGTCAGGTGATACCACTATTTTCCACCAACTCCACTTTGACAAAATAGAGGTGAGGACATTGAATCCTCTTAAAGAAAATTGGTAATATCATGCGATAAGTGCATTCCAAGAGACAAGATGCATATCTATGGCACCCAAACTCTTCCCACCAAACATGCATACAAGCAGCAAGAAAGCAGAAGCACACCGCGTAAACCTTATAATTTAATAAGATAGACATCTAAAATAGTTCCTAGGCCTATCAAGAAACTCATTTGAACAATTCGTTGGGCTACTTTGGGTGAAGACCATCATAGTGATTCTAAAGAGGATCATGGCCTGCGACTCTAAACCCTGCAAAATCAAGTCGACTAATATCTTCAAAATTGAGAGAAGAAGCACGTAGGGACTTCTTAACACTATGGAAAGTTGTGAGGTCTGAGAATAAATAGTAATTTTAATGTGATTCCTGTCGTGATCATGCGCACGATTTCTTATCACATGAGCATGATTCTGGATGGATCTGTGTAAATCTAAATTTCTAGACAATGAAAACCATTTCATGCACGTAAGGTCTGGAAGGCTTGTGACACCATTGCCTGTGATGATACAATGCATCTAGCCAACCAGGATCCTCCTCCTAAAAAGGAAGCAATGCGCAGCCAGCACACACAAAGGAGTGTGTTTTTTTTGCACTGGCTGAATTATCTTGGAATCATCAAGTAGTGAGGAATCCATGGAGAATCCTCTTAACAAGGAGGGAGAAGGGTACTTCTGGGCTTATCTCAAAAATCTAGAATGCTTTGTCCACCTATATCTTGTTCTAGATTTGATGGGCTAACAAAAAAAGTATGTACGTTTGCAAGTAAGCCATACTTAGTATACATATCTACCTAGTAATTTTCAACAAAATGATATCTTTTAGAGTCAAAATGTGCAAGTGTAGGATGGTTGGATGTGAGAAGATTCCAGCTAATAGTAGAAAAATTCATGAGGATAGTCACAAATGTGGGCTCTTTCAAGATGTTTCATTTTGGAACACCACTCTTGACATGTACTCTAGGAGGCTCGTCAGATTTCCACGATGCAATGAACTTTGTCTCAGCATCAGTTCACACCTGGGGTACGCTCATGTATGGATCAGGGGGTCTATATATTAATCATATATTAAATGATGGTGTTGTGGCTCATAAAATACTTTTTAATCCTTCTCAAATGCTCCTTTGCAAGGGCATTGCATTTAATATACATATAATCCACCAATATGTTGTCAAATGACCGCACTATTTCTCACCGAGCACAATATGTTGTCAGGTGACACCACTATTTGATGATACAATGCATCTAGCCAACCAAGATCCTCCTCCCAAGGAAGCAATGCGAGCTAGCACACACAAAGAAGTGTGTTTTCTTTGCACTGGTGGCTAAATTCTCTTGGAATGATCAAGTAGTAAGGAATCCATGGACAATCCTCTTAAGGAAGGAAGAAGGGCACTTCTGGGCTTAGACCAAAAATCTAGAATGCTTTGGCCACCTATATCTTTGCTTGGATTTGATGGGTGTTAAGCAAGAGAAGTATGTACTTCTGCAAGCAATCCATACTTAGTATACATATCTACCTAGTATTTTTCAACAAAATGATATCTTTTAGAGTCAAAATGTGCAAGTATAGGATGATTGGATGTGAGAAGATTCTAGCTACTAATAGTAGAAAAGTTCATGAGAGGATATTCACAAATGTGGGCCCTTTTAGGATGTTTCATTTTGGAATACCGCTCTTGACATGTACCCTAGGAGTCTCTTAAGATTTCCACGATGCAATGAGATTGTCTCATCAAGAGTTCACACTTGGGGTATGCTCATGTATGGATCAGTGTGTATGCATTGCTCATATATTAATTACTAGTGTTGTGGCTGATTAAACATTTTTTAATCCTTCCTAGACACTTCTTTGCAAGGGCACTGAATTTAATATACACATAATCCACCAATATGTTGTCAAGTGACGCCACTATTTCCTACCAAGCCCAATATGTTATCGGTGACACCACTATTTCCCACCAACCCCACTTCGACAAAATAGAGGTGAGGACATTGAATCCTCTTAAAAAAATAGTTGGTAATATCATGCGATAAGTGCATTCCAAGAGACAAGATGCATATGTACGACACCCAAACTCTTCCCTCCAAACATGCATACAAGCAACAAGAAAGCTGAAGCACACCACCGCGTAAACTTGATAATTTAATAAGATAGACATTTGAAATAATTTCTAGGGGTATAAGGAAACCCATTTGAAAAATTCGTTGGGCTGCTTTGGGTGAAGACCATCACTGTGATTCTAAAGAGGAAAACGGTTGTGACTCTAAACCTAGCAAAATCAAGCTCACTAATATCTTCAGAATCGAGAAGAAAAGCACGTAGGGACTTCTTAACACTACGTAAAGTTGTGAGGTCTGAGAATAACTAGTAGATTCTTGTCGTGATCATGCCCATGATTTCTTATCACACGAGCATGATTCTGGATGGATCCGTGCAAATCTAACTTTTTAGACAATGAAAACCATTTCATGCACGTAAGGTCCGGAAGGCTTGTGACAACATTTCCTTTGATGATACAATGCATCTAGCCAACTAGGATCCTCATCCCAAGGAAGCAACATGCAGCCAGCATACACAAAGGAGTGTGTTTTCTGTGCGCTGGGGTTGAATTGTCTCGGAATCATCAAGTAGTGAGAGGAATCCATGGAGAACCCTCTTAACAAGGAGGGAGAAGGGCACTTTTGGGCTTAGCTCAAAAATCTAGAATGCTTTGGCTGCCTATATATCTTTGTTTGGATTTGACGGGCTAAAACAAAAGGTATGTACTTCTACAAGTAAGCCATACTTAGTATACATATCTACCTAGTAATTTTCAACAAAATGTTATCTTTTAGAGTCATTATAATCAAGTGTAGGATGGTTGGATGTGAGAAGATTCCAGCCAATAGTAAAAAAATTCATGAGGATATTCACAAACGTGGGCTCTTTGCGGATGTTTCATTTTGGAATACCGCTCTTGACATGTACTCGAGGAGTCTCTTAAGATTTCCAGGATGCAATGAGATTGTCTCATCATCACTTCACACTTGGGGTATGCTCATGTATGGATTAGTGTGTATGCATTGCTCATATATTAAATGCTCTTGTGGTGGTTGATCAAACATTTTTTATCCTTCCTAGATGCTCCTTCTCAAGGGCACTGCATTTAATATACACATAATCCACCAATATGTTATCAACAAGTGACCCCACATTTCCCACCAAGCCCAATATGTTTTCGGTGACACCACTACATTTCCCACCAAACCCAATTTGACAAAATAGAGGTGAGGACATTGAATCCTCTTAAAAAAATAGTTGGTAATATCATGCGATAAGTGCATTCAAAGAGACAAGATGCATACCTATGACACCCAAACTTTCCCTCCAAACATGCATACAAGCAACAAGAAAGCGGAAGCACACCACCGCGTAAACTTGATAATTTAATTAGATAGACATCTGAAATAGTTCCTGGGGATATCACGAAACCCATTTGAACAATTCGTTGGGCTGCTTTGGGTGAAGACCATCACAATGATTCTAAAGAGGATCACGGCTGTGACTCTAAACCTTGCAAAATCAAGCTCACTAATATTTTCAGAATCGAGAAGAAAAGCACGTAGGGACTTCTTAACACTACGTAAAGTTGTGAGGTCTGAGAATAATTAGTAATTTTGATGTGATTCCTGTCGTGATCATGCCAACGATTTCTTATCACACGAGCATGATTCTGGATGGATCTGTGCAAATCTAACTTTTTAGAGAATGAAAACCATGTCATGCATGTAAGGTCCAGAAGGCTTGTGACAACATTTCCTTTGATGATACAATGCATCTAGCCAACAAGGATCCTCCTCCCAAGGAAGCAACACGCGCCCAGCATACACAAAGGAGTGTGTTTTCTGTGCACTGGGGCTGAATTGTCTCAGAATCATCAAGTAGTGAGGAATCCATGGAGAACTCTCTTAACAAGGAGGGAGAAGGGCACTTCTGGGCTTAGCTCAAAAATCTAGAATGCTTTGGCTGCCTATATATCTTTGTTTGGATTTGATGGGCTAAAACAAAAGGTATGTACCTTTGCAAGTAAGCCATACTTAGTATACATATCTACCTAGTAATTTTCAACAAAATGTTATCTTTTAGAGTCAATATGTTCAAGTGTAGGATGGTTACACTACGTAAAGTTGTGAGGTCTGAAAATAACTAGTAATTTTGATGTGATTCCTGTAGGATCATGCCCACAATTTCTTATCACTTGAGCATGATTCTGGATGGATCTGTGCAAATCTAACTTTTTAGACAATGAAAACCATTTCATGCACGTAAGGTCCGGAAGGCTTGTGACAACATTTCCTTTGATGATACAATGCATCTAGCCAACTAGGATCCTCCTCCCAAGGAAGCAACACGTGGCCAACATACACAAAGGAGTGTGTTTTCTGTGCACTGGGACTCAATTGTCTCGGAATCATCAACAAGTAGTGAGGAATCCATGGAGAACCCTCTTAACAAGGAGGGAGAAGGGCACTTCTGGGCTTAACTCAAAAATCTAGAATGCTTTGGCTGCCTATATATCTTTGTTTGGATTTGATGGGCTAAAGCAAAAGGTATGGACTTCTGCAAGTAAGCCATACTTAGTATACATATCTACCTAGTAATTTTCAACAAAATGTTATCTTTTAGAGTCAATATGTTCAAGTGTAGGATGGTTGTATGTGAGAAGATTCCAGCCAATAGTAAAAAAAATCATGAAGATATTCACAAACGTGGGCTCTTTGTTGTGGATGTTTCATTTTGGAATACCGCTCTTGACATGTACTCTAGGAGTCTCTTAAGATTTCCCTGATGCAATGAGATTGTCTAATCATCAGTTTACACGGGTATGCTCATGTATGGATCAGTGTGTATGCATTGCTCATATATTAAATGCTCCTGTGTGGTGGTTGATCAAACATTTTTTTATCCTTCCTAGACGCTCCTTTGCAAGGGCACTGTGTTTAATATACACATAATCCACCAATATGTTGTCAAGTGACCCCACTATTTCCCACCAAGCCCAATATGTTGTCAGGTGACACCACTATTTTCCACCAACCCCACTTTGACAAAATAGAGGTGAGGACATTGAATCCTCTTAAAGAAAGTTGGTAATATCATGCCATAAGTGCATTCCAAAAGACAACATGCATACCTATGGCACCCAAACTCTTCCCACCAAACATGCATACAAGCAGCAACAAGAAAGCGGAAGCACACCGCGTAAACTTTATAAATTAATAAGAAAGACATATGAAATAGTTCTTAGGGGTATCAGGAAACTCATTTGAACAATTCGTTGGGCTGCTTTGGGTGAAGACCATCACAGTGATTCTAAAGAGGATCACGGGCTGTGACTCTAAACCTTGCAAAATCAAGTCCACTAATATCTTCAAAATCGAGAAGAGAAGCACGTAGGGACTTCCTAACTATGGAAAGTTGTTAGGTCTGAGAATAAACACTAATTTTGATGTGATTCCTGTCGTGATCATGCGCACGATTTCTTATCACATAAGCATGATTTAAGATGGATCTGTGTAAATCTAAATTTCTAGACAATGAAAACCATTTCATGCACGTAAGGTCTGGAAGGCTTGTGACACCATTGCCTGTGATGATACAATGCATCTAGCCAACCAGGATCCTCCTCCCAAAAAGGAAGCAATACGCAGCCAGCACACACAAAGGAGTGTGTTTTCTTTGCACCGGCTGAATTATCTTGGAATCATCAAGTAGTGAGGAATCCATGGAGAATCCTCTTAACAAGGAGGGAGAAGGGTACTTCTGGGCTTATCTCAATAATCTAGAATGCTTTGTCTGCCTATATCTTGGTCTGGATTTGATGGGCTAACAAAAAAAGTATGTACGTTTGCAAGTAAGCCATACTTAGTATACATATCTACCTAGTAATTTTCAACAAAATGATATCTTTTAGATTCAAAAGGTGCAAGTGTAGGATGGTTGGATGTGAGAAGATTCCAGCTAATAGTAGAAAAAATCATGAGGATATTCACAAATGTGGGCTCTTTTAGGATGTTTCATTTTGGAACACCACCCTTGACATGTACTCTAGGAGGCTCTTAAGATTGCCAACGATGTAATGAACATTGTCTCAGCATCAGTTCACACGTGGGGTACGCTCATGTATGGATCAGGAGGTCTATGCATTAATCATATATTAAATGATGGTGTTGTGGCTCATAAAATACTTTTTAATCCTTCTCAGTGCTCCTTTTTGCAAGGGCATTGCATTTAATATACATATAATCCACCAATATGTTGTCAAATGACCACACTATTTCTCACCGAGCACAATATGTTGTCAGGTGACACCACTATTTGATGATACAATGCATCTAGCCAACCAGGATCCTCCTCCCAAGGAAGCAATGCGCAGCTAGCACACACAAAGGAGTGTGTTTTCTTTGCACTGGCTAAATTCTCTTGCAATGATCAAGTAGTAAGGAATCCATGGACAATCCTCTTAAGGAAGGAAGAAGAGCACTTCTGGGCTTAGACCAAAAATCTAGAATGCTTTGGCTGCCTATATCTTTGTTGCTTGGATTTGATGGGCGTTAAGCAAGAAATTATGTACTTCTGCAAGCAATCCATACTTAGGATACATATCTACCTAGTAATTTTCAACAAAATGATATCTTTAGGAGTCAAAATGTGCAAGTGTAGGATGGTTAGGTGTGAGAACATTCCAGCTAATAGTAGAAAAGTTCATGAGATGATATTCACAAACGTGGGCCATTTTAGGATGTTTTATTTTGGAATATCGCTCTTGACATGCACCCTAGGAGTCTCTTAAGATTTCCATGATGCAATGAAATTGTCTCATCATCAGTTCACACTTGGGGTATGCTCATGTATGGATCAGTGTGTATGCATTGCTCATATATTAAATGCTGGTGTGGTGGCTGATCAAACATTTTTTAATCCTTCCTAGACGCTTCTTTGCAAGGGCACTGCAAATAATCCACCAATATGTTTTCAAGTGACCCCACTATTTCCCACCAAGCCCAAAATGTTGTCAAGTGACACCACTATTTTCCACCAACCCCACTTTGACAAAATAGAGGTGAGGACATTGAATCCTCTTAAAGAAAGTTGGTAATATCATGCGATAAGTGCATTCCAAGATACAAGATGCATACCTATGACACCCAAACTCTTCCCACCAAACATGCATACAAGCAGCAAGAAAACTGAAGCACACCTCGTAAACTTTATAATTTAATAAGATAGACATTTGAAATAGTTCCTAGGGGTATCAGGAAACTCATTTGAACAATTCGTTGGGCTGCTTTGGGTGAAGACCATCACTGTGATTCTAAAGAGGATCACGGCTGTGACTCTAAACCCTGCAAAATCAAGTCGACTAATATCTTCAGAATCGAGAAGAGAAGCAGGTAGGGACTTCTTAACACTATGGAAAGTTGTGAGTCTGAAAATAAACAGTAATTTTGATGTGATTCTTGTCATGATCATGTGCACAATTTCTTATCACATGAGCATGATTCTAGATGGATCTGTGTAAATCTAAATTTTTAGACAATGAAAACCATTTCATGCACATAAGGTCTGGAAGGCTTGTGACACAATTGCCTATGATGATACAATGCATCTAGCCAGCCAGGTTCCTCCTCCTAAAAAGGAAGCAATGCACAGCCAGCACACACAAAGGAGTGTGTTTTCTTTGCACTGGCTGAATTATCTTGGAATCATCAAGTAGTGAGGAATCCATGGAGAATCCTCTTAACAAGGAGACAGAAGGGTACTTCTGGGCTTATCTCAAAAATCTAGAATGCTTTGTCCGCCTATATCTTGGTCAAGATTTGATGGGCTAACAAAAAAAGTATGTACTTCTACAAGTAAGCCATACTTAGTATACATATCTACCTAGTAATTCTCAACAAAATGATATCTTTTAGATTTAAAATGTGCAAGTGTAGGATGGTTGGATGTGAGAAGATTCCCGCTAATAGTAGAAAAATTCATCAGGATATTCAAAAATGTGGGCTCTTTTAGGATGTTTCATTTTGGAACACCACTACTCTTGACATGTACTCTAGGAGGCTCTTAAGATTGCCACGATGCAATGAACATTGTCTCAGCATCAGTTCACACCTGGGGTATGCTCATCTATGGATCAGGGTGTCTAAGCATTAATCATATATTAAATGATGGTGTTGTGGCTCATAAAATACTTTTTAATCCTTCTCAAATGCTCCTTTGCAAGGGCATTGCATTTAATATACATATAATCCACCAATATGTTGTTAAATGACCGCACTATTTCTCACCGAGCACAATATGTTGTCAGGTGACACCACTATTTGATGATACAATGCATCTAGCCAACCAAGATCCTCCTCCCAAGGAAGCAATGCGCAGCCAGCACACACTCCTCTTAAAAAAGTAGTTTGGTAATATCATGCGATAAGTGCATTCCAAGAGACAAGATGCATACCTATGACACCCAGACTCTTCCCTCCAAACATGCATACAAGGAACAAGAAAGCGGAAGCACACCACCGTGTAAACTTGATAATTTAATAAGATAGACATCTGAAATAGTTCCTAGGGGTACCAGGAAACCCATTTGAATAATTCGTTGGGCAGCTTTGGGTAAAGACCATCATTGTGATTCTAAAGAGGATCACGGCTATTGTGACTCTAAACCTTGCAAAATCAAGCTCACTAATATCTTCAGAATCGAGAAAAGAAGCACGTAGGGACTTCTTAACACTACATAAAGTTGTATGGTCTGAGAATAACTAGTAATTTTGATGTGATTCCTGTCCTGATCATGCCCATGATTTCTTATCACACGAGCATGATTCTGGATGGATCTATGCAAATCTAACATTTTAGACAATGAAAAACATTTCATGCACGTAAGGTCCGGAAGGCTTGTGACAACATTTCCTTTTATAATACAATGCATCTAGCCAACCAGGATCCTCCTCCCAACAACAAGGAAGCAACGCACGGCCAGCACACACAAAGGAGTGTGTTTTCTCTGCACTGGCTGAATTGTCTCGGAATCATCAAGTAGTGAGGAATCCATGGAGAATCCTCTTAACAAGGAGGGAGAAGGGCACTTCTGGGCTTAGCTCAAAAATCTAGAATGCTTTGGCTACCTATATATCTATGTTTGGATTTGATGGGCTAAAACAAAAGGTATGTACTTCTGCAAGTAAGCCATACTTAGTGTACATATCTATCGAATAATTTTCAACAAAATCTTATCTTTTAGAGTCAATATGTTCAAGTGTAGGATGGTTGGATGTGAGAAGATTCTAGCCAATAGTAAAATAATTCATGAGGATGTTCACAAACGTGGGATCTTTGTTGTGGATGTTTCATTTTGGAATACCGCTCTTGACATGTACTCTAGGAGTCTCTTAAGATTTCCACGATGCAATGAGATTGTCTGATCATCAGTTTACACTTGGGGTATGCTCATGTATGGATCAGTGTGTGTATGCATTGCTCATATATTAAATGCTCCTGTGGTGGTTGATCAAACATTTTTTTATCCTTCCTAGATGCTCCTTTGCAAGGGCACTGCGTTTCATATACACATAATCCACCAATATGTTGTCAACAAGTGACCCCACTATTTCCCACCAAGCCCAATATGTTGTCAAGTGACACCACTATTTTCCACCAACCCCACTTTGACAAAATAGAGGTGAGGACATTGAATCCTCTTAAAGAAAATTGGTAACATCATGCCATAAGTGCATTCCAAGAGACAAGATGCATACCTATGGCACCCAAACTCTTCCCACCACCAAACATGCATGCAAGCAGCAAGAAAGCGGATGTACACAGCATAAACTTTATAATTTAATAAGTTAGACATCTGAAATAGTTCCTAGGGGTATCAGGAAACTCATTTGAACAATTCGTTGGGCTGCTTTGGGTGAAGACCATCACACTAATTCTAAAGATGATCACGGCTGCTGTGGCTCTAAACTTTGCAAAATCAAGTCAACTAATATCTTCAGAATCGAGAAGAGAAGCATGTAGGGACTTCTTAACACTATGGAAAGTTGTGAGGTCTAAGAATAAACACTAATTTTGATGTGATTCCTGTCGTGATGCGCACGATTTCTTATTACACGAGCATGATTCTGGATGGATCTGTGTAAATCTAAATTTTTAGACAATGAAAACCATTTCATGCACGTAAGGTCTGGAAGGCTTGTGACACCATTACCTATGATGATACAATGCATCTAGCCAACCAGGATCCTCCTCCCAAAAAGGAAGCAATGCGCAACCAGCACACACAAAGGAGTGTGTTTTCTTTGCACTGGCTGAATTATCTTGGAATCATCAAGTAGTGAGGAATCCATGGAGGATCCTCTTAACAAGGAGGGAGAAGGGTACTTCTGGGCTTATCTCAATAATCTAGAATGCTTTGTCCGCCTATATCTTGGTCTAGATTTGATGGGCTAACAAAAAAAGTATGTACGTTTGCAAGTAAGCCATACTTAGTATACGTATCTACCTAGTAATTTTCAACAAAATGATATCTTTTAGAGTCAAAATGTGCAAGTGTAGGATGGTTGGATGTGAGAATAGTAGAAAAAATCATAAGGATATTCACAAATGTGGCCTCTTTTAGGATGTTTCATTTTGGAACACCACCCTTGACATGTACTCTGTCTAGGAGGCTCTTAAGATTGCCAACGATGTAATGAACATTGTCTCAGCATCAGTTCACACGTGGGGTACGCTCATGTATGGATCAGGAGGTCTATGCATTAATCATATATTAAATGATGGTGTTGTGGCTCATAAAATACTTTTTAATCCTTCTCAGATGCTCCTTTTTGCAAGGGCATTGCATTTAATATACATATAATCCACCAATATGTTGTCAAATGACCGCACTATTTCTCACCGAGCATAATATGTTATTAGGTGACACCACTATTTGATGATACAATGCATCTAGCCAACCAGGATCCTCCTCCCAAGGAAGCAATGCGTAGCCAGCACACACAAAGGAGTGTGTTTTCTTCGCACTGGCTAAATTCTCTTGGAATGATCAAGTAGTAAGGAATCCATGGACAATACTCTTAAGGAAGGAAGAAGAGCACTTTTGGGCTTAGACCAAAAATCTAGAATGCGTTTGCTGCCTATATCTTTGCTTGGATTTGATGGGTGTTAAGCAAGAAAAGTATGTACTTCGCAAGCAATCCATACTTAGGATACATATCTACCTAGTAATTTTCAACAAAATGATATCTTTAGGAGTCAAAATGTGCAAGTGTAGGATGGTTGGATGTGAGAAGATTCTAGCTAATAGTAGAAAAGTTCATGAGAGGATATTCACAAACGTGGGCCCCTTTAGGATGTTTCATTTTGGAATACCGCTCTTGACATGTACTCTAAGAGTCTCTTAAAATTTCCACGATGCAATGAGATTGTCTCATCTCATCACACTTGGGGTATGCTCATGTATGGATCAGTGTGTATGCATTGCTCATATATTAAATGCTGGTGTGGTGGCTGATCAAACATTTTTTAATCCTTCCTAGACGCTTCTTTGCAAGGGCACTGAATTTAATATACACATAATCCACCAATATGTTGTCAAGTGACCCCACTATTTCCCACCAAGCCCAATATGTTGTCGGTGGTGACACAACTATTTCCCACCAACCCCACTTCGACAAAATAGAGGTGAGGAAATTGAATCCTCTTAAAAAAATAGTTGGTAATATCATGCGATAAGTGCATTCCAAGAGACAAGATGCATACCTATGACACCCAAACTCTTCCCTCCAAACATGCATACAAGCAACAAGAAAGCAGAAGCACACCACCACGTAAACTTGATAATTTAATAAGATAGACATCTGAAATAGTTCCTAGGGGTAGTATCAGGAAACCCATTTGAACAATTTGTTGGGCTGCCTTGGGTGATAACCATCATTGTGATTCTAAAGAGGATCACTGCTGCGACTCTAAACCTTGCAAAATGAAGCTCACTAATATCTTTAGAATCGAGAAGAGAAGCACGTAGGCACTTTTTAACACTACCTAAAGTTGTGAGGTCTAAGAATAACTAGTAATTTTGATGTGATTCCTGTCGTGATCATGCCCACGATTTCTTATCACACGAGCATGATTCTGGATGGATCTATGCAAATCTAACTTTTTAGACAATGAAAACCATTTCATGCACGTAAGGTCCGGAAGGCTTGTGACAACATTTCCTTTGATGATACAATGCATCTAGCCAACCACGATCCTCCTCCCAAGGAAGCAACGTGCGGCCAGCACACACAAAGGAGTGCGTTTTCTGTGCACTAGCTGAATTCTCTCGGAATCATCAAGTAGTGAGGAATCCATGGAGAATCCTCTTAATAAGGAGGGAGAAGGGCACTTGTGGGCTTAGCTCAAAAATCTAGATTGCTTTGGCTGCTGCCGATATATCTTTGTTTGGATTTGATGGGCTAAAACAAAAGGTATGTATCTCTGCAGGTAAGCCAGACTTAGTATACATACCCAATAATTTTCAACAAAATCTTATCTTTTAGAGTCAATATGTTCAAATGTAGGATGGATGGATGTGAGAAGATTCTAGCCAATAGTAAAATAATTTATGAGTATATTCACAAATGCGGGCTCTTTGTTGCGGATGTTTCTTTTTGGAATACCGCTCTTGACATGTACTCTAAGAGTCTTAAGATTTCCACGATGCAATGAGATTGTCTGATCATCAGTTCACACTTGGGGTATGCTCATGTATGGATCAGTGTGTATGCATTGCTCATATATTAAATGCTCCTGTGGTGGTTGATCAAACATTTTTTTATCCTTCCTAGATGCTCCTTTGCAAGGGCACTGCGTTTAATATACACATAATCCACCAATATGTTGTCAAGTGACCTACTATTTCCCACCAAGCCCAATATGTTGTCAGGTGACACCACTATTTTCCACCAACTCCACTTTGACAAAATAGAGGTGAGGACATTGAATCCTCTTAAAGAAAATTGGTAATATCATGCGATAAGTGCATTCCAAGAGACAAGATGCATATCTATGGCACCCAAACTCTTCCCACCAAACATGCATACAAGCAGCAAGAAAGCAGAAGCACACTGCGTAAACCTTATAATTTAATAAGTTTGACATCTAAAATAGTTGCTAGGCCTATCAAGAAACTCATTTGAACAATTTGTTGGGCTACTTTGGGTGAAGACCATCACAGTGATTCTAAAGAGGATCACGGCCTGTGACTCTAAACCCTGCAAAATCAAGTCGACTAATATCTTCAAAATTGAGAGGAGAACCACGTAGGGACTTCTTAACACTATGGAAAGTTGTGAGGTCTGAGAATAAATAGTAATTTTGATGTGATTCCTGTCGTGATCATGCGCACGATTTCTTATCACATGAGCATGATTCTAGATGGATCTGTGTAAATCTAAATTTCTAGACAATGAAAACCATTTCATGCACCTAAGGTCTGGAAGGCTTGTGACACCATTGCCTGTGATGATACAATGCATCTAGCCAACCAGGATCCTCCTCCTAAAAAGGAAGCAATGCGCAGCCAGCACACACAAAGGAGTGTGTTTTTTTTGCATTGGCTGAATTATCTTGGAATCATCAAGTAGTGAGGAATCCATGGAGAATCCTCTTAACAAGGAGGGAGAAGGGTACTTCTGGGCTTATCTCAAAAATCTAGAATGCTTTGTCCACCTATATCTTGTTCTAGATTTGATGGGCTAACAAAAAAAGTATGTACGTTTGCAAGTAAGCCATACTTAGTATACATATCTACCTAGTAATTTTCAACAAAATGATATCTTTTAGAGTCAAAATGTGCAAGTGTAGGATGGTTGGATGTGAGAAGATTCCAGCTAATAGTAGAAAAATTCATGAGGATAGTCACAAATGTGGGCTCTTTCAAGATGTTTCATTTTGGAACACCACTCTTGACATGTACTCTAGGAGGCTCGTCAGATTTCCACGATGCAATGAACTTTGTCTCAGCATCAGTTCACACCTGGGGTACGCTCATGTATGGATCAGGAGGTCTATACATTAATCATATATTAAATGATGGTGTTGTGGCTCATAAAATACTTTTTAATCCTTCTCAAATGCTCCTTTGCAAGGGCACTGCTTCTCAAATGCTCCTTTGCAAGGGCATTGCATTTAATATACATATGATCCACCAATATGTTGTCAAATGACCGCACTATTTCTCACCGAGCACAATATGTTATTAGGTGACACCACTATTTGATGATACAATGCATCTAGCCAACCAGGATCCTCCTCCCAAGGTAGCAATACGTAGCCAGCACACACAAAGGAGTGTGTTTTCTTTGCACTGGCTAAATTCTCTTGGAATGATCAAGTAGTAAGGAATCCATGGACAATCCTCTTAAGGAAGGAAGAAGGGCACTTCTGGGCTTAGACCAAAAATCTAGAATGCTTTGGCCACCTATATCTTTGCTTGGATTTGATGGGCATTAAGCAAGAAAAGTATATACTTCTGCAAGCAATCCATACTTAGTATACATATCTACCTAGTATTTTTCAACAAAATGATATCTTTTAGAGTCAAAATGTGCAAGTATAGGATGGTTGGATGTGAGAAGATTCCAGCTACTAATATTAGAAAAGTTCATGAGAGGATATTCACAAATGTGGGCCCTTTTAGGATGTTTCATTTTGGAATACCGCTCTTGACATGTACCCTAGGAGTCTCTTAAGATTTCCATGATGCAATGAGATTGTCTCATCATTAGTTCACACTTGGGGTATGCTCATGTATGGATCAGTGTGTATGCATTGCTCATATATTAATTACTGGTGTTGTGACTGATTAAACATTTTTTAATCCTTCCTAGACACTTCTTTACAAGGGCACTGCATTTAATATACACATAATCCACCAATATGTTGTCAAGTGACGCCGCTTTTTCCTACCAAGCCCAATATGTTATCGGTGACACCACTATTTCCCACCAACCCCACTTCGACAAAATAGAGGTGAGGACATTGAATCCTCTTAGAAAAATAGTTGGTAATATCATGCGATAAGTGCATTCCAAGAGACAAGATGCATACCTACGACACCCAAATTCTTCCCTCCAAACATGCATACAAGCAACAAGAAAGCTGAAGCACACCACCGCGTAAACTTGATAATTTAATAAGATAGACATTTGAAATAATTCCTAGGGGTATAAGGAAACCCATTTGAAAAATTCGTTGGGCTGCTTTGGGTGAAGACCATCACTGTGATTCTAAAGAGGATCACGGCTGTGACTCTAAATCTTGCAAAATCAAGCTCACTAATATCCTCAGAATCGAGAAGAAAAGCACGTAGGGCCTTCTTAACACTACATAAAGTTGTGAGGTCTGAGAATAACTAGTAATTTTGATGTGATTCCTGTCGTGATCATGCCCACGATCTCTTATCACACGAGCATGATTCTGGATGGATCCGTGCAAATCTAACTTTTTAGACAATGAAAACCATTTCATGCACATAAGGTCCGGAAGGCTTGTGACAACATTTCCTTTGATGATACAATGCATCTAGCCAACTAGGATCCTCATCCCAAGGAAGCAACAAGTGTAGGATGGTTCGATGTGAGAAGATTCCAGCCAATAGTAAAAAAATTCATGAGGATATTCACAAACATGGGCTCTTTGCGGATGTTTCATTTTGGAATACCGCTCTTGACACTCTCTTAAGATTTCCAGGATGCAATGAGATTGTCTCATCATCATCACTTCACACTTGGGGTATGCTCACGTATGGATCAGTGTGGATGCATTGCTCATATATTAAATGCTCCTGTGGTGGTTGATCAAACATTTTTTTATCCTTCCTAGATGCTCCTTCTCAAGGACACTGCATTTAATATACACATAATCCACCAATATGTTATCAACAAGTGACCCCACATTTCCCACCAAGCCCAATATGTTTTTGGTGACACCACTATTTCCCACCAAACCCAATTCGAGAAAATAGAGGTGAGGACATTGAATCCTCTTAAAAAGATAGTTGGTAATATCATGCAATAAGTGCATTCAAAGAGACAAGATGCATACCTATGACACCCAAACTTTCCCTCCAAACATGCATACAAGCAACAAGAAAGCGAAAGCACACCACCGCGTAAACTTGATAATTTAATTAGATAGACATTTGAAATAGTTCCTAGGGGTATCAGGAAACCCATTTGAACAATTCGTTGGGCTGCTTTGGGTGAAGACCATCACTGTGATTCTAAAGAGGATCACGGCTGTGACTCTAAACCTTGCAAAATCAAGCTCACTAATATTTTTAGAATCGAGAAGAAAAACACGTAGGGACTTCTTAACAATACGTAAAGTTGTGAGGCCTAAGAATAATTAGTAATTTTGATGTGATTCCTGTCGTGATCATGCCAACGATTTCTTATCACACGAGCATGATTCTGGATGGATCTGTGCAAATCTAACTTTTTAGAGAATCATGCATGTAAGGTCCAGAAGGCTTGTGACAACATTTCCTTTGATGATACAATGCATCTAGCCAACAAGGATCCTCCTCCCAAGGATGCAACACGCGCCCAGCATACACAAAGGAGTGTGTTTTCTGTGCACTGGGGCTGAATTGTCTCACAATCATTAAGTAGTGAGGAATCCATGGAGAACTACAAGGAGGGAGAAGGGCACTTCTGGGCTTAGCTCAAAAATCTAGAATGCTTTGGCTGCCTATATATCTTTGTTTGGATTTGATGGGCTAAAACAAAAGGTATGTACCTTTGCAAGTAAGCCATACTTAGTATACATACCCAATAATTTTCAACAAAATCTTATCTTTTAGAGTCAATATGTTCAAGTGTAGGATGGTTGGATGTGAGAAGATTCCAACCAATAGTAAAAAAAATTATGAGGATATTCACAAACGTGGGCTCTTTGTTGTGGATGTTTCATTTTGGAATACCGCTCTTGACATGTACTCTAGGAGTCTCTTAAGATTTCCCTGATGCAATGAGATTGTCTAATCATCAGTTCACACTTGGGGTATGCTCATGTATGGATCAGTGTGTATGCGTTGCTCATATATTAAATGCTCCTGTGTGGTGGTTGATCAGACATTTTTTTATCCTTCCTAGACGCTCCTTTGCAAGGGCACTGTGTTTAATATACACATAATCCACCAATATGTTGTCAAGTGACCCCACTATTTCCTACCAAGCCCAATATGTTGTCAGGTGACACCACTATTTTCCACCAACCCCACTTTGACAAAATAGAGGTGAGGACATTGAATCCTCTTAAAGAAAGTTGGTAATATCATGCGATAAGTGCATTCCAAAAGACAACATGCATACCTATGGCACCCAAACTCTTCCCACCAAACATGCATACAAGCAGCAACAAGAAAGCGGAAGCACACCGCGTAAACTTTATAAATTAATAAGAAAGACATATGAAATAGTTCTTAGGGGTATCAGGAAACTCATTTGAACAATTCGTTGGGCTGCTTTGGGTGAAGACCATCACAGTGATTCTAAAGAGGATCACGGGCTGTGACTCTAAACCTTGCAAAATCAAGTCAACTGATATCTCCAGAATCGAGAAGAGAAGCACGTAGGGACTTCCTAACACTATGGAAAGTTGTTAGGTCTGAGAATAAACACTAATTTTGATGTGATTCCTGTCGTGATCATGCGCACGATTTCTTATCACATAAGCATGATTTAAGATGGATCTGTGTAAATCTAAATTTCTAGACAATGAAAACCATTTCATGCACGTAAGGTCTGGAAGGCTTGTGACACCATTGCCTGTGATGATACAATGCATCTAGCCAACCAGGATCCTCCTCCCAAAAAGGAAGCAATACGCAGCTAGCACACACAAAGGAGTGTGTTTTCTTTGCACTGGCTGAATTATCTTGGAATCATCAAGTAGTGAGGAATCCATGGAGAATCCTCTTAACAAGGAGGGAGAAGGGTACTTCTGGGCTTATCTCAATAATCTAGAATGCTTTGTCTGCCTATATCTTGGTCTGGATTTGATGGGCTAACAAAAAAAGTATGTACGTTTGCAAGTAAGCCATACTTAGTATACATATCTACCTAGTAATTTTCAACAAAATGATATCTTTTAGATTCAAAAGGTGCAAGTGTAGGATGGTTGGATGTGAGAAGATTCCAGCTAATAGTAGAAAAAATCATAAGGATATTCACAAATGTGGCCTCTTTTAGGATGTTTCATTTTGGAACACCACCCTTGACATGTACTCTGTCTAGGAGGCTCTTAAGATTGCCAACGATGTAATGAACATTGTCTCAGCATCAGTTCACACGTGGGGTACGCTCATGTATGGATCAGGAGGTCTATGCATTAATCATATATTAAATGATGGTGTTGTGGCTCATAAAATACTTTTTAATCCTTCTCAGATGCTCCTTTTTGCAAGGGCATTGCATTTAATATACATATAATCCACCAATATGTTGTCAAATGACCGCACTATTTCTCACCGAGCACAATATGTTGTCAGGTGACACCACTATTTGATGATACAATGCATCTAGCCAACCAGGATCCTCCTCCCAAGGAAGCAATGCGCAGCTAGCACACACAAAGGAGTGTGTTTTCTTTGCACTGGCTAAATTCTCTTGTAATGATCAAGTAGTAAGGAATCCATGGACAATCCTCTTAAGGAAGGAAGAAGAGCATTTCTAGGCTTAGACCAAAAATCTAGAATGCTTTGGCTGCCTATATCTTTGTTGCTTGGATTTGATGGGCGTTAAGCAAGAAAAGTATGTACTTTTGCAAGCAATCCATACTTAGGATACATATCTACCTAGTAATTTTCAACAAAATGATATCTTTAGGAGTCAAAATGTGCAAGTGTAGGATGGTTGGATGTGAGAACATTCCAGTTAATAGTAGAAAAGTTCATGAGAGGATATTCACAAACGTGGGTCCTTTTAGGATGTTTTATTTTGGAATACCGCTCTTGACATGCACCCTAGGAGTCTCTTAAGATTTCCATGATGCAATGAAATTGTCTCATCATCACTTCACACTTGGGGTATGCTCATGTATGGATCAGTGTGTATGCATTGCTCATATATTAAATGCTGGTGTGGTGGCTGATCAAACATTTTTTAATCCTTCCTAGACGCTTCTTTGCAAGGGCACTGCATTTAATATACACATAATCCACCAATATGTTTTCAAGTGACCCCACTATTTCCCACCAAGCCCAATATGTTGTCGGTGACACCACTATTTTCCACCAACCCCACTTCGACAAAATAGGATTCTAAAGAGGATCACGGTTGTGACTCTAAACCCTGCAAAATTAAGTTGACTAATATTTTCAAAATCGAGAAGAGAAGCACGTAGAGACTTCTTAACACTATGGAAAGTTGTGAGGCATGAGAATAAACAGTAATTTTGATGTGATTCTTGTCGTGATCATACCCACGATTTCTTATCACACGAGCATGATTCAGGATGGATCTGTGTAAATCTAAATTTTTAGACAATGAAAACCATTTCATGCAAGTAAGGTCCGGAAGGCTTGTGACACCATTGCCTGTGATGATACAATGCATCTAGCCAACCAGGATCCTTCTCCCAAGGAAGCAACGCGCGGCAAGCACACACAAAGGAATGTGTTTTCTTTACTAGAACATTTTCTCTCTCTAGGCCAAAATAGGTAAAAATAAGATCTTTTATTATTCTGAAAAGGGGATTGATTACAGGGGAAGATACTGGACAACTTGAGGGCTGGGGAAGAATCTTACAAAAAGTCTTAACTAACTGAACTAATATGACCAAACCCGCAAGTCCCATAGTCAGATCAAGGAAAAGACTTGCACGTGGATCATAGAGACCAACGTTTTTTTCCTCATTGAGAGGCACAGCCATTGATTCTTTTCCATAGAACAAATTTTTATCCAGGATTTACTTCATTTATCATACCATAACAGAATTGAGACTCTTTTTAGGCATCCATCAGTCCAGCCTAACCCCATCCAGTCCCGTGGGTTAGCCAACCACCCAACCACTGTAGTGATGGGATCCATTTAAGAATTTGGTTAGGCTTTGTCCCGGGTACTAGGGAAAAGAGTTCCCAAGCCCCCTGGCTGGATATTCATGCAAACTTAGAACTAGTCACACCACTTACACACCTAATATGAAATTGCCTTTTTCACAGATTAAGCTGTCTTCAAAACAATCTTTTAATGAAACTATAGTATCACTATGATCATAATCCTCCAAAATATCTGGTTGAATCCTAATTTCCAATTTTTCCTTCATCGGTGTACCTATGGCATCCAACCAGAATGCTCACCACCACCTGTCCACTCAAGGGCCTTTTCTATAGTTCCTAGCTCATAGTACCCAGCAATATATTTACTTATAAAAATCAAAATAGAATCTCCATTGTTGAAGATCAGCAAGATCAACCAACAGATCCATATAAAAGAGCCTTGGACTCATCCATTGAGGACCAGCAAAAGTCAATCAATCAGATCCATGCCCGAATTCAGAAAACAACTCTTACTCCTTGTTCCAATATCTTCCATGACGCACGTGTGGGTATCTCATTCACATCACATCTATCCACATCATATCTCATTCATACACATCTCATCTTATTCATCCACATCCATCTAATCGTTCACATGTACGACTACCCACATCTATCCATACATTCATATCTATCACTTCACATCCACATATATTCATGTCACATCACATCTCTTTACATCACATCACATTCTTTCACATACACATCCGCATCCATTCTTTCACATACACATCCACATCCATATCCGCATCCATTCTTCACATACACCTTCACATCCATTCTTTCATATACATATCCACATCCATATCCACATCCATTCTTCACATACACATTCACATCCATTCTTCACATACACATCCACATCCATTCTTTCATATACATCCACATCCATTCTTTCACATACACATCCACATCCATTCTTCACATACATCCACATCCATTCTTCACATACACATCCACATCCATTCTTCACATACACATCCACATCCATTCTTCACATACACATTCACATCTATTCTTTCACATACATCCACACCTATTCTTTCACATACACATCCGCATCCATTCTTCACATACACATTCACATCCCATATCATTCATTTACATCTCGATTCACATGACATCACATAAAGATAAAGAGAAAGTGGTTGAGCCCCTTGGTATGCCTGATATTTCTATAGGGCATTCTCTTGTTGTTTGATGGAGAGTCTAGTGGCCTCGGAGATGAGCTGTGAGACCCCTCTGCCCCCTCCAGCATGCTGGCATAAGATAGTCCTTCAAGAAAACAGGGTTTCTATGCAAGTTTTCGTTTGATTTTCTTTTGAATACAAGGAGTATTTCTTGAATCAGTATCCTCAAAACGTCTTGATCAGAATTTTGAATTTCATACTAGAATTCCTCGAATTTTATAACCTTGATCCACAGATCAACTTGAAGGGTCTCAAACTTAGTTTTAGATTTGGCAGGAGTTTTGAGTGTATTTTTCTAAACTGGTCACTCCTTCTTTCCTTTTCTAAACTGGTCTCTCCTTCTTTCCTCTTCGAAACTGAAGAAAGAGTTTGGTCTTGGTCATAATCTGATTCAAGGTTCGAGTCGGGTAAGATTTTTCCTGAACTATCTTTCTCGAAAAGGTTTGATAATTCAGTTACTATTTTACTGAATTTCTTTCTTTGAATATTCACTTAACTGATTTCTAAATTAGTACGAATTTCAATGAGGAATAAATTTATCATTTATCTGAATATTTTGATCTCGATAGATTTCTTGAATTTTCTTTTTACAATCCGTGTGAATATAAAATGATAGAAATTTCTCTTAGAGTATTTAATTATTCATTTATCAAATACTCATAGAAATTTAAACATAAAATTTAAGAGAATTCTAATTTTGATATAAAAATTCTTTATGCATCTAGTTATGCATAAAAATCAACTTCAATGGAAATAACACTTTTATATTTAATAAAATCCTTTTCATGCATAAAATCAAATTTAATAGGAATAACACTTTTAAAATAAAAAGAATTTCTTTATGCATCTATTTATGCATAAAAATCAATTTTTATAAGAATAATGCTTTTATAATAAAAAATTTCTTTTATGCATCTTTCTATGCATAAAAATCAAATTTAATAAGAATAACACTTTTGTAATTAAAAAAATTCCTTTGTGCATCTTTTTATGCATAGAATCAAATTTAATAAGAATAATACTTTTGTAATAAAAAAATTCCTTTATGCATCTTTTTATACATAGAATCAAATTTAATAAGAATAATACTTTTGTAATTAAAAAAATTTCTTTATATATCTTTCTATGCATAGAACCAAATTTAATAAGAATAACACTTTTGTAATTTAAAAAAAAATCCTCTATGCATAGAAATCAAATTTAATAAGAATAACACTTTTGTAATAAAAAAATTTCCTTTATGCATCTTTCTATGCATAGAAATCAAATTTAATAAGAATGACACTTTTGTAATAAAAAAATTCCATTATGCATCTTTCTATGCATAGAAATCAAATTTAGTAAGAATAAAACTTTTGTAATAAAAAATTTTCTTTTATGCATCTTTCTATGCATAGAAATCAAATTTAATAAGAATAACACTTTTGTAATAAAGAAAATTCCATTATGCATCTTTGTATGGATAGAATCAAATTCAATAAGAATAACACTTTTGTAATAAAGAAAATTCCTTTATGCATCTTTCTATGCATAAAAATCAAATTTAATAAGAATAACACTTTTGTAATAAAAAAATTTTCTTTATGCATCTTTCTATGCATAGAAATCAAATTTCATAAGAATAACACTTTTGTAATTAAAAAAATTCCTTTATGCATCTTTCCATGCATAGAGATCAAATTTAATAAGAATAACACTTTTGTAATAAAAAAATCCCATTATGCATCTTTCTGTGCATAGAAATCAAATTTAGTAAGAATAACACTTTTGTAATAATAAAAAATTTCTTTATGCATCTTTCTATGCATAGAAATCAAATTTAATAATTAATATCAGTGATATCCATGCATATTCATAAGTGAATATGTACATGAAGTAATTAGAATATTTCTTTTAGATGCAAAAATGGTGGGAATTACTCTTTTGGAATAACATAAAAATAAACTTTCTTTTTCATAAAATTTTAGAAAATTTTACCATAACCTCCTTTGTATGGCTGATCATTTCTCATTTTTTATCTTTCTACAATTAACTTAATTAACCCAATTTAGAATTATAAAACCCTATTCTATACAATTTTCTAAATTCAAGAGAGTAAACAATAAGAAGAGTTTAATTAATCACTTAGTTAATCTTTCTAGGATTAAGAAAGGTTGGAATGTAAAGAAAATAAGGGGGTGGCCTTTTCATCAAAGGCATAGCATTTGAATTTAATTCAATCATATGCAATTCATAAAATCAAGAAAACCATAGATTTTTCATTAAAATTTGTAAACAAAGTAAGAAAATTAGCTTACATGATGGAGCTTGTAAGCTCTCCTTTGGCTTGAGGGATTGAGGGTTCTACTATTGTTTAAAGCAATAGTCGCCACCAATTAACTTTGGAGAGGATTAGGCCAAAAATAATTAAATTATTAAAAAATTCAATGTAGATGGCTCAGGACAGGAGTAGAGTAACAGTGCATAAACACCATTAAGTTTTTACAAAGGAGGAGGCTTCTATTTATAGGAAAAAGTAAGCCTCCAACCAAGCAAAGTGATTCTAAAATTTTCCAGATCAGTTTGGTCAATTTTTGACTATTTTTGGGTCAATTCAGCTTACTTTTTGGATCTAGTTTTGAAATAGGAGAGAGGAAAGATGAAAATTATCTCATTTTATTGATTAAGAATTGGGGATAATGATGAGAAAAAGGTGCCTACTTCATGAGGGGAGATCCCCACACTGAGGTGTCAAAAATTCAGTTTTTTTATTCTTTTCTCTAGTCCTTAGTCCACTCTTCATCTTATGTGAGCATTTACTCATTTTTGGGGGGGGTTTTTTGTTTATTCTTCAATTCATCTCCTCCCTACACTTGGATTGATCCTATTGGCCCATAGGGACGTTAATTGGACCATAATCTAATTTTTTTTGAAAATCTGGACCCTTAGGCTAAGGTCCTTTATACCTATTTTCAATTAATTCCAATTGCACATTGAAAAGTTCTTTTTGAATTTTTGCTTCAAGGGAAACCATTTTAGACACTAGGAGGAATTTTTCATCCAAAAATATCTCAATTTTGAATTACCTCCCTCTAGACATTTTCTCTCTCCAGGCCAAAATAGGGTAAAACAGGATCTTTCTTTTATTTCAGAGAGGGGAAAGTTATAAGATCAGAAGGGGAGGTTCTTACACCTACACATCTCAAAAGCTGGAGGGAGGAATCTTACATCCTACCCCACTTAAAAAACGTGAGATGTCCTCATCTCGCAAGCTAGAGGACAACTCTTTCCCTTAAGATCTAATTGATTCTGGGGTTCCTTATAGTCTGGTCAACCCAACAGAATCTTGGGATAAAGATCCCTTATATAGAACTCATCATCAGATAACAATTCATTCAGATCATATCATTCATATCTTTAACACAATAATGGTCCATTAGATCGAAATTTCCATTTGAACAATCCTCCATTGGAATTTCAATTATACAGATTTTTAATTTGTCATCCCTTAACTTGATCCACTGGGTCGTGTTAACAATAGCAATCTATCAGCACAATCCACTAATCTCATAGTGATTTGTTAAAGTCATTATCGTCATTCCAGTTACAAACATCATCACAAGAACTCGTCCCATTCAAGCTCAGCTATCGCTTTTCAACCAAAATTCAAGAATCATTATTTTTCAATCAGAATCCAAATCAACTCATCAGTTCTCAACAAGAATTTTAAAATCATATCAACCACATTTGAATTCGTCATCTGGATAGCATTTTTGCTTATAATTTCAAGGTCTTAGCTTTACTCATATATACTGCCAGTAAAGAGTTACAGTTACACCCACGGTATATATGGGTAGTCACGATCCTTGGAATTTTAAGGTAAATACCATCATGTCTAGGACTCAAGCAAGTCAGGGATTCCATGCAATTGCCGTACTTCCATTTGAAGACCCAATTACTAATTTATGAATTTCAGTATGAATATCAATTTGTTTGAATTTCATCACATTTCAAACTTTTTACTGTTACTTCATAAATTTTTGACATTTTGGCTTCTCGGTTGATCCACTTTAGCCAATTCGCTCTGATACCATCTGAAAGATCCCTGTCCCCTTCATGTAACGAATTTTGGGGTGCTAGCAGCGGAAGTAGCACTTCTTGTGTGGGGGAGGGTCCCTCACTCGGGGCCTTGCCCACGTATATCCGGACAAGACACTAATCCCTTGGTTCTTCCAAAACCGAACCCAGAAAAACTTCTCTCGCCCGGAAAGCACGGGCGATTCCTCTAGGATATTTTTACTCTAACGTAGTCAAGAACCTTAACTAATTGAACTGATTTGACTGAACCCGTAAGTCCCATAGTCAGATCAAGGAAAAGGCTTGCACTTGGATCATAGAGACCAACGTCTTTTTCCTCATTGAGAGGCACAGCCGTTGATTCTTTTCCATAGAACAAATTTTTATTCGAGATTTACTTCATCTATCGTACCATAACAGAATTGAGTCTCTTTTTAGGGATCTATCAGTCCAGCCTAACCCCATCTAGTCCCTTGGGTTAGCCAACCACTATAGTGATGGGATTCATTTAAGAATTTGGTTATGTTTTGTCCCAGGTACCAGGGAAAAGAGTTCCCAAGCCCCCTAGTCAAATATTCATGCAAACTTAGAACTAGTCACACCACTTACACGCCCAATATGAAATTGTCTTTTTCATAGATTCAGCTGTGTTTAAAATAATCTTTTAATGAAACTATAGTATCACTATGATCATAATCCTCCAAAATATATGGTTGAATCCTAATTTCTAATTTTTCATTCATCGGTGTACCTATGGCATCATTGGCAAACCAGAACGCTCACCACCTGTCCACTCAGGGGCCTTTTCGATAGTTCCTAGCTCATAGTACCTAGCAATATATTCACTTATAAAAATCAAAATGGAATCTCCGTTGAAGATTAGCAAGATCAACCAATAGATCCATATGAAAGAGCCATGGACTCATCTGTTGAGGACCAGCAAGGTCCATGCCCGAATTCAGAAAACAACTCTTACTCCTTGTTCCAATATCTTCCACGACGCCCGTGTGGGTATCTTTGACGACCCAAAGCCCGAGCATCGTATGGTCAGCACCCTCTAGGATCCTTTGATGAGTGCTTCACTCATAGGCCGCTTCTTTAGTCCCTCATCCATCGTACCGAAAGCTCACCATTTAAATCGAACCAAGGTTGGTCAAGACCTCGAGCGACCTTGCTACGCGAGACGTCCTCCATTGACTCTCCGTCAGCTATTGCAACTTTATTAGGTCTCCACGACCTCATTCACAAGACGGTCAAAATGCTTCCCCAGCATTCTTAACATAAAAGTCATTTCAAAACAGGTCATAAATATAGTTTCTATAATGAAATCTCGTCTTTCCACATTGTTCCACATCAATCCACATTATTTAATCCACATCCATTTCATATGTATTCCCATTCTCATCCAATCACATCATTCTCATCCAATCACATCATTTTCATCTCATCACATCTTTTCTCATTTATCCTCATCAGATCTCATCCACTCACATCTACCCATATCCACATCCCATCACATCACATTCATATCTACCCCGATCCACATCCCATCGCATCACATCCATTTCACCTCACATATCATTCATTCACATCTATCCCGATTCACATCTCATCCATTCACATCACATCTCATTCATTCACATCTATCCCATTTCACATCACATCACATCACATTCATTCACATCTATCCCATTTCACATCACATTCATTCACATCACCATCCTATCACATACATTCTATCCACATCATATCTCATTCATACACATCTCATCTCATTCATACACATCATATCTCATTCATACACATCTCATCTCATATATCCACATCCATCCACATCCATCCAATCGTTCACATGTACGACTACCCACATCTATCCATACATTCATATCTATCACTTCACATTCTTCCACATACACATCCGCATCCATTCTTTCACATACACATCCACATCCATTCTTTCACATCCATATCTGCATCCATTCTTCACATACACCTTCACATCCATTCTTTCACATACATATCCACATCCATTCTTCACATACATATTCACATCCCATCCATTCTTCACATACACATCCACATCCATTCTTCACATATACATTCACATCCATTCTTTCATATACATCCACATCCATTCTTCACATACACATCCACATCCATTCTTCACATACATCCACATCCATTCTTTACATACACATCCACATCCATTCTTCACATACACATCCACATCCATTCTTCACATACACATTCACATCCATTCTTTCACATACATCCACATCCATTCTTTCACATACACATGCATCTTTCTATGCATAAAAATCAAATTTAATAAGAAAAACACTTTTGTAATAAAAAAAATTCCTTTATGCATCTTTCTATACATAGAATCAAATTTAATAAAAAATAACACTTTTGTAATAAAATAAATTTCTTTATGCATCTTTCTATGCATAGAATAAAATTTAATAACAATAACACTTTTGTAATAAAAAAAATTCCTTTATGCATCTTTCTATGCATAGAAATCAAATTTAATAAGAATAACACTTTTGTAATAAAAAAATTACTTTATGCATCTTTCTATGCATAGAAATCAAATTTAATAAGAATAACACTTTTGTAATTAAAAAAATTCCATTATGCATCTTTCTATTTATGCATAGAAATCAAATTTAGTAAGAATAAAACTTTTGTAATTAAAAAAAATTCTTTATGCATCTTTCTATGCATAGAAATCAAATTTAATAAGAATAACTTCCTTTATGCATCTTTCTATGCATAGAAATCAAATTTAATAAGAATAACACTTTTTTAATAAAAAAAATTTTATGCTTCTTTCTATGCATAAAAATTTTTATGCTTCTTTCTATGCATAGAAATCAAATTTAATAAGAATAACACTTTTGTAATTAAAAAACTTCCTTTATGTATCTTTCTATGCATAGAAATCAAATTTAATAAATCAAATTTAGTAAGAATAACACTTTTGTAATAAAAAAATTTCCTTTATGCATCTTTCTATGCATAGAAACCAAATTTAATAAGAATAACACTTTTGTAATAAAAAATTCATTTATGCATCTTTCTATGCATAGAAATCAAATTTAATAAGAATAACACTTTTATAATTAAAAAAATTCCATTATGTATCTTTCTATGCATAGAAATCAAATTAGTAAGAATAACACTTTTGTAATAATAAAAAATTCCTTTATGCATCTTTCTATGCATAGAAATCAAATTTAATAATTAATATCAGTGATATCCATGCATATTCATAGGTGAATATGTACATGGAGTAATTAGAATATTTCTTTTAGATGCAAAAATGGTGGGATGGAATAACATAAAAACAAACTTTCTTTTTCATAAAATTCTGGAAAGGTTTACCATAACCTCCTTTGTATGGCTGACCATTTCTCATTTTTTATCTTTCTACAATTAACTTAATTAACCCAATTTAGAATTATAGAACTCTAATCTATACAATTTTCTAAATTCAAGAGAGTAAACAATAAGAAGAGTTTAATTAATCACTTAGTTAGTCTTTCTAGGATTAAGAAAGGTTGGAATGTAAAGAAGAGAAGGGGGTGGCCTTTTCATCAAAGGCATAGCATTTGAATTTAACTCAATCACATGCAATTCATAAAAATCAAGAAAACCATAGATTTTTCATTAAAATTTGTAAACAAAGTAAGAAAATTAGCTTACATGGAGCTTGTAAGCTCTCCTTTGGCTTGAGGGATTGAGGGTTCTACTATTGTTTGAAGCAATAGTGGCCACCAATTAACTTTGGAGAGGATTAGGCCAAAATTAATTAAATTATTAAAAAATTCAATGTAGATGGCTCTCTCAGGACAGGAGCAGAGTAATAGTGCATAAACACCATTAAGTTTTTACAAAGGGGGAGGCTTCTTTTTCTAGGAAAAAGTAAGCCTCTAACAAAGCAAACTGATTCTAGATCTTTCCAGATCAGTTTGGTCAATTTTTGACCATTTTTGGGTCAGTTCAGCTTACTTTTTGGATCTAGTTTTGAAATAGGAGAGGGGAGAGATGAAAATATTTCATTTTCTTGGTTAAGAATTGGGGGTAATGATGAGAAAAATGTGCCTACTTCATGAGGGGAGATCCCCACACTAAGGTGTCAAAATTTCAGTTTTTTAATTCTTTTCTCTGGTCCTTAGTCCACTCTTCATCTTATGTGAGCATTTACTCATTTTTGGGGAGGAACAACATTGCCTTTGATGATACAATGCATCTAGCCAATCAAGATTGTCCTCCCAAGGAAGTAACGTGCATCCAGCACATACAAAGGAGTGTGTTTTCTTTACACTGGCTCAATTCTCTTGGAATCATCAAAAGCAGTATGGAATCCATGGAGAATCCTCTTAACAAGGAATGGGGAAGGGCACTTCTGGGCTTAGCCCAAAAATCTAGAATGCTTTGCGGCCTATATCTTTGTTTGGATTTGATGGGCTTAAAAAAAAGGTATCTACTTCTGCATGTAAGCCATACTTAGTATACATATCTACCAGTAATTTTCAACAAAATGATATCTTTTAGAGTCAAAATGTTCAAGTGTAGGATGGTTGCAGGTGAGAAGATTCCAGCCAATAGAGCAGAAAAATTCATGAGGATATTCACAATCATGGGCTCTTTGTGAATGTTTCATTTTGGAATATCGCTATTGACATGTACTCTAGGAGTCTCTTAAGATTTCTACGATTCAATGAGATTGTCTCAACATCAGTTCACACTTGGGGTATGCTCATGTATGAATCAGTGTGTATGCATTGCTCATATATTAAATGCTAGTCTCTTGTAATCATCAAGTAGTGAGGAATCCATGGAGAATCCTCTTAACAAGGAGGGAGAAGGGTACTTCTGGGCTTAGCTCAAAAATCTAGAATGCTTTGGTCGCCTATATCTTGGTTTGGATTTGATGGGCTAACAAAAAAAGTATGTACGTCTGCAAACAAGTAAGCCATACTTAGTATACATATCTACCTAGTAATTTTCAACAAAATGATATCTTTTAGAGTCAAAATGTGCAAGTGTAGGATGGTTGGATGTGAGAAGATTCCAGCTAATAGTAGAAAAATTCATGAGGATATTCACAAATGTGGGCTCTTTTAGGATGTTTCATTTTGGAACACCGCCCTTGACATGTACTCTAGGAGGCTCTTAAGATTGCCACGATTCAATGAACATTGTCTCATCACACCTGGGGTATGCTCATGTATGGATGAGGGTATATGCATTAATCATATATTA
The DNA here is from genome assembly GCF_041138505.1 of Cibotium barometz. Lineage (NCBI taxonomy): Eukaryota > Viridiplantae > Streptophyta > Polypodiopsida > Cyatheales > Cibotiaceae > Cibotium > Cibotium barometz. The sequence continues at coordinate 58,287,760 of NC_141058.1, read as the reverse complement.
AATGGTGGTGTTTTGGCTCATAAAATACTTCTTTATCCTTCTCTCAGATGCTCCTTTGCAAGGGCATTGCATTTAATATACATATAATCTACCAATATGTTGTCAAATGACCACACTATTTCCCATCAAGCCCAATATGTTGTCACAGCAGGTGACACCACTATTTGATGATACAATGCATCTAGCCAACCAGGATCCTCCTCCCAAGGAAGCAATGCGCGGCCAGCACTCAAAAAGGAGTGTGTTTTCATTGCATTGGCTGAATTCTCTTGGAATAATCAAGTAGTGAGGAATCCATGGAGAAGGAGAAGGGCTTTTCTGGGCTTAGCCTAAAAATCTAGAGTGCTTGGGCCGCCTATATCTTTGTTTGGATTTGATGGGCTAGCAGAAAAAGTATGTACTTTTACAAGTAAGTCATGCTTAGTATACATATCTAACCAATAATTTTCAACAAAATGGTATCTTTTAGAGTCAAAATGTGCATGTGTAAGATGGTTGGATGTGAGAAGATTCCAGCTAATAGTAGAAAAATTAATGAGGATATTCACAAATGTGGGCTTTTTTTTAGGATGTTTCATTTTGGAACACCACTCTTGACATGTACTCTAGGAGGCTCTTAAGATTGCCACGATGATGCAATGAAGATTGTATCATCATGAGTTCACATCAGGGTATGCTTATGTATGGATCATTGTCTATGCATTGCTCATATATTAAATGATGGTGTGGTGGCTCATAAAACATTTTTTTATCCTTCTTAGATGCTCCTTTTCAAGGGCATTGCATTCAATATACATATAATCCACCAATATGTTGTTAAGTGACCCCACTATTTCCCTCCAAGCCCAATATGTTGTCAGGTGACACCACTATTTGATGATACAATGCAACGAGCCAACCAGGATCCTTCTCCCAAGGAAGCAATGCGTGGTCAGCACACACAAAGGAGTGTGTTTTCTTTGCACTGGCTGAATTCTCTTTGAATCATCAAGTAGTGAGGAATCCATGGAGAATCCTCTTAACAAGGAACGGAGAAGGGCACTTCTGGGCTTAGCCCGAAAATCTAGAGTGCTTTGGTTGCCTATATCTTTGTTTGGATTTCACGGGCTAACAAAAAAAAGTATGTACTTCTGTAAGTAGGCCATACATAGTATACATATCTACCAAGTAACTTTGAAAAAAATGATATGTTTGAGTCAAAATGTGCAAGTGTAGAATGGTTGGATGTGAGTTGAATCAAAAATCGGATTGAATCATAAATAAAGAGACTTAACAAGAATTTTCGTATTGATAGGAACATGGATCGAGGTCGTCGTGGTAGAAATGTTAATCCCCAACACGATGAAGAAGAGCTCAACCTGGAAGTTCATAAAACTCTTCATAGTTCGCAGCCTGGACCTTTCAAGGGAGAAGGGGAAAACTTGGGTGAGGCTGTGGAGAAGTGGATCGAATTAATGGAAGAATACTTTGATGTCACCGGGTACAACATGAGAAGAGCAAAATGGCTCTTGCAAGGCTAAAGATAGTAGAGTTAGCTAGAGTGGCATGGAGAAACCATTGCGAGACAAACCGTCTCGACCAAAAAACCCAAACCTGGACTGATCTCAAAATTTACCTAAGGACGAGGTTCTGTCCTCCCGACTTTTTAGAAACAAAGATGAACGAATTCTTAGAGTTAACCCAGGGGAGTAGAACTATTGAAGCATATCACCAAGCATTCACCCTCCTCATCAAATACTCGCCTCCACTGGATGAAGAACAGTTGATGGCCAGGTTCATTCGGGGAACTGAACAAACCTTTGAATATCCTGGTGCAGAATGCCAAGCCAGCTTCCATGGCCAAAGCAGTTCGGATGGCGAAGGATTTCACCAAGGCCTTTGATGTCAAAGTCCCGCCAAAGCCAGCACCATCACCTTTCAAAAGGTTTTATTCCCAGTAGTAGGTGATTCCAACCTTCCTCCGCCTAAGAGATATCAGGGTCAAACCCAAGATATGGGAAGTTCCAGAATGGAAGAAATGTCCTTTTTTCGAAACTCAATCCCCTGGATTTCAACTTTAGAAGTTCCACCCTTGAACAAGAGAGTGAAATGCTATAACTATCAAGGGTTTGGACATCACAGCATGGATTGCCCAACTCCTTTTGGATCAAGGTTTTCAGGGTAGGAAAATCAAGGATCAAGATTCCAGACTCCAACCCCTTCCGTCCAGAGTAATCAGGGTTCTATCCACCAAAATTAGGGAAATCCCAGAGGTAGACCCTCTATCCAACCTGCAGTTTCAATCCAAGGTAATGCAAGACCTCCACCTCAGAATAGAGGAAGTCAAAGAGAGTTGTTCCCAAATCGGCCGTCCACTTCTAAGGCAGTAACGCTGGAAGTGATTGAAGAAGAAGAAGATAATGAAAGAGATCATACTCCACCTGCGAGATGAGGACATCTCGCGTTTTTTAAGTGGGGTAGAATGTAAGATTCCTCCCCAGCCTCTCAGGATGTCCAGTATCTTCCCTTGTAGTCAAATCCCTCTTCAAAAATATAAAAGATCTTGTTTCTACCAGTTTTGGCCTAGAGAGAGAAAATCTTCTAGAGAGTGGTAATTCAGTTCCCCCGAAATAGAAGCTCAAAAAGATTTTCAGAAGATGCATTAGAAATCAAGTATAATCTATTCAAGAGGCCTTATCCTGAGGGTCAAGTTTTTTTTAAAATTTTAAATTAAGGTTCTTTTGGGTCAATAAGATTCATCCAAATGTGTGGAGGAGATAAATGGAAGAAATAAAGAAAATCCCCCCAAAAATGAGTAAATACTCACATAAAAGTGTTATTCCTACTAAAGTTGTCTTTATGCCTAATTAGATGCGTAAGGAATCTTTTTATCAAAAAATTAGAATTCTCCTACATTCTATAAATAGATGTGATAAGATGTGATAGGAATCAGATAGATGTAAATGGATGTGGATGTATGGATGTAGATGTGGAATATGGATATGGATGTATGGATGTGAATGTGGATGTGGATGTGGATGTATGAATGTAGATGTGGATGTGGATGTGGATGTATGAATGTGAATGTGGATATGGATGTATGAATGTGGAATGTGGAAATGGATGTATGGATGTGGATGTATGAATGTAGATGTGGATGTGGATGTATGAATGTGAATGTGGATATGGATGTATGAATGTGGAATGTGGATATGGATATGTGATGTGAATGAATCTGAGGTGATGAGATGGAAAATGATGTGATTGGATGAGAATGAGTACACATATGAATGGAATGTGGAATAAGTAATGTGGACTAATGAGGGATAATGTGGAAAGATGAGAGTTCAATATAGAAACTATATTTGTGACCTGTTTGTAAATGACTGTTTTATGTCAAGAATGCTGGGGAAGCATTTTGACCGTCTTGTGATTAAGGTCGTGGAGACCTAACTGATAAAGTTACAAGGATTTTTATAAGTGGTATTCCTACTAAAGTTGTCTTTATGCCTAATTAGATGCGTGAAGAATCTTTATATCAAAAAATTAGAATTCTCCTACATTCTATAAATAGATGTGATAGGAATCAGATAGATGTAAATGGATGTGGGTATGGATGTGGATGTATGGATGTAGATGTGGAATGTGGATATGGATGTATGGATGTGAATGTGAATGTGGATGTGGATGTGGATGTGGATGTGGATGTATGAATGTAGATGTGGAGTGGATGTATGAATGTGAATGTGGATATGGATGTATGAATGTGGAATGTGGAAATGGATGTATGGATGTGAATGTGGATGTGGATGTGGATGTATGAATGTAGATGTGGATGTGGATGTATGAATGTGAATGTGGATATGGATGTATGAATGTGGAATGTGGAATGTGGATATGGATGTGGATGTGGATGTATCATATGTGGATGTATGTATGTGGATGTGGATGTATGAATGTGGATGTGAAAATGGATGTATGGATGTAGATGTGGATGTGGATGTGGATGTGGATATTGTGGATGTGGATGTGGATGTGGATATGAATGTATGGATGTATGTATGTGGATGTGGATGTATGAATGAGGATGTGAAAATGGATGTATGAATGTGGATGTGAAATGGGATGTATGGATGTAGATGTGGATGTATGGATGTGGATGTGGATGTGGATGTGGATGTATGGATGTGGATGTATGGAAGTATGTATGTGGATGTGGATGTATGAATGAGGATGTGAAAATGGATGTATGAATGTGAATGTGGATGTGGATGTATGAATGTGAAATGTGGATATGGATGTATGAATGTGGAATGTGGATATGGATGTATGGATGTGAATGTGAATGTGGATGTATGGATGTGGATGTATAGATGTAGATATGGAATATGGATATGGATGTATGAATGTGGATGTGAAAATGGATGTATGCATGTGGATGTGGATGTGGAAATGGATGTATGGATGTGGATGTGGATATGGATGTATGAATATGGATGTGGATGTATGGATGTGGATATGGATGTGTATATATGAATGCGGATGTGGAATTGGATGTATGATGTGGATGTACGAATGTGGATGTGTATGTGAAATGATGTGTCGTCAATATGAATGCGAATGTGTATGTGAAATGATGTGTCGTCGATATGAGTGAATGGATGAGATGTGAATTGGGATGTGAATATATGATATGTGATGTGAATGAATCTGAGGTGATGAGATGGAAAATGATGTGATTAGATGAGAATGAGTACACATATGAATGGAAAATGATATGATTGGATGAGAATGAGTACACATATGAATGGAATGTGGAATAAGTAATGTGGACTGATGATGAGGGGGATAATGTGGAAAGACGAGAGTTTAATATAGAAACTGTATTTGTTGTGACCTGTTTGTAAATGACTGTTTTATGTCAAGAATGCTGGGGAAGCATTTTAACCATCTTGTGATTAAGGTCGTGGGAGACCTAACTGATAAAGTTGCAACTGCTGAGATGGAGAGTCAATGGAGGACGTCTCCCGTAGTAAGGTCGGCCGAGGTCTTGACCAGCCTCGGTTCCATTTAAATGGTGAGCTTCCGGTATGGTGGATGAGGGACCAAGGAAGCGGCCTATGAGTGAAGCGCTAGGTGACCTGCGAAGGATCCTAGAGGGTGCTGACCATACGATGCTCGGGCTCTGGGTCCCCGAAGATACCCACATGTGCGTCGTGGAAAGATACTGGAACAAGGAGTAAGAGTTGTTTTCTGAAACCGAGTATGGATCTGGTTGATTGATCTTGCTGGTCCTCAATTGATGAGTCCATAGCTCTCTTATATGGATCTGTTGATTGATCTTGCTGATCTTCAATGAGGATTCCATCTTGATTTTTATAAGTGATTATCTGTTGGGTACTATGAGCTAGGAACAATAGAAAAGGCCCCTGAGTGAACAGGTGGTGAGCGTTTTGGTTGCCAATGATGCCATAGATACTCCGATGAAGGAATGATTGGAAATTAAGATTCAACGAGATACTTGGAAGTTTATGATCAGTAACACTATGATTTCATTAAATGACTGAATTAAATACATTTGAATCAAGGAAAAAGGCAATTTCATATTGGGTGTGTAAGTGGTGTGATTGGAGTTAAATTTGCTTTGAAAATCCGGCTAGGGGGCCTGGGAACTCTTTTCCCTCGTACCGACAAAACCTAACCAAATTCCTAATTGGATCCCATCACTACAATGGTTGGGCGGTTGGCTAACCCATGAGACTGGATGGGGTTAGGCTGGACTTATGGATCCGTAAATCGAGACTCAATTTCTGTTTACTTCGATAAATGAAGTAAATCTCGGACAAAAATTGTTCTATGGAAAAGAATCAACGGGCTGTGCCTCTCAATGAGGAAAAAAGCGTTGGTCTCTATGATCCAAGTACAGTCTTTTTCCCTGATCTGACTATCGGACTTACGGGTTCGGTCAGATGAGCTCAGTTAGTTAAGGCTTTTGACTACGTTAGGGAACAATTATCCTGGTGGAATCGCCCATGCTTTCCAGGCAAAGGAAGTTTTTACGGGTTCGATTTTTGAAAAAAACCAATGGATTAGTCTCTTGTTCGGATATCCATGGTAGGCGAGGCCCCGAGTGTGGGACCCTACCCCACGCAAGAAGTGCAATTTTCGTTGCTAGCACCCCTGAAATTGTTGCGCGGTGGGGACAGGGATCTTACAGGTGGTAGCAGAGCGAATTGACTAATAAGGATCAACCAAAAAGCCAAAAATGTCAAAAATTTATGAAGTAGCAGTATAAGATCAGAATTGTGTGATGAAATTCATACAAATTGTTATTTAAACTTAAATTCATAAATTAGTAATTGGGTCTTCAGATGAAAGTACCACAATTGTATGGAATCCCTGACTTGCTTGAGGCCTAGACATGATGGTCTTTACCTTATAATTCCAAGGACCATGACTATCCGTATATATCGAGGGTATAACTGCAGCTCTTTACTGGCAGTATATACGAGTAAATCTAAGACTTGAATTTATAAGCATTAATGCTATCTAAATGATGAATTCGAATGTGGTTGATATGATTTTTAAATTCTGGTTGTGAACTGATGAGTTGATTTGGATTCTGATTGAAAAATGATGATTCCTGAAATTTGGTTGAAATGTAATAAGCCGAGCAAAACCACAATGAGGATGAATGGGACGAGTCCCTGTGCTAATGTTCGTAGCTAGAATGACGTTCATGTCTTAATCACTATGAGATTAGTGGATTGTGTTGGCAGATTACTACTGTTAACTTTTGATTAATGGATCAAGTTAAGGGTTGATAAATTAAAAATCTGAAAATTTGAAAGATTGTTAAGATAGAAAAATTCAGTCTGATGGACCATTATTGTGTTAAAGATATGAATAAGATAATTCTTAATGAATTGTTAACTGATAATGTGTTCTATATGAGTATCTTTATCCCTTGACTCTGTGGGGAGCCAACCTATTTAGAGAACCTCAGAATCAGTTGAATCAAAAATCGGATTGAATCATAAATAAAGAGACTTAACAAGAATTTTCGTATTGATAGGAACATGGATCGAGGTCGTCGTGGTAGAAATGTTAACCCCCAACTCGATGACCTGGATGTTCGTAAAACTCTTCATAGTTCGTGGCTTGGGCATAGAAAGATGCATAAAAGATTTATTTTTATTTCGAAAGTAATATTTTCATTGAAATTAAATTTATGCATAGTTAGATGCATAAAAGATTTATTTTTATTTTGAAAGTGTTATTCTCATTAAAATGGAATTTATGCACAGTAAAATGCATAAAAGATTTATTTTTATTTTGAAAGTGTTATTCTCATTAAAATAGAATTTATGCATAGTAAAATGCATAAAAGGTTTATTTTTAATTCGAAAGTGTTATTTTCCTTAAAATTGAACTTATGCCTAAATAGATGCATAAAAGGATTTTTATAAAAGTGTTATTCCTACTAAAGTTGTCTTTATGCCTAATTAGATGTGTAAAGAATCTTTATATCAAAAATTTAGAATTCTCCTACATTCTATAAATAGATGTGATAGGAATCAGATAGATGTAAATGGATGTGGGTATGGATGTGGATGTATGGATGTAGATGTGGAATGTGGATATGGATGTATGGATGTGAATGTGGATGTGGATGTGGATGTATGAATGTAGATGTGGATGTGGATGTATGAATGTGAATGTGGATATGGATGTATGAATGTGGAATGTAGAAATGGATGTATGGATGTGAATGTGGATGTGGATGTGGATGTATGAATGTAGATGTGGATGTGGATGTATGAATGTGAATGTGGATATGGATGTATGAATGTGGAATATGGATATGGATGTATGGATGTGAATGTGGATGTCGATGTGGATGTATGGATGTAGATGCGGATGTAGATATATGTATGTGGATGTGGATGTATGAATGTGGATGTGAAAATGGATGTATGGACGTAGATGTGGATGTATGGATGTGGATGTCGATGTGGATGTATGGATGTATGTATGTGGATGTGGATGTACGAATGAGGATGTGAAAATGGATGTATGAATGTGGATGTAAAAATGGATGTATGGATGTAGATGTGGATGTATGGATGTGGATGTGGATGTATGGATATAGATGTATGGAAGTATGTATGTGGATGTGGATGTATGAATGAGGATGTGAAAATGGATGTATGAATGTGAATGTGGATGTGGATGTATGAATGTGGAATGTGGATATGGATGTATGAATGTGGAATGTGGATATGGATGTATGGATGTGGGTATGGATGTGGATGTATAGATGTAGATATGGAATGTGGATGTGGAAATGGATGTATGCATGTGGATGTGGATGTGGAAATGGATGTATAGATGTGGATGTGAATATGGATGTATGAATGTGGATGTGGATATGGATATGGATGTGTATGTATGAATGCGGATGTGAAATTGGATGTATGATATGGATGTACGAATGTGGATGTGTATATAGAATAATGAATGCGAATGTGTATGTGAAATGATGTGTCGTAGAGTGAATGGATGAGATGTGAATATATGATATGTAATGACATGTGAATATATGATATGTGATGTGAATGAATCTGAGGTGATGAGATGGAAAATGATGTGATTGGATGAGAATGAGTACACATATGAATGGAATGTGGAATAAGTAATGTGGACTGATGAGGGATAATGTGGCAAGACGAGAGTTCAATATTTGTGACCTGTTTGTAAATGACTATTTTATGTCAAGAATGCTGGGGAAGCATTTTGACCGTCTTGTGATTAAGGTCGTGGAGACCTAACTGATAAAGTTGCAACTGCTAAAACGGAGAGTCAATGGAGGACGTCTCATGTAGCAAGGTCGGCCGAGGTCTTGACCAGCCTCGGTTCCATTTAAATGGTGAGCTTCTGGTACGGTGGATGAGGGACCAAGGAAGCGGCCTATGAGTGAAGCACTAGGTGACCTATGAAGGATCCTAGAGGGTGCTGACCATACGGTGCTCGGGCTCTGGGTCACCGAAGATACCCACACGTGCGTCGTGGAAGATATTAGAACAAGGAGTAAGAGTTGTTTTCAAAAACCGAGTATGGATCTGGTTGATTAACCTTGCTGGTCCTCAACTGATGAGTCCATAGCTCTCTTATATGGATCTGTTGGTTGATCTTGCTGATCTTCAACGAGGATTCCATCTTGATTTTTATAAGTGATTATCTGCTGGGTACTATGAGCTAGGAACTATAGAAAAGGCCCCTGAGTGAACAGGTGGTGCGTTCTGGGGTTGCCAATGATGCCATAGATACTCCGATGAAAGAATGATTGGAAATTAAGATTCAACCGGATACTTGGAAGTTTATGATCAGTAACACTATGATTTCATTAAATGACTGAATTAAATACATTTGAATCTAGGAAAAAGGCAATTTCATATTGGGTGTGTAAGTGGTGTGACTAGAGTTAAATTTGCTTTGAAAATCCGGCTAGGGGGCCTGGGAACTCTTTTCCCTGGTACCCGGGATAAAACCTAACCAAATTTCTAATTGGATCCCATCACTACAGTGGTTGGGCGGTTGGCTAACCCATGGGACTGGATGGGGTTAGGCTGGACTGATGGATCCGTAAATCGAGACTCAATTTTTGTTTAGTTCGATAGATGAAGTAAATCCCAGACAAAAATTGTTCTATGGAAAAGAATCAACGGCTGTGCTTCTTAATGAGGAAAAAAGTGTTGGTCTCTATGATCCAAGTACAGTCTTTTTCCTTGATCTGACTATGGGCCTTACGGGTTTGGTCAAATGAGCTCAGTTAGTTAAGGCTTTTGACTATGTTAGGGAAAAGTTATCCTAGTGGAATCGCCCGTGCTTTTCAGGCAAAGAAAGTTTTTTCGGGTTCGGTTTTGGAAAAACCGATGGATTAGTCTCTTGTCTGGATATCCGTGGGCAAGGCCCCGAGTGTGGGACCCTGCCCCATGCAAGAAGTGCTACTTCCACTGCTAGCACCCCTGAAATTGTTGCGCGGTGGGGACAGGGATCTTACAGCTGTATAGGCTCAATTCTTATGACAAGTGTGTGGAAGATTCAGCAAATGCAATTTCTGATGAAAAGGCAGTTTCAAATGCAAAACTATGGCATGCTCGTTTTGGTCATCTGAACTTTGCTAGTTTGCTGCGTTTGCAAAAATTTGATATGGTTACTTCATTGCCCCCTCTTGAGGCACCATTAAAACATGTTTGTGAAGGCTGTATTTTGGGCAAAATGCAGCGTTCTACGTTTCTAAAGGATGGTTCTATGCGGGCCACTCGTAAATTGCAACTTGTACATAGTGATGTATGTGGGCCTATGCAAACTCCGTCATTTGGTAAACACTTGTACTTCGTGACTTTCATTGATGATTACTCAAGGCATACATGGGTATATCCACTGAAGGCAAAGTCTGAAGTGTTTTTGTGCTTCAAACAGTTTTTGCTTATGGTTGAAAATGTATCTAATTGTACTATGGGCACCCTCCGTTCTGATCGAGGGGAGGGAGTACATGTCTAAAGAGTTTGATGCATTTCTGGCTAGTCGTGGGATAAAACACCAATGTACAGTGCCGTATACCCCTTAGCAAAATGGTGTTGCTGAGAGAAAAAATAGGTGGAGATGGCACGATGTATGGTCAAGAGCCAAGCTTTACCACATGCGTTTTGGCTTGAGGCTGTCATGTGTGCTGCATATGTACTCAACAGGTGTCCCACTAAGGCCTTGCAGTCTATTACACCATACGAAGCTTGGCATGGCAGGAAGCCTTCTATTGGTCACTTGCGTGTCTTTGGTTGCTTGCAAGGCCTATGCTTTAGTGCCTGTGCAACAACGTAGAAAATTGGATGATAAGGCTATCAAATGCATTTTTGTTGGTTACAGTGCTGAGAGCAAGGGTTACAGATTGTATCATCCGCAGTCAAAGCGTATCTTGATTAGTCGAGATGTTGTTTTTGTGGAAGATGCTGTGGAGCCTTTGTTATCATGTACCAAAGAAACAGGTGTGAGCTCACGAGATGTATTTGATACGTTGTTGCCTCTGTTTACAACAGGTGGGAATTCAAATGTAAGTCCTAATGAGGCAAATATTCAGCCTTTGTTATCATGTACCAAAGAAACAGGTGTGAGCTCACGGGATATATTTGATACGTTGTTGTCTCTGTTTACAGGTGGGAATTCAAATTTAAGTCCTAAAGAAACAGGTGTGAGCTCATGGGATGTATTTGATACGTTGTTGCCTCTGTTTACAGGTGGGAATTCAAATGTAAGTCCTAATGAGGTAAATATTCAGCCTATGCAGATTTCAAACGACATCATAGATCAACCTATTTCTGATGCAGATTTACAAGATATAATTTATGAGGTTAGGGCTAAAAATGAGCAGGGTAGAGGTATGCCTAAATGGCTGGTGCAAACCTTGCGTGATAGTAAAATTGATGCACCTATTTCTAGTCGTACTCATTCAGGTTTTCAGCATGCCTCTTATGCATCAGATTGTTATGCTTTGGCTGTGTCTAGTATGTGTGAAGAGGAAAAACCTCTTTCATTTGATGTGAGGCACAAAAATAAAAAAATTGGTTGGCTGCAATGCAAAGCGAATATGATGCTATAATGAAGAATGGTACATGGTCTTTGTGTGATTTGCCTATTGGTAAAAAGGTCATTGGATGTAAGTGGGTTTTTAAGTTGAAGCGAAAGCCAAATGGCAATGTTGGTCGCTATAAGGCTAGACTTGTTGCAAAGGGTTATGCTCAAGAAAAGGGCATTGATTTTGATGAGACCTTTGATCCCACTTGTCGTATGACTACCATTTGTAGCATTTGTACATTGGTAGCTCATAATGGTTGGAATGTACATCAGTTGGACATAAAGACTGCGTTCTTGAATGGAGATTTGCATGAGGAGGTGTTTTGTTCAAAGAGGGCAGGAAAACAAAGTGTGCAGGTTGAAAAAGGCTTTGTATGGTTTAAAGCAAGCTCCATGAGCTTGGTATGAAAGATACATGCATATTTGACTGCACATGGTTTTCAGAATAGTCTAACAGAAAGCACTTTGTATGTTAAACGTGTGAATGATGTACATCTAATCATTGCTCTCTATGTCGATGACATGCTGCTCACAGGACCAAATCATGTATAGGGAAGTGCCATGCCCAAAGTAGATCAATCCACAAAAGGGAGCAAGCCCAAAGCTTTGCGAAGCTTCAAACTTCTCACGAGGAAGTGCCTTTGTGAAAAGATCGGCGAGGTTGTCCTGTGTTGGCACATATGCCAAGCTGATCTCTCCTGCTGAGAGTCTCTCCCTGACATAGTGATAATGCACCTCAATGTGCTTTGTGCGAGCATGAAAAATTGGGTTTCTCGCAACTGCCAATGCGCTCTGACTGTCAGTGTAGATAGAGGTGGCAGCCAACACCCAAGTCATCCATAAGCCGTCTGAGCCACACACACTCAACCGTAGCTATGAAAGCTGCCCTGTACTCAGCTTCACAACTAGAAGTGGCCACAGTAGGTTGCTTCTTGCTCAACCAAGATATGCATGAGCTACCGAGCATGAAACAAAAACCACTTGTGGACACTCTTGTGTCATAGCAACCAGCCCAATCTGAGTCCGAAAAAGCATGTAAATCTGGTGGCAACGATCCCCCCTTGGGATAAAACAACCCAAGATGTATGGTGTCACTCAAGTAGCTAAATATGCGTTTAACTACCTTCCAATGCTAAGACCCTAGGCTATGCATAAACCTGCTCACCTGTGAGACTGTAAATTGAATGTTCGGCCTCGTAATGCATACATAAATGGGGCAACCAACAGCTGTCTGCTGATAGAGTTTGACATCAAAGTGATCTCCAGCATCATGAAGACTCAACTTCAAACCTGTCTCCATTGGAGTAGCAATAGGCTTGCAATCTTCAAGGCCAAATCTCCACAACAATGTCTCAATATACTTTGTCTGACACAAAGCAATACCTCCATCACACTGCTTAAATTGTATCCCCAAATAATGATGCAAATGCCCCAAATCTGACATCTCAAAAGAGGCATTCAAATCAGCCTTAAAATCAGCAATATGACTCTCACACCATCACTCCCAGGGGGGATTTGTTGCCATATATATAGGCAGTGATGTGTGTGAACACACTTAGGATCGTCGGGGCACTTTTTCCCTCCTTAGAAGGTTTTTTCCCTCGGCTTGTATATACGCCCATCATTCTAGGGCTAACTTATCTTTTATACATTGACACAATCTAATACACTGTGTGTTGTGTGCATTCTTGCTTCTTCTTCTCCAAGCTTTGTGTGCTTTCCTGTAACCCTTATTCCAACACCCATGCATATGTCATGGAAGATATGTATGACGGACAAAATGATTATTATAATCTGTTACTGGATCTCATTGCTCTGACCAGCTGGTCTCAACGGAGAGTCAAGAGTGATATTGTTTTTTTTTTAGAAACAAGGGACTGGATGGAAATTTTGAGTTATGACATCTATAACCAATAACCGTTTGTCAATGGATTATTTTATAAGTTAAAGTTTTAAAGAGGAGTGTGTGCATATCTATATTCGAAAGCAAAAGTTAAGAAAGGCATTCAATTATGGGTGGGTGAGTAATTGTCTGGTTCTACCGATTCCAATGGTTAGGTGGTGCTAACCCATGGGCATCAGTGGAGTATTAATAAAATGAAATTGAAATAATAGGAATACGCTTAGAATTCGAGTAGTTAAATAAAAACTTGAAGACTTTCTCAAATGATTAGATTAGATCAATGGCTGTGCCGGATTTTGGTTAGGAAAAAAGCTTCAAGTTAACTCTGTAATAGTTTTTCTTCTATCTGGTTTAATCAGGTGAAGGATAGTTTAGTTTTCTTGACCCCATTAGAAAATTCGTTAAGAAAATAAAAAATGTGGAATCGTTCCCATTTTTTGGGCAAGGAAAATTTTCTCGATTTCGGTTTTGGAATGACCACCAGATTAGTCTCGTGTCTGAACATTCGTGGGTGAGGCCCCGAGAGGAAATCCCTCCCCCTACGCAAGAGGAAGCTACTTTCACAGCTAACAACTGGGAATCCGGTGCACGGAGGGGGCAGTGGGGTCTCACAGCTCATATATTAAATGCTGGTGTGGTGGCTGATCAGACATTTTTTAATCCTTCCTAGACACTCTTTTGCAAGGGCACTACATTTAATATACATATAATCCACCAATATGTTGTCAAGTGACCCCACTATTTTTAAAGAGGACCACGGCTGTGACTATAAACCCTGCTCTTGACATGTACTTAAGTGTTAATAAGATAGACATTTGAAATAGTTCCTAGGGGTATCAAGAAACTCATTTCAACATTTCATTGGGCTGCTTTGGGTGAAGACCATCACTGTGACTCTAAAGAGGATCACGGTTGTGACTGTAAACCCTGCAAAATCAAGTCGACTAATATCTTTAGAATCGAGAAGAGAAGCACATAGGGACTTCTTAACACTACGTAAAGTTGTGAAGTCTGAGAATAAAGAGTAATTTTGATGTGATTCCTGTCGTGATCATGCCCACGATTTCTTATCACATGAGCATGATTCTGTATGGATCTGTGCAAATCTAAATTTTTAGACAATGAAAACCATTTCATGCATGTAAGGTCCGAAAGGCTTAGAACATTGCCTTTGATGATACAATGCATCTAGCCAACTAGGATCCTCCTCCCAAGGAAGCAACGCGCATCCAGCACATACAAAGGAGTGTGTTTTCTTTACGTTGGCTGAATTCTTTTGAAATCATCAAGTAGTATGGAATCCATGGACAATCCTCTTTAATAAGGAACGGAGAAGGGCACTTATGGGCTTAGCCCAAAAATCTAGAATGCTTTGGCTGCCTATATCTTTGTTTGGATTTAATGGGCTTTAAAAAAAAGGTATTTACTTCTGCATGTAAGCCATACTTAGTATACATATCTGCTCCAGTAATTTTCAACAAAATGATATCTTTTAGAGTCAAAATGTTCAAGTGTAGGATGGTTGGATGTGAGAAGATTCTAACCAATAGTAGAAAAATTCATGAGGATATTCACAATTGTGGGCTCTTTGCGGATGTTTCATTTTGGAATACCGCTTTTGACATGTACTCTAGGAGTCTCTTAAGATTTCCATGATGCAATGAGATTGTCTCATCATCAATTCACACTTGGGATATGCTCATGTATGGTTCAATGTGTATGCATTGCTCATATATTAAATGCTGGTGTGGTGGCTGATCAAACATTTTTTAATCCTTCCTAGACGCTCCTTTGCAAGGGCACTGCATTTAATATACATATAATCCACCAATATTTTGTCAAGTGACCCCACTATTTCCCACCAAGCCCAATATGTTGTCAGGCGACACCACTATTTCCCACCAACCCCACTTCGACAAAATAGAGGTGAGGACATTGAATCCTCTTTAAAAAAGTTGGTAATATCATGCAATAAGTGCATTCCAAGAAACAAGATGCATACCTATGACACCCAAACTCTTCCCACCAAGCAACAAAAAAGCAGAAGCACATCGTAAACTTGATAATTTAATAAGATAGACATCTGAAATAGTTCCTAGGGGTATCAGGAAACCCATTTGAACAATTCGTTGGGCTGCTTTGGGTGAAGACCATCATTGGGATTCTAAAGAGGATCACGATGACTCTAAACCCTGCAAAATCAAGTTAACTAATATCTTCAGGATTGAGAAGAGAAGCACGTAGGGACTTATTAACACTACATAAAGTTGTGAGGTCTGAGAATAAACAGTAATTTTGATGTGATTCCTCTCGTGATCATGCCCACGATTCCTTATCACACGAGAATGATTCTGGATGGATCTGTCCAAATCTAAATTTTTAGACAATGAAAACCCTTTCATGCACGTAAGGGCCGAAAGGCTTGCGACAACATATCCTTTGA
The DNA here is from genome assembly GCF_041138505.1 of Cibotium barometz. Taxonomy (NCBI): domain Eukaryota; kingdom Viridiplantae; phylum Streptophyta; class Polypodiopsida; order Cyatheales; family Cibotiaceae; genus Cibotium; species Cibotium barometz. The sequence goes on along the minus strand of NC_141058.1, from coordinate 58,271,801 downwards.
TGATACAATGCATCTAGCCAACTAGGATCCTCCTCCCAAGGAAGCAACGTGCGGCCAGCACACACAAAGGAGTGTGTTTTCTTTGCACTGGCTGAATTATGTCGGAATCATCAAGTAGTGAGGAATCCATGGAGAATCCTCTTAACAAGGAGGGAGAAGGGCACTTCTGGGCGGCTGAGATCATAAATCTAGAATGCTTTGGTTGCCTATATCTTTGTTTGGATTTTATGGGCTTAAAAAAAAGGTATGTACTTCTGTAAGTAAGCCATACTTAGTATACATATCTACCCAGTAATTTTCAACAAAATGATATCTTTTAGAGTCAAAAAGTTCAAGTGTAGGATGGTTGGATGTGAGAAGATTCCAGCCCCAATAGTAGTATAAAAATTCATGAGGATATTTACAAATGTGGGCTCTTTGCGGATGTTTCATTTTGGAACACCGCTCTTGACATGTACTCTAGGAGTCTCTTAAGATTTCCACGATGCAATGAGATTGTCTCTTCATCAATTCACACTTGGGGTATGCTCATGTATGGATCAGTGTTGCTCATATATTAAATGCTAGTGTGGTGGTTGATCAAACATTTTTTTATCCTTCCCAGATGCTCCTTTACAAGGGCACTGCATTTAATATACATATAATCCACCAATATGTTGTCAAGTGACCCCACTATTTCCCACCAAGCCCAATATGTTGTCATGTGACACCACTATTTTCCACCAACCCCACTTTGACAAAATAGAGGTGAGGACATTGAATCCTCTTTAAAAAAGTTAGTAATATCATGTAATAAGTGCATTCCAAGAGACAAGATGCATTCCTATGACACCCAAACTCTTCCCACCAAACATGCATGCAAGCAACATGCACGTAGGGACTTCTTAACACTAGGGAAAGTTGTGATCATGCCCATGATTTCTTGTCACACAAGTATGATTCTGGATGGATCTGTGCAAATCTAAATTTCTAGACAATGAAAGCCATTTCATGCACATAAGGTCTAGAAGGCTTGTGACAACATTGCCTGTGATGGTACAATGCAACCACGATTCTCCTCCCAAGGAAGCAATGCACGGCGAGCACACACAAAGGACTGTGTTTTCTTTGCACTGGCTAAATTGTCTTGGAATGATCAAGTAGTAAGGAATCCATGGACAATCCTCTTAACAAGGAAGGAAGAAGGGCACTTTTGGGGTTAGACCAAAAATCTAGAATGCTTTGGTCGCCTATATCTTTGCTTGGATTTGATGGGCGTTAAACAAAAATAGTATGTACTTCTGCAAGTAATCCATACTTAGTATACGTATCTACCTACTTAGTAAACAATATTGCAGCACATTAGAATGAAGAAAAAGATGATCCAAAGACCAACCTGGATGTGTTGCAACCCTCGACCCTAGATGTGCTACAACCCTCAACCCTTGATGTGTTGCATCCCACCGACCCTCGACACTTGATGTGTTGCATCCCACACCAACCCTCGACCCTTGATGTGATGCGACCCCCGCCGGCGTCGGCGCTTGCTATGACCCTGTGCCCGCTGTGTCTTTGAAGCCAAGAAGACTGTTGGGGGGGGGCTCTCACAACTTTGAAGAGCCATCAAAAACAAGCAAAGGGGGCTCCTTGGAGGCCGCGATATTGTGGCCTCCCGGGACCCCCCTTTGCTCATTTTTTATGGCTCTTCAAAGTTGTAAGAGACTAGCCATCTCAATGCCATTTGATGGCAAAAAGAAATGGGCAAAGACGGCTCCCAAAAGGCCGTGCCGCTATATCGCGACCTTTGGGCTCTCTGCCCGCCGACCCTCGATGTGCTGTGACCCCGACGTTGCTCCGATGTGGAGTGGAGGTCTAGGGGAGGGGTGAGGGAGGAGATGGCGAGGAGTGGAGGAGTAAGGGAGGACATGGAAGGAGTAAGGGTTTAGGGTTTGAGTGAATAAGAAGTTGGGAGGCTTAAGCAAAAGGGGAGGGAGGAGAAAAGACTAACTAAACTACTGAGACTACTAATCTAGACTAAAGCTGTAAGATTCCTCCCTCCAGCTTTTGAGGTGTGCAGGTGTAAGAACCTCCCCTTCTGATCTTATAACTATTCCTCTCTCTGAAATAAAAGAAAGATCTTGTTTTACCCTATTTTAACCTGGAAAGAGAAAATATCTAGAGGGAGGTAATTCAAAATTGAGATATTTTTTGATATAAAAATCCTCATAGTGTCTAAAATGGTTTCCCCTGAAACAAAAATTCAAAAAGAACTTTCCAATGTGCAATTGGAATTAATTGAAAATAGGTATAAAGGACCTTAGCCTAAGGGTCCTGATTGGATTATGGTCCAATTAAGGTTCCTATGGGCCAATAGGATCAATCCAAGTGTAGGGAGGAGATATATTGAAGAATATAATAAAAACCCCCCAAAAATGAGTAAATGCTCACATAAGATGAAGAGTGGACTAAGGACCAAGGACCAAAGAAAAGAATTAAAAAACTAAATTTTTGACACCTCAGTGTGGGGATCTCCCCTCATGAAGTAGGTGCCTTTTTCTCATCATTACCCCCCAATTATTAATCAATAAAATGAGATATTTTCATCTTTCCTCTCTCCTATTTCAAAACTAGATCCAAAAAGTAAGCTGAACTGACCCAAAAATGGTCAAAAATTGACCAAACTGATCTGGAAAGTTCTAGAATCAGTTTGCTTGGTTAGAGGCTCACTTTTTCCTATAAATAGAAGCCTCCACCTTTGTAAAAGCTTAATGGTGTTTATGCACTGTTACTCTACTCCTGTCGTGAGCCATCTACATTGAATTTTTTAATAATTCAATTATTTTTGGCCTAATCTTCTCCAAAGTTAATTGGTGGCCACTATTGCTTCAAACAATAGTAGAACCCTCAATCCCTCAAGCCAAAGGAGAGCTTACAAGCTCCATGTAAGCTAATTTTCTTACTTTGTTTACAAAATTTAATGAAAAATCTATGGTTTTCTTGATTTTTATGAATTGTATTTGATTGAATTAAATTCAAATGCTATGTGCCTTTGATGAAAATGCCACCCCCTTCTCTTTTTTACATTCCAACCTTTCTTAATCCTAGAAAGATTAACTAAGTGATTAATTAAACTCTTCTTATTGTTTACTCTCTTGAATTTAGAAAATGGAGGTTATGGCAAAATTTTCCAGAATTTTGTGAAAAAGAAAGTTTGTCTTTATGTTATTCTAAAAGAGTAATTCCCACCATTTTTGCATCTAAAAGAAATATTCTAATTACTCCATGTACATATTCACCTATGAATATGCATGGATATCACTGATATTAATTATTAAAATTGAATTCTATGCATAGAAAGATGCATAACCAAAAATTTTTTAATTACAAAAGTGTTATTCTTATTAAATTTGATTTCTATGCATAGAAAGATGCATAATGGGAATTTTTTTAAATTACAAAAGTGTTATTCTTATTCAATTTGATTTATATGCATAGAAAGATGCATAATGGAATTTTTTATTACAAAAGTGTTATTCTTATTAAATTTGATTTCTATGCATAGAGAGATGCATGATGGAATATTTTTTATTACAAAAGTGTTATTCTTATTAAATTTGATTTCTATGCATAGAACGATGCATAATGGAATTGTTTTTTATTACAAAAGTGTTATTCTTATTAAATTATATTTCTATGCATAGAAAGATGCATAAAGGAATTTTTTTAAAGTACAAAAGTGTTATTCTTATTAAATTTGATTTCTATGCATAGAAAGATGCATAATGGAATTTTTTAAATTACAAAAGTGTTATTCTTATTAAATTTGATTTCTATGCATATAAAGATGCATAAAGGATTTTTTTATATTACAAAAATGTTATTCTTATTAAATTTGATTCTATGCATAGAAAGATGCATAAAGGAAAATTTTTAATTACAAAAGTGTGATTCTTATTAAATTTGATTCTATGCATAGAAAGACGCATAAAGAATTTTTTTTATATTACAAAAGTGTTATTCTTATTAAATTTGATTTTTATGCATAGAAAGATACATAAAGGAATTTTTTTATTATAAAAGCGTTATTCTTATAAAAAATGATTTTTATGCATAAATAGATGCATAAAGAAATTCTTTTTATTTTAAAAGTGTTATTCCTATTAAATTTGATTTTATGCATAAAAGGATTTTTTTAAATATAAAAGTGTTATTCCCATTGAAGTTGATTTTTATGCATAATTAGATGCATAAAGAATTTTTATATCAAAATTAGAATTCTCTTAAATTCTATGTTTAAAATTCTATGAGTATTTGATAAATGAATAATTAAATACTCTAAGAGAGAAATTTCTATCGTTTTATATTCACACGGATTGTAAAAAGAAAATTCAAGAAATCTATCGAGATCGAAATATTCAGATAAATGATTAATTTATTCCTCATTGAAATTCATAACTAATTTAGAAATCAGTTAAGTGAATATTCAAAGAAAGAAATTCAGTAAAATAGTAACTAGATTATCAAACCTTTTCGAGAAAGATAGTTCAGAAACAATCTTACCTGACTCGAACCTTCAATCAGATTATGACCACCAAGATCAAACTCTTTTGTCAGTTTCGAGGAAAGAAGGAGTGACCAGTTTAGAAAAATACACTCAAAACTCCCGCCAAATCTGAAACTAAGTTTGAGACCCTTCGAATTGATCTGTGGATCAAGGTTATAAAATTCGAGAAATTCAGAATTCCGATCAAGAAGTTTTGGGGATACTGATTCAAGAAATACTCCTTGTATTCAAAAGAAAATCAAACTGAAAACTTGCATAGAAACCCTGTTTTCTTAAAGGACTGTCTTACGCCAGAATGCTAGAGGGGGCCGAGGGATCTCACACCTCATATCCGAGCCACTAGACTCTCCATCAACAAGAGAATGCCCTATAGAAATACCAGGCATACCAAGGGGGGACTCAACCACTTTCTCTTTACCTTTATGTGATGTCATGCGAATCGGGATGTAAATGAATGATATGGGATGTGATGAGAATAGATGTGATGAGATGTGTATGTGACGAATGGATGTGGATGTATGTGAAAGAATGGATGTGGATGTATGTGAAAGAATGGATGTGGATGTGTATGTGAAGAATGGATGTTGATGTATGTGAAAGATATTAAGAGACTAAGGTTTTGTAAAAGGGGAGGAGAAGGGTGTGTGTGTGAATGGACTTATGGTTCACTAGCTCACCTATTTAAAGGTGGAGCTAGAAGGCATTTTTGTATGGAGCTTTTTGTATGGAGCAAGAAGCCTAGTTGTATTTTGAGCAACTTAATAAGCAAGATACTTTCTTGTATTTTGTGAATCTCTCTCCTCCACATCTTTGATCTAGCATGAGCACCACAAAATTTTAACATGGTATCAGAGCCCAGGTTGTGATGTTGGAAGCTAAGACCTCAACCAAAGTGTGGCTTGAGGGGGGGATGTTGGAGAAGCAATCCACACTTCTAGAGAGAACCAGCTCACATGGTGAGACTGGGTTTGAATCTTGGCAAGTTGAGGTTTCTACAAATTGGATTACCGGAGGTCACCTAACACCTTAAGGTTTTGGGGTCTGGATGGCTAGACCAATTTGTGGAACACCTCAGTTAAGCGTGCTTGCGCAAGAACACAATTGGGATGGGTGACCTCCTGGGAAGCGGGAGGATCCATGTTTGAGCTTGATAAGCTCTATGGAGCTCGGGTAAGAATTCCAAGATCTCAGCTTGGAACTCAAAGAGGGAGACAGCATTGAAGCCTTCATCTCTCACTTGAAGGGCCTTATGGCTCAACTTGCATCAGTGAGAATGCGAGAATGGATGAAGATGATGCAGTGGCTGTTTTACTAAAAGCAATCAAGAAGGTGTACCCCACCTTAGTCAACCACCCTGAAGAACATACCTAATCCCACCCTTGAAGGAGTCATTCAATCTTGTCTTGATGAAGAAAAGAGGCCAAAGGGAGGAGCTGAATCTTCAAATGCAACAACTTCATCGAATATCGAACAAGCTTTGTCACATCAAGTGATCAAAGTAAAATGTGTCCATTGCAAAAAGGTGGGTCATTTGGCAAATAATTGTTGGATCTGTAAGATTCCTCCCCCACCCCCTTTTTGATGTCTAGTATCTTCCCCTGTAATCAATCCCTCTTCAGAAATATAAAGACCTTGTTTCTAACTATTTTAACCTAGAGAGAGAAAATATTCTAGAGAGAGAATATTCAGATTTTGAATATTTTTTGATAAAAAAATATCTCTTATAATTAAGATGAATTTCCCTGAAACAGAAATTCAAAAAGAATTTTTCAATGTGCAATTGGAATTAATTGGAAATGTGTATAAAGGACCTTAGCCTAAGGGTCTAGATTTTCAGAAATTTTTGGATTATGGTCCAATTAAGGTTCCTATGGGCCAATAGCATCAATCTATGTGTAAGGAGGAGATAAATCCAATTTGTAAAAGAAGATACCCAAAAATTAGTAAATGCTCACATAAGATGAAGAGTTGAAAATGTACAAGGTTTATTAGTAAAAAACTATGAGCAATATTAAAAATATGAGATATTTTGGGTATCCAAAAATGAGTAAATGCTCACATAAGATGAAGAGTTGAAAATGTACAAGGTTTATTAGTAAAAAACTATGAGCAATATAAAAAATATGAGATATTTTGGGTATAATGATTCCATTTTGATACATATGTAAGGAAGGGGAGTTCTTTAAAGGAGGTGCATATTTCACATAAGATGAAGAGTTGAAAATGTACAAGGTTTATTAGTAAAAAAACTATGACACATATGTAAGGAAGAGGAGTTCTTTAAAGGAGGTGCATATTTCACATAAGATGAAGGGTTGAAAATGTACAAGGTTTATTAGTAAAAAAACTATGAGCAATATTAAAAATATGAGATATTTGGGTATAATGATTCCATTTTGACACATATGTAAGGAAGGGGAGTTCTTTAAAGGAGGTGCATATTTCACATGCTTGAAGGAGTTTTAAACTCATAAAAATTGAGATATTTCATCTCTCCTCTCTCCTCATTCAAGTCTAGTTCCAAAAGTTAGCTTAACTGACCTAAAAATGGTCAAAAATTGACCAAACTGATTTGGAAAATTCTAGAATCAATTTGTTTGGTTAGGAGCTCAATTTTTCCTATAAATAGAAGCCTACCCCTTGTTGAAAAATAGATAGTGTTTATGCATCGTTACTCTACTCCACCTAAGCCAAGAACTGTGAATTCATTAATAATTCACTAGTTTTTGGAGCTTCCCTCTTTCTTCAATCCCCATTGGTGGCTCCATCAACATACTTAACCAATTGATTGGTTGGGGGCCTCTACGGTGAATAAAGAATCAAGCAAATTGTAAGGTAATTAGTGAATTTTGATCATTTTTTATAATTTCTCAATGTTTCTCTCTTCTCAACCCCTCTCAAGCTTGAGAAGCTTAATAGAATGGTTTTTGAATGTTATTGAAGTTAATTGATGAATGGTAGTGAAGAGTTACATAATTTGATGAATGCTATTGAAGTTAATTGATTAATGATAGTTAAGAATTACATAAATTTCTATTTATGCTTAATTCAAATGGTTTTTATGAAATTTCTCTCTCTCACTCAAGAAATGGTCATACTCATGACCCATTCTCAATCCAAATGAAGCTTTTCATAAAGCTTTTCCTTAATCCAAGATTAATCTATACTTGAGGTCAAATTAATGGCTTTTTTCTATGCTTTTAGTTTATGTATTTCATGAATATTAATGATTCAATCCATTATGGATTATTGATCCAATTAGGGATCATTCTAATGAATTCTTAATGATAAGCTTTATCCCTTAGAAAAAATTGAGATTTATCAGTCACATAGCAGCGGAGCTATGGCAAAATTTTTATAAAAATTACACATAAAATAATTTCATTCAAAGCATGAAAAGAGGACTTCCTACCATATTCTAGGAATTATCATCCTAGATTAATTGAAGATATTCATAGAGAAATTGATTTTTATATTATGCATATTTGATTTTCATGCATAGAGGTATGCATAATAGATTATTATTTTAACATAAAAGTGTTACTTTTATCATAATTAGATTTCATGCATAGAGGTATGCATAAAAGATTATTATTTTAATGTAAAAGTGTTACTTTTAGCACAATTGAATTTCATGCATAGAAGTATGCATAAGAGTTGATTATTTTATTATAAAAGTGTTACTTTTATCATAATTGGATTTCATGCATAGAGGTATGCATAAAAGTTGATTATTTTATTATAAAAGTGTTACTTTTATCACAATTGAATTTCATGCATAGAAGTGTGCATAAGAGTTGATTATTTTATTTGTTACTTTTATCATATTTGGATTTCATGCATAGAGGTATGCATAAAAGTTGATTATAAAAGTGTTACTTTTATCATATTTGGATTTCATGTATAGAGGTATTCATAAAAGTTGATTATTTTATTATAAAAGTGTGACTTTTATCATATTTGAATTTCATGCATAAAAGTATGCATAAAAGTTGATTATTTTATTATAAAAGTGTTACTTTTATCATATTTGGATTTCATGCATAGATGTATGCATAAAAGATGATTATTTTATTGTAAAAGTGTTACTTTTATCATAATTGGATTTCATGCATAGAGGTATGCATAAAAGTTGATTATTTTATTATAAAAGTGTGACTTTTATTATATTTGAATTTCATGCATAAAGGTATGCATAAAAGTTGATTATTTTATTTTAAAAGTGTGACTTTTATTATATTTGGATTTCATGCATAGAGGTATGCATAAAAGATATTCTTTTATACTAAAAGTGTGATTTTCATCATAAATGGATTTTATGCATAACTTAGATGCATAAGAGAAATTCTTTTATTCTAAAAGTGTAATTCCTACCAAATTGAATTTATGCATAAGAAGATGCATAAAAGATTGATTTTTACTTCGAAAGTATTAATCTCCTTAAATAGAATTTATGCATAAATAAATGTGTAAAGAAATCTTATATCAAATATAAGAATTCTCTTGTATTCTATAAATAGATATGAGATGTGATAGGATGTGATAAGAGGTGTATAAGATGTGACAAGAGGTGATAAGATGAATTAAGATTTGATAAGATGTGTATGGGATGAGGTAAGAAGTGTATGTGATAGGATAAGATGTATATGGGTTGTGATAGGGTGAGAATGGATGTGATGTAAAAGATTAGATGTGAAGGCATATGGGGTTATATGAATGGGAATGTGAAAATGGATGTATGTATGTGGATGTGTGGATGTGGAGATGGGAGTGTGGATGTGTGGATGTGGAGATGGGAGTGTGGATGTATGAATGTGGAAAGGGATGTATGCATGAAGATGTATATGCATAGATGTGAATGTGGATGTAGATGTGGCTGTATAGATGTGAATGTGGAATGTGGATGTGGATGTGGATGTATGTATGTATGTGGATGTAGATGTGGATGTATAGATGTGAATGGGAAGGTGGATGTGGATGTATGTGAATGTGGATGTAGATATGGATGTATAGATGTGAATGTGGATGTAGATGTGGCTGTATAGATGTGAATGTGGAATGTGGATGTGGATGTATGTATGTATGTGGATGTATAGATGTGAATGGGAATGTGGATGTGGATGTATGTATGTATGTATGTGGATGTATGTATGTATGTGGATGTGGATGTATGAATGAGGACGTGATAGTGGATGTATGCATGTGGATGTGGATGTGTATGTATGAATGTGGATATGGGATGTGGATGTATAAATGAGGATGTGAAAATGGAGGTAAGCATGTAGATGTGGATGTATGGATGTGAATGTGGATGTATGGATGTGAATGTGGATGTGGATTAAGAAGTGTATGTGATAGGATAAGATGTATATGGGTTGTGATAGGGCGAGAATGGATGTGATGTAAAAGATTAGATGTGAAGGCATATGGGGTATTATGAATGGGAATGTGGAAATGGATGTATGTATGTGGATGTGTGGATGTGGAGATGGGAGTGTGGATGTATGAATGTGGAAAGGGATGTATGCATGAAGATGTATATGCATATATGTGAATGTGGATGTAGATGTGGCTGTATAGATGTGAATGTGGAATGTGGATGTGGATGTATGTATGTATGTGGATGTAGATGTGGATGTATAGATGTGAATGGAAAGGTGGATGTGGATGTATGTGAATGTGGATGTAGATGTGGATGTATAGATGTGAATGTGGATGTAGATGTGGCTATATAGATGTGAATGTGGAATGTGGATGTGGATGTATGTATGTAGGTATGTGGATGTATGTGGATGTAGATGTGGATGTATGTATGTGGATGTAGATGTGGATGTATAGATGTGAATGGGAATGTGGATGTGGATGTATGTATGTATGTATGTGGATGTATGTATGTATGTGGATGTGGATGTATGAATGAGGACGTGATAGTGGATGTATGCATGTGGATGTGGATGTGTATGTATGAATGTGGATATGGGATGTGGATGTATAAATGAGGATGTGAAAATGGAGGTAAGCATGTAGATGTGGATGTATGGATGTGAATGTGGATGTGGATGTGGATGTATGGATGTGGATGTGGATGTATGGATGTGGATATGGATGTATGGATGTGAATGTGGATGTGGATGTATGGATGTGAATGTGGATGTGGATGTGGATGTATGGATGTGAATATAGATATGTGATGTGAAGGAATCTGAAGTGAAGAGATGGAAAATGATGTGATTGGATGAGTACACATATAAATGGAATGTGGAATAAGTAATGTGGATTAATGAGGGATAATGTGGAAAAATGAGAGCCAGACAGTAATTGTTCTATGGATAGGAATCAACGGTTGTGCCTCTTGAATGGGGAAAAAAGCGTTGATCCCAATGATCCAAGTGCAAGTTTCTTCCTTGATCTGACCAAATATCTTATAGATGCAATTGGATCAGTTTCATCAGAAATGATCTTGACTACGTTAGAGTAAAAAGTTATCCTGGTGGAATCGCCCGTGCTTTCCGGTAAAGGAAGTTTTTCCGGGTTTGGTTTTGGAAAAACCGACGGATTAGTCTCTTATCCGGATATCCGTGGGTGAGGCCCCGAGGGTGGGACCCCTGTCCCGCGCATGAAGTGCTACTTCTGCTGCTAGTACCCCAAATCCGTTGCTCGGTGGGAACAGGGATCTCTCAGGATCAAATATCCCAACAAAATGAAATGTAACAAGTGTAAACAAACAGGACATATCACTTCTAAATGTCCTAACAAAGAGTCAGAGGCTAACTTTGTATCAGCCTCTAACTCCACTGAGAAATTGTTTTAAATCTCAATGTAATCACACCTATATTCCTAACCTTGTACACCTAATGTTATAAAGGCAACCTATGTCCAATACCACCTATTCCAATTTTCTTTCATAGTTGGTATTGAGGGGGGGTATTAAGAGACTAAGGTTTTGTAAAAAGGGAGGAGAACGGTGTGTGTGTGTGTGTGAATGGACTTATGGTCCACTAGCTCACCTATTTAAACGTGGAGCTAGAAGGCATTTTTGTATGGAGCAAGAAGCCTAGTTGTATTTTGAGCAACTTAATAAGCAAGATATTTTCTTGTATTTTGTGAGTCTCTCTCCCTCACATTAGAACAAGGAGTAAGAGTTGTTTTCTAAATTCAGGCATGAATCTGGTTGATTGACCTTGCGGGTCCCCTCAACAGATGAGTCATTGGCTCTTTTATATGGATCTGTTGGTTGATCTTGCTGATCTTCAATGGAGATTCCATTTTGATGTTTATAAGTGAATACATTGCTGGGTACTATGAGCTAGGAACTATCGAAAAGGCCCCTGAGCGGACAGGTGGTGAGCGTTCTAGTTGCCAATGATGCCATAGGTACATTGATGAAGGAAAAATTAGAAATTAGGATTCAACCGGATATTTTGGAGGATTATAATCAGTGATACTATAGTTTCATTAAAAGATTATTTAAAAGACAGCTGAATCTGTGTGAAAAAGGCAATTTCATATTGGGTGTGTAAGTGGTGTGACTAGTTTTAAGTTTGCATGAATATCTGGCTAGGGGGCCGCCTAGGAACTCTTTTTCCTCGTACCTGGGACAAAACCTAACCAAATTCTTAAATGGATCCCATCACTACAGTGGTTGGGTGGTTGGCTAACCCACAGGACTGGATGGGGTTAGGCTGGACTGATGGATCCCTAAATTGAGACTCAATTCTATTATGGTACGATAGATGAAGTAAATCCCAGATAAAAATTGTTCTATGGAAAAGAATCAACGGCTGTGCCTCTCAATGAGGAAAAAAGCGTTGGTCTCTATGATCCAAGTGCAAGTCTTTTCCTTGATTTGATTATGGGACTTACGGGTTTGGTCAGATCAGTTCAGTTAGTTAAGGCTCTTGACTACGTTAGAGAGTAAAAATATCCTGGAGGAATCGCCCGGGCGAGGGAACTTTTTTCGGGTTCGATTTTGGAAGAATCGAGGGATTAGTCTCTTGTCCGAATATATGTGGGTGAGGCCCGAGTGAGAGTGAGGGACCCTGCCCCCACGCAAGAAGTGCTACTTCCACTGCTAGCACCCCAGAATTCGTTGCGCAGAGAAGTCAGGGATCTTTTAGCTGGTATTAGAGCGAATTGGCTAAAGTGGATCAACCGAGAAGCCAAAAATGTCAAAAAAAAATTGAAGTAAGTAAAAAGTTGAAACTGTGTGATGAAATTCATACAAATTGATATTCAGACTAAAATTCATAAATTAGTAATTGGGTCTTCAGATGGAAGTACCACAATTGCATGGAATCCCTGACTTGCTTGAGGCCTAGACATGATGGTATTTACCTTAAAATTCCAAGGACCGTGACTACCCATATATACCGAGTGTATAACTGCAACTCTTTACTGGCAATATATATACGAGTAAATCTAAGACCTTGAAATTATAAGCAAAAATGCTATCCAGATGATGACGAATTCGAATGTGGTTGATATGATTTTAAATTCTGGTTGAGAACTGATGAGTTGATTTGGATTCTGATTGAAAAACGATGATTCCTGAATTTTGGTTGAAAAGCGATAAGCTGAGCAAAACCATAATGAGAATGAATGGAACGAGTTCCTATGATGATGTTTGTAACTGGAATGATGATCATGACTTCAGCAAATCACTATGAGATTAGTGGATTATGCTGACGGATTGCTACTATTAACACTTGACCCAGTGGATCAAGCTGAGGGATGACAAATTAAAAATCTGTATAATTGAAATTCCTGGTCTAATGGACCATTATTGTGTTAAAGATATGAACGATATGATCTGAATGAATTGTTATCTGATGATGGGTTCTATATAAGGGATCTTTATCCCAGGATTCTATTGGGTTGACTAAGGAACCCCAGAATCAGTTGGATCTTAAGGGAAAGAGTTGTCCTCTAGTTTGTGAGATGAGGACATCTCGTATTTTTTAAGTGGGGTAGGATGTAAGATTCCTCCCTCCAGCTTTTGAGGTGTGCAGGTGTAAGAACCTCCCCTTCTGATCTTATAACTATTCCCCTCTCTCAAATAAAAGAAAGATCCTGTTTTGGCTTGGAGAGAGAGCTCTAGGAGTCTCTTAAGATTTCCACAATGCAATGAGATTATGTCTGATCAGTTCACACTTGGGGTATGCTCATGTATGGATCAATGTGTATGCATTGCTCATATATTAAATGCTCCTGTGGTGGTTGATCAAACATTTTTTTATCCTTCCTAGACGCTCCTTTACAAGGGCACTGCGTTTAATATACACATAATCCACCAATATGTTGTCAAGTGACCCCACTATTTCCCACCAAGGCATTCTTGATTTTTGAGATAAGCCCAGAAGTACCCTTCTCCCTCCTTGTTAAGAGGATTCTCCAAGGATTCCTCACTACTTGATCATTCCAAGATAATTCAGCCTATGTAAAGAAAACACACTGCTTTATGTGTGCTGGCTATGCATTGCTTCCTTGGGAGGAGGATCCTGGTTGGCTAGATGCATTGTATCATCACAGGCAGCAATGGTGTCACAAGCCTTCCAGACCTTATGTGCATGAAATGGTTTTCATTGTCTAGAAATTTAGATTTACACAGACCCATCTAAAATCATGCTCATGTGATAAGTCGTGCGCATGATCACAACAGGAATCACATCAAAATTACTGTTTATTCTCAGACCTCACAACTTTCCATAGTGTTAAGAAGTCCCTACGTGCTTCTCTTCTCAATTTTGAAGATATTAGTTGACTTGATTTTGCAGGGTTTAGAGTCATAGCCGTGATCCTCTTTAGAATCACTATGATGGTCTTCACCCAAAGCGGCCCAACGAATTGTTCAAATGAGTTTCTTGATACCCCTAGGAACTATTTCAGATGTCTATCTTATTAAATTATAAGGTTTACGTGGTGTGCTTCCGCTTTCTTGTTGCTGCTTGTATGCATGTTTGGTGGGAAGAGTTTGGGTGCCATAGGTATGCATCTTGTCTCTTGGAATGCACTTATCGCATGATATTACCAACTTTCTTTAAGAGGATTCAATGTCCTCACCTCTGTTTTGTCAAAGTGGGGTTGGTGGAAAATGGTGGTGTCACCTGATTGGTTTGGATTTGATGGGCTAACAAAAAAAGTATGTACGTTTGCAAGTAAGCCATACTTAGTATACATATCTACCTCGTAATTTTCAACAAAATGATATCTTTTAGAGTCAAAATGTGCAAGTGTAGGATGGTTGGATGTGAGAAGATTCTAGCTAATAGTAGAAAAATTCATGAGGATATTCACAAATGTGGGCTCTTTCAAGATGTTTCATTTTGGAACACCACTCTTGACATGTACTCTAGGAGGCTCTTAAGATTGCCACGATGCAATGAACATTGTCTCAGCATCAGTTCACACCTGGGATACGCTCATGTATGGATCAGGGGGTCTATGCATTAATCATAGATTAAATGATGGTGTTGTGGCTCATAAAATACTTGCTCCTTTTTGCAAGGGCATTGCATTTAATATACATATAATCCACCAATATGTTGTCAAATGACCGCACTATTTCTCACCGAGCATAATATGTTGTCAGGTGACACCACTATTTGATGATACAATGCATCTAGCCAACCAGGATCCTCCTCCCAAGGAAGCAATACGCAGCCAGCAGACACAAAGGAGTGTGTTTTCTTTGCACTGGCTAAATTCTCTTGGAATGATCAAGTAGTAAGGAATCCATGGACAATCCTCTTAAAGAAGGAAGAAGGGCACTTCTGGGCTTAGACCAAAAATCTAGAATGCTTTGGCTGCCTATATCTTTGCTTGGATTTGATGGGCGTTTAAGCAAGAAAAGTATGTACTTCTGCAAGCAATCCATACTTAGTATACATATCTACCTAGTAATTTTCAACAAAATGATATCTTTTAGAGTCAAGAAATGCAAGTGTAGGATGGTTGGATGTGAGAAGATTCCAGCTAATAGTAGAAAAGTTCATGAGAGGATATTCACAAACGTGGGCCCTTTTAGGATGATTCATTTTGGAATACCGCTCTTGACACACGTAATCCACCAATATGTTGTCAAGTGACCCCACTATTTCCCACCAAGCCCAATATGTTGTCAGGTGACCACTATTTTCGACCAACCCCACTTTGACAAAATAGAGGTGAGGACATTGAATCCTCTTAAAGAAAGTTGGTAATATCATGCAATAAGTGCATTCCAAGAGACAAGATGCATACCTATGGCACCCAAACTCTTCCCACCAAACATGCATACAAGCAGCAAAGAAAGCAGAAGCACACCACGTAAACCTTATAATTTAATAAGATAGACATCTGAAATAGTTCCTAGGGGTATCAGGAAACTCATTTGAACAATTCGTTGGGCTGCTTTGGGTGAAGACCATCATAGTGATTCTAAAGAGGATCACGGCTGTGACTCTAAACCTTGCAAAATCAAGTCGACTAATATCTTCAAAATCGAGAAGAGAAGCACGTAGGGACTTCTTAACACTATGGAAAGTTATGAGGTCTGAGAGTAAATAGTAATTTTGATGTGATTCCTGTCTCGTGATCATGCGCACAATTTCTTATCACATGAGCATGATTCTGGATGGATCTGTGTAAATCTAAATTTCTAGACAATGAAAACCATTTCATGCACATAAGGTCTGGAAGGCTTGTGACACCGTTGCCTGTGATGATACAATGCATCTAGCCAACAACGATCCTCCTCCAAAGGAAGCAATGCGTAGCCAGCATACACACAAAGGAGTGTGTTTTCTTTGCACTAGTTGAATTATCTTGGAATCATCAAGTAGTGAGGAATCCATGGAGAATCCTCTTAACAAGGAGGGAGAAGGGTACTTCTGGGCTTATCTCAAAAATCTAGAATGCTTTGTCCGCCTATATCTTGGTCTGAATTTGATGGGCTAAAAAAAAGGGATGTACGTTTGCAAGTAAGCCATACTTAGTATACATATCTACCTAGTAATTTTCAACAAAATGATATCTTTTAGAGTCAAAATGTGCAAGTGTAGGATGGTTGGATGTGAGAAGATTCCAGCTAATAGTAGAAAAATTCATGAGGATATTCACAAATGTGGGCTCTTTCAAGATGTTTCATTTTGGAACACCACTCTTGACATGTACTCTAGGAGGCTCTTAAGATTGCCATGATGCAATAAACATTGTCTTAGCGTCAGTTCACACCTGGGGTACGTCATGTATGGAGCAGGGGGTCTATGCATTAATCATATATTAAATGATGGTGTTGTGGCTCATAAAATACTTTTTAATCCTTCTTAGATGCTCCTTTTTGCAAGGGCATTGCATTTAATATACATATAATCCACCAATATGTTGTCAAATGACCGCACTATTTCTCACCGACCATAATATGTTGTCAGGTGACACCACTATTTGATGATACAATGCATCTAGCCAACCAGGATCCTCCTCCCAAGGAAGCAATGCGCAACCAGCACACACAAAGGAGTGTGTTTTCTTTGCACTGGCTAAATTCTCTTGGAATGATCAAGTAGTAAGGAATCCATGGACAATCCTCTTAAGGAAGGAAGAAGGGCACTTCTGGGCCTAGACCAAAAATCTAGAATGCTTTGGCCGCCTATATCTTTGCTTGGATTTGATGGGCATTAAGCAACAAAAGTATGTACTTCTGCAAGCAATCCATACTTAGTATACATATCTACCTAGTAATTTTCAACAAAATGATATCTTTTAGAGTCAAAATGTGCAAGTGTAGGATGGTTGGATGTGAGAAGATTCCAGCAAATAGTAGAAAATTCCATGAGAGGATTATTCACAAACGTGGGCCCTTTTAGGATGTTTCATTTTGGAATACCGCTCTTGACATGTACTCCAGGAGTCTCTTAAGATTTCCACGATGCAATGAGATTGTCTCATCATCAGTTCACATGGGGTATGCTCATGTATGGATGAGTGTGTATGCATTGCTCATATATTAAATGTTGGTGTGGTGGCTGATCAAACATTTTTTACCTAGATACTTCTTTTCAAGGGCACTACATTTAATATATACATAATCCACCAATAGGTTGTCAAGTGGTGACCCCACTATTTTCCACCAAGCCCAATATGTTGTCGGTGACACCACTATTTCCCACCAACCCCACTTCGACAAAATATAGGTGAGGACATTGAATCCTCTTAAAAAAATAGTTGGTAATATCATGCGATAAGTGATTTCCAAGAGATAAGATGCATACCTATGACATCCAAACTCTTCCCTCCAAACATGCATACAAGCAACAAGAAAGCGGAAGCACACCACCACGTAAACTTGATAATTTAATAAGATAGTAGACATCTGAAATAGTTCCTAGGGGTATCAAGAAACCCATTCGAACAATTTGTTGGGTTGCTTTGGGTGAAGACCATCACTGTGATTCTAAAGAGGATCATGGCTGTGACTCTAAACCTTGCAAAATCAAGCTCACTAATATCTTCAGAATCGAGAAGAAAAGCACGGAGGGACTTCTTAACACTACGTAAAGTTGTGAGGTCTGAGAATAACTAGTAATTTTGATGTGATTCCTGTCATGATCATGCCCACAATTTCTTATCACACGAGCATGATTCTGGATGGATCTGTGCAAACTTAACTTTTCAGACAATGAAACCCATTTCATAAACGTAAGGTCCGGAAGGCTTGTGACAACATTTCCTTTGATTATACAATGCATCTAGCCAACTAGGATCCTCCTCCCAACAAGGAAGCAACACACGGCCAGCATACACAAAGGAGTTTGTTTTCTGTGCACTAGGGCTGAATTGTCTCAGAATCATCAAGTAGTGAGGACTCCATGACCCTCTTAACAAGGAGGGAGAAGGGCATGTTTGGGCTTAGCTCAAAAATCTAGAATGCTTTGTCTGCCTATATATCTTTGTTTGTATTTGATGGGCTAAAACAAAAGGTATGTACTTCTGCAAGTAAGCCATACTTAGTATACATATCTACCTAGTAATTTTCAACAAAATGTTATCTTTTAGAGTTAATATGTTCAAGTGTAGGATGGTTGGATGTGAGAAGATTCGAGCCAATAGTAAAAAAATTCATGAGGATATTCACAAACGTGGGCTCTTTGCGGATGTTTCATTTTGCAATACCACTCTTGACATGTACTCGAGGAGTCTCTTAAGATTTCCAGGATGCAATGAGATTGTCTCATCATGCTCATGTATGGATCAGTGTGTATGCATTGCTTATATATTAATGCTCCTGTGGTGGTTGATCAAAAATTTTTATATCCTTGCTAGATGCTCCTTTGCAAGGGCACTGCATTTAATATACACATTATCCACCAATATGTTGTAAACAAGTGACCCCGTTGTATGGATCAGTGTGTATGCATTGCTCATTTATTAAATGCTCCTAGATGCTTCTTTGCAAGGGCACTGCGTTTAATATACACATAATCCACCAATATGTTGTCAACAAGTCACCCCACTATTTCCCACCAAGCCCAATATGTTGTTAGGTTACACCACCATTTTCCACCAACCCCACTTCGACAAAATAGAGGTGAGGACATTGAATCCTCTTAAAAAAATAGTTGGTAATATTATGCGATAAGTGCATTCCAAGAGACAAGATGCATACCTATGACACCCAAACTCTTCCCACCAAACATGCATACAAGCAACAAGAAAGCGGAAGCACACCGCGTAAAATTTATAATTTAATAAGATAGACATCTGAAATAGTTCCTAGGGGTATTAGGAAACTCATTTGAACAATTCGATGGGCTGCTTTGGATGAAGACCATCACTATGATTCTAAAGAGGATCACGGTTGTGACTCTAAACCCTGCAAAATTAAGTCAACTAATATTTTCAAAATCAAGAAGGAAGCACGTAGGGACTTCTTAACACTATGGAAAGTTGTGAGGTATGAGAATAAACAGTAATTTTGATGTGAGTCCTGTCGTGATCATACCCATGATTTCTTATCACACGAGCATGATTATGGATGGATCTGTGTAAATCTAAATTTTTAGATAATTAAAACCATTTCATGCAGGTAAGGTCCGGAAGGCTTGTGACACCATTGCCTGTGAGATGATACAATGCATCTAGCCAACCAGGATCCTCCTCCCAAGGAAGCAACGTGCGGTGAGCACACACAAAGGAGTGTGTTTTCTTTGCACTGGCTGAATTCTCTTGGAATCATCAAGTAGTGAGGAATCCATGGAGAATCCTGTCGCGATCATGCCCATAATTTCTTATCACACGAGCAGCATGATTCTGGATGGATCTGTGCAAATCTAACTTTTTAGACAATGAAAACCATTTCATGCACGTAAGGTCCAAAAGGCTTGTGACAACATTTCCTTTGATGATACAATGCATCTAACAACCACGATCCTCCTCCCAACAAGGACGCAACGCGCGGCCAGCACACACAAAGGAGTGTGTTTTCTGTGCACTGGCTGAATTGTCTCGGAATCATCAAGTAGTGATCAATCCATGGAGAATCCTCTTAACAAGGAGGGAGAAGGGCACTTTTGGGCTTAGCTCAAAAATCTAGAATGCTTTGGCTACCTATATATCTTTGTTTGGATTTGATGGGCTAAAACAAAAGGTATGTACCTCTGCAAGTAAGCCATACTTAGTATACATACCCAATAAATTTCAACAAAATCTTATCTTTTAGAGTTAATATGTTCAAGTGTAGGATGGTTGGATGTGAGAAGATTCCAGCCAATAGTAAAAAATTCATGAGGATATTCATAAACGTGGGCTCTTTGTTGCGGATGTTTCATTTTGGAATACCGCTCTTGACATGTACTCTAGGAGTCTCTTAAGATTTCCCTGATGCAATGAGATTGTCTAATCATCAGTTCACACTTGGGGTATACTCATGTATGGATTAGTGTGTATGCATTGCTCATATATTAAATGCTCCTGTGGTGGCTGATAGACTCTCCTTTGCAAGGGCACTGCGTTTAATATACACATAATCCACCAATATGTTGTCAAGTGACTCCACTATTTCCAACCAAGCCCAATATGTTGTCATCAAGTGATACCACTATTTTCCACCAACCCCACTTTGATAAAATAGAGGTGAGGACATTGAATCCTCTTAAAGAAAGTTGGTAATATCATGCGATAAGTGCATTCCAAGAGACAAGATGCATACCTATGGCACCCAAACTCTTCCCACCAAACATGCATACAAGCAACAAAGAAAGCAGAAGCACACCATGTAAACCTTATAATTTAATAAGATAGACATCTGAAATAGTTCCTAGGGGTATCAATAAACTCATTTGAACAATTCGTTGGGCTGCTTTGGGTGAAGACCATCACAGTGATTCTAAAGAGGATCACGGCTGTGACTCTAAACCCTGCAAAATCAAGTCGACTAATATCTTCAGAATCAACAAGAGAAGCACATAGGGACTTCTAAACACTATGGAAAGTTATGAGGTCTAAGAATAAATAGTAATTTTAATGTGATTCCTGTCGTGATCATGCGCACGATTTCCTATCACATGAGCATGATTCTGGATGGATCTGTGTAAATCTAAATTTCTAGACAATGAAATCCATTTCATGCACATAAGGTCTGGAAGGCTTGTGACACCGTTGCCTGTGATGATACAATGCATCTAGCCAACAACGATCCTCCTCCCAACAAAAAGGAAGCAATGCGCAGCTAGCACACACAAAGGAGTGTGTTTTCTTTACAGTGGCTGAATTATCTTGGAATCATCAAGTAGTGAGGAATCCATGGAAAATCCTCTTATAACAAGGAGGGAGAAGGGCACTTCTGGGCTTATCTCAAAAATCTAGAATGCTTTGTCTACCTATATCTTGGTCTGGATTTGATGGGCTAACAAAAAAAAGTATGTACGTTTGCAAGTAAGCCATACTTAGTATACATATCTACCTAGTAATTTTCAACAAAATGATATCTTGTAGAGTCAAAATGTGCAAGTGTAGGATGGTTGGATGTGAGAAGATTCCAGCTAATAGTAGAAAAATTCATGAGGATATTCACAAATGTGGTCTCTTTTACGATGTTTCATTTTGGAACACCACTCTTGACAGGTACTCTAGGAGGCTCTTAAGATTGCCACGATGCAATGAACATTGTCTCAGCATTAGTTCACACCTGGGGTACGCTCATGTATGGATCAGGGGGTCTATGCATTAATCATATATTAAATGATGGTGTTGTGGCTCATAAAATACTTTTTAATCCTTCTCAGAGTCTCCTTTGCAAGGGCATTGCATTTAATATACATATAATCCACCAATATGTTGTCAAATGATCGCACTATTTCTCACCGAGCATAATATGTTGTCAGGTGACACCACTATTTGATGATACAATGCATCTAGCCAACCACAATCCTCCTCCCAAGGAAGCAATGCGCAACCAGCACACACAAAGGAGTGTGTTTTCTTTGAATTGGCTAAATTCTCTTGGAATGATCAAGTAGTAAGGAATCCATGGACAATCCTCTTAAGGAAGGAAGAAGAGCACTTCTGGGCCTAGACCAAAAATCTAGAATGCTTTGGCCGCCTATATCTTTGCTTAGATTTGATGGGCATTAAGCAACAAAAGTATGTACTTCTGCAAGCAATCCATACTTAGTATACATATCTACCTAGTAATTTTCAACAAAAGGATTCAATGTCCTCACCTCTGTTTTGTCAAAGTGGGGTTGGTGGAAAATGGTGGTGTCACCTGATTGGTCTGGATTTAATGGGCTAACAAAGAAAGTATGTACGTTTGCAAGTAAGCCATACTTAGTATACATATCTACCTAGTAATTTTCAACAAAATGATACCTTTTAGAGTCAAAATGTGCAAGTGTAGGATGGTTGGATGTGAGAAGATTCTAGCTAACAGTAGAAAAATTCATGAGGATATTCACAAATGTGGGCTCTTTCAAGATGTTTCATTTTGGAACACCACTCTTGACATGTACTCTAGGAGGCTCTTAAGATTGCCACGATGCAATGAACATTGTCTCAGCATCAGTTCACACCTGGGGTACGCTCATGTATGGATCAGGGAGTCTATGCATTAATCATAGATTAAATGATGGTGTTGTGGCTCATAAAATACTTGCTCCTTTTTGCAAGGGCTGTAAGATCTCTGTTCCCACACCGAGCAACGGATTCAGGGTATTGGCAGCGGAAGTAGTACTTCTCGTGCGGGACAGGGGTCCCACATTCGGGGCCTCACCCACGGATATCCGGATAAGAGACTAATCCATCGGTTGTTCCAAAACCGAACCTGAAAAAACGTCCTTTACCGGAAAGCACGGGCGATTCCACCAGGATAACTTTTTACTCTAACGTAGTCAAGATCATTTCTAATCAAACTAATCCAATTGCATCTATAAGATACTTGGTCAGATCAAGGAAGAAACTTGCACTTGGATCATTGGGATCAACGCTTTTTTTCCCATTCAAGAGGCACAGCCGTTGATTCCTATCCATAGAACAATTACTATCCGGGATTTACTTTATCTATCGTAATAACAAAAGTTGAGTCTCGATTTACGGATCCATCAGTCCAACCTAACCCCATCCAATCCCATGGGTTAGCCAACCGTCCAACCACTGTAGTGATGGGATCCAATTAAGAATTTGGTTAGGTTTTGTCTCGGGTACCAAGGAAAAGAGTTCCAAGGCCCCCTAGCCGGAAGTTCATGCAATTATAAAACTAGTCACACCACTTACACACCCAATATGAAATTGCCTTTTTACAGATTCAACCAAAAACAATCCTTTAATAAAACCATAGTATCACTGATCACAATCTTCCAATTTATCCGATTGATTCAATTTCCCATCATTCCTTCATCAGAGTAACTGTGAATTCTTTAATAATTCACTAGTTTTTGACTTAGGTGGAGTAGAGTAACAAAGCATAAGACACTATTTTTTTTTCAACAAGTGAAGTCTTCTATTTATAGGAAAAATTGAGCTCCTAACCAAACAAACTGATTCTAGAATTTTCCAAGTCAGTTTGGTCACTTTTTGACCATTTTTAGGTCAGTTAAACTAACTTTTTGGAACTAGACTTGAATGAGGAGAGAGGAGAGATGAAATATCTCAATTTTTATGAGTTTAAAACTCATTCAAGCATGTGAAATATGCACCTCCTTTAAAGAACTCCCCTTCCTTACATGTGTGTCAAAATGGAATCATTATACCCAAAATATCTCATATTTTTAATATTGCTCATAGCTTTTTACTAATAAACCTTGTACATTTTCAACTCTTCATCTTATGTGAAATATGCACCTCCTTTAAAGAACTCCCCTTCCTTACATATGTGTCAAAATGGAATCATTATACCCAAAATATCTCATATTTTTAATATTGCTCATAGTTTTTTACTAATAAACCTTGTACATTTTCAACTCTTCGTCTTATGTGAGCATTTACTCATTTTTGGATACCCAAAATATCTTATATTTTTAATATTGCTCATAGTTTTTTACTAATAAACCTTGTACATTTTTAACTCTTCATCTTATGTGAGCATTTACTCCTTTTTGGATACCCAAAATTTTTCATATTTTTAATATTGCTCATAGTTTTTTACTAATAAACCTTGTACATTTTCAACTCTTCATCTTATGTGAGCATTTACTCATTTTTGGGTATCTTCTTTTACAAATTGGATTTATCTCCTCCCTACACATGGATTGATGCTATTGGCCCATAGGAACCTTAATTGGACCATAATCCAAAGATTTCTAAAAATCTAGACCCTTAGACTAAGGTTCTTTATACCTACTTCCAATTAATTCCAATTGCACATTGGAAAATTCTTTTTGAATTTCTGTTTCAAGGGAACTTATTTTAATAAGATGAGATAATTTTCTATCCAAAAATATTAAAAATCTGAATATTCTCTCTCTAGAATATTTTCTCTCTCTAGGTTAAAACAGTTAGAAACAAGGTCTTTATATTTCTGAAGAGGGATTGATTACAGTGGAAGATACTAGACATCAAAAAGGGGTTGGGGGAGGAATCTTACATTCTACCCCACTTAAAAAACACGAGATGTCCTGATCTCGCAACTTGGGATAATTTCGCAAGATGCACGAATAAAGATTAACCACCAAGAAAAGTCTCAAGGAGAGCAAGATTCAAAATAAGAACAAGATTTAAACTTTATTCATTCTCGAAACTTATACAGTAAAGATAGAAGAACTCTTTACACTTCCATAAGCCCGTCCATCATATGATCACAAAAGCAGCACTCACAAGCTGCGCATGTATAAGGTAACTCATCTATGGGAATAATTCTGTTGGTTATTGCCGCACCTGTCTCAGTGGTATGAGGTGATCTAACAAAAGGACCTCTGAGAGGTAAGCCAAAAACGGGGTAAAGGCATATCTTCTCATGAGGAAGAAAACACGCCAATAAGAAGACCCGCTCAGAAAACCCAAGATGTCTTGATCTCATGATGCAGTAGTATCGAGGACCCAAACCCAAAGCTTCAATAACCATGGCCAAGCGGACATTGTTTTACGAAAGTGCTGCTGATCCCAGGGTGTTACCCTAGTTATGTTTTGATAGGTTTGCCATTTGGTCTGAGCTACAGAAGTTCCTAGGTGAGGAAAAAGTGAGCGCTCATACTGTTCTATAAAATCTTTCTTCACAGACTCTCTTGCGTCTTGAAGGTGAGAAATCATCATGGATAAAACTAATTCTTGTTGCCAAGCCATGAAGGAAATTAAGAAAGAAGGAGATCGATGGGAGTAAGATTACTGTGAGTGACAAGTAAAAGTTACGACTTATATAAAGGAAGAAGCTAGCGTAACTTAGAAGCCAACGGTAACTTGCCACTAAAGTTTTACCGTCTTTCTATGATTTGGGTTTGGCACAATTTTCTATAGAAGGCATTAAGAACTTTGAGATGAGGAGATAAAAGAAGCTCGTAAGCTAAGTCACTTACTTTCTTTGAATTCAGATAAGGCTCACAATATCTGGGGGATAACTTCTTAAATTCCCCAATAGATAAAGAACTTCTTTTGGGCCATACTCGAATGAAGACCAAAACCTTGGTATCCAAAACACCGATTTTTACTTCTGAACTCATTGTTCTGAATCCTTAAAACAGGTGGAACTCCTGAGAAGTATTCTAGGGAAAGGGTCTTCCTTTTTTAAACAGAATCTTTCTTTTATATTAGAGAGGGAATAATTATAAGATCAAAAAGGGAGATTCTTACTCCTGTATACCTCGAAGGCTGGGGAGGAATCTTACAAGGGCATTGCATTTAATATACATATAATCCACCAATATGTTGTCAAATGACTGCACTATTTCTCACCGAGCATAATATGTTGTCAAGTGACACCACTATTTGATGATACAATGCATCTAGCCAACCAGGATCATCCTCCCAAGGAAGCAATACGCAGCCAGAAGACACAAAGGAGTGTGTTTTCTTTGCACTGGCTAAATTCTCTTGGAATGATCAAGTAGTAAGGAATCCATGAACAATCCTCTTAAAGAAGAAATAAGGGCACTTCAAGGCTTAGACCAAAAATCTAGAATGCTTTGGCTGCCTATATCTTTGCTTCGATTTGATGGGCGTTAAGCAAGAAAAGTATGTACTTCTGCAAGCAATCCATACTTAGTATACATATCTACCTAGTAATTTTCAACAAAATGATATATCTTTTAGAGTCAAGAAATGCAAGTGTAGGATGGTTGGATGTGAGAAGATTCCAGCTAATAGTAGAAAAGTTCATGAGAGGATATTCACAAACGTGGGCCCTTTTAGGATGATTCATTTTGGAATACCGCTCTTGACACACGTAATCCACCAATATGTTGTCAAGTGGCTCCACTATTTCCCACCAAGCCCAATATGTTGTCAGGTGACCACTATTTTCCACCAACCCCACTTTGACAAAATAGAGGTGAGGACATTGAATCCTCTTAAAGAAAGTTGGTAATATCATGCAATAAGTGCATTCCAAGAGACAAGATGCATACCTATGGCACCCAAACTCTTCCCACCAAACATGCATACAAGCAGCAAAGAAAGCAGAAGCACACCACGTAAACCTTATAATTTAATGAGATGGACATCTGAAATAGTTCCTAGGGGTATCAGGAAACTCATTTGAACAATTCGTTGGGCTGCTTTGGGTGAAGACCATCATAGTGATTCTAAAGAGGATCACGGCTGTGACTCTAAACCTTGCAAAATCAAGTCGACTAATATCTTCAAAATCGAGAAGAGAAGCACGTAGGGACTTCTTAACACTATGGAAAGTTATGAGGTCTGAGAGTAAATAGTAATTTTGATGTGATTCTTGTCTCGTGATCATGTGCACGATTTCTTATCACATGAGCATGGTTCTGGATGGATCTGTGTAAATCTAAATTTCTAGACAATGAAAACCATTTCATGCACATAAGGTCTGGAAGGCTTGTGACACCATTGCCTGTGATGATACAATGCATCTAGCCAACAACGATCCTCCTCCAAAGGAAGCAATGTGTAGCCAGCACACACAAAGGAGTGTGTTTTCTTTGCACTAGCTGAATTATCTTGGAATCATCAAGTAGTGAGGAATCCATGGAGAATCCTCTTAACAAGGAGGGAGAAGGGTACTTCTGGGCTTATCTCAAAAATCTAGAATGCTTTGTCCGCCTATATCTTGGTCTTGATTTGATGGGCTAAAAAAAAAGGGATGTACGTTTGCAAGTAAGCCATACTTAGTATACATATCTACCTAGTAATTTTCAACAAAATGATATCTTTTAGAGTCAAAATGTGCAAGTGTAGGATGGTTGGATGTGAGAAGATTCCAGCTAATAGTAGAAAAATTCATGAGGATATTCACAAATGTGGGCTCTTTCAAGATGTTTCATTTTGGAACACCACTCTTGACATGTACTCTAGGAGGCTCTTAAGATTGCCACGATGCAATGAACATTGTCTCAGCGTCAGTTCACACCTGGGGTACGTCATGTATGGATCAGGGGGTCTATGCATTAATCATATATTAAATGATGGTGTTGTGGCTCATAAAATACTTTTTAATCCTTCTTAGATGCTCCTCTTTGCAAGGGCATTGCATTTAATATACATATAATCCACCAATATGTTGTCAAATGACCACACTATTTCTCACCGAGCACAATATGTTGTCAGGTGACACCACTATTTGATGATACAATGCATCTAGCCAACCAGGATCCTCCTCCCAAGGAAGCAATGCGCAGCGAGCACACACAAAGGAGTGTGTTTTCTTTGCACTAGCTAAATTCTCTTGGAATGATCAAGTAGTAAGGAATCCATGGACAATCCTCTTAAAGAAGGAAGAAGGGCACTTCTGGGCTTAGACCAAAAATCTAGAATGCTTTGGCCGCCTATATCTTTGCTTGGATTTGATGGGCGTTAAGCAAGAAAAGTATGTAGTGCAAGCAATCCATACTTAGTATACATATCTACCTAGTAATTTTCAACAAAATGATATCTTTGAGATTCAAAATGTGCAAGTGTAGGATGGTTGGATGTGAGAAGATTCAATAGTAGAAAAGTTCATGAGAGGATATTCACAAACGTGGGCCCTTTTAGGATGTTTCATTTTGGAATACCGCTCTTGACATGTACTCTAGGAGTCTCTTAAGATTTCCACGATGCAATGAGATTGTCTCATCATCATCTTGGGGTATGCTCATGTATGGATGAGTGTGTATGCATTGCTCATATATTAAATGCTGGTGTGGTGGCTGATCAAACATTTTTTACCTAGATACTTCTTTGCAAGGGCACTACATTTAATATAGAGATACTCCACCAATAGGTTGTCAAGTGACCCCACTATTTCCCACCAAGCCCAATATGTTGTCGGTGACACCACTATTTCCCACCAACCCCACTGTGATTCTAAAGAGGATCATGGCTGTGACTCTAAACCTTGCAAAATCAAGCTCACTAATATCTTCAGAATCGAGAAGAAAAGCACGGAGGGACTTCTTAACACTACGTAAAGTTGTGAGGTCTGAGAATAACTAGTAATTTTGATGTGATTCCTGTCGTGATCATGCCCACAATTTCTTATCACACGAGCATGATTCTAGATGGATCTGTGCAAATTTAACTTTTTAGACAATGAAAACCATTTCATAAACGTAAGGTCCGAAAGGCTTGTGACAACATTTCCTTTAATTATACAATGCATCTAGCCAACTAGGATCCTCCTCCCAACAAGGAAGCAACACGCGGCCAGCATACACAAAGGAGTTTGTTTTCTGTGCACTAGGGCTGAATTGTCTCAGAATCATCAAGTAGTGAGGAATCCATGGAAAACCCTCTTAACAAGGAGGGAGAAGGGCATGTTTGGGCTTAGCTTAAAAATCTAGAATGCTTTGTCTGCCTATATATCTGTGTTTGGATTTGATGGGCTAAAACAAAAGGTATGTACTTCGGCAAGTAAGCCATACTTAGTATACATATCTACCTAGTAATTTTCAACAAAATGTTATCTTTTAGAGTTAATATGTACAAGTGTAGGATGGTTGGATGTGAGAAGATTAGAGCCAATAGTAAAAAAATTCATGAGGATATTCACAAACGTGGGCTCTTTGCGGATGTTTCATTTTGGAATACCGCTCTTGACATGTACTCGAGGAGTCTCGTAAGATTTCCAGGATGCAATGAGATTGTCTCATCATCAGTTCACACTTGGGGTATGCTCATGTATGGATTAGTGTGTATGCATTGCTCATATATTAATGCTCCTGTGGTGTTGGTTGATCAAACATTTTTTTATCCTTGCTAGATGCTCCTTTTCAAGGGCACTGCATTTAATATACACATAATCCACCAATATGTTGTAAACAAGTGACCCCACTATTTCCCACCAAGCCCAATATGTTGTCGGCGGTGACACCACTATTTCCCACCAACCCCACTTCGACAAAATAGAGGTGAGGATATTGAATCCTCTTAAAAAGATAGTTGGTAATATCATGCGATAAGTGCATTCGAAGAGACAAGATGCATACCTATGACACCCAAACTTTCCCTCCAAACACGCATACAAGCAACAAGAAAGCTAAAGCACACCACTGCGTAAACTTGATAATTTAATAAGATAGACATCTGAAATAGTTCCTAGTAGGGGTATTAGGAAACCCATTTGAACAATTCGTTGGGCTGCTTTGGGTGAAGACCATCACTGTGATTCTAAAGAGGATCACGGCTGTGACTCAAAATCAAGCTCACTAATATTTTCAGAATCAAGAAGAAAAGCACGTAGGGACTTCTTAACACTATGTAAAGTTGTGAGGTCTGAGAATAACTAGTAATTTTGATGTGATTCCTGTGGTGTCATGCCCACGATTTCTTATCACTTGAGCATGATTCTTGATGGATCTGTGCAAATCTAACTTTTTAGACAATGAAAATCATTTCATGCACGTAAGGTCCGGAAGGCTTGTGATGACAAGATTTCCTTTGATGATACTAGCCAACTAGCCAACTAGGATCCTCCTCCCAAGGAAGCAACTAGACAACTAGGATCCTCCTCCCAAGGAAGCCACACGCGACCAGCATACACAAAGGAGTGTGTTTTCCGTGCACTGGGACTGAATTGTCTTGGAATCATCAAGTAGTGAGGAATCCATGGAGAACCCTCTTAACAAGGAGGGAGAAGGGCACTTCTGGGCTTAGCTCAAAAATCTAAAATGCTTTGGCTGCCTATATATCTTTGTTTGGAGTTGATGGGCTAAAACAAAAGGTATGTACTTCTGCAAGTAAGCCATACTTAATATACATATCTACCTAGTAATTTTCAAGAAAATGTTATCTTTTAGAGTCAATATGTTCAAGTGTAGGATGGTTGGATGTGAGAAGATTCTAGCCAATAGGTAAAAAAATTCATGAGGATATTCACAAACGTGGGCTATTTGCGGAAGTTTCATTTTGAAATATCGCTCTTGACATGTACTCGAGGAGTCTCTTAAGATTTCCATGATGCAATGAGATTGTCTTATCATCAGTTCACACTTGCGGTATGCTCATGTTGTATGGATCAGTGTGTATGCATTGCTCATTTATTAAATGCTCCTGTGGTGGTTTATCAAACATTTTTTAATCCTTCCTAGATGCTTCTTTGCAAGGGCACTGCATTTAATATACACATAATCCACCAATATGTTGTCAACAAGTCACCCCACTATTTCCCACCAAGCCCAATATGTTGTCAGGTTACACCACCATTTTCCACCAACCCCACTTCGACAAAATAGAGGTGAGGACATTCAATCCTCTTAAAAAAATAGTTGGTAATATTATGCGATAAGTGCATTCCAAGAGACAAGATGCATACCTATGACACCCAAACTCTTCCCACCAAACATGCATACAAGCAACAAGAAAGAGGAAGCACACCGCGTAAAATGTATAATTTAATAAGATAGACATCTGAAATAGTTCCTAGGGGTATTAGGAAACTCATTTGAACAATTTGATGGGCTGCTTTGGATGAAGACCATCACTATGATTCTAAAGAGGATCACGGTTGTGACTCTAAACCCTGCAAAATTAAGTCAACTAATATTTTCAAAATCGAGAAGAGAAGCACGTAGGGACTTCTTAACACTATGGAAAGTTGTGAGGTATGAGAATAAACAGTAATTTTGATGTGAGTCCTGTCGTGATCATACCCATGATTTCTTATCACACGAGCATGATTCTGGATGGATCTGTGTAAATCTAAATTTTTAGATAATGAAAACCATTTCATGTAGGTAAGGTCCGGAAGGCTTGTGACACCATTGTCTGTGAGATGATACAATGCATCTAGCCAACCAGGATACTCCTCCCAAGGAAGCAACGCGCGACGAGCACACACAAAGGAGTGTGTTTTCTTTGCACTGGCTGAATTCTCTTGGAATCATCAAGTAGTGAGGAATCCATGGAGAATCCTGTCGCGATCATGCCCATAATTTCTTATCACACGAGCAGCATGATTCTGGATGGATCTGTGCAAATCTAACTTTTTAGACAATGAAAACCATTTCATGCACGTAAGGTCCAAAAGGCTTGTGACAACATTTCCTTTGATGATACAATGCATCTAGCCAACCACGATCCTCGCAACGCGCGGCCAGCACACACAAAGGAGCGTGTTTTCTGTGCACTGGCTGAATTGTCTCGGAATCATCAAGTAGTGATCAATCCATGGAGAATCCTCTTAACAAGGAGGGAGAAGGGCACTTCTGGGCTTAGCTCAAAAATCTAGAATGCTTTGGCTACCTATATATCTTTGTTTGGATTTGATGGGCTAAAACAAAAGGTATGTACCTCTGCAAGTAAGCCATACTTAGTATACATACCCAGTAAATTTCAACAAAATCTTATCTTTTAGAGTTAATATGTTCAAGTGTAGGATGGTTGGATGTGAGAAGACTCCAGCCAATAGTAAAAAATTCATGAGGATATTCACAAACGTGGGCTCTTTGTTGCGGATGTTTCATTTTGGAATACCGCTCTTGACATGTACTCTAGGAGTCTCTTAAGATTTCCCTGATGCAATGAGATTGTCTAATCATCAGTTCACACTTGGGGTATACTCATGTATGGATCAGTGTGTATGCATTGCTCATATATTAAATGCTCCTATGGTGGTTGATCAAACATTTTTAATCCTTCCTAGACTCTCCTTTGTAAGGGCACTGCGTTTAATATACACATAATCCACCAATATGTTGTCAAGTGACTCCACTATTTCCAACCAAGCCCAATATGTTGTCATCAAGTGATACCACTATTTTCCACCAACCCCACTTTGACAAAATAGACGTAAGGACATTTTATCCTCTTAAAGAAAGTTGGTAATATCATGCGATAAGTGCATTCCAAGAGACAAGATGCATACCTATGGCACCCAAACTCTTCCCACCAAACATGCATACAAGCAGCAAAGAAAGCAGAAGCACACCATGTAAACCTTATAATTTAATAAGATAGACATCTAAAATAGTTCCTAGGGGTATCAATAAACTCATTTGAACAATTCGTTGGGCTGCTTTGGGTGAAGACCATCACAGTGATTCTAAAGAGGATCACGGCTATGACTCTAAACCCTGCAAAATCAAGTCGACTAATATCTTCAGAATCAAGAAGAGAAGCACATAGGGACTTCTAAACACTATGGAAAGTTATGAGGTCTGAGAATAAATAGTAATTTTAATGTGATTCCTGTCGTGATCATGCGCACGATTTCCTATCACATGAGCATGATTCTGGATGGATCTGTGTAAATCTAAATTTCTAGACAATGAAATCCATTTCATGCACATAAGGTCTGGAAGGCTTGTGACACCATTGTCTGTAATGATACAATGCATCCAGCCAACCAGGATCCTCCTCCCGACAAAAAGGAAGCAATGCGCAGCTAGCACATACAAAGGAGTGTGTTTTCTTTACGCTGGCTGAATTATCTTGGAATCATCAAGTAGTGAGGAATCCATGGAGAATCCTCTTATAACAAGGAGGGAGAAGGGTACTTCTGGGCTTATCTCAAAAATCTAGAATGCTTTGTCTACCTATATCTTGGTCTGGATTTGATGGGCTAACAAAAAAAGTATGTACGTTTGCAAGTAAGCCATACTTAGTATACATATCTACCTAGTAATTTTCAACAAAATGATATCTTTTAGAGTCAAAATGTGCAAGTGTAGGATGGTTGGATGTGAGAAGATTCCAGCTAATAGTAGAAAAATTCATGAGGATATTCACAAATGTGGTCTCTTTTAGGATGTTTCATTTTGGAACACCACTCTTGACATGTACTCTAGGAGGCTCTTAAGGTTGCCACGATGCAATGAGCATTGTCTCAGCATCAGTTCACACCTGGGGTACGCTCATGTATGGATCAGGGGGTCTATGCATTAATCATATATTAAATGATGGTGTTGTGGCTCATAAAATACTTTTTAATCCTTCTCAGATGCTCCTTTGCAAGGGCATTGCATTTAATATACATATAATCCACCAATATGTTGTCAAATGACCGCACTATTTCTCACCGACCATAATATGTTGTCAGGTGACACCACTATTTGATGATACAATGCATCTAGCCAACCAGGATCCTCCTCCCAAGGAAGCAATGCGCAACCAGCACACACAAAGGAGTGTGTTTTCTTTGCACTGGCTAAATTCTCTTGGAATGATCAAGTAGTAAGGAATCCATGGACAATCCTCTTAAGGAAGGAAGAAGGGCACTTCTGGGCCTAGACCAAAAATCTAGAATGCTTTGGCCGCCTATATCTTTGCTTGGATTTGATGGGCATTAAGCAACAAAAGTATGTACTTCTGCAAGCAATCCATACTTAGTATACATATCTACCTAGTAATTTTCAACAAAATGATATCTTTTAGAGTCAAAATGTGCAAGTGTAGGATGGTTGGATGTGAGAAGATTCCAGCAAATAGTAGAAAATTCCATGAGAGGATTATTCACAAACGTGGGCCCTTTTAGGATGTTTCATTTTGGAATACCGCTCTTGACGTACTCTAGAAGTCTCTTAAGATTTCCATGATGCAATGAGATTGTCTGATCATCAGTTTACACTTGGGGTATGCTCATGTATGGATCAGTGTGTATGCATTGCTCATATATTAAATGCGCCTGTGGTGGTTGATCAAACATTTTTTTATCCTTCCTAGATGCTCCTGCAAGGGCACTGCGTTTAATATACACATAATCCACCAATATGTTGTCAAGTGACCCCACTATTTCCCACCAAGCCCAATATGTTGTCAGGTGATACCACTATTTTCCACCAACCCCACTTTGACAAAATAGAGGTGAGGACATTGAATCCTCTTAAAGAAAGTTGGTAATATCATGCGATAAGTGTATTCCAAGAGACAAGATGCATACCTATGGCACCCAAACTCTTCCCACCAACTAACATGCTTCAAAGCAGCAAGAAAGGGGAAGCACACTGCGTAAACCTTATAATTTAATAAGATAGACATCTGAAATAGTTCCTAGGGGTATCAGGAAACTCATTTGAACACTTCATTGGGCCGCTTTAGGTGAAGACCATCACAGTGATTCTAAAGAGGATCATAGCTGTGACTTTAAACCCTACAAAATCAAGTCGACTAGTATCTTCAGAATCGAGAAGAGAAGCACATAGGGACTTCTTAACACTATGGAAAGTTGTGAGGTCTGAGAGTAAACAGTAATTTTGATGTGATTCCTGTCATGATCATGCGCACGATTTCTTATCACATGAGCATGATTCTGGATGGATCTGTGTAAATCTAAATTTCTAGACGATGAAAATCATTTCATGCACGTAAGGTCTGGAAGGCTTATGACACCATTGCCTGTGATGATACAATGCATCTAGCCAACCAGGATCCTCCTCCCAAGGAAGCAATGTGCAGCCAGCACACGCAAAGGAGTGTGTTTTCTTTGCACTGGCTGAATCATCTTGGAATCATCAAGTAGTGAGGAATCCATGGAGGATCCTCTTAACAAGGAGGGAGAAGGGTACTTCTGGGCTTATCTCAAAAATCTAGAATGCTTTGTCTGCCTATAACTTGGTCTGGATTTGATGGGCTAACAAAAAACGTATGTACGTTTGCAAGTAAGCCATACTTAGTATACATATCTACCTAGTAATTTTTAACAAAATGATATCTTTTAGAGTCAAAATGTGCAAGTGTAGGATGGTTGGATGTGAGAAGATTCCAGCTAATAGTAGAAAAATTCATGAGGATATTCACAAATGTGGGCTCTTTTAGGATGTTTCATTTTGAAACACCACTCTTGACATGTACTCTAGGAGGCTCTTAAGATTGCCAACGATGCAATAAACATTATCTCAGCATCAGTTCACTTTGGGGTACGCTCATGTATGGATCAAGGGGTCTGTGCATTAATCATATATTAAATGATGGTGTTGTGGCTCATAAAATACTTTTTAATCCTTTTCAGAGTCTCCTTTGCAAGGGCATTGCATTTAATATACATATAATCCACCAATATGTTGTCAAATGACCGCACTATTTCTCACCGAGCACAATATGTTGTCAGGTGACACCACTATTTGATGATGCATCTAGCCAACCAGGATCCTCCTCCCAAGGAAGCAATATGCAGCTAGCACACACACAAAGGAGTGCGTTTTCTTTGCACTGGCTAAATTCTCTTGGAATGATCAAGTAGTAAGGAATCCATGGACAATCCTCTTAAAGAAGGAAGAAGGGCACTTCTGGGCTTAGACCAAAAATCTAGAATGCTTTGGCTGCCTATATCTTTGCTTGGATTTGATGGGCGTTAAGCAAGACAAGTATGTACTTCTGCAAGTAATCCATACTTAGTATATATATCTACCTAGTAATTTTCAACAAAATGATATCTTTTAGAGTCAAAATGTGCAAGTGTAGGATGGTTGGATGTGAGAAGATTCCAATAGTAGAAAAGTTCATGAGAGGATATTCACAAACGTGGGCCCTTTTAGGATGTTTCATTTTGGAATACCACTCTTGACATGTACTCTAGGAGTCTCTTAAGATTTCCACGATGCAATGAGATTGTCTGATCAACAGTTCACACTTGGGGTATGCTCATGTATGAATCAGTGTGTATGCATTTCTCAAATATTAAATGCTGGTGTGGTGGCTGATCAAACATTTTTTAATCCTTCCTAGACACTTCTTTGCAAGGGCACTGCATTTAATATACACATAATCCACCAATATGTTGTCAAGTGACCCCACTATTTCCCACCAAGCCCAATATGTTGTCGGTGACACCACTATTTCCCACCAACTTGAATCCTCTTAAGAAAATAGTTGGTTATGTCATGCGATAAGTGCATTCCAAGAGACAAGATGCATACCTATGACACCCAAACTCTTTCCCTCCAAACATGCATACAAGCAACAAGAAAACAGAAGCACACCACCGCGTAAACTTGATAATTTAATAAGATAGACATCTGAAATAGTTCCTAGGGGTATCAAGATACCCATATGAACAATTTGTTGGGCTGCTTTGGGTGAAGACCATCATTGAGATTCTAAAGAGGATCACGGCTTTTGTTGGAATTAGGGTTGCAGGAAAGCACACAAAGCTTGGAGAAGAAGAAGCAAGAATGCACACAACACAAAGTGTATTAGATTGTGTCAATGTACAAAGATAAGTTAGCCCTAGAAGGATGGGCGTATATACAAGCCGGGGGAAAAAAACTCCTAAAGAGGGAAAAAGTGCCCCGGCGGTCCTAAGTGTGTTCACACACATCACTGCCTATATATATGGCAACAAATCCCCCCTGGGAGTGATGGTGTGAACGAGAGCTGGCACTCATGTATAGGGGAGTGCCATGCCCGAAGTAGATCAATCCACAAAGGGGAGCAAGCCCAAAGCTTTGCGGAAAGCTTCGAACTTCTCACGAGGAAGCGCCTTTGTGAAAAGATCGGCGAGGTTGTCCTGTGTTGGCACATAGGCCAAGCTGATCTCTCCTGCTGAGAGTCTCTCCCTGACATAGTGATAATGCACCTCAATGTGCTTTGTGCGAGCATGAAAAACTGGGTTTTTCGCAACTGCCAATGCGCTCTGACTGTCAGTGAAGATAGAGGTGGCAGACTCCTGTCCAACACCCAAGTCAGCCATAAGCCATCTGAGCCACACACACTCAACCGTAGCTGTGAAAGCTGCCCTGTACTCAGCTTCACAACTATAAGTGGCCACAGTAGGTTGCTTCTTGCTCAACCAAGATATGCATGAGCTACCGAGCATGAAACAAAAACCACTTGTGGACACTCTTGTGTCATAGCAACCAGCCCAATCTGAGTCCGAAAAAGCATGTAAATCTGGCGGCAACGATCTCCCCTTGGGATAAAACAACCCAAGATGTATGGTGCCACTCAAGTAGCGAAAGATGCGTTTAACTGCCTTCCAATGCTGAGACCCTGGGCTATGCATAAACCTGCTCACCTGTGAGACTGCAAACTGAATGTCCGGCCTCGTAATGCATACATAAATGAGGCAACCAACAGCTGTCTGATAGAGTGTGACATCAAAGTGATCTCCAGCATCATGAAGACTCAACTTCAAACCTGTCTCCATTGGAGTAGCAATAGGCTTGCAGTCTTCAAGGCCAAATCTCCGCAACAATGTCTCAATATACTTTGTCTGACACAAAGCAATACCTCCATCACACTGCTTAAATTGTATCCCCAAATAATGATGCAAATGCCCCAAATCTGACATTTCAAAAGAGGCATTCAAATCAGCCTTAAAATCAGCAATATGACTCTCATTTGGTCCTGTGAGCAGCATGTCATCGACATAGAGAGCAATGATTAGATGTACACCATCCACACGTTTAACATACAAAGTGCTTTCTGTTGGACTATTCTGAAACCCATGTGCAGTCAAATATGCATGTATCTTTTCATACCAAGCTCGTGGAGCTTGCTTTAAACCATATAAAGCCTTTTTCAACCTGCACACTTTGTTTTCCTGCCCTCTTTGAACAAAACCACGAGGCTGCGATACATACACCTCCTCATGCAAATCTCCATTCAAGAATGCAGTCTATATGTCCAACTGATGTACATTCCAACCATTATGAGCTGCCAATGCACAAATGCTACGAATGGTAGTCATACGACAAGTGGGAGCAAAGGTCTCATCAAAATCAATGCCCTTTTCTTGAGCATAACCCTTTGCAACAAGTCTAGCCTTATAGCGATCAACACTACCATCTGGCTTTCGTTTCAATTTAAAAACCCACTTACATCCAATGGCCTTTTTACCAATAGGCAAATCACACAAAGACCATGTACCATTCTTCATTATAGCATCATATTCACTTTGCATTGCAGCCAACCAATTTTCTGAATTTTGTGCCTCATCAAATGAAAGAGGTTCTTCCTCTTCACACATACTAGACACAGCCAAAGCATAACAATCTGATGCATAAGAGGCATGCTGAAAACCTGAACGAGTACGACTAGTAATAGGTGCATCAATCTTACTATCACGCAAGGTTTGCACCAGCCATTTAGGCATACCTCTAGCCTGCTCATTTTCAGCCCTATCCTCATGAATTACATCCTGTAAATCTGCATCAGAAATAGGCTGATCTATGATGTCGTTTGAAATCTGCATAGGCTGAATATTTACCTCATTAGGACTTACATTTGAATTCCCACCTGTAAAGAGAGGCAACAACGTATCAAATACATCCCGTGAGCTTACACCTGTCTCTTTGGTACATGATAACAAGGGCTGCACAGCATCTTCCACAAAAACAACATCTCGACTAATCAAGATACGCTTTGACTGCGGATGATACAATCTGTAACCCTTGCTCTCAGCACTATAACCAACAAAAATGCATTTGATAGCCTTATCATCCAATTTTTTATGTTGTTGCACAGGCACTAAAGCATAGGCCAAGCAACCAAAGACACGCAAGTGACCAATAGAAGGCTTCCTGCCATGCCAAGCTTCGTATGGAGTAATAGACTGCAAGGCCTTAGTGGGACACCTGTTGAGTACATATGCAGCACACATGACAGCCTCAAGCCAAAACGCATGTGGCAAAGCTTGGCTCTTGACCATACATCGTGCCATCTCCATAAGTGACCTGTTCTTCCTCTCAGCAACACCATTTTGCTGAGGGGTATACGGCACTGTACATTGGTGTTTTATCCCACGACTATCCAGAAATGCATCAAACTCTTTAGACATGTACTCCCCCCCTCGATCAGTAGCACCACTGTCAAAATACCAAACATGAGAGTCAACAGAAACTGCCAAACATGCATCATGTACAGATGGGTCATACTGGCAATACACGCTAAACGCCCATTCTGTATCCTGCACAACATTTGCAGAATCTGCATTTGTAGAAGCATCCGCTATTGTGGCTGCATTTGACTCTTTCTTCTTTGCCTCTTTAGCCTTTAGCTTAGGGCAATTCTTAATGACATGATCATTTGCCTTACAATAGTTGCACCTGGTCTTTTTCTTGCCTTTATCAAGAGCCTTCTCAGACTTATTGTTGCTACCTGTGGAAGGAGAAGAAGTTGCAGACCTACTAATATGAGAAGAAACAGTGGAAGGGGCTGCCTTACCACTTCTTCTCTGTTGCTGGGCAGCAATAAATGCTTGATCAACTGCACGCTGCCTGGCCCTATTTTGCCTGGACTGTGTTTCTTGCAAGAGCTTGTTGACTAAAGTATCATACTTGACAGCATCAGGTCTGTCCTCATTAAGAAGTCTCCACGTGGAAGCAAAAGTCTGATATGTCTCAGGTAAAGCATCAAGAACAGTCTGCACAAGAGAATGATCAGGAATAATCTCACCTGTAGAAATCAACTGTTCTTTGAGATCTTTAATCTCAGCAAGAAAAACATTCATGTCATCATCTTCTTGCATAATCTTCAATTCTAGCTCTTTACGCAGGTAAGCGATTTTTGCCTCGTTACGACCTGCATACAAACCAGCTAGAATATCCCAAGCCTGTTTTGCTGTTTTAGCTGAACGAATATGTGGGGTGATGTTACGTTTGACAGAAAGTGCAATCAAGGCATGAGCCTGCGCATCTTTACCATCCCAACGAGCTTGTTCAGCAGTGGGTAAAACAGCAGCAACAGTAGAGCTGCTAGAACCTGCAACATCCTCAACAGATCCTACATCCACAGAACCTGGACGTACATCCGTACCCTGCACAATGTTCCACACTCCTTTTGCAACCAAAACATGCTGCATCATGTATGCCCAAAGTGGGTAGTTGCTGTCTCCATCCAGTTTGTCTTCAGCAGACAACATGCGAAATACATCATTGCTGTTATCAGCCATGGCCACTGACTGAAACTGATGCAAAAGCTGCCTGTAATGAAGCAAAGACTGAACAAAAAACAACTCGTGCTATGTAGCACGGTCCACAAAAGATACCGTATGCCTGTTTTGCATAAAACTGCACTGTCGAAATTTCTGCAGAAAATGACGAAAACACCTGTGCAGAACTTGAAATGCAAAAACGGAGCCCGAAACGACCTCAGATGCGATTTCTGAGAACGCAATGCCCCACGGGCTTATTTGCAGAGTATAGGGACCTGAAAGTTGTCGTGAGAACTCACCTCAATCGGAGAACGTGAGTCAGAGGGTGCTGGCGGCGTAGCCCTGGGAGCCGATGCCTGCTCTGATACCAATTGTTGGAATTAGGGTTGCAGGAAAGCACACAAAGCTTGGAGAAGAAGAAGCAAGAATGCACACAACACAAAGTGTATTAGATTGTGTCAATGTACAAAGATAAGTTAGCCCTAGAAGGATGGGCGTATATACAAGCCGGGGGAAAAAAACTCCTAAAGAGGGAAAAAGTGCCCCGGCGGTCCTAAGTGTGTTCACACACATCACTGCCTATATATATGGCAACAGCTTTGACTCTAAACCTTGCAAAATCAAGCTCACTAGTATCTTTGGAATCGAGAAAGAGAAGCACGTAGGGACTTCTTAACACTACGTAAAGTTGTGAGGTCTGAGAATAACTAGTAATTTTGATATGATTCCTGTCGTGATCATGCCCACGATTTCTTATCACACGATCATGATTCTGGATGGATCTGTGCAAATCTAACTTTTTAGACAATGAAAACCATTTCATGCACGTAAGGTCCGGAAGGCTTGTGACAACATTTCCTTTGATAATACAATGCATCTAGCCAACCAGGATCCTCCTCCCAAAGAAGCAACACGCAGCCAACATACACAAAGGAGTGTGTTTTCTGTGCACTGCTGAATTGTCTCAAAATCATCAAGTGTAGGATGGTTGGATGTGAGAAGATTCCAGCCAATAGTAAAAAAAGTCATGAGGATATTCACAAACATGGGCTCTTTGCGGATGTTTCACTTTGGATTTCCAAGATGCAATGACATTGTCTCATCATTAGTTCACACTTGGGGTATGCTAATGTATGGATCAGTGTGTATGCATTGCTCTTATATTAAATGCTCCTATGGTGGTTGATCAAACATTTTTTTATCCTTCCTAGACGCTCCTTTGCAAAGGTACTGCGTTTAATATACACATAATCCACCAATATGTTGTCAACAAGTGACCCCACTATTTCCCACCAAGCCCAATACGTTGTCAGGTGACACCACTATTTTCCACCAACCCCACTTTGACAAAATAGAGGTGAGGACATTGAATCCTCTTAAAGAAAGTTGGTAATATCATGCGATAGGTGCATTCCAAGAGACAAGATGCATACCTATGGCACCCAAACTCTTCCCATCAAACATGCATACAAGCAGCAAGAAAGTGGAAGCACACCGCGTAAAATTTATAATTTAATAAGATAGACATCTGAAATAGTTCCTAGGGATATTAGGAAACTCATTTGAACAATTTGTTGGGCTGCTTTGGGTGAAGACCATCACTGTGATTTTAAAGAGGGTCACGGCTGTGACTCTAAGCCCTGCAAAATTAAGTCGACTAATATTTTCAGAATTGAGTCCTGTCGTGATCATACCCACGATTTCTTATCACACGAGTATGATTCTAGATGGATCTATGTAAATCTAAATTTTTAGACAATGAAAACCATTTCATGCAGGTAAGGTACGGAAGGCTGTGACACCATTGCCTGTGATGATACAATGCATCTAGCCAACCAGGATCCTCCTCCCAAGGAAGCAACGAGCGACAAGCACACACAAAGGAGTGTGTTTTCTTTGCACTGGCTGAATTCTCTTGGAATCATCAAGT
Organism: Cibotium barometz; assembly: GCF_041138505.1. Classification (NCBI taxonomy): domain Eukaryota; kingdom Viridiplantae; phylum Streptophyta; class Polypodiopsida; order Cyatheales; family Cibotiaceae; genus Cibotium; species Cibotium barometz. The sequence continues at coordinate 58,229,456 of NC_141058.1, read as the reverse complement.
AGTGAGAAATCCATGGAGAATCCTCTCGCGATCATGCCCACGATTTCTTATCACTTGAGCATGATTCTGGATGGATCTGTGCAAATCTAACTTTTTAGACAATGAAAACCATTTCATGCACGTAAGGTCCGGAAGGCTTGTGACAACATTTCCTTTGATGATATAAAGCATCTAGCCAACCAGGATCCTCCTCCCAACAAGGAACCAACACGCGGCCAGCACACACAAAGAAGTGTGTTTTCAGTGCACTGGCTGAATTGTCTCGGAATCATCAAAAGTAGTGAGGAATCCATGGAGAATCCTCTTAACAAGGAGGGAGAAGGGCACTTCTGGGCTTAGCTCAAAAATCTAGAATGCTTTGGCTGCCTATATATCTTTGTTTGGATTTGATGGGCTAAAACAAAAGATATATACTTCTGCAAGTAAGCCATACTTAGTATACATATCTACCCAATAATTTTCAACAAAATGTTATGTTTTAGATTCAATATGTTCAAGTGTAGGATGGTTGGATGTGAGAAGATTCCAGCCATTAGTAAAAAAACTCATGAGGATATTCACAAATGTGGGATATGTCTGATCATCAGTTCACACTTGGGGTATGCTCATGTATGGATCAGTGTTGTGTATGCATTTCTCATATATTAAATGCTCCTGTGGTGGTTGATCAAACATTTTTTAATCCTTCCTAGACGCGCCTTTGCAAGGGCACTGCGTTTAATATACACATAATCCACCAATATGTTGTCAACAAGTGACCCCACTATTTCCCACCAAGCCCAATATGTTGTCAGTGGTGTGACACCACTATTTTCCACCAACCATACTTTGAAAAAATAGAGGTGAGGACATTGAATCCTCTTAAAAAAATAGTTGGTAATATCATGCCGTAAGTGCATTCCAAGAGACAAGATGCATACCTATGACACCCAAACTCTTCCCACCAAACATGCATACAAGCAGCAAGAAAGCGGGAGGCACACCGTGTAAAATTTATAATTTAATAAGATAGACATCTGAAATAGTTCCTAGGGGTATTAGGAAACTCATTTGAATAATTCGGTTGGCTGCTTTGGGTGAAGACCATCACAGTGATTCTAAAGAGGATCACGGCTGTGACTCCAAACCCTGCAAAATCAAGTCGACTAATATCTTCAGAATCGAGAAGAGAAGCACGTAGGGACTTCTTAACACTATGGAAAGTTGTGAGGTCTGAGAATAAACAGTAATTTTGATGTGATTCCTGTCATGATCATGCGCACGATTTCTTATCACACGAGCATGATTCTGGATGGATCTATGTAAATCTAAATTTTTAGACAATGAAACCCATTTCATGCACGTAAGTTCTGGAAGGCTTGTGACACCATTGCCTGTGATGATACAATGTATCTAGCCAACCAGGATCCTCCTCCCAAAAAGGAAGCAATGCACAGCCACCAGCACACACAAAGGAGTGTGTTTTCTTTACACTGGCTGAATTATCTTGGAATCATCAAGTAGTGAGGAATCCATGGAGAATCCTCTTAACAAGGAGGGAGAAGGGTACTTTTGGGATTATCTCAAAAATTTATAATGCTTTGTCCGCCTATATCTTGGTGTGGATTTGATGGGCTAATAAAAAAAGTATGTACGTTTGCAAGTAAGCCATACTTATTAGTATACATGTCTACCTAGTAATTTTCAACAAAATGATATCTTTTAGAGTCAAAATGTGCAAGTGTAGGATGGTTGGATGTGAGAAGATTCTAGCTAATAGTAGAAAAATTCATGATGATATTCACAAATGTGGGCTCTTTTACGATGTTTCATTTTGGAACACCACCCTTGACATGTACTCTAGGAGGCTCTTAAGATTGTCACGATGCAATGAACATTGTCTCAGCATCAGTTCACACCTGGGGTACGCTCATGTATGGATCAGGGATCTATGCATTAATCATATATTAAATGATGGTGTTGTGGCTCATAAAATACTTTTTAATCCTTCTTAGAGTCTCCCTTGCAAGGGTATTGCATTTAATATACATATAATCCACCAATATGTTGTCAAATGGCCGCATTATTTCTCACCGAGCACAATATGTTGTCAGGTGACACCACTATTTGATGATACAATGCATCTAGCCAACCAGGATGCACTTTTGGGCTTAGCTCAAAAATCTAGAATGCTTTGGCTGCCTATATATCTTTGTTTGGATTTGATGGGCTAAAACAAAAGGTATGTACTTCTGCAAGTAAGCCATACTTAGTATACATAACTACCTAATAATTTTCAACAAAATCTTATCTTTTAGAGTCAATATGTGCAAGTGTAGGATGGTTGGATGTGAGAAGATTCCAGCCAATAGTAAAAAAAATTCATGAGGATATTCACAAACGTGGGCTCTTTGTTTTGCGGATGTTTCATTTTGGAATACCGCTCTTGACATGTACTCTAGGAGTCTCTTAAGATTTCCACAATGCAATGAGATTATCTGATCTCATCAGTTAACACTTGGGGTGTATGCTTATGTATGGATCAGTGTGTATGCATTGCTCATATATTAAATGCTCGTGTGGTGGTTGATCAAACATTTTTTTATCCTTCCTAGACGCTCCTTTGCAAGGGCACTGCGTTTAATATACACATAATCCACCAATATGTTTTCAAGTGACTCCACTATTTCCCACCAAGCCCAATATGTTGTCAGGTGACACCACTATTTTCCACCAACCCCACTTCGACAAAATAGAGGTGAGGACATTGAATCCTCTAAAAGAAAGTTGGTAATATCATGCAATAAGTGCATTCCAAGAGACAAGATGCATACCTATGACACCCAAACTCTTCCCACCAAACATGCATACAAGCAGCACACCGTGTAAACTTTATAATTTAATAAGATAGACATCTGAAATAGTTCCTAGGGGTATCAGGAAACTCATTTGAACAATTCATTGGGTTGCTTTGGTGAAGACCATCACAGTGATTCTAAAGAGGATCACGGCTGTGACTCTAAATCCTGCAAAATCAAGTAGACTAATATCTTCAGAATCGAGAAGAGAAGCACGTAGGGACTTCTTAACACTATGGAAAGTTGTGAGGTCTGAGAATAAACAATAATTTTGATGTGATTCCTGTCGTGATCATGCGCACAATTTCTTATCACATGAGCATGATTCTAGATGGATCTGTGTAAATCTAAATTTTTAGACAATGAAAACCATTTCATGCACGTAAGGTCTCGAAGGCTTGTGAAATGGATCTAGAGCAAAATATGGAATCAAACACATCAAAGCAAGAATCTAGCATCCATTAATCATGAGATGGAATCAAACACATCAAAGCAAGAATCTAGCATCCATTAATCATGAGATTAGTTAGATCAAATGGCTCATCACATGAATATACAAAAGAGAGAGAAAATCTATAAGTGCATGTAGCAAGAGAAGATGCACAAATAGCCTTAGTGTGTTTAACCTCTCACCAAGAGGATGACCATGGAAGGCCAAATCTCCATAGATGGAGCCCAAAGATACAAGATGACCAAAATTAGTAAAAGTGTCAAAAGATCCTACCAATGTCCCCCAAGCCCGCCCATGGGCCCCTATGTGCATGTGGAAATCAAGCTCTATGGTTCATGACAAACCATCCCTTCCCAAAGATTTTGTCCTCAAAATCATACAAGATATTTACAATTGAATCGCAATCTCAATGTAAACCCATGGGAAGTAAGGAGGTCTTCAAAAATGCACCTCAAATACATTTGGAATAGGGAAACCAAATGTAGCGAAGCCGGCAAACTCCTTCTCCAAAAATAGCATGTAGGACTGTTATGGCAGCAATGTTGTCGATGAAGCTTCCCTTGAAATTCTTCATGAAACCTCCATAAAAATGAGGTGCAAATGATGCATAGCTGCACCCAAAAGGGTCCCACATATTTGTCATCAATCCAAATGATCTTCCAAGTGTGTTGGAGGAGAGTGATAACCCCAACAATAGATCCAACCAAAGCTGTCCAGAAATTACAGCACATATAAAACCTCATGATATGCCCATTCTTTACATAATAATCATGCCACTTGATACACCTTATCCTTGTGCCATAGTAGACTATTCCGAAGCTTATAATGAGGAAATTATTCACCATCTCCTTGCTGTAATTTTCTATAAATATGGGCAGCACTCTCATTGACAAGATACTCCTCTTGTATCCCTTTTATCCATTCACTATACACTTCCATAATTGATGTCAAGGTGCAAGCCCACATTCTAGACAATGCGTCCGCTACTACATTGTCCTTTCCTGGAGTATAGGATATCTCAAAGTCATATCCTTGAAGCGTAGCCAACCATCTCTTTTGCTTGGGAGAAAGATTGGGTTGAGAGAGGAAAAATTTCAGCACCCTATGATCACTCCTCACCTTGAAATGAGTACCATAAAGATAGTGATGCCATTTCTTGATTGCATGAAGTATAGCCAACATCTCTTGTTCATACACATTCAATTCCATCTCCTTCTCGGAAAGCTTCCTACCCTCAAATGCAATGACACCATGCTCTTGATACAAAACTACCCCAAGACCTCTTCCACTTGCATCCCCTCTCACATAGAATGTCTTTGAAAAATCTGGACAAACAAGAATAGGAGCTGATGTAAGTAAAGCCTTGAGCTCATTGAAACTCTTGTCGGCAATGGCATCCCAAAAGAAAGCTTCCCTCTTAAATAGATCAGTAAGAGGTGCCGCAATTGATGCATAGTGCTCCATAAATCTTCTATAGAAAGAAGATAGACCCAAAAATCCTCTCAATTGAGTTGCATTAGTAGGGGTTGGCCATTCTTTGACACATGCCACCTTCTTTGGATCAGCCCTAATGCCATTTTCTCCCACCAAGTGTCCAAGGTATTCAACCTCATTCACCATAAAAGTGCACTTGGTCTCCTTTGCAAACAATCTATGCTCCCTCATGACCTCAAAAACTTGCTTCACATGTACCAAATGCTCTTCTTTGCTCTTGCTATAGATCAATATGTCATCAAAGAACACAAGTACAAATTTGAACAAGAAAGAAGCCAACACTCTATTCATGAGTGCTTGGAAGGTGGCCGGGGCATTCGTGAGACCAAAAGGCATAACCATGAAATGAAACAATCCTCTTTCGGTCCTAAATGCCGTCTTCTCTTCATCACCCTCCTTCATCCTTATTTGATGGTATCCCGATCTCAAGTCAATCTTGGTGAAAAGCTTTGCCCCTTTTAGCTCATCATCAAGAAGATCATCGATGCGAGGTATGGGGTATCTATTCATTCAAATCACGGTAATCTATGCACATACGAAAGGAACCATCCTTCTTCTTCACCAATAGAACGGGAGATGCAAACGAAGATTGTGAGGGTTGAATGAGACCCATGGAAAGCAATTCTTACACTTGCTTTGCCACTTCTTCCCTTTCCACCTTTGACAACCGGTAAGGAGGTTTGTTCACAATCTTTGCATTCGGCTCAAGTACAATGGCATGGTCGATTTCCCTCTTTGGTGGCAAACTCTTTGGCACTAGGAAAATGTCCTCATAATCCTTGAGAAGAGCTGCCATGGCAATGGCAGCTCTTACTTGATAAGAGGATCATGGATTTTTGCATTGTTACTTGAGAAAAATTGAGATTTAGCTCCTAAAACAAGGGAGACTATGGCAAAACTTTCTCAAATTTCTGGTCATACATGGACAATTGAAGCTTGTGGAGCATAATTTGCAGACCTTGGGATGCCAATAATGAGGTGCGGAAGGTGTTGACATTGGTTTGGTAGCAAACAAGGATCAATTGGGAACAAAAAGGGTCACTTTGGCAAGAATGGCAAGAATCTGCAGATTCACAAAAACCCTATTTTTAACTTTTTTGTGATATTTTTTTAATTGATTAACGAATCTTTAGAGTTCATTAATTAATTATTTAAGACTTTAATAAGTAATTGTTCATTAAATTTCTTATATTGTATCAATAATTTAACAAAGTTAGTTAGTTGATCAATGAACTTTGAGTTAATTAATAAATACTAATAAATAAATAAATTAAAATTAGAGTTAATTGATTAATTTAAAAATAAATAAATAATTAATATAATTATTATGTATATAGTTTATTTTTTTTATTTTTATCAAAAAATTAATTAAAATCCATAAATTAATTAATTTATTTTTATATATTTAAAAATTAATTAATTAAAAATATTTTATTAAAATAATTAATTTATTATATTAATTAAAAATATAATTATATTAATTAAAAATATAATTATATTAATTAACTATTATATTTATTATTATACTAATTAATAATTAATTTATTTTTTTAAATTAAGCTTAATTAATTATATCAATGAATTAGTAATTAATCTTAATTAATTAGTAATTTTATGTGTTAGTGTATGTGTGTGTGTGTGTGTGTGTGTGTGTGTGTGTGTGTGTGTGTGTGTGTGTAATTAATCTCAATCCATTTGCTCAAACCATGCATTGTAGAGGCTAGCTCTAGCTCCATGTTGTTAAGGTGTAACAAGTAGTACCATGCTTGACAACTGTATTGTGGTCAAAGTGAAACAAGTGGACTATACTAAACAATTGCACATGATTGCGAAGTGAAACAAGTGGTTTATGCAACTAATGTGTCACGCTCATTGGAGTGTAACAAGTGGTAATTCACACCATGCTAGATGATGTGTATAATGATACTCTCATCATAGTGTAATAAGTGGTGAATATATGTTATGTTCGTGCCTATCAATGTTTCATATTAGGATTAATTGTAGAGAAGGATAATTAATGGGGATATGTTTACAGAAATAGGTGATGAGCAGTATGTGTGTCACACATAAGGGATCTTATCTATATTATATTATTTTGTATTATTATTTGTGATTTGATGATGAGCCCAAGGATCACCAATTTAGGTGTTGCACGAGTTTTGTTGTTGCAATCCATGTTCGCCCAAGCCTCTGAGCCATGCCTAATCAACCTCTAAGCCATGTTCAGTCAATGAACCTCTGAGTCTGTTTGTGGTATTCCATGTCCATAAGAAGCTATGAGTCATGCCTAATCAACCTCTAATCCATGTTCAATAAATGAACCTTTGAGCCATGCCTAATCAGCCTTTAAGCCATGTTTGGACTCTGAGTTTACATTGCATGTTATGACATCGATAGCTACGAGAATGATGTTGTGTTGTAGCATTTTCTTCTACACAACTGAGGAAAGTTGCTTCCTCAAATGTGAGGACTGTTACAAGTATATATTTTATGATATTTTTGATGCATAATGATCATAGAAAAATATGCTTGATTTAATGTGTGTAGAAATTAGCTTAATGGAATGTGCAAATATGCACAAGGTTATTATATGTGCGACTGAGCACAAGGTTATTTTATGAGTTATTTTTGTTGGCTGCCTGCCAAATGTTTATACAAATTATTTATGCACGCTTGTGCATGGCGTTGCTATATTCCTAGCACATATGCTAGAAGAGTTTTGATTATTTACACTTAGTGTTTGAACAAGCTCTAGTGCTTGAGCCATTTTTGTAAAAAGTGAAAAAACAAAGCCCAATTTTATATGCACAACTATCAATAGCTCCTTGGATTATTTATTGAATACATTTCTCAAAAATACGCATATCGTGGAAGTGGAGCTACACACATGATGGGGGAGATTGCACCCAATCTTGTGTTCTTTGATTTTATACTCTTAAGTTATGGTTTATTTTTGTTATTTATTAATTTTTTAGATTAATCAATTCTCCATGTACCTTGGTCCTATACCATGTACCTTGGTTCTTGCTACATATCTTGAACCTCATCTGCATAAAAGCAAGAAGAACTGATGGTTTGCTTCAATGACCTCACTTTGACCACGACTGTGGAAGCTAGCCAAAACGATTGGGAACATAAACTAGCAGTCGTGATGTGGGCCAATATGACCTCCTATAAGGTAGCCACCATGAGAAAAACTCTTATTCACATCACCTATGGAATTGAGGTAGTGATGCCTATGGAATATTTGGTGCCTAGCTTGAGGCCTAGCTTAAGGGTAGTTGTAAAAGAATGCCTAAGAGAGAATGCTCTAGCAAAAGATTGGTCAAATTGGAAAATCTTGATGAGACTACAGTAATTACTCTACATGGCATGATAGTAGAAAAGCTCAAATGCAAACGGTGGTTTGACCACAACCTGAAATCTAAAGAGCAACAGAAAGGTGACCTAGTACTTATGTACAGGGTTGGTTCTTCCAAGCGAAAAATAACTAAAATACCAAGGGTTAGGGCCATTCAGAATTGTAGAGCTCACCCCGAGGTGCAGCCCACATTGAGACCATTGATGGCATTGAGATGCAGGGCTACATAAATGGTAGAATACTTAATAAATACTATGGGCCCTTAACCCAAGACATGTTGAAACAGGCATACAAATAGAAACAAGAATTGAGATAAGAAAGACTCAAAAAAGAAGCACAAGAAGAGGCTAAGGCAATCGTCATCCTACTCGGTCGATAGCTCCAGGCACCCATCACTCATCGCATAATGGATCGCATGGACATCAATGTCATGCGCCCCTATCCAAGCATCAATAGTGGCAGCAAGAACACCCACCCTGAAGGCAGGGAGGTTACCACCACCGACCACTTGCTGCTAGTCGCCCCATAACGTTCGAACTCATGGGCGAGTAGCCGGCCTGGAGGCACCCTTTCCTACTCAACCATTCATCTTGGAAACCTATTGCAATGCGCCCCGCACACTCCACATTAGCCCAGACTACCTCACCACACAAAGATGGTAGGCGTGGAATGTATGTATTCTGCGAGGAGCAAAAGATAAACCCAAAGCTACAATTCAATTTTCCTTAGTTCGCTCCTCCGACAGTGTAACAGCGCTGTAGTACTAAAGACACAATGATCAAGCACTTCAACGAGTTCATCGTGCTATGATCAAGTCCCAGACCCAGCGTGATCGTGACGATGATCAGATTTTTCCACTTGCTCATCACATTGCTGGAGTCATTTCCAGATTGGGACCATTACCATGAAGGTGCGCAGGGTTTGGCCTCCTTCGACATCAACAAAGGCTCAACGCTCAAGCACATTTTTGACTATTATAGCGAATCACGTGGATGCCCACCTAGCGCCCCTACAGACATTCAGAGACATGATGGAGACAACTTTCTGGACCAACAAAGTCTTCCATTTAGTCCCCCATACTCCAACATCGTGCCATGACTTCATCCAAATATACTTGATCTACTACATATAGATCTGGCAGCTCTCAGAGGACGAACCTGAATTAGGGAGGGGGTATGTTAACCACTCTAGTTAACATTACCTTTAGCGTGGCTACACTTATTGTAATCCATCTTTTGTAACCGTGTAAAGTGCTTAATGTAAAAGAGACATGGGATGACCGAGCTGACGGCGTGTGTAATGCCAGTCACATGAGGAATAGTTATACATAGAGCTAGAAAGAGTAGGAAGACTAGTTTTGAGCCCCCAATTATAAATGGGCAGCCGACTATTGCACAGACTAGTTGTACATGATTGGTGTGTGTAATGCCAGTCATGAGAGGAATGGTTGTACATAAAGCTAGAAAGACTAGGAAGACTAGTTTTGAGCCCCCAATTATAAATGGGCAGCCGACTATTGTAACTACAAGCTCTTGTATATAAGTCATTTTATGGAATATGAAAAGGGACAATCCCATTAGTCTCATTTGAGCTTTGCCTCTTCTCTCTCTCTCTCTCTCTCTCTCTCTCTCTCTCTCTCTCATTTGAGCTTGTGGATGTAAACTAGCTTGTTTTTTTGCTTGCTTGCATGCTTGATTGTTGGTGTGCACTTGTAGGGATGGTGATGCTCTAACCTCTCTCCTTCTCTCCCCCCTCTCTTTGCTCTCTACCAAGTCCCTTTTGCATGCATGTGGTATGAAGTGAAGGTTGAGCTTTCCATAGCTCCCTCCTTCTTGCTCTCTACCGAGTCATTGAATCTCTTCTTGGGTGACATAAGAAGAGGTGGAGTGAGCCCCTAGCGGCTTCACATCTAGGAGTTAACTCTCATTAGGGTTGGCTAAGTGCAACACTCCAGACTCAACCCTTACATGTGTCTCTCTTCTCTTCTTTCTCCCTCTTTGTGTGCAAAGGTAATACGTTAGGCTTAACAAAAGGTTCAAGGGAGCCATGGCATCATTAGCCAAAAAATTCATGGTATTCTCAGGAGAGAAAGGGGGAGATGCAGATTTGCATGTGAGGAGGTTTGAGCAATATTGGAAAAGTAGCCAAACCTCGGGATATGGAAGAGCAAGAGCTAAGTGAAATCCGCAGGGATACTTTCGTGAACACCTTCAAAGACAGAGCCACGGAGTGGGTATCAAGATACCAAGACAACCATTTCTAGACTTATGAAGAGTTCATGATGGCTTTTCTTGGGAGATTCCACAAGATAAATTTTGCAACTCAATTTTGTGTGATCAAATGAGAGAACTCCGAGAAGAAGACATGGATGTGGAAGCATATGCAACAAAACTGCTAAGCTTGAGGCAGAGAGTGGCAGAACAAACCCAACCCTTGATGTAAATACTTGCAGATTGGTTTGTGCAAGGGCTTAAGCTAGACATCCATGCAGTGGTCAGCACAAAGCAGGCTGAAACTAAAGAGGAGTTTGAGGAACTGTGGTTGAACTGGCCAAAAGGGTAAAAAAAAGAAGCCAAGAAAGAAGGCAAAAGAGAAAGCCTAAGAAAAGTGTCACAACTGAGGAGGAGGATTCAAGATAAACCTCATAGGACACCCCTGTGGTGGTGGCAGTGAAGAAAAGAAGGGACAAAAAGAAGAAATCCGCAAAGGCAAAAATAAGCCTTGGAGAACTTGCACTATAGGTGAAGCAGCTGATGAAATGAAAAAGAGCAAAAGCTCAGAATTCTACAAAAATGTGTTCTGCTCTCAATGCAATTAATGAGAGTAACTCTTTTGAAATAAAAATAAATTTCTTTATTCTTTATACATCTTTGTATGCATAAAATAAAAATTAATGAGAGTAACTCTTTTAAAATAAAAATAAATTTCTTTATTCTTTATGCATCTTTCTATGCATAAAAAAATAATAATGAGAGTAACTCTTTTGAAATATGTGTATATTAAGCGCAGTGCCCTTGCAAAGGAGCATCTAGGAAGGATAAAAAAAGTTTGATCAACCACCACCACAGGAGCATTTAATATATGAGCAATGCATACACACTGATCCATACATGAGCATACCCCAAGTGTGAACTGATGATCAGACAATCTCATTGCATCGTGGAAATCTTAAGAGACTCCTAGAGTACATGTCAAGAGCGGTATTCCAAAATGAAACATCTGCACAACAAAGAGCCCACGTTTGTGAATATCCTCATGAATTTTTTTACTATTGGCTGGAATGTTCTCACATCCAACCATCCGACACTTGAACATATTGACTCTAAAAGATAAGATTTTGTTGAAAATTATTGGGTAGATATGTATACTAAGTATGGCTTACTTGCAGAAGTGCATACCTTTTGTTTTAACCCATCAAATCCAAACAAAGATATATAGGCAGCCAAAGCATTCTAGATTTTTGAGTTAAGCCCAGAAGTGCCCTTCTCCCTCCTTGTTAAGCGGATTGGATTCGTCACTACTTGATGATTCCGAGATAATTCAGCCAGTGCACAGAAAACACACTACTTTGTATGTGCTGGCCACGCATTGCTTCCTTGTTGGGAGGAGGATCTTGGTTGGCTAGATGCATTGTATCATCAAAGGAAATCTTCTCACAAGCCTTCCAGACCTTACGTGCATGATTATATGTATATTAAATGCAATGCCCTTGCAAAGGAGCATCTGAGAAGGATTAAAAAGTATTTTATGAGCCACAACACCATCATTTAATATATGATTAATGCATAGACCCCCTGATCCTTACATGAGCATACCCCAGGTGTGAACTGATGCTGAGACAATGTTCATTGCATCGTGGCAATCTTAAGAGCCTCCTAGAGTACATGTCAAGAGTGGTGTTCCAAAATGAAACATCCTAAAAGAGCCCACATTTGTGAATATCCTCATGAATTTTTCTACTTTTAGCTGGAATCTTTTCACATCCAACCATCCTACACTTGCACATTTTGACTCTAAAAGATATCATTTTGTTGAAAATTACTAGGTAGATACGTATACTAACTATGGCTTGCTTGCAAACGTACATACTTTTTTTGTTAGCCCATCAAATCTAGACCAAGATATAGGCGGACAAAGCATTCTAGATTTTTGAGATAATCCTAGAAGTACCCTTCTCCCTCCTTGTTAAGAGGATTCTCCATGGATTCCTCACTACTTGATGATTCCAAGATAATTCAGCCAGTGCAAAGAAAACACACTCCTTTGTGTGTGCTGGTTACGCATTGCTTTTCTTTTGGGAGGAGGATCCTGGTTGGCTAGATGCATTGTATCATCACAGGCAATGGTGTCACAAGCCTTCCAGACCTTATGTGCATGAAATGGTTTTCATTGTCTAAAAAGTTAGCTTTACACAGATCCATCCAGAATCATGCTCGTGTGATAAGAAATCGTGGGTATGCTCATGACGATAGGAATCACATCAAAATTACTGTTTATTCTCAGACCTCACAACTTTCCATACTGTTAAGAAGTCCCTACATGCTTCTCTTCTCGATTTTGAAAATATTAGTCGACTTAATTTTGCAAGGTTTGGAGTCACAACCGTGATCCTCTTTCGAATCACTGTGATGGTCTTCACCCAAAGCAACCCATTGAATTGTTCAAATGAGTTTCCTAATACCCCTAGGAACTATTTCAGATGTCTATCTTATTAAATTATAAATTTTACGTGCTGTGCTTCTGCTTTCTTGCTGCTTGTATACATATTTGGTGGGAAGAGTTTGGTTGTCATAGGTATGCATCTTGTCTCTTGGAATGCACTTATCGCATGATATTACCAACTTTATTTAAGAGGATTCAATGTCCTCACCTCTATTTTGTTGTCAAAGTGGGGTTGGTGGAAAATAGTGGTGTCACCTGACAACATATTGGGCTTGGTGGGAGAATAGTGGTGTCACCTGACAACATATTGGGCTTGGTGGAAAATAGTGGGGTCACTTGACAACATATTGGTTGATTATGTGTATATTAAACGCAGTGCCCTTGCAAAGCAGCATCTAGGAAGGATAAAAAAATGTTTGATCAACCACCACAGGAGCATTTAATATATGAGAATTGCATACACACTGATCCATACATGAGCATACCCCAAGTGTGAACTGATGATCAGACAATCTCATTGCATCGTGGAAATCTTAAGAGACTCCTAGAGTACATGTCAAGAGCGGTATTCCAAAATGAAACATCCTAAAAGGGCCCACGTTTGTGAATATCCTCTCATGAACTTTTCTACTATTAGCTAGAATCTTCTCACATCCAACCATCCTACACTTGCACATTTTGACTCTAAAAGATATCATTTCCTTGAAAATTACTAGGTAGATATGTATACTAACTATGGATTGCTTACAGAAGTACATACTTTTCTTGCTTAACGCCCATCAAATCCAAGCAAAGATATAGGCGGCCAAAGCATCCGCAACAAAGAGCCCACGTTTGTGAATATCCTCATGAATGTTTTTACTATTGGCTAGAATCTTCTCACATCCAACCATCCTACACTTGAACATATTGACTCTAAAAGATAAGATTTTGTTGAAAGTTATTGCGTAGATATGTATACTAAGTATGGCTTACTTGCAGAAGTACATACCTTTTGTTTCAGCCCATCAAATCCAAACAAAGATATATAGGCAGCAAAGCATTCTAGATTTTTGAGTTAAGCCCAGAAGTGCCCTTCTCCCTCCTTGTTAAGCGGATTGGATTCCTCACTACTTGATGATTCTGAGACAATTCAGCCAGTACACAGAAAACACAGTACTTTGTATGTGCTGGTGCCACACGTTGCTTCCTTGTTGGGAGGAGGATCTTGGTTGGCTAGATGCATTGTATCATCAAAGGAAATGTTGTCTCAAGCCTTCCGGACCTTACGTGCATGAAATGATTTTCATTGTCTACTACTAAAAAGTTAGATTTGCACAGATCCATCTAGAATCATGCTCGTGTGATAAGAAATCGTGGGCATGATCACAACCGGAATCACATCAAAATTACTAGTTATTCTCAGACCTCAAAACTTTACGTAGTGTTAAGAAGCCCCTACGTGCTTCTCTTCTGGATTCTGAAGATATTAGTGAGCTTGATTTTGCAAGGTTTAGAGTCACAGCCGTGATCCTCTTTAGAATCACAATGATGGTCTTCACCCAAAGCAGCCCAACGAATTGTTCAAATGGGTTTCTTGATACCCCTAGGAACTATTTCAGGTGTCTATCTTATTAAATTATCAAGTTTACGCGGTGGTGTGCTTCCGCTTTCTTGTTGCTTGTATACATGTCTGGAGGGAAGAGTTTGGGTGTCATAGGTATGCATCTTGTCTCTTTTTTAAGAGGATTCAATGTGCTCACCTCTTTTTTGTCGAAGTGGGGTTGGTGGGAAATAGTGGTGTCACTGACAACATATTGGGCTTGGTGGGAAATAGTGGGGTCACTTATTGGTGGATTATGTGTATATTAAATGCAGTGCCCTTGCAAAGAAGCGTCTACGACCACACCAGCATTTAATATATGAGCAATGCATACACACTGATCCATACATGAGCATACCCCAAGTGTGAACTGATGATCAGACAATCTCATTGCATCGTGGAAATCTTAAGAGACTCCTAGAGTACATGTCAAGAGCGGTATTCCAAATTGAAACATCTGCAACAAAGAGCCCACGTTTGTGAATATCCTCATGAATTTTTTTACTATTGGCTGGAATCTTCTCACATTCAACCATCCTACACTTGAACATATTGACTCTAAAAGATAAGACATGCCTTTTGTTTTAGCCCATCAAATCCAAACAAAGATATATAGGTAGCAAAAGCATTCTAACTTTTTGAGTTAAGCCCAGAAGTTCCCTTCTCCCTCCTTGTTAAGAGGATTCTCCATGGATTCCTCACTACTTGATGATTCCGAGACAATTCAGCCAGTGCACAGAAAACACACTCCTTTGTGTGTGTGTGCGTTGGCCGTGCGTTGCTTCTTCCTTGTTGGGAGGAGGATCCTCGTTGGCTAGATGCATTGTATCATCAAAGGAAATGTTGTCACAAGCCTTCCGGACCTTACATGCATGAAATGGTTTTCATTATCTAAAAAGTTAGATTTGCACAGATCGATCCAGAATCATGCTCGTGTGATAAGAAATCGTGGGCATGATCACGACAGGAATCACATCAAAATTACTAGTTATTCTTAGACCTCAAAACTTTACGTAGTGTTAAGAAGTCCCTACGTGCTTCTCTTCTCGATTCTGAAGATATTAGTGAGCTTGATTTTGCAAGGTTTAGAGTCACAGAGCCGTGATCCCGCTTTAGAATCACAATGATGGTCTTCACCCAAAGCGGCGCAACGAATTGTTCAAATGGGTTTCCTGATACCCCTAGGAACTATTTCAGATGTCTATCTTATTAAATTATCAAGTTTAGACGGTGGTGTGCTTCCACTTTCTTGTTGCTTGTATGCAAGTTTGGAGGGGAAGAGTTTGGGTGTCATAGGTATGCATCTTGTCTCTTGGAATGCACTTATCCCATTATATTACCAACCATTTTTTTTAGATGATTCAATTTCCTTACCTCTATTTTGTCGAAGTGGGGTTGGTGGGAAATAGTGGTGTCACTGACAACATATTGGACTTGGTGGGAAATAGTGGGGCCACTTGACAACATATTGGTGGATTATGTGTATATTAAATGCAGTGCCCTTGCAAAGAAGAGTCAAGGAAGGATTAAAAAATGTTTGATCAGCCACCACACCAGCATTTAATATATGAGCAATGCATACACACTGATCCATACATGAGCATACCCCAAGTGTGAACTGATGATGAGACAATCTCATTGCATTGTGGAAATCTTAAGAGACTCCTAGAGTACATGTCAAGAGCGGTATTCCAAAATGAAACATCCTAAAAGGGCCCACGTTTGTGAATATCCTCTCATGTACTTTTCTACTATTAGCTGGAATCTTCTCACATCCAACCATCCTACACTTGCACATTTTGACTCTAAAAGATATCATTTCGTTGAAAATTACTAGGTAGATATGTATACTAAATATGGATTGCTTGCAAAAGTACATACTTTTCTTGCTTAACGGCCATCAAATCCAAGCAAAGAAGATATAGGCGGCCAAAGCATTCTAGATTTTTGGTCTAAGCCGAGAAGTGCTCTTTTTCCTTCCTTAAGAGGATTGTCCATGGATTCCGTACTACTTGATCATTCCAAGAGAAGTTAGCCAGTGCAAAAGAAAACACACTCCTTTGTGTGTGCTGGCTGTGCATTGCTTCCTTGGGAGGAGGATCCTGGCTGGCTAGATGCATTGTATCAACAAATAGTGGTGTCACCTGACAACATATTGTGCTCGGTGAGAAATAGTGCGATCATTTGATAACATATTGGTGGATTATATGTATATTAAATGCAATGCCCTTGCAAAGGAGCATCTGTGAGAAGGATTAAAAAGTATTTTATGAGCCACAACACCATCATTTAATATATGATCAATGCATAGACCCCCTAATCCATATATGAGCGTACCCCAGGTGTGAACTGATGCTGAGACAATGTTCATTGCATCGTGGCAATCTTAAGAGCCTCCTAGAGTACATGTCAAGAGTGGTGTTCCAAAATGAAACATCGTAAAAGAGCCCACATTTGTGAATATCCTCATGAATTTTTCTACTATTAGCTGGAATCTTCTCACATCCAACCATCCTACACTTGTACATTTTGACTCTAAAAGATATCATTTTGTTGAAAATTAATAGGTAGATACGTATACTAAGTATGGCTTACTTACAAATGTACATACGTTTTTTGTTAGCCCATCAAATCCAGACCAAGATATAGGCAGACAAAGCATTCTAGATTTTTGAGATAATCCCAGAAGTACCCTTCTCCCTCCTTGTTAAGAGGATTCTCCATGGATTCCTCACTACTTGATGATTCCAAGTTAATTTAGACAGTGCAAAGAAAACACTCCTTTGTGTGTGCTGGTTGCGCATTGCTTTCTTTTTGAGAGGAGGATCCCGGTTGGCTAGATGCATTGTTTCATCACAAGCAATGGTGTCACAAGGCTTCCAGACCTTACGTGCATGAAATGGCTTTCATTGTCTAAAAATTTAGATTTACACAGATCCATCCCGATCCATCCAGAATCATGCATGAAATGGTTTTCATTGTCTAAAAATTTAGATTTACACAGATCCATCCAGAATCATGCTCGTGTGATATGAAATCGTGGGTATAATCACGTGTGATATGAAATCGTGGGTATAATCACGACAGGAATCACATCAAAATTACTTCTTATTCTCAAACCTCACAACTTTCCATAGTGTTAAGAAGTCCCTACGTGCTTGTCTTCTCGATTCTTAAAATATTAGTTGACTTAATTTTGCAGGGTTTAGAGTCACAGTCGTGATCCTCTTTCAAATCACTGTGATGGTCTTCACCCAAAGCAGCCCCTTAAATTGTTCAAACGAGTTTCCTAATGCCCCTAGGAACTATTTCAGATGTCTATCTTATTAAATTAAAAATTTTACGCGGTGTGCTTCTGCTTTCTTGCTGCTTGTATACATGTTTGGTGGGAAGAGTTTGGGTGTAATAGGTATGCATCTTGTCTCTTGGAATGCACTTATCGCATGATATTACCAACTTTCTTTAAGAGGATTCAATGTCCTCACCTCTATTTTGTCAAAGTGGGGTTGGTGGAAAATAGTAGTGTCACCTGACAACATATTGGGCTTGGTGGGAAATAGTGGGTCACTTGACAACATATTGGTGGATTATGTGTATATTAAACGCAGTGCCCTTGCAAAGGAGCGTCTAGGAAGGATAAAAAAATGTTTGATCAACCACCACACGAGCATTTAATATATGAGCAATGCATATACACTGATCCATACATGAGCATACCCCAAGTGTGAATTGATGATTAGATAATCTCATTGCATCGTGGAAATCTTAAGAGACTCCTAGAGTACATGTCAAGAGCGGTATTCCAAAATGAAACATCCGCAACAAAGAGCCCACATTTGTGAATATCCTCATGAATTTTTTTACTATTGGCTGGAATCTTCTCACATCCAACCATCCTACACTTGAACATATTGACTCTAAAAGATAAGATTTTGTTGAAAATTATTGGGTAGATATGTATACTAAGTATGGCTTACTTGTAGTAGTACATACCTTTTGTTTTAGCCCATCAGATCCAAACAAAGATATATAGGCAACCATATTAAGCGCAGTGCCCTTGCAAAGGAGCATCTAGGAAGGATAAAAAAAATGTTTGATCAACCACCACAAGAGCATTTAATATATGAGCAATGCATACACACTAATCCATACATGAGCATACCCCAAGTGTGAACTAATGATTAGACAATCTCATTGCATCCTCATGAATATCCTCATGAATTTTTGTGAATATCCTCATGAATTTTTGTGAATATCCTCATTAGAGCCCACGTTTGTGAATATCCTCATGAAATTTTTTACTATTTGTGGCTGGAATCTTCTCACATTCAACCATCCTACACTTGAACATATTGACTCTAAAAGATAAGATTTTGTTGAAAATTATTCGGTAGATATGTATACTAAGTATGGCTTACTTGCAGAAGTACATGCCTTTTGTTTTAGCCCATCAAATCCAAACAAAGATATATAGGCAGCCAAAGCATTCTAGATTTTTGAGTTAAGCCCAAAAGTGCCCTTCTCCCTCCTTGTTTAAGAGGATTCTCCATGGATTCCTCACTACTTTATGATTCCGAGACAATTCAGTCAGTGCATAGAAAACACACTCCTTTGTGTGTGTGCAGGCCGCGTGTTGCTTCCTTGTTGGGAGGAGGATCCTGGTTGACTAGATGCATTGTATCATCAAAGGAAATGTTGTCACAAGCCTTCCGGACCTTACGTGCATGAAATGGTTTTCATTGTCTAAAAAGTTAGATTTGAACAGATCCATCCACAATCATGCTCGTGTGATAAGAAATCTTGGGCATGATCACGACAGGAATCACATCAAAGTTACTAGTTATTCTCAGACCTCAAAACTTTACGTAGTGTTAAGAAGTCCCTACGTGCTTCTCTTCTCGATTCTGAAGATATTAGTGAGCTTGATTTTGCAAGGTTTAGAGTCACAGTCGTGATCCTTCTTAGAATCACAATGATGGTCTTCACCCAAAGCAACCCAATGAATTGTTCAAATGGGTGTGCTTCCGCTTTCTTGTTGCTTGTATGCAAGTTTGGAGGGAAGAGTTTGGGTGTCATAGGTATGCATCTTGTCTCTTGGAATGCACTTATCGCATGATATTACCAACTATTTTTTAAAGAGGATTCAATGTCCTCCCTCTATTTTGTTGAAGTGGGTTTGGTGGGAAATAGTGGTGTCACCGACAACATATTGGGCTTGGTGGGAATTAGTGGGGTCACTTGACAACATATTGGTGGATTATGTGTATATTAAATGCAGTGCCCTTGCAAAGAAACGTCTAGGAAGGATTAAAAAATGTTTGATCAGCCACCGCACCAGCATTTAATATATGAGCAATGCATACACACTGATCCATACATGAGCATACCCCAAGTGTGAACTGATGATGAGACAATCTCATTGCATCGTAAAAATCTTAAGAGACTCCTTGAGTACATGTCAAGAGCGGTATTCCAAAATGAAACATCCTAAAAGGGCCCACGTTTGTGAATATCCTCTCATGAACTTTTCTACTATTAGCTGGAATCTTCTCACATCCAACCATCCTACACTTGCACATTTTGACTCTAAAAGATATCATTTCGTTGAAAATTACTAGGTAGATATGTATACTAAGTATGGATTGCAAGTATGGATTGCTTGCAAAAGTACGTACTTTTCTTGCTGAACTCCCATCAAATCCAAGCAAAGATATAGGCGACCAAAGCATTCTAGATTTTTGGTCTAAGCCCAGAAGTGCTCTTCTTCCTTCCTTAAGAGGATTGTCCATGGATTCCTTACTACTTGATCATTCCAAGAGAATTTAGCCAGTGCAAAGAAAACACACTCCTTTGTGTGTGCTGGCTGCGCATTGCTTCCTTGGGAGAAGGATCCTGGTTGGCTAGATGCATTGTATCATCAAATAGTGGTGTCACCTGACAATATATTGTGCTCAGTGAGAAATAGTGCGGTCATTTGACAACATATTGGTGGATTATATGTATATTAAATGCAATGCCCTTGCAAAGGAGCATCTGAGAAGGATTAAAAAGTATCTTATCAGCCACAACACCATCATTTAATATATGATCAATGCATAGACCCCCTGATCCATACATGAGCATATCCCAGGTGTGAACTGATGCTGAGACAATGTTCATTGCATCGTGGCAATCTTAAGAGCCTCCTGGAGTACATGTCAAGAGTGGTGTTCCAAAATGAAACATCCTAAAAGAGCCCACATTTGTGAATATCCTCATGAACTTTTCTACTATTAGCTGGAATCTTCTCTCATCCAACCATCCTACACTTGCACATTTTAACTCTAAAAGATATCATTTTGTTGAGAATTACTAGGTAGATACGTATACTAAGTATGGCTTACTTGCGGACTTATATACTTTTTTTCTTAGGCCATCAAATCCAAACCAAGATATAGGCGGACAAAGCATCTTAGATTTTTGAGATAATCCCCAAATTACCCTTCTCCCTCGTTGTTAAGAGGATTCTCCATGGATTCCTCACTACTTGATGATTCCAAGATAATTCAGCCAGTGCAAAGAAAACACACTCCTTTGTGTGTGCTGGCTGCCCCCATTACTTCCTTTTTGGGAGGAGGATCTTGGTTTGCTAGATGCATTGTATCATCACAGGCAATGGTGTCACAAGCCTTCCGGACCTTACGTGCATGAAATGGTTTTCATTGTCTAAAAATTTAGATTTACACAGATCCATCCAGAATCATGCTCGTGTGATAAGAAATCGTGGGTATGATCACAACACGAATCACATTAAAATTATTGTTTATTCTCAGACCTCACAACTTTTCATAGTGTAAAGAAGTCCCTATGCGCTTCTCTTCTCGATTATGAAAATATTAGTCGACTTAATTTTGCAGGGTTTAGAGTCACCCGTGATCCTCTTTAGAATCACTGTGATGGTCTTCACCCAAAGGAGCCCATCGAATTGTTCAAATGAGTTTCCTAATACCCCTAGGAACTATTTCAGATGTCTATCTTATTAAATTATAAATTTTACGTGGTGTGCTTTCGCTTTCTTGCTGCTTGTATGCATGTTTGGTGGGAAGAGTTTGGGTGTCATAGGTATGCATCTTGTCTCTTGGAATGCACTTATCGCATGATATTACCAACTTTCTTTAAGAGGATTCAATGTCCTCACCTCTATTTTGTCAAACTGGGGTTGGTGGAAAATAGTGGTGTCACCTGACAACATATTGGGCTTGGTGGGAAATAGTGGGGTCACTTGACAACATATTGGTGGTGGATTATGTGTATATTAAATGTAGTACCCTTGCAAAGGAGTGTCTAGGAAGGATAAAAAAAGTTTGATCAACCACCATAGGAGCATTTAATATATGAGCAATGCATACACACTGATCCATACATGAGCATACCCCAAGTATGAACTAATGATCAGACAATCTCATTGCATCGTGGAAATCTTAAGAGACTCCGAGAGTATATGTCAAGAGCGGTATTCCAAAATGAAACATCCGCATCAAAGAGCCCACGTTTGTGAATATCCTCATGAATTTTTTTACTATTAGCTGGAATCTTCTCACATGCAACCATCCTACACTTGAACATATTGATTTTAGAAGATAAGATTTTATTGAAAATTATTGGGTAGATATGTATACTAAGTATGGCTTACTTGCAGAAGTACATACCTTTTGTTTTAGCCCATCAAATCCAAACAAAGATATATAGGCAGCCAAAGCATTCTAGATTTTTGAGTTAAGCCTAGAAGTGCCCTTCTCCCTCCTTGTTAAGAAGATTCTCCATGGATTCCTCACTACTTGATGATTCCGATACAATTCAGCCAGTGCACGGAAAACACACTCCTTTGTGTGTGCTGGCCACGCATTGCTTCCTTATTGGGAGGAGGATCTTGGTTGGCTAGATGCATTGTATCATCAAAGGAAATGTTGTCACAAGCCTTTCAGACCTTACGTGCATGAAATAATTTTCATTGTCTAAAAAATTAGATTTGTACAGATCCATCCAGAATCATGCTCGTGTGATAAGAAATCGTGGGCATGATCACGATAGGAATCACATCAAAATTACTAGTTATTCTCAGACCTCACAACTTTACGTAGTGTTAAGAAGTCCCTATGTGCTTTTCTTTCTGGATTCTAAAGATATTAGTGAACTTGATTTTGCAAGGTTTAGAGTCACAGCCGTGATCCTCTTTAGAATCACAATGATTGTCTTCACCCAAAGCAGCCCAACGAATTGTTCAAATGGGTTTCCTGATACCCCTAGGAACTATTTCAGATGTCTATCTTATTAAATTATCAAGTTTACGCGGTGGTGTGCTTCCTCTCTCTTGTTGCTTGTATGCAAGTTTGGAGGGAAGAGTTTGGGTGTCATAGGTATGCATCTTGTCTCTTGGAATGCACTTATCGCATGATATTACCAACTATTCTTTTAAGATGATTTATTATATATGAGCAATGCATACACACTGATCCATACATGAGCATACCCCAAGTGTGAACTGATGATGAGACAATCTCATTGTATCGTGGAAATCTTAAGAGACTCCTAGAGTACATGTCAAGAGAGCGGTTTTCCAAAATGAAACATCCTAAAAGGGCCCACGTTTGTGAATATCCTCTCAAGAACTTTTCTACTATTAGCTGGAATCTTCTCACATCCAACCATCCTACACTTGCACATTTGACTCTAAAAGATATCATTTCATTGAAAATTACTAGGTAGATATGTATACTAAGTATGGATTACTTGGAGAAGTACATACTTTTCTTGTTTAATGCCCATCAAATCCAAGCAAAGATAAAGGCGGCCAAAGCATTCTAGATTTTTGGTCTAAGCCCAGAAGTGCTCTTCTTCCTTAAGAGGATTGTCAATGGATTCCTTACTACTTGATCATTCCAAGAGAATTTAGCCAGTGCAAAGAAAACACACTCCTTTGTGTGTGCTGGCTGCGCATTGCTTCCTTGGGAGGAGGATCCTGGTTGGCTAGATGCATTGTATCATCAAAATAGTGGTGTCACCTGACAACATATTGTGCTCGGTGAGAAATAGTGCGATCATTTGACAACATACTAGTGGATTATATGTATATCAAATGCAATGCCCTTGCAAAGGAGCATCTGAGAATTATTAAAAAGTATTTTATGAGCCCCAACACCATCATTTAATATATGATTAACGCATAGACCCTCTGATCCATACATAAGCGTACCCCAGGTGTGAACTGTGATGCTGAGACAATGTTCATTGCATTGTGGCAATCTTAAGAGCCTCCTAGAGTACATGTCACAAGTGGTGTTCCAAAATGAAACATCCTAAAAGAGCCCACATTTGTGAATATCCTCATGAATTTTTCTACTATTAGTAGCTGGAATATTCTCACATCCAACCATCCTACACTTGCACATTTTGACTCTAAAAGATATCATTTTGTTGAAAATTACTAGGTAGATACGTATACTAAGTATGGCTTACTTGTAAACGTACATACTTTTTTTGTTAGCCGATCAAATCCAGACCAAGATTTACGCACACAAAGCATTCCTGATATTTGAGATAATCCGAGAAGTACCCTTCTCCCTCCTTGTTAAGAGGATTTTCCATGGATTCCTCACTACTTGATGATTCCAAGGATAGTTCAGTAGTGCAAAGAAAACACACTCCATTGTGATTGCTAGCTGCACATTGCTTCCTTTCTGGGAGGAGGATCCTGGTTGGCTAGATGCATTGTATCATCACAGGCAATGGTGTCACAAGCCTTCCAGACCTTACGTGCATGAAATGGTTTTCATTGTCTAAAAATTTAGATTTACACAGATCCATCCAGAAAAGAAGTCCCTACGTGCTTCTCTTCTCGATTCTATTAGTAAAAAACTATGAGCAATATTAAAAATATGAGATATTTTGGGTATCCAAAAATGAGTAAATGCTCACACAAGATGAAGAGTTGAAAATGTACAAGGTTTATTAGTAAAAAACTATGAGCAATATTAAAAATATGAGATATTTTGGGTATAATGATTCCATTTTGACACATATGTAAGGAAGGGGAGTTCTTTAAAGGAGGTGCATATTTCACATGCTTGAATGAGTTTTAAACTCAAAAATAATGTGATATTTTTATCTCTCCTCTCTCTTGAACCAAACCAAATCAAAATGGAACCAAACCGAATCAAAAAGTAACCAAACTAGGTCCAAATCTAGTCCAAATTCAACCAAACTAAATTTGAAAAATTCTAGAATTCAGTTAGCTTTGGTTAGAGCTTCCCTCTCCTATAAATAGAACATGAGTCCTTTGAAAAAAATAGAAGAATTTTACTATACTAGAGTTATGCTGAAATAATGCTAATTTCTACTATTCTCTAAAATTCTCTCCAAATTGAAGAAATTGGAGTTTCCCTCTTTCTTCAATCCCCATTGGTGGCTCCATCAACATACTTAACCAACTGATTGGTTGGGGGCCTCTACCGTGAACAAAGAATCAAGCAATTTGTAAGGTAAATGGTGAATTTTGATTCTTTTCTATAATTTCTCAATGTTTCTCTCTTCTCAACCCCTCTCAAGCTTGAGAAGCTTAATTGGAATGGTTTTTGAATGCTATTGAAGTTAATTGATGAATGGTAGTAGTGAAGAGTTACATAATTTGATGAATGCTATTGAAGTTAATTGATTAATGATAGTTAAGAATTACATAAATTTCCATTTATGCTTAATTCAAATGATTTTTATGTAATTTCTCTCTCTCACTCAAGAAATGGTCATACTCATGACCCATTCTCAATCCAAATGAAGCTTTTCATAAAGCTTTTCCTTAATCCAAGATTAATCTATGCTTGAGGCCAAATTAATGGCTTTTTCTATGCTTTTAGTTTATGTATTTCATGAATATTGATGATTCAATCCATTATGGATTAATGATCCAATTAGGGATCATTCTAATTATTTCCTTAATGATAAGCTTTATCCCTTAGAAAAATTGAGATTTATCAGTCATAGCAGCGGAGCTATGGCAAAATTTTTATAAAAATTACGCATAAAATAATTTCATTCAAAGCATAAAAAGAGGACTTCCTACCATATTCTAGGAATTATCATCCTAGATTAATTGAAAGATATTCATTGTAATCCTAGAGAAATTATTTTTTATATTATGCATAATTGATTTTCATGCATAGAGGTATGCATAAAAGATTATTATTTTAACATAAAAGTGTTACTTTTATCATAATTGGATTTCATGCATAAAGGTATGCATAAAAGATTATTATTTTAATATAAAAGTGTTACTTTTATCATAATTGAATTTCATGCATAGAGGTATGCATAAAAGTTGATTATTTTATTGTAAAAGTGTTACTTTTATCATATTGGATTTCATGCATAGAGGTATGCATAAAAGATATTCTTTTTGTACTAAAAGTGTGATTTTTCATCATAAATGGATTTTATGCATAACTTAGATGCATAAGAGAAATTTTTTTATTCTAAAAGTGTAATTCCTACCAAATTGAATTTATGCATAAGAAGATGCATAAAAGATTGATTTTTAATTTCAAAAGTATCATTCTCATCTAAATTGAATTTATGCATAGGAAAATGCATAAAAGATTGAAATTTAATTCAAAAGTGTCATTTTCATTTAAAATGAATTTATGCATAGGAAGATGCATAAAAGATTAATTTTTACTTCGAAAGTATTAATCTCCTTAAATAGAGTTTATGCATAAATAAATGTGTAAAGAAATCTTATATCAAATTTAAGAATTCTCTTGTATTCTATAAATAGATATGAGATGTGATAGGATGTGATAAGAGGTGTATAAGATGTGATAAGAGGTGATAAGATGCTTATGAAATAAGTTAGGAGGTGATAAGATGAACTAAGATGTGATAAGATGTGTATGGGATGAATTAAGAGGTGATAAGATGAATTAAGATGTGATAAGATGTGTATGGGATGAGGTAAGGCGAGAATGGATGTGATGTAAAAGATTAGATGTGAAGACATATAGGGTTATATGAATGGGAATGTGGAAATGGATGTATGTATGTGGATGTGTGGATGTGGAGATGGGAGTGTGGATGTATGAATGTGAAAATGGATGTATACATGAAGATGTATATGTATAGATGTGAATGTGGATGTAGATGTGGATGTATAGATGTGAATGGGAATGTGGATGTAGATGTATGTGAATGTGGATGTAGATGTGGATGTATAGATGTGAATGTGGAATGTGGATGTGGATGTATGTATGTAGATGTATAGATGTGAATGGGAATGTGGATGTGGATGTATGTGAATGTGGATGTATAGATGTGAATGTGGAATGTGGATGTGGATGTATGTATGTATGTGGATGTATAGATGTGAATGGGAATGTGGATGTGGATGTATGTGAATGTGGATGTATAGATGTGAATGTGGAATGTGGATGTGGATGTATGTATGTATGTATGTGGATGTAGATGTGGATGTATAGATGTCAATGGAAATGTGGATGTGGATGTATGTATGTATGTGGATGTGGATGTATGAAGGAGGATGTGATAATGGATGTATGCATGTGGATGTGGATGTATGGATGTGGATATGGATGTGTATGTATGAATGTGGATATGGGATGTGGATGTATAAATGAGGATGTGAAAATGGAGGTAAGCATGTAGATGTGGATGTATGGATGTGAATGTGGATGTGGATGTGGATGTATGGATGTGGATGTGGATATGGATGTGAATATATGATATGTGATGTGAAGGAATCTGAAGTGAAGAGATGGAAAATGATGTGATTGGATGAGTACACATATAAATGGAATGTGGAATAAGTAATGTGGATTAATGAGGGATAATATGGAAAAATGAGAGTTAATATAGAAACTGTATTTGTAAATGCTGTTTGTAAATGGCTGTTTTATGTCAAGAATGCTGGGGAAGCATTTTGACTGTCTTGTGATTAAGGTCGTGGAGACCTAACTGATAAAGTTGCAACTGCTGTACGGAGAGTCAATGGAGGACGTCTCGCGTAGCAAAGTCGACCGAGGTCTTCACCAGCCTCGATTCGATTAAAATGGTGAGCTTCCGGTGTACGGTGGATGAGGGACCAAGGAAGCGGCCTATGAGTGAAGCGCTAGGTCACCTGCGAAGGATCCTAGAGGGTGCTGACCATACGGTGCTCGGGCTCTGTGTCGCCTAGGATACCCACGCGTGCGTCGAGGAAGATATCGGAACACGGAGTAAGAGTTGTTTTCTGAAACTGGGCATGGATCTGGTTGATTGACCTTGGTGGTCTTCAATGGATGAGTCCATGGCTCTTTTTATGGATCTCTTGGTTGATCTTGCTGATCTTCAACGAGAGTCCATCTTGATTGTTATAAGTGATTATATTGCCGAGTATTATGGGCTAGCAACTATTGAAAAGGCCCCTGAGTGGACAGGTGGTGAGCGTTCTAGTTGCCAATGATGCCCTAGATACTCCGATGAAGGGATGATGGGAAATTAAGAATCAACCGGATAAATTGGAAGATTGTGATCAGTGGTACTGTGGTTTCATTAAAGGATCGTTTTAAAGTTAGCTGATGCTAAGATCCGTAAATCGAGACTCAATTTTTGTTACTACGATAGATAAAGTAAATCCCGGATAGTAATTGTTCTATGGATAGGAATCAACGGCTGTGCCTCTTGATGGGGAAAAAAGCGTTGATCCCAATGATCCAAGTGCAAGTTTCTCCTTGATCTGACCGAGTATCTTTATAGGTGCAGTCGGATCAGTTTGATCACTAATGGTCTTGACTACGTTAGAGTAAAAGTTATCCTGGAGGAATCACCCGTGCTTTCCGGATAAGGGAAGTTTTTCCGGGTTCGATTTTGGAAAAACCGATGGATTAGTCTCTTGTCCGGATATCCGTGGGCGAGGCCCCTCGAGTGTGGGATCCCTATCCCGTGCAAGAAGTGCTACTTCTGCTGCTAGTACCTCGAATCCGTTGCTCGGTGGGAACAGGGATCTCACAGTTGGTATCAGAGCGAATTTGGTTTTAATGAGGATCAACCGAGAAACCAAATATGTCAAAATTTTATCAAGAATCACAAAAAGGTTGTAATTGTGTGATATAATTCATACAATTTGATATTCAAACTCAAAATTTGTTAGTTAGTAATTGGGTCTTCAGATGGAAGTACCGCAATTGTATGGAACCCTGACTTGCTTGAGGCCTAGGCATGATGGTATTTACCTTATAGTTCCAAGTACCATGACTACCCGTATATACCGAGGGTATAACTGCAGCTCTTTACCGGCAGTATATACGAGTAAATCTAAGACTTGAAATTATAAGCGTTAATGCTATCCAGATGATGAATTCAAATGTGATTGATATGATTTTTAATTCTGTTTGAGAATTGATGAATTAATTTGGATTCTGATTGAAAATTGATGATTTCTGAAATTTAGTTGAACTATAATAACATGAGTGAAACCACAATGAGGATGAATGGGACGACTCCCTGTGATGATATTCATAACTGGAATGATGATAATGAATTCAGCAAATCACTATGAGATTAGTGGATTGTGCTGTCAAATTGCTTCTGTTAACTCTTCACTTGGTAGATCAAGTTAAGGGATGACAAATTGAGAACTTGCTTGACTGAAATTCCCGTAGAGGAATGTTCAGAAAGAAATTTTTTGGTCTAATGGACCATTATCGTGTTAAAAATATGGATGATATGATCTGAATGAATTGTTATTTAATAATGAGTTTTATATAAGGAATATTTATCCCCGTATTCTGTTGGATTGACCAAAATATAAGGAACCCCAGAATAAATTGGATCTTAAGAAAAAGAGTTGTCCTCTACCTTGCGAGATGAGGACATCTCGCGCTTTTTTTAAGTGGGGTAGAATGTAAGATTTCTCCCCAGTTTTTGAGGTATTCAGAAATAAGAACCTCCTTTCTGATCTTATAACTATTCTCTCTCTAATATATAAATTTTTGACAGAATCATGAGACGAGGAAACCATAGCCGCCGTTAGCAGCTAGACCCTGTCTCTGAAGATGACGAACTTGACCCTGATGTTCGCAAGGCTCTTCATAGGACTCAGCCAGGACCCTTCAAAGGAGAAGGGGAGAACCTGGGTGAGACTGTGGAGAAATGGGTGGAAGCCATGGAAGAGTATTTTGACGTCGCAGGTTATAATGAGCTGAGCAAAATGGCTCTTGGCCGGTTGAAAATAGTGGAAACAGCCAGGGTAGCATGGAGGAACCACTGTGACACTAACCGTCTGAACAGAAATACTCAATCCTGGAATGACCTAAAAACCTATTTGAGAAAGAGATTTTGTCCCCCTGGATTTTTGGAAACCAAAATGAACGAATTTTTAAAGCTAAAGCAGGAGAACAAAACCATTGAAGAAGATCACTAGGCCTTTGCTCTTCTACTCAAATACTCACCACCTCTAGATGAAGAACAACTCATGGCCAGGTTCATTCAGGCAATGAACGAACCCTTGGACACACTGGTCAAAAATGCCAAACCAGTGTCCATGGTTGAAGCAGTAAAAATGGCAAAGGATTTTGCCAAAGCCTTTGTAGTAAAGGTCCCGCCAAAGCCTGTACCCTCTAACTTTAAAAGATTCCAAACCCAGGAAAGTACTTCAAACTTTCCATCCCCAAAGGAAAGATTCCAAACCCAGGAAAGTACTTCAAAGAGGCAGCAAGGGCCGATTCAGAATCAAGATGCAGGAAGATTCCAAAGTGAAGGAAGACCCTTCCCCCAGAATACTTTCTCAGGAGGACCACCTATTTTAAGGATTCAGAACGATGAGCTCAGAAGTGAGAACCGGTGTTTTGGATGCCAAGGTTTTGGTCATCAGTTAAAAGACTGCCCAACTCCTGCCATGTCAAGGGGACAGGGAAATCTAGGACCCCGAATTTAGAAACCAATCCCTTCATACCAGTCTAATCAGGGTCCGTCTCGCCCAAGCCAGGGAAACCCCAGAAGAACTCCAACTCAACCATCTGCCTCTATCCAGAGTAACCTCAGAACTCCTTTCTAGAACAGGGGCAACCAAAGAGAAAGAATTCCACCTCAGACTGCAGCAGCCAGAGCAGTCACAATTTCAGTAGAAGTAGAAGAGGAAAAAAGGGCAGATCTATACTACAATTGAAAACCAAGGGCTTAATCGACAGTTCTCAAGTCATCCATACTCCAGCAGAATACCAGGGAAAAATCGGACGTCCAATTCCACGGCGTAACGTTGAAAGTGATTGAAGAAGAAGAAGATGATGAAAGAGATCATACTCCACCTGGCTGCGAGATGAGGACATCTCGCATTTTTTAAGTGGGGTAGAATGTAAGATTCCTCCCCCAACCCCTTTTTGATGTCTAGTATCTTCCCCTGTAATCAATCCCTCTTCCGAAATATAAAGACCTTGTTTCTAACTGTTTTAACCTGGAGAGAGAAAATATTCTAGAGAGAGAATATTCAGATTTTTTATATTTTTGGATAAAAAATCATCTCATCTTATTAAAATAAGTTCCCCTGAAACAGAAATTCAAAAAGAACTTTTCAATGTGCAATTGGGATTAATTGGAAATATGTATAAAGAACCTTAGTCTAAGGGTCTAAATTTTTAGAAATTTTTGGATTATGGTCCAATTAAGGTTCCTATGGGCCAATAGCATCAATCCATGTATAGGGAGGAGATAAATCCAATTTGTAAAAGAAGATACCAAAAAATGAGTAAATGCTCACATAAGATGAAGAGTTGAAAATGTACAAGGTTTATTAGTAAAAAACTATGAGCAATATTGAAAATATGAGATATTTTGGGTATCCAAAAATGAGTAAATGCTCACATAAGATGAAGAGTTGAAAATGTACAAGGTTTATTAGTAAAAAACTATGAGAAATATTAAAAATATGAGATATTTTGGGTATCCAAAAATGAGTAAATGCTCACACAAGATGAAGAGTTGAAAATGTACAAGGTTTATTAGTAAAAAACTATGAGCAATATTAAAAATATGAGATATTTTGGGTATAATGATTCCATTTTGACACATATGTAAGGAAGGGGAGTTCTTTAAAGGAGGTGCATATTTCACATGCTTGAATGAGTTTTAAACTCAAAAATAATGTGATATTTTTATCTCTCCTCTCTCTTGAACCAAACCAAATCAAAATGGAACCAAACCGAATTAAAAAGTAACCAAACTAGGTCCAAATCTAGTCCAAATTCAACCAAACTAAATTTGAAAAATTCTAGAATTCAGTTAGCTTTGGTTAGAGCTTCCCTCTTCTATAAATAGAACATGAGTCCTTTGAAAAAAATAGAAGAATTTTACTATACTAGAGTTATGCTGAAATAATGCTAATTTCTACTATTCTCTAAAATTCTCTCCAAATTGAAGAAATTGGAGTTTCCCTCTTTCTTCAATCCCCATTGGTGGCTCCATCAACATACTTAACCAACTGATTGGTTGGGGGCCTCTACCGTGAACAAAGAATCTAGCAATTTGTAAGGTAAATGGTGAATTTTGATTCTTTTCTATAATTTCTCAATGTTTCTCTCTTCTCAACCCCTCTCAAGCTTGAGAAGCTTAATTGGAATGGTTTTTGAATGCTATTGAAGTTAATTGATGAATGGTAGTAGTGAAGAGTTACATAATTTGATGAATGCTATTGAAGTTAATTGATTAATGATAGTTAAGAATTACATAAATTTCCATTTATGCTTAATTCAAATGATTTTTATGTAATTTCTCTCTCTCACTCAAGAAATGGTCATACTCATGACCCATTCTCAATCCAAATGAAGCTTTTCATAAAGCTTTTCCTTAATCCAAGATTAATCTATGCTTGAGACCAAATTAATGGCTTTTTTCTATGCTTTTAGTTTATGTATTTCATGAATATTGATGATTCAATCCATTATGGATTAATGATCAAATTAGGGATCATTCTAATTATTTCCTTAATGATAAGCTTTATCCCTTAGAAAAATTGAGATTTATCAGTCATAGCACCAGAGCTATGGCAAAATTTTTATAAGAATTACACATAAAATAATTTCATTCAAAGCATAAAAAGAGGACTTCCTACCATATTCTAGGAATTATCATCCTAGATTAATTGAAAGATATTTATTGTAATCCTAGAGAAATTATTTTTTATATTATGCATAATTGATTTTCATGCATAGAGGTATGCATAAAAGATTATTATTTTAACATAAAAGTGTTACTTTTATCATAATTGGATTTCATGCATAAAGGTATGCATAAAAGATTATTATTTTAATATAAAAGTGTTACTTTTATCATAATTGAATTTCATGCATAGAGGTATGCATAAAAGTTGATTATTTTATTGTAAAAGTGTTACTTTTATCATATTGGATTTCATGCATAGAGGTATGCATAAAAGATATTCTTTTTGTACTAAAAGTGTGATTTTTCATCATAAATGGATTTTATGCATAACTTAGATGCATAAGAGAAATTCTTTTATTCTAAAAGTGTAATTCCTACCAAATTGAATTTATGCATAAGAAGATGCATAAAAGAGGTGATAAGATGCTTATGAAATAAGTTAGGAGGTGATAAGATGAACTAAGATGTGATAAGATGCGTATGGGATGAATTAAGAGGTGATAAGATGAATTAAGATGTGATAAGGTGTGTATGGGATGAGGTAAGGCGAGAATGGATGTGATGTAAAAGATTAGATGTGAAGACATATAGGGTTATATGAATGGGAATGTAAAAATGGATGTATGTATGTGGATGTGTGGATGTGGAGATGGGAGTGTGGATGTATGAATGTGAAAATGGATGTATATATGAAGATGTATATGCATAGATGTGAATGTGGATGTAGATGTGGATGTATAGATGTGAATGGGAATGTGGATGTAGATGTATGTGAATGTGGATGTAGATGTGGATGTATAGATGTGAATGAGGAATGTGGATGTGGATGTATGTATGTAGATGTATAGATGTGAATGGGAATGTGGATGTGGATGTATGTGAATGTGGATGTATAGATGTGAATGTGGAATGTGGATGTGGATGTGGATGTATGTATGTATGTGGATGTATAGATGTGAATGGGAATGTGGATGTGGATGTATGTGAATGTGGATGTATAGATGTGAATGTGGAATGTGGATGTGGATGTATGTATGTATGTGGATGTAGATGTGGATGTATAGATGTGAATGGGAATGTGGATGTGGATGTATGTATGTATGTGGATGTGGATGTATGAATGAGGACGTGATAAAGGATGTATGCATGTGGATGTGGATGTATGGATGTGGATATGGATGTGTATGTATGAATGTGGATATGGGATGTGGATGTATAAATGAGGATGTGAAAATGGAGGTAAGCATGTAGATGTGGATGTATGGATGTGAATGTGGATGTGGATGTGGATGTGGATGTGGATGTGAATATATGATATGTGATGTGAAGGAATCTGAAGTGAAGAGATGGAAAATGATGTGATTGGATGAGTACACGTATGAATGGAATGTGGAATAAGTAATGTGGATTAATGAGGGATAATGTGGAAAAATGAGAGTTAATATAGAAACTGTATTTGTAAATGCTGTTTGTAAATGGCTGTTTTATATGTCAAGAATGATGGGGAAGCATTTTGACCGTCTTGTGATTAAGGTCGTGGAGACCTAACTGATAAAGTTGCAACTGCTGGACGGAGAGTCAATGGAGGACGTCTCGCGTAGCAAAGTCGGCCGAGGTCTTGACCAGCCTCGGTTCGATTAAAATGGTGAGCTTCCGGTACGGTGGATGAGGGACCAAGGAAGCGGCCTATGAGTGAAGCGCTAGGTCACCTGCGAAGGATGCTAGAGGGTGCTGACCATACGGTGCTCGGGCTCTGGGTCGCCTAGGATACCCACGCGTGCGTTGAGGAAGATATCGGAACAAGGAGTAAGAGTTGTTTTCTGAAACCGGGCATGGATTTGGTTGATTGACCTTGCTGGTCTTCAATGGATGAGTCCATGGCTCTTTTTATGGATCTCTTGGTTGATCTTGCTGATCTTCAACGAGAGTCCATCTTGATTGTTATAAGTGATTATATTGCCGAGTATTATGGGCTAGGAATTATTGAAAAGGCTCCTGAGTGGACAGGTGGTGAGCGTTCTAGTTGCCAATGATGCCCTAGATACTCCGATGAAGGGATGATGGGAAATTAAGAATCAACCGGATAAATTGGAAGATTGTGATCAGTGGTACTATGGTTTCATTAAAAGATCGTTTTAAAGTTAGCTGATGCTAAGAAAAAGGCAATTTCACATTGGGTGTGTAAGTGGTGTGGCTAGTTTTATGTTTGCATGAACTTCCGGCTAGGGGGCCTGGGAACTCTTTTCCTTGGTACCCGGGACAAAACCTAACCAAATTTCAAATTTGATCCCATCACTACAGTGGTTGGGCGGTTGGCTAACCCATGGGATCGGATGGGGTTAGGCTGGACTGATGGATCCATAAATCGAGACTCAATTTTTGTTACTACGATAGATAAAGTAAATCCCGGATAGTAATTGTTCTATGGATAGGAATCAACGGCTGTGCCTCTTGATGGGGAAAAAAGCGTTGATCCCAATGATCCAAGTGCAAGTTTCTCCTTGATCTGACCGAGTATCTTTATAGGTGCAGTCGGATCAGTTTGATCACTAATGGTCTTGACTACGTTAGAGTAAAAGTTATCCTGGAGGAATCACCCGTGCTTTCCGGATAAGGGAAGTTTTTCCGGGTCGGTTTTGGAAAAACCGATGGATTAGTCTCTTGTCCGGATATCCCTGGGCGAGGCCCCGAGTGTGGGACCCCTGTCCCGCACGAGAAGTGCTACTTCCGCTGCTAGTATCTTGAATCCGTTGCTCGGTGGGAACAGGGATCTCACAATGTAATATGGTACTTAACAAATTATCATGGAAAACGTAAGGGAATCAATCCTTTACGCAACCTAACCTATGATAGCAATTTTATAATCTTAGTATCGTCTTGTAGAATACCTCTATTCATCATGCACATTACTTCACATAAATCTTGCACCAATCCTCTTCTATTTACTCATAGAAATACTTGTTGAATTTGATTATCTTTAACCATGCTATCTCTATTTCTTGACCTAATTTTTGCTCTAGCTCATGATTCCTTGTAGCCAAGGGTGGGCTTGACGTTCCTCTTGAATTAGGGGACCTCTTCTTGATTAACATGGAAGGACTCATGTCCTTCTCGACACTTTCTATATATATAAAAAAACTCTATCAAAGTCTTTGGTTATAATTATGGCTTCTAAAATAGAGGATGGTTTTACATTCTTGATGAGGTTATTCAAAAGTAGATTAAGCTTCCAAATGAATCAATGGAGAAGAGTTACCTCATCCATCTTTGGAGCAAATCGGAGAAGTCTAACAAAAGTTTGGTGGTATTCTTTTAGGGTCTTCCCTTCTTGGATTAGCTCCAAAAATTCATTCATTTTATCCTCTCAAAATCCTGGAGGACAAAACCTTTCACGAAGGTGTAATTTCATGGCATCCCATAACTGATTCTGGTACTAGTGGGGTTAGATTGACAACAATGCTTCCAACTAATTTGGCATTTCTTACGATTTTTAGACATGAGCAAGGGTGAGCTTGCTTCTTTCATTGTATCCAATAAAAGTTCAGAACTATCAAATACTTATCATAGCACCACATTTGAAGGCAGTCATGATGAATACATCTAATATCTTCATTTTTTTGAGAATTACACATCTGGTGCCTTGGGATTGACACATCCAAAGATTATCAGGATTGACACATCTGAGATGATTAGTTTTCTGAAAATTACACATCTAGTATCTTGGGATTAACACATCTAAGAGCATGATCCTCTAGGAATTACACATTCGAAGTTAGACCAATGTTTGTCTGAGATGGGTTCAAGATCTTGGATGATCGTCCTAGTGTAAAGCATCCAATGGATGGCATTCACACGTCAACTATTCAAACCTTAATGAAGTTATAATCTTAATAATTTATAATATACAAGTTAATGAGATATATCCTGAAAATTTCTCTAAACAAAGTTTCGGTCTATCCTTCTAGTCATTCAGTCTCTAACTAGTTTCTTAATTTGATCGCCCTATGTTTTTCCTCAAAAGGTTTCCTCCCCAATCTTATTTCTCAAATTTATTGTACAAATATCTTGCGTGTGCACCCCCAAGATACAAGCATAATTTCATAGGATGATTGTCTCAACATGTGAGAATATTCAAATCACTTCTATGGCCAGTAGAGATGTTTGATTCATCCTCATATGATAAACAATCACTTGTTTTAATCCCTTGAGAGTTAACCTTTGAAAAACAAATCCTAGGAACTAAGATCGGCTCTGATACTACTTGTAAGGTTCCCCCCTTCCAAAAATAGGGGAAACACCTAAGATAGTCCACTAAGTCTTAACTTGGAGAAAATTTCCTACTCATCGACACCTTGACCATGCAGAGATTCAAGGATACGATTCATAGGTAAGACCTAATTCTATCCCGCAGAGGGAGCATGGTCTTCTAAAAATCAAATCACCCATAGGGTAATTGATCATAAATTGGGCAACTACAAGACTTGATTTCTAGAGGCAATGCTTTTTTCCTCATCCATGATGCCAGGCACAGCCCGCTGGCCTAGTCTTCTAGAATAGATTGCCCGAGAACCTATTTATCTAACGTAGGGCTTTCACTTAATATGTTGGAAAGCTACCCGACTAATCGGGTCCACCCGTCCGTAGGATGGTGCCGTCAGGGCATTCCATCCTCCCACTTTCCACCCTACTCATGCGTTAATTTTTTTTCTAATTAATCCTACCACATTGTTGACATAAATAAACATGTTTCTTAATTAAGGCCTTTTTCACAAGGTTTACTCACAAGGTTTACTAAAACAGCCTTTTTTCACAGTACAATAATGCCAAGACAAGATTTATACCTGTATCTTAATTTAACCAAGATATCAATCCATTTACTCACTAAACCATAGGACTAGGATCCATGTCACCTTCTTTAAGAAAATAATCCTTTTCACAAAGATTTTAGCATTTCAACTTGAGATTGCGATAAGACATTCTTTATTAGGGCATATGCTATTGCTTAAAAGAATACAAACTTTAAATAGTAAATCAATCAAACAGAT
This sequence comes from Cibotium barometz, assembly GCF_041138505.1. Taxonomy (NCBI): domain Eukaryota; kingdom Viridiplantae; phylum Streptophyta; class Polypodiopsida; order Cyatheales; family Cibotiaceae; genus Cibotium; species Cibotium barometz. The sequence goes on along the minus strand of NC_141058.1, from coordinate 58,191,847 downwards.
CACTATTAACAATTAATAGAGAAGCCGGGGCCATACCTCAACCCCTAAGAATGATATATAATTGCAAAACAAAATATGTATATACCTTAAAGAAATTTGTTGTTTATCGTTGTCTTTGCTGGTTAACAAGAGCTTTAGAACTTGACATATGAGAATAGAGCCTTCTAATACCTTATCTTACGATTGAAATCATCCAATCATTCCCAAGCTTTATCTCTTCTTACTCATACTGTGACTCTTCTCTCTTTCTAAGGTCTATGGCAAAATAGCCTTCTCTTACAGGACTACGGCATACTATTCTTTCTCTAAAAGAATTTTGTTGAGAATTATTGGGTAGATATGTATACTAAGTATGGCTTACTTGCAAAAGTACATACCTTTTGTTTTAGCCCATCAAATCAAAACAAAGATATATAGGCAGCCAAAGCATTCTAGATTTCTGAGTTAAGCCCAGAAGTGCCCTTCTCCCTCCTTGTTAAGAGGATTCTCCATGGATTCCTCACTACTTGATGATTCCGAGATAGTTTAGCCAGTGCACAAAAAACACACTACTTTGTATGTGCTGGCCACGCGTTGCTTCCTTGTTGGGAGGAGGATCCTGGTTGGCTAGATGCATTGTATCATCAAAGGAAATGTTGTCACAAGCCTTCCAGACCTTACGTGCATGAAATGGTTTTCATTGTCTAAAAAGTTAGATTTGCACAGATCCATCCTGTAAGGTTCCCCCCTTCCAAAATAGGGGAAACACTTAAGATAGTCCACTAAGTCTTATCTTGGAGAAAATTTCCTACTCATCGACACCTTGACCATGCAGAGATTCAACGATACGATTCATAGGTAAGACCTAGTTCTATCCCGCAGGGGGAGCGTGGTCTTCTAAAAATCAAATCACCCATAGGGTAATTGATCATAAATTGGGCAACTACAAGACTTGATTTCTAGAGGCAACGCTTTTTTTTTTCTCATCCATGCAAGGCACAGCTGCTAGCCTAGCCTTCTAGAATAGAATTGCCCGAGAACCTATTTATGTAACGTAGGGCTTTCACTTAATATGTTGGAAAGTTACCCGACTAATCGGGTCCACCCGTCCTTAGGATGGTGCCGTCGGGCATTCCATCCTCCCACTTTCCACCCTACTCACGCGTCAATTTGTTTTCTAATTAATCCTACCACACTGTTTGACATAAATAAACATGTTCCTTAATTAAGGCCCTTTTCACAAGGTTTATTAAAATAGCATTTTTCCATAGTACAATAATGCCAAGACAAGATTTAAAAGAAAAGTTTATACATGAATCAATTTCATACAAGCTAAATCGGTTCTCTTATTCTTTTCCTTTATACCGCCGATGATCTAGAATTCGGCCTTCCAGCCTCTACATGCTGGGCAAAACCCTACGGGACCATACACCTCGTCGTCGGCCCCGCTGGCGAGGACTCAAGCCGGCCTGTCGCCCTCTGAGGCTCCATCGCTCGATCCTCCCGCCCCTCAGAGGGATGTCTGCGCACTAGGGTGGGCTAATTCACCGCACTAGCCTGGGCCCTCAGAACTAGGCAGCATCACAATCACTCGCCTCAATCGGCAAACCTCATTCTCCCAATGGTATGAGGGATACCATGGGCCAACTCCGGGCCTTACTAACATCTCCGTCATCTGGCTATACAAGCACAAGAACGGGGTAGCGTCAAGGCAAGGAGAGTTGTACCTGTACCTTAATTTAACCAAGATAACAATCCATTTACTCACTAAACCATAGGACTAGAATCCATGTTACCTTCTTAAGAAAACAATCCTTTTCACAAAGATTTTTGCATTTCAACTTGAGATTGCGAGAAGACATTCTTTATTTAAGGCATATGCTATTGTTTAAAAGAATACAAACTTTAACTAGTAAATCAATCAAATAGATCACTATTAACAATTAATAGAGAAGCCGGGGCCATACCTCAACCCCTAAGAATGATATATAATTGAAAAACAAACCCATGTATATATCTTATAGAAATTTGTCGTTTATTGTTGCCTTTGCTCGTTAACAAGAGCTTTAGAACTTGACATATGAGAATAGAGTCTTCTAATACCTTGTCTTTTGATTGAAATCATCCAATAATCCCCAAGCTTTATCTCCTCTTACTCGTTTTTTCTCTAAAAGAAAAGCTATGAAGTTTTGGTCTCTTCCTTCGAAAGACCATAGAAATCTAGCCTTATTTTCTAAGAAATTAGATAAGAATGAAGGGATATATACATCTCAAGCTCTAGGATTACCTTGAGGCTACTTGCTGCCTTCTTACAGTTTTCCCTGTGTAGAGACCCTGACAGAATCAGCAAATTGTTTCAGCCATAACTCTGATAAAAACTCAGAATATGGTCATATAACCAGTCAAAAGAACCGGAAGGCATCTAGTTTACAAAGATCCGGAAGGCATCTAGTCTACAAAGAGCTAGCGTGGGTAAAATAGGCAAAAACGTCTCTATATAGCCACAAACGCGCCATCTTTAGAAACTTATTGTTTTTCCACATTTTTAGTATGCATGGACTCTAAATATGTAAAAGTACTCTAAATACGACCTCCTATCACCTAAATTCCAATTTCTATTTTTGGAGATACTTATCTCTTAATAGAACTATTCTTATCTTCGTATTTCTTTTAGGATTTTTGGAGCTAATATTTTTATTCTAACACTTTCTTAATGTTTCTAGCCTTATTGTCTCACTCTTCTCTAAGTGCACTCTCTTTCCTTCTTGAAATCTATATAAAAGAGACACATACATACGTGGCTTGGGAGAGACCTTACACATCCAGAATCATGCTCGTGTGATAAGAAATTGTGGGCGTGATCACGACAGGAATCACATCAAAATTACTAGTTATTCTCAGACCTCAAAACTTAACATAGTGTTAAGAAGTCCCTACGTGCTTCTCTTCTGGATTCTGAAGATATTAGTGAGCTTGATTTTGCAAGGTTTAGAGTCACAGCCATGATCCTCTTTAGAATCACAATGATGGTCTTCACCCAAAGCAGCCCAACAAATTGTTCAAATGGGTTTCCTGATACCCCTAAGAAGTATTTCAGATGTCTATCTTATTAAACTATCAAGTTTACGCGGTGGTGTGCTTCCGCTTTGTTTTGTTGCTTGTATGCATGTTTGGAGGGAAGAGTTTGGGTGTCATAGGTATGCATCTGGTCTCTTGGAATGCACTTATCGCATGATATTACCAACTATTTTTTTAAGAGGATTCAATGTCCTAACCTCTATTTTGACGAAGTGGGGTTGGTGGGAAATAGTGGTGTCACCGACAACATATTGGGCTTGGTGGGAAATAGTGGGTGTGAGATCCCTGTTCCCACCGCGCAACGGATTCGGGGTACTAGCAGCGGAAGTAGCACTTCTAGGGGCCTCGTCCACGGATATCCGGACAAAAGACTAATCCGTCAGTTTTTCCAAAACCGAACCCGAAAAAATTTTCCTTATCTGGAAAGCACGGGTGATTCCTCCAGGATAACTTTTTACTCTAACGTAGTCAAGACCATTAGTGATCAAACTGATCCGACTGCACCTATAAAGATACTCAGTCAGATCAAGGAAGAAACTTGCACTTGGATCATTGGGATCAACGCTTTTTTCCCCATCAAGAGGCACAGCCGTTGATTCCTATCCATAGAACAATTACTATCCGGGACTTACTTCATCTATCGTAATAACAGAAATTGAGTCTCGATTTACGGATCCATCAGTCCAGCCTAACCCCATCCAGTCCCATGGGTTAGCCAACTACCCAACCACTGTAGTGATGGAATCCGATTAAGAATTTGGTTAGGTTTTGTCCCGGGTACCAAGGAAAAGAATTCCAAGGCCCCCTACTAGCCGGAAGTTCATGCAAACATAAAACTAGTCACACCACTTACACACCCAATATGAAATTGCCTTTTTCTTAGCATCAGTTAACTTTAAAACAATCCTTTAATGAAACCATTATGTCACTGATAACAATCCTCAAAGTCTCTGGTTGAATCCTTATTTCCGGTCATTCATTCATCGGTATACTTATGGCATCATTGGCAACCAGAACGCTCACCACCTGTTCACTCAGGGGCCTTTTCCATAGTTCCTAGCTCATAGTAACCGGCAATATATTCATATAATAGAATGGAATCTCCATGGAAGATCAGCAAGATCAACCCATAGATCCATATAAAAGAGCCATGGACTCATCTGTTGAGGACCAGCAAGGTCAATCAACCAGATCCATGCCCGGTTTCACAAAACAACTCTTACTCCTTGTTCCAATATCTTCCTTGACGCACGTGTGGGTATCCTAGGCGACCCAGAGCCCGAGCACCGTATGGTCAGCACCCTCTAGGATCCTTCGCAGGTGACCTAGTGCTTCACTCATAGGCCGCTTCCTTGGTCCCTCATCCCACCATACCCGAAGCTCACCATTTAAATCAAACCGAGGCTGGTCAAGACCTCGGTCGACCTTGCTACGTGAGACGTCCTCCATTGACTCTCCGTCAGCAGTTGCAACTTTAACAGTTAGGTCTTCATGACCTTAATCCACAAGGCGATCAAAATGCTTCCCTAGCATTCTTGACATAAAACAGTCATTTACAAACAGTCATAAATACAGTTTCTAAATCGAACTCTCGTCTTTCCACATTATCCCTCCTTAGTCCACATTACTTATTCCACATTCATTCAATGTGTACTCATTCTCATCCATTTCCTCATATCAACAACGACACATTAATTCACATACACATTCACATTCACATCCATACATCCACATCTACATGCATACATCCATTTTTACATCCTCATTTATACATCCACATCCCATATCCACATTCATACATACACATCCATATCCACATCCATACATCCACATCCACATTCACATTCACATCCATACATCCACTATCACGTCCTCATTCATACATCCACATCCACATACATACATACATCCATATCCACATTCCCATTCACATCTATACATCCACATCTACATCCACATACATACATACATCCACATCCACATTCCACATTCACATCTATACATCCACATCTACATTCACATTCACATACATCCACATTCACATTCCCATTCACATCTATACATCCACATCTACATCCACATCTACATCCACATACATACATACATCCACATCCACATTCCACATTTACATCCATACATCCACATCTACATCCACATTCACATACATCCACATCCACATTTCTATTCACATCTATACATCCACATCTACATCCACATACATACATACATCCATATCCACATTCCACATTCACATCTATACATCCACATCTACATCCACATTCACATACATCCACATCCACATTCCCATTCACATCTATACATCCACATCTACATCCACATTCACATCTATACATATACATCTTCATGCATACATCCATTTTCACATTCATACATCCACACTCCCATCTCCACATCCACACATCCACATACATATATCCATTTTCACATTCCCATTCATATAGCCCCATATGCCTTCACATCTAATCTTTTACATCACATCCATTCTCGCCCTATCACAACCCATATACATCTTATCCTATCACATACACTTCTTACCTCATCCCATACACATCATATCACATCTTAATTCATCTTATCACCTCCTAACTTATTTCATAAGCATCTTATCACCTCTTATCCCATCCTACACCTCTTATCACATCCTATCACATCTCATATCTATTTATAGAGTACAAGAGAATTCTTATATTTGATATAAGATTTCTTTACACATTTATTTATGCATAAATTCCATTTAAGGAGATTAATACTTTCGAAGTAAAAATCAATCTTTTATGCATCTTCCTATGCATAAATTCATTTTAAATGAAAATGACACTTTTGAATTAAAATTCAATCTTTTATGCATCTTCCTATGCATAAATTCACTTTATATGAGAATGACACTTTTGAATCAATCTTTTATGCATCTTCCTATGCATAAATTCAATTTGGTAGGAATTACACTTTTAGAATAAAAGAATTTCTCTTATGCATCTAAGTTATGCATAAAATCCATTTATGATGAAAATCACACTTTTAGTATAAAAAGAATATCTTTTATGCATACTTCTATGCATGAAATCCAATATGATAAAAGTAACACTTTTATAATAAAATAATCAACTCTTATGCATACTTCTATGCATGAAATTCAATTGTGATAAAAGTAACACTTTTATAATAAAATAATCAACTTTTATGCATACCTCTATGCATGAAATTCAATATGATAAAAGTAACACTTTTATAATAAAATAATAATCTTTTATGCATACCTCTATACATGAAATCCAATTATGATAAAAGTAACACTTTTACATTAAAATAATAATCTTTTATGCATACCTCTATGCATGAAATCCAATTATGATAAAAGTAACACTTTTACATTAAAATAATAATCTTTTATGCATACCTCTATGCATTAAATCCAATTATGATAAAAGTAACACTTTTACATTAAAGTAATAATCTTTTATGTATACCTCTATGCATGAAATCCAAATATGATAAAAGTAACACTTTTATGTTAAAATAATAATCTTTTATGCATACCTCTATGCATGAAAATCAATTATGCATAATATAAAAATCAATTTCTCTATGATTACAATGAATATCTTTCAATTAATCTAGGATGATAATTCCTAGAATATGGTAGGAAGTCCTCTTTTCATGCTTTGAATGAAATTATTTTATGCGTAATTTTTATAAAAATTTTGCCATAGCTCCGCTGCTATGACTGATAAATCTCAAATTTTCTAAGGGATAAAGCTTATCATTAAGGAAATAAATAGAATGATCTCTAATTGGATCATTAATCCATAATGGATTGAATCATCGATATTCATGAAATACATAAACTAAAAGCATAGAAAAAAACCATTAATTTGGCCTCAAGTATAGATTAATCTTGGATTAAGGAAAAGCTTTATGAAAAGCTTCATTTGGATTGAGAATGGGTCATGAGTATGACCATTTCTTGAGTGAGAGAGAGAAATTACATAAAAACCATTTGAATTAAGCATAAATAGAAATTTATGTAATTCTTAACTATCATTAATCAATTAACTTCAATAGCATTCATCAAATTATGTAACTCTTCACTACCATTCATCAATTAACTTCAATAGCATTAAAAAACCATTCCAATTAAGCTTCTCAAGCTTGAGAGGGGTTGAGAAGAGAGAAACATTGAGAAATTATAGAAAAGATCAAAATTCATCATTTACCTTACAAATTGCTTGATTCTTTGTTCACGGTAGAGGCCCCCAACCAATCAATTGGTTAAGTATGTTGATGGAGCCACCAATGGGGATTGAAGAAAGAGGGAAGCTCCAATTTCTTCAATTTGGAGAGAATTTTAGAGAATAGTAGAAATTAGCATTATTTCAGCACATAACTCTAGTATAGTAAAATTCTTTCCTTTTTTCAAAGGACTCATGTTCTATTTATAGGAGAGGGAAGCTCTAACCAAAGCTAACTAAATTCTAGAATTTTCCAGATTCAGTTTGGTTGAATTTGGACTAGATTTGGATCTAGTTTGGTTACTTTTTGATTCGGTTTGGTTTCATTTTGATTTGGTTTGGTTCAAGAGAGAGGAGAGATAAAAATATCACATTATTTTTGAGTTTAAAACTCATTCAAGCATGTGAAATATGCACCTCCTTTAATGGACTCCCCTTCCTTATATATGTGTCAAAATGGAATCATTATACCCAAAATATCTCATATTTTTAATATTGCTCATAGTTTTTTTACTAATAAACCTTGTACATTTTCAACTCTTCATCTTGTGTGAGCATTTACTCATTTTTGGATACCCAAAATATCTCATATTTTTAATATTGCTCATAGTTTCTTACTAATAAACCTTGTACGTAGTCAATTCTTCATCTTATGTGAGCATTTACTCATTTTTGGGTATCTTCTTTTACAAATTGAATTTATCTCCTCCCCACACATGGATTGATGCTATTGGCCCATAGGAACCTTAATTGGACCATAACCCAAAATTTTTTAAAAATCTAGACCCTTAGGCTAAGGTCCTTTATACCCATTTCCAATAAATTTCAATTGCACATTGGAAAGTTCTTTTTGAATTTCTGTTTTAGGGAAATTTATTTTAATAATATGAGAAATTTTTCTATCTAAAAATATTCAAAATCTGAATATTCTCTCTCTAGAATATTTTCTCTCTCTATGTCAAAATAGGCAGAGACAAGATCTTTTATATTTCTGAAGAGGGGATTGATTACAGGGAAAGATGCTGGACATCTTGAGATGCTGGGGAGGAATCTTACATTCTCTCCCACTTGAAAAATGCGAGATGTCCGCATCTCGCAAACTGGGGGTAATTTTGCAAGATGCACGAATATGAGACTGAGAGAAAATTTAATTAAGATTAACCACCAAGAAAAGTCTCAAAGAGAGCAAGATTCAAGACAAGAACAAGATTTCAACTTTATTCATTCTTGGAACATATACAGTAAAGATGGAAGAACTCTTTACACTTCCATAAGCCCGTCCATCATATGGTCACAAAAACAGCACTCACAAGCTGCGCACGTATAAGGTAACTCATCTATGGGAATAATTCGGCTGGTTATTGCTGCACCTACCTCAGTGGTATGAGGTGATCTAACAAAAGAACCTCTGAGAGGCAAGCCAAAAAACGGGGTAAAGGTATATCTTCTGATGAGGAAGAAAACATGCCAGTAAGAAGACCCGCTCAGAAAATCCAATATGCCTTGATCTCATCACGCAGTAGTATCGGGGACCCAAACCCAAAGCTTCAATAACCATAGCCAAGCGGACATTGTTACGAAAGTGCTGTTGACCCCACGGTGTTACCCTAGTTATGTCTTGATAGGTCCGCCATTTGGTCTGAGCTACTGAAGTTCCCAAGTGAGGGAAAAGTGAGCGCTCATACAGTTCTATAAAATCCTTCTTCACAGACTCGCTTGCGTCTTGAAGGTGAGAAATCATCATGGATAAAACCAATTCCTGCTGCCAAGCCATAAAGGAGATTAAGAAAGAAAGGAGATCGATGGAAGTAAGATTACTGCGAGCGGCAAGTAAAAATTACGACTTATGTAAAGGAAGTAGATAGCGTAACTTAGAAGCCAACGGTATCTTGCCACTAAAGTTTTACCGTCTTTCCATGATTTGGTTTTGGCACATTTTTCTATAGAAGGCATTAAGAATTTTGAGATGAGGAGATAAAAGAAGTTCATAGGCTAAGTCACCTACTTTCTTTGGTCCACAATATCTGGGGGATAACTACTTATACTCCCCAAGAGATAAAGAACTTCTTTTGGTCCGTACTCAATGAAGACCATATGTGCTTCTTTGAATTCTCTGACAGTCCTCTTCTTATCTGTATATTGTTTCTGTCGATCCTGGGCAGCTTTTATATCTTTATGAATTGCCTGCATCTGCTGCTCCATGTCGTCAAGCATTTGACTGGTCATCTCGACCCTGATCAATGGGTCGGACCTAGTTAATGGAGTTAAGCAATCTTGTCCGAGACGGATCCTTGATTAGATTGGTATGAAGGAATTGGTCTCTGAATTTGGGTTCTAGACTTCCCTATGCCCTTTTCATGGTAGGAGTCGGGCAGTCTTTTAACTGATGACCAAAACCTTGGCATCCAAAACACCGGTTCTCACTTCTGAACTTGTAAGATTCCTCCCCCACCCCCTTTTTGATGTCTAGTATCTTCCCCTATAATCAATCCCTCTTCAGAATTATAAAGACCTTGTTTCTCACTATTTTAACCTAGAGAGAGAAAATATTCTAGAGAGAGAATATTCAGATTTTGAATATTTTTGGATAGAAAATGCTCACATAAGATGAAGAGTTGAAAATGTACAAGGTTTATTAGTAAAAAAACTATGACACATATGTAAGGAAGAGGAGTTCTTTAAAGGAGGTGCATATTTCACATAAGATGAAGAGTTGAAAATGTACAAGGTTTATTAGTAAAAAACTATGAGCAATATTAAAAATATGAGATATTTGGGTATAATGATTCCATTTTGACACATATGTAAGGAAGGGGAGTTCTTTAAAGAAGGTGCATATTTCACATGCTTGAATGAGTTTTAAACTCATAAAAATTGAGATATTTCATCTCTCCTCTCTCCTCATTCAAGTCTAGTTCCAAAAAGTTAGCTTAACTGACCTAAAAATGGTCAAAAATTGACCAAACTGATTTGGAAAATGCTAGAATCAGTTTGTTTGGTTAGGAGCTCAATTTTTCCTATAAATAGAAGCCTACCCCTTGTTGAAAAATATATAGTGTTTATGCATCGTTACTCTACTCCACCTAAGCCAAGAAGAACTGTGAATTCATTAATAATTCACTAGTTTTTGGAGCTTCCCTCTTTCTTCAATCCCCATTGGTGGCTCCATCAACATACTTAACCAATTGATTGGCTGGGGGCCTCTACCGTGAACAAAGAATCAAGCAATTTGTAAGGTAATTAGTGAATTTTGATCATTTTCTATAATTTCTCAATGTTTCTCTCTTCTCAACCCCTCTCAAGCTTGAGAAGCTTAATTAGAATGATTGATGAATGGTAGTGAAGAGTTACATAATTTGATGAATGCTATTGAAGTTAATTGATTAATGATAGTTAATTAATTAATGATAGTTAAGAATTACATAAATTTCTATTTATGCTTAATTCAAATGGTTTTTATGAAATTTCTCTCTCTCACTCAAGAAATGGTCATACTCATGACCCATTCTCAATCCAAATGAAGCTTTTCATAAAGCTTTTCCTTAATCCAAGATTAATCTATACTTGAGGTCAAATTAATGGCTTTTTTCTATGCTTTTAGTTTATGTATTTCATGAATATTAATGATTCAACCCATTATGGATTATTGATCCAATTAGGGATCATTCTAATTAATTCTTAATGATAAGCTTTATCCCTTAGAAAAAATTGAGATTTATCAGTCATAGCAGCGGAGCTATGGCAAAATTTTTATAAAAATTACGCATAAAATAATTTCATTCAAAGCATGAAAAGAGGACTTCCTACCATATTCTAGGAATTATCATCCTAGATTAATTGAAGATATTCATAGAGAAATTGATTTTTATATTATGCATAATTGATTTTCATGCATAGAGGTATGCATAATAGATTATTATTTTAACATAAAAGTGTTACTTTTATCATAATTAGATTTCATGCATAGAGGTATGCATAAAAGATTATTATTTTAATGTAAAAGTGTTACTTTTATCACAATTGAATTTCATGCATAAAAGTATGCATAAAAGTTGATTATTTTATCATAAAAGTGTGACTTTTATCATATTTAAATTTCATGCATAAAAGTATGCATAAAAGTTGATTATTTTATCATAAAAGTGTGACTTTTATCATATTTGAATTTCATGCATAAAAGTATGCATAAAAGTTGATTATTTTATTATAAAAGTGTGACTTTTATTATATTTGAATTTCATGCATAAAGGTATGCATAAAAGTTGATTATTTTATTTTAAAAGTGTGACTTTTATTATATTTGGATTTCATGCATAGAGGTATGCATAAAAGATATTCTTTTATACTAGAAGTGTGATTTTCATCATAAATGGATTTTATGCATAACTTAGATGCATAAGAGAAATTCTTTTATTCTAAAAGTGTAATTCCTACCAAATTGAATTTATGCATAAGAAGATGCATAAAAGATTGATTTTTACTTCGAAAGTATTAATCTCCTTAAATAGAATTTATGCATAAATAAATGTGTAAAGAAATCTTATATCAAATATAAGAATTCTCTTGTATTCTATAAATAGATATGAGATATGATAGGATGTGATAAGAGGTGTATAAGATGTGACAAGAGGTGATAAGATGCTTATGAAATAAGTTATGAGGTGATAAGATGAATTAAGATTTGAGAAGATGTGTATGGGATGAGGTAAGAAGTGTATGTGATAGGATAAGATGTATATGGGTTGTGATAGGGCGAGAATGGATGTGATGTAAAAGATTAGATGTGAAGACATATGGGGTTATATGAATGGGAATGTGAAAATGGATGTATGTATGTGGATGTGTGGATGTGGAGATGGGAGTGTGGATGTATGAATGTGGAAAGGGATGTATGCATGAAGATGTTTATGCATAGATGTGAATGTGGATGTAGATGTGGCTGTATAGATGTGAATGTGGAATGTGGATGTGGATGTATGTATGTATGTGGATGTATAGATGTGAATGGGAAGGTGGATGTGGATGTATGTGAATGTGGATGTAGATGTGGATGTATAGATGTGAATGTGGATGTAGATGTGGCTGTATAGATGTGAATGTGGAATGTGGATGTGGATGTATGTATGTATGTGGATGTAGATGTGGATGTATAGATGTGAATGGGAATGTGGATGTGGATGTATGTATGTATGTGGATGTGGATGTATGAATGAGGACGTGATAGTAGATGTATACATGTGGATGTGGATGTATGGATGTGGATATGGATGTGTATGTATGAATGTGGATATGGGATGTGGATGTATAAATGAAGATGTAAAAATGGAGGTAAGCATGTAGATGTGGATGTATGGATGTGAATGTGGATGTGGATGTGTATGTATGAATGTGGATATGGGATGTGGATGTATAAATGAGGATGTGAAAATGGAGGTAAGCATGTAGATGTGGATATATGGATGTGAATGTGGATGTGGATGTGTATGTATGAATGTGGATATGGGATGTAGATGTATAAATGAGGATGTGAAAATGGAGGTAAGCATGTAGATGTGGATGTATGGATGTGAATGTGGATGTGGATGTGGATGTATGGATGTGAATATGAATGTGGATGTGGATGTATGGATGTGGATATGGATGTATGGATGTGAATGTGGATGTGGATGTGGATGTATGGATGTGGATATGGATGTGAATATATGATATGTGATGTGAAGGAATCTGAAGTGAAGAGATGAAAAATGATGTGATTGGATGAGTACACATATAAATGGAATGTGGAATAAGTAATGTGGATTAATGAGGGATAATGTGGAAAAATGAGAGTTAATATAGAAATCATATTTGTAAACTGTTTGTAAATGCTGTTTGTAAATGGCTATTTTATGTCAAGAATGCTGAGGAAGCATTTTGACCATCTTGTGATTAAGGTCGTGGAGACCTAACTGATAAAGTTGTAACTGTATTTGTAAATGCTGTTTGTAAATGGCTGTTTTATATGTCAAGAATGATGGGGAAGCATTTTGACCGTCTTGTGATTAAGGTCGTGGAGACCTAACTGATAAAGTTGCAACTGCTGACGGAGAGTCAATGAAGGACGTCTCGCGTAGCAAAGTCGGCCGAGGTCTTGACCAGCCTCGGTTCGATTAAAATGGTGAGCTTCCGGTACGGTGGATGAGGGACCAAGGAAGCGGCCTATGAGTGAAGCGCTAGGTCACCTGCGAAGGATGCTAGAGGGTGCTGACCATACGGTGCTCGGCTCTGGGTCGCCTAGGATACCCACGCGTGCGTCGAGGAAGATATCGGAACAAGGAGTAAGAGTTGTTTTCTGAAACCGGGCATGGATCTGGTTGATTGACCTTGCTGGTCTTCAATGGATGAGTCCATGGCTCTTTTTATGGATCTATTGGTTGATCTTGCTGATCTTCAATGAGAGTCCATCTTGATTTTTATAAGTGATTATATTGCCGAGTATTATGGGCTAGGAACTATTGAAAAGGCCCCTGAGTGGACAGGTGGTGAGTGTTCGAGTTGCCAATGATGCCATAGATACTCTGATGAAGGAATGATGGGAAATTATGAATCAACCGGATAAATTGGAAGATTGTGATCAGTGGTACTATGGTTTCATTAAAGGATTGTTTTAAAGTTAGCTGATGCTAAGAAAAAGGCAATTTCATATTGGGTGTGTAAGTGGTGTGGCTAGTTTTATGTTTGCATGAACTTCCGGCTAGGGGGCCTTGGAACTCTTTTCCTTGGTACCCGAGACAAAACCTAACCAAATTCCAAATTAGAATCCCATCATGGAATTTGGAATCCCATCACTACAGTGGTTGGGCGGTTGGCTAACCCATGGGATTGGATGGGGTTAGGCTGGACTGATGGATCCATAAAGCGAGACTCAACTTTTGTTATTACGATAGATAAAGTAAATCCCGGACAGTAATTGTTCTATGGATAGGAATCAACGGGTGTGCCTCTTGAATGGGAAAAAAAGCGTTGATCCCAATGATCCAAGTGCAAGTTTCTTCCTTGATCCAACCAAATATCTTATAGATGCAATTGGATGAGTTTGATCAGAAATGATCTTGACTACGTTAGAGTAAAAAGTTATCCTGGTGGAATCGCCCGTGCTTTCCGATAAAGGAAGTTTTTTCGGGTTCGTTGGTTTTGGAACAACCGACAAATTAGTCTCTTATCCGGATATCCGTGGGTGAGGCCCCGAGTGTGGGACCCCTGTCTCGTGCGAGAAGTGCTACTTCCGCTGCTAGTACCCTGAATCCGTTGCTCGGTGGGAACAGGGATCTCACAGAACTCATCGTTCTGAATCCTTAAAACAGGTGGGCTCCTGAGAAGGTATTCTGGGGAAAGTGTCTTCCCTTTTTAAACAGAATCTTTCTTTTATTTTAGAGAGGGAATAATTATAAGATCAGAAAGGGAGATTCTTACTCCTGCATACCTCGAAGGTGGGGGAGGAATCTTACATTCTACCCCACTTAAAAAGTGCGAGATGTCCTCATCTCGTAAGGTAGAGGACAACTCTTTTTCTTAAGATCCAATTTATTATGGGGTTCCTTATATTCTGGTCAACCCAACAGGATACGGGGATAAATATCCCTTATATAGAACTCATCATTAAATAACAATTCATTTAGATCATATCATCCATATTTTTAACACGATAATGGTCCATTAGACCGAAAAATTTCATTCTAAACATTCCTCCACGGAAATTTCAGTCAAGCAAGTTCTCAATTTGTCATCCCTTAACTTGATCTACCAGTCAAGTGTTAACAGTAGCAATCTGATAGCACAATCCACTAATCTCATAGCGATTTGCTGAACTCATTATTATCATTCCAGTTATGAATATCATCACAGGGACTTGTCCCATTCATCCTCATTGTGGTTTCGCTCAGGTTATTATATTTCCACTAAATTTCAGAGAAATCATCATTTTTCAATCAGAATCCAAATCAATTCATCAATTCTCAAACAGAATTAAAAATCATATCAACCACATTCGAATTCATCATCTGGATAGCATTAACGCTTATAATTTCAAGTCTTAGATTTACTCATATATACTGTCAGTAAAGAGCTGTAGTTATACTCTCGGTATATACGGTAGTCACGGCCCTTGGAATTATAAGGTAAATACCATCATGTCTAGGCCTCAAGCAAGTCAGAGATTCTATATCATTGCGGTACTTCCATCTGAAGACCCAATTACCAAATTACGAATTTCAGTTTGAATATCAAATTGTATGAATTATATCACACAATTATAATCTTTTTGTGCTTCTTGATAAATTTTTGACATATTTGGCTTCTCAATTAATCTTTATTAGCCAATTGCTCTGATACCAGAATACCTTCTCAGGAGCCCACCTGTTTTAAGGATTCAGAACGATGAGTTCAGAAGTGAGAATCAGTGTTTTGGATGCCAAGATTTTGGTCATCAGTTAAAAGACTGCCCGACGCCTACCATGAAAAGGGCACAGGGAAGTCTAGAACCCAAATTCAGAGACCAATTCCTTCATACCAATCTAATCAAGGATCCGTCTTGGACAAGATTTCTTAACTCCATTAACTAGGTCCGACCCATTGATTAGGGTCGAGATGACCAGTCAATTGCTTGACGACATGGAGCAGCAGATGCAGGCAATTCATAAAGATATAAAAGCTGCCCAGGATCGACGGAAACAGTATACAGATAAGAAGAGGACTGTCAGAGAATTCAAAGAAGCAGAATGGTATTCATTGAGTACGGACCAAAAGAAGTTCTTTATCTCTTGGGGAGTATAAGTAGTTATCCCCCAGATATTGTGGACCAAAGAAAGTAGGTGACTTAGCCTACAAACGTCTTTTATCTCCTCATCTCAAAATTCTTAATGCCTTCTATAGAAAAATGTGCCAAAACCAAATCATGGAAAGACGATAAAACTTTAGTGGGTAAGATACCATTGGCTTCTAAGTTACGCTATCTACTTCCTTTATATAAGTCGTAATTTTTACTTGCCGCTCACAGTAATCTTACTTCCATCGATCTCCTTTCTTTCTTAATCTCCTTCATGGCTTGGCAGAGCAGGAATTGGTTTTATCCATGATGATTTCTCACCTTCAAGACGTAAGCGAGTCTGTGAAGAAGGATTTTATAGAACTGTATGAGCGCTCACTTTTCCCTCACTTGGGAACTTTAGTAGCTCAGACCAAATGGCGGACCTATTAAGACATAACTAGGATAACACCGTGAGGTCAACAGCACTTTCGTAACAATGTCCGCTTGGCTATGGTTATTGAAGCTTTGGGTTTGGGTCCCCGATACTACTGCGTGATGAGATCAAGGCATATTGGATTTTCTGAGCAGGTCTTCTTACTGGCGTGTTTTCTTCCTCATCTCAGAAGATATGCCTTTACCTCGTTTTTGGCTTGCCTCTCAGAGGTCCTTTTGTTAGATCACCTCATACCAGTGAGGTAGGTGCGGCAATAACTAGCCGAATTATTCCCATAGATGAGTTACCTTATACGTGCGCAGCTTGTGAGTGCTGCTTTTGGGACCATATGATGGACGGGCTTATGGAAGTGTAAAGAGTTCTTCCATCTTTACTGTATATGTTCCAAGAATGAATAAAGTTGAAATTTTGTTCTTGTCTTGAATCTTGCTCTCTTTGAGACTTTTCTTGGTGGTTAATCTTAATTAAATTTTCTCTATCTCATATTCGTGCATCTTGCGAAATTACCCCCAGTTTGCGAGATGAGGGCATCTCGCGTTTTTCAAGTGTGAGAGAATGTAAGATTCCTCCCCAGCCTCTCAAGATGTCCAGCATCTTCCCCTGTAATCAATCCCCTCTTCAGAAATATAAAAGATCTTGTCTCTACCTATTTTGACATAGAGAGAGAAAACATTCTAGAAAGAGAATATTCAGATTTTGAATATTTTTAGATAAAAAAATTTCTCATATTATTAAAATGAATTCCCTTGAAACAGAAATTCAAAAAGAACTTTCCAATGTGCAATTGGAATTTATTGGAAATGGGTATAAAGGACCTTAGCCTAAGGGTCTAGATTTTCAGAAATTTTTGGATTATGGTCCAATTAAGGTTCCTATGGGCCAATAGCATCAATCCATGTGTAGGGAGGAGATAAATCCAATTTGTAAAAGAAGATACCCAAAAATAAGTAAATGCTCACATAAGATGAAGAGTTGACTATGTACAAGGTTTATTAGTAAGAAACTATGAGCAATATCAAAAATATGAGATATTTTGGGTATCCAAAAATGAGTAAATGCTCACATAAGATGAAGAGTTGAAAACTTACAAGGTTTATTAGTAAAAAACTATGAGCAATATTTAAAATATGAGATATTTTGGGTATCCAAAAATGAGTAAATGCTCACACAAGATGAAGAGTTGAAAATGTACAAGGTTTATTAGTAAAAAAAACTATGAGCAATATTAAAAATATGAGATATTTTGGGTATCCAAAAATGAGTAAATGCTCACACAAGATGAAGAGTTGAAAATGTACAAGGTTTATTAGTAAAAAACTATGAGCAATATTAAAAATATGAGATATTTTGGGTATAATGATTCCATTTTGACACATATGTAAGGAAGGGGAGTTCTTTAAAGGAGGTGCATATTTCACATGCTTGAATGAGTTTTAAACTCAAAAATAATGTGATATTTTTATCTCTCCTCTCTCTTGAACCAAACCAAATCAAAATGGAACCAAACTAGATCCAAATCTAGTCCAAATTCAACCAAACTGAATCTAAAAAATTCTAGAATTCAGTTAGCTTTGGTTAAAGCTTCCCTCTCCTATAAATAGAACATGAGTCCTTTGAAAAAAGAGAAGAAATTTACTCTACTAGAGTTATGCTGAAATATTGCTAATTTCTACTATTCTCTAAAATTCTCTCCAAATTGAAGAAATTGGAGCTTCCCTCTTTCTTCAATCCCCATTGGTGGCTCCATCAACATACTTAACAATTGATTGGTTGGGGGCCTCTACCGTGAACAAAGAATCAAGCAATTTGTAAGGTAAATGGTGAATTTTGATCTTTTTTATAATTTCTCAATGTTTCTCTCTTCTCAACCCCAAAGATTATTATTTTAATGTAAAAGTGTTACTTTTATCATAATTGAATTTCATGCATAGAGGTATGCATAAAAGATTATTATTTTATTATAAAAGTGTTACTTTTATCATATTGAATTTCATGCATAGAGGTATACATAAAAGTTGATTATTTTATTATAAAAGTATTACTTTTATCACAATTGAATTTCATGCATAGAAGTATGCATAAGAGTTGATTATTTTATTATAAAAGTGTTACTTTTATCATATTGGATTTCATGCATAGAAGTATGCATAAAAGATATTCTTTTTATACTAAAAGTGTGATTTTCATCATAAATGGATTTTATGCATAACTTAGATGCATAAGAGAAATTCTTTTATTCTAAAAGTGTAATTCCTACCAAATTGAATTTATGCATAGGAAGATGCATAAAAGATTGATTCAAAAGTGTCATTCTTATCTAAATTGAATTTATGCATAGGAAGATGCATAAAAGATTGAATTTTAATTCAAAAGTGTCATTTTCATTTAAAATGAATTTATGCATAGGAAGATGCATAAAAGATTGATTTTTACTTCGAAAGTATTAATCTCCTTAAATGGAATTTATGCATAAATAAATGTGTAAAGAAATCTTATATCAAATATAAGAATTCTCTTGTATTCTATAAATAGATATGTAAGATTCCTCCCCAGCCTCTCAAAATGTCCAGCATATTCCCCTGTAATCTATCCCTCTTCTGAAATATAAAGACCTTGTTTCTAATTGTTTTAACCTAGAGAGAGAAAATATTCTAGAGAGACAATATTCAGATTTTGAATATTTTTGGATAGAAAATTATCTCATCTTATTAAAATAAGTTTCCCTGAAATAGAAATTCAAAAAGAATTTTCCAATGTGCAATTGGAATTAATTGGAAATAGGTATAAAGAACCTTAGTCTAAGGGTCTAGATTTTTAGAAATCTTTGGATTATGGTCCAATTAAGGTTCCAATGGGCCAATAGCATCAATCCATGTGTAGGGAGGAGATAAATCCAATTTGTAAAAGAAGATACCCAAAAATGAGTAAATGCTCACATAAGATGAAGGGTTGAAAATGTACAAGGTTTATTAGTAAAAAACTATGAGCAATATTAAAAATATGAGATATTTTGGGTATCCAAAAATGAGTAAATGCTCACATAAGATGAAGAGTTGAAAATGTACAAGGTTTATTAGTAAAAAACTATGAGCAATATTAAAAATATGAGATATTTTGGGTATCCAAAAAGGAGTAAATGCTCACATAAGATGAAGAGTTGAAAATGTACAAGGTTTATTAGTAAAAAAAACTATGAACAATATTAAAAATATGAGATATTCTGGGTATAATGATTCCATTTTGACACATATGTAAGGAAGGGAAATTCTTTAAAGGAGGTGCATATTTCACATGCTTGAATGAGTTTTAAACTCATAAAAATTGAGATATTTCATCTCTCCTCTCCTCTCATTCAAGTCTAGTTCCAAAAAGTTAGCTTAACTGACCTAAAAATGGTCAAAAAGTGACCAAACTGACTTGGAAAATTCTAGAATCAGTTTGTTTGGTTAGGAGCTCAAATTTTCCTATAAATAGAAGCCTCCCCTTGTTGAAAATAGATAGTGTTTACACATTATTACTCTACTCCACCTAAGCCAAGAACTGTGAATTCTTTAATAATTCACTAGTTTTTGACACTTCTCTCTCTCTTCAATTCCCATTGGTGGCTCCATCAACATACTAAACCAATCGATTGGTTGGGAGCCTGTACCATGAATAAAGAATCAAGCAAATTGTAAAGTAAGTATGGTGAATTTTGATCTTTTCTCAATGTTTCTCTCTTCTTAACCCCTCTCAAGCTTGAGAAGCTTAATTGGTATGGTTTTTGAATGCTATTGAAGTTAATTGATTAATGATAGTAAAGAATTACATAAATTTTTATTTATGTTTAATTCTAATGGTTTTTTCTCTCTCTCACTTAAGAAATGGTCATACTCATGACCCATTCTCAATCCAAATGAAGCTTTTCATAAAGCTTTTTCTTAATCCAAGATTAATCTATGCTTGAGAATAAATTAATAGTTTTTTTTATCTATGCTTTTAGTTTATGATTACTTTTGATTAAGGATTAATGATCCAATTAGGGATCATTCTAATCATTCCCTTAAAGATAACCTATCTTTTAAAATAATTGAGATTTATTAGTTATAGTAGCGGAGCTATGGTAAAATTTTATAAAAATTTACACATAAAATAATTTCATTCAAAGCATGAAAAGAGGATTTCCTATCATATTCTAGGAATTATCATCCTAGATTAATTGAAAGAATTTCATAGTAATCATGGAAAAATTAAATTTTTATATTATGCATAAAAGATAAATATATTATTATAAAAGTGTTACTTTTAACATAATTGAATTTTATGCAGAGGTATGCATAAAAGATAAATATTTTATTATAAAAGTGTTACTTTTAGCATAATTGAATTTTATGCATATAAGAGGTATACATAAAAGATGAATATTTTATTATAAAAGTGTTGCTTTTAGCATAATTGAAATTCATGCATAGAGGTATGCATAAAAGATGAATATTTTATTATTTTATTATAAAACTGTAAAGAAAAAATGATGATTATTTTATTATAAAAATATTATTTTCATCATATTGAATTTCGTGCATAGAAATGAAAAAAATAAATAAATTATTATTATAAAAATATTATCAAAAAATGATTATTTTATTATAAAAATGTTATTTTCATCATATTGAATTTCGTGCATAGAAATGAAAAAAATAAATAAATTATTATTTTATTATAAAAATATTACAAGAAAAAAATGATTATTTTATTATAAAAGTGTTACTTTTATCACAATTGAAATTCTTGCATAGAGGTATGCATAAAAGATGAGTTAAGATGTGTATGGGATGAGATAAGAAGTATATGTGATGAGATAAGATGAATATGGGTTGTGATAGGGTGAGAATGGATGTGATGAAAAAGAATAGATGAGAAGGCGTATGGGGTTATATGAATGGGAATGAGGAAATGGATGTATGTATGTATGGATATATGCATGTAGATGTGAATGTATGCATGTGGATGTGTATGTATGGATGTATGTATGTGGATGTGGATGTATAAGTAAGGATGTGAAAATGGATGTATGCATGGATGTGTATGAAGAATAATGAAGGTGAATGTGTATGGGAAATAATGTGTCGTTGATATGAATGAATGGATGAGAATGAGTACATATGAAGGGAATGTGGAATAAGTAATGTGGATTGAGGAGGGATAATGTGGAAAGACGGAATTCGATATAGAAACTGTATTTTGTGACTGTTTGCAAATGCTGTTTGTAAATGACTGTTTTATGTCAAGAATGCTGGGAAAGCATTTTGACCATCTTGTGATTAAGGTCGTGGAGACCTAACTGATAAAGTTGCAACTGCTGACGGAGAGTCAATGAAGGACGTCTCGCGTAGCAAGGTCGGCCGAGGTCTTGACCAGCCTCGGTGCGATTAAAATGGTGAGCTTCCGGTACGGTGGATGAGGGGCCACGGAAGCGGCCTATGAGTGAAGTGCTAGGTCACCTGCGAAGGATCCTAGAGGGTGCTGACCATACGGTGCTCGGGCTCTGGGTCGCCCAGGATACCCACGCGTGCGTCGAGGAAGATATTGGAACAAGGAGTAAGAGTTGTTTTCTGAAACCGGGCATGGATCTGGTTGACTGACCTTGCTAGTCCTCAACAGATGAGTCCATGGCTCTTTATATGGATCTGTTGGTTGATCTTGCTGATCTTCAACGAGAGTCCATCTTGATAAGTGATTATATTACCGAGTATTATGGGCTAGGAACTATTGAAAAGGCCCCTGTGTGGATAGGTGGTGAGCGTTCTAGTTGCCAATGATGCCATAGATACTTTGATGAAGGAATGATGGGAAATTGAATCAACCGGATAAATTGGAAGATTGTGATCAGTGATACTATGGTTTTATTAAAGGATTGTTTTTGGTTAAATCTGTAAAAAGGCAATTTCATATTGGGTGTGTAAGTGGTGTGACTAGTTTTATTTTTGCATGAACTTCCGGCTAGGGGACCTTGGAACTCTTTTCCTTGGTACCCGGGACAAAACCTAACCAAATTCTTAACTGGATCCCATCACTACAGTGGTTGGGCGGTTGGCTAACCCATGGGACTGGATGGGGTTAGGCTGGACTGATGGATCCGTAAATCGAGACTCAAATTCTGTTACTACTATAGATAAAGCAAATCCCGGATAGTAATTGTTCTATGGATAGGAATCAAAGGCGGCTGTGCCTCTTGATGGGGAAAAAAGCGTTGATCCCAATGATCCAAGTGCAAGTTTCTTCCTTGATCTGACCAAGTATCTTTATAGATGCAGTCGGATCTGTTTGATCAGTAAGGGTTTGACTACGTTAGAGTAAAAGTTTTCCTGGTGGAATCACTCATGCTTTCCAGTAAAGGAAGTTTTTTCGGGTTTGGTTTTGGAACAACCGACGGATTAGTCTCTTATCCGGATATCTGTGGGTGAGGCCCCGAATGTGGGACCCCTGTCCCGTACGAGAAGTGCTACTTAAGTTACCAGTATCCTGAATCCGTTGCTCGGTGGGAACAGGGATCTCACAAGATATGAGATGTGATAGAATGTGATAAGAGGTGTATAAGATGGGATAAGAGGTGATAAGATGCTTATGAAATAAGTTAGGAGGTGATAAGATGAATTAAGATGTGATATGATGTGTATGGGATGAGGTAAGAAGTGTATGTGATAGGATAAGATGTATATGGGTTGTGATAGGGCGAGAATGGATGTGATGTAAAAGATTAGATGTGAAGGCATATGGGGTTATATGAATGGGAATGTGGAAATGGATATATGTATGTGGATGTGTGGATGTGGAGATGGGAGTGTGGATGTTTGAATGTGAAAATGGATGTATGCATGAAGATGTGAATGTGGATGTATAGATGTGAATGGGAATGTGGATGTGGATGTATGTGAATGTGGATGTAGATGTGGATGTATAGATGTGAATGTGGAATGTGTATGTGAATGTGGAATGTGGATGTGGATGTATGTATGTATGTGGATGTAGATGTGGATGTATAGATGTGAATGGGAATGTGGATGTAGATGTATGTGAACGTGGATGTAGATGTGGACGTATAGATGTGAATGTGAAATGTGGATGTGGATGTATGTATGTATGTGGATGTAGATGTGGATGTATAGATGTGAATGGGAATGTGGATGTGGATGTATGTGAATGTGAATGTAGATGTGGATGTATAGATGTGAATGTGGAATGTGGATGTGGATGTATGTATGTATGTGGATGTAGATGTGGATGTATAGATGTGAATGAGAATGTGGATATGGATGTATGTATGTATGTGGATGTGGATGTATGAATGAGGACGTGATAGTGGATGTATGGATGTGAATGTGGATGTGGATGTATAGATGTGAATGGGAATGTGGATGTGGATGTATGTGAATGTGAATGTAGATGTGGATGTATAGATGTGAATGTGGAATGTGGAATGTGGATGTATGTATGTATGTGGATGTAGATGTGGATGTATAGATGTGAATGAGAATGTGGATATGGATGTATGTATGTATGTGGATGTGGATGTGGATGTATAGATGTGAATGAGAATGTGGATATGGATGTATGTATGTATGTGGATGTGGATGTGGATGTATGAATGAGGACGTGATAGTGGATGTATGGATGTGCATGTGGATGTGGATGTGGATGTATGGATGTGGATATGGATGTGTATGTATGAATGTGGATATGGGATGTGGATGTATAAATGAGGATGTAAAAATGGATGTATGCATGTAGATGTGGATGTATGGATGTGAATGTGAATGTGTATGTGAATTAATGTGTCGTCAATATGAGGAAATGGATGAGAATGAGTACACATTGAATGAATGTGGAATAAGTAATGTGGACTAAGGAGGGATAATGTGGAAAGACGAGAGGTCGATTTAGAAACTGTATTTGTGACTGTTTGTAAATGACTGTTTTATGTCAAGAATGCTGGGGAAGCATTTTGACCGTCTTGTGGATTAAGGTCATGAAGACCTAACTGTTAAAGTTGCAACTGCTGATGGAGAGTCAATGGAGGACGTCTCGCGTAGCAAGGTCGACCGAGGTCTTGACCAGCCTCAATTCGATTTAAATGGTGAGCTTCCGGTACGGTGGATGAGGGACCAAGGAAGCGGCCTATGAGTGAAGCGCTAGGTCACCTGCGAAGGATCCTAGAGGGTGCTGACCATACGGTGCTCAGGCTCTGGGTCACCTAGGATACCCACACGTGCGTCGAGGAAGATATTGGAACAAGGAGTAAGAGTTGTTTTCTGAAACCGGGCATGGATCTGGTTGATTGACCTTGCTGGTCCTCAACGGATGAGTCCATGGCTCTTTTATATGGATCTGTGGGTTGATCTTGGTGATCTTCCACGGAGATTCCATTCTATTATATGAATATATTGCCGGTTACTATGAGCTAGGAACTATGGAAAAGGCTCGTGAGTGAATAGGTGGTGAGCGTTCTGGTTGCCAATGATGCCATAAGTATACCGATGAATGAATGACCGGAAATAAGGATTCAACCAGAGACTTTGAGGATTGTCATCAGTGACATAATGGTTTTATTAAAGGATTGTTTTCAAGTTAGCTGATGCTAAGAAAAAGGCAATTTCATATTGGGTGTGTAAGTGGTGTGACTAGTTTTATGTTTGCATGAACTTCTGGTTAGGGGGCCTTGGAACTCTTTTCCTTGGTACCCGGGACAAAACCTAACCAAATTCTTAATTGGATCCTATCACTACAGTGGTTGGGCGGTTGGCTAACCCATGGGACTGGATGGGGTTAGGCTGGACTGATGGATCCATAAATCGAGACTCAATTTCTGTTATTACGATAGATGAAGTAAGTCCCGAATAGTAATTGTTCTATGGATAGGAATCAACGGCTGTGCCTCTTGATGGGGAAAAAAGCATTGATCCCAATGATCCAAGTGCAAGTTTCTTCCTTGATCTGACCGAATATCTTTATAGGTGCAGTCGGATCAGCTTGATCACTAATGGTCTTGACTACGTTAGAGTAAAAAGTTATCCTGGAGGAATCGCCCGTGCTTTCCGGATAAGGGAATTTTTTCGGGTTCGGTTTTGGAAAAACCGACGGATTAGTCTTTTGTCCGGATATCCGTGGACGAGGCCCCGAGTGTGGGACCCTGCCTCGCGCTAGAAGTGCTACTTCCGCTGCTAGTACCCCGAATCTGTTGCGCGGTGGGAACAGGGATCTCACAGTTGGTATCAGAGCAGGTTTAAAACTAATACGGATAAGCAAATTCTTATCATAAATTGATAATAAAAATTCAGAAAAAGCATTTTTCATAATGTATTTTCATTCCGTAAGCCTCTTTAATGAAGAATTTTTAATCAAATAAATTTTTTTATAGATGGAAGTTCCCTACTTATCTAGTATTCCCGACCTCACCCAGTCTCAAGATATGACTGCGTTCGCCTTCGAACATCTCATCTCTTCCGCTTCAACCCAAACAAGCCGAGCAAGACTCGCACGCCATTTCGCGGATTTATATTTTCCTACCCCAGCGAAGAGAATACAGCATAAGTGGTTTGCAAGGCAATATGTCCACGCCCCTTGCGACCACCGTACAATGCTGTGGCAGAATCTCTCATTGACTATGATCCTATTAAAGCTGAAAATGGTGCGTGGTGTCATTCTATATCATTCGACGCCTCGAAATTTCAGACTTTCATGTCAAATTTATAGACTTAGTCGATTTATCCCTAAGGAGAAAATAATAGCTCCCTTCGCAGTTAGAGAACTTATGTAACAGGGCATGACTATGGCCCAGTACGATCCTCTTATATGTCTTCCAAGGAGATTTTGAACTCAGAGCCGAGTTGCTCTATGTACATATTGCAACTTTTATATAAATGAAGAAATGTTTTTCGATGAAAAAATTCGTGTTGGATAAATGATTGTTTATGCGGACGATCTGCTGATAAAGAAAAAAAAATCTGTTATCGGACATATGTCATAGATCTCCATTAAGATCTTGTCTTGTATAAGAAATTGTTTTCCGAACTCTTAAGTCTTAGGATCTCGTGAATAATATCAAAATAAAAATTTAATAATATATAAATTTTGGCATAATCATGAGACGAGGAAACTGTGGTCATCAGCTAGACCCTGTCTCTAAAGATGACGAGCTTGAACTTGATGTTCGCAAGGCTCTTCATAGGACTCAGCCAGGACCCTTCAAAGGAGAAGGGGAGAACCTGGGCGAGGCTGTGGAGAAATGGGTGGAAGCCTTGGAAGAGTATTTTAACGTCACAGGATACAATCATCAGAGCAATTGACTAATAAAGATCAACTGAGAAGCCAAATATGTCAAAAATTTATCAAGAAACACAAAAAGGTTATAATTGTGTGATATAATTCATACAATTTGATATTCAAAATGAAAAATTCGTAATTTAGTAATTGGGTTTTCAGATGGAAGTACCGCAATTGTATTGAACCCTGACTTGCTTGAGGCCTAGACATGATGGTATCTATCTTATAGTTCCAAGTATCATGACTACCCGTATATACCGAGAGTATAACTGCAGCTCTTTACTGACAGTATATACGAGTAAGACTTGAAATTATAAGACTTGAAATTATAAGCGTTAATGCTATCCAGATGATCTTATAGTTCCAAGTATCATGACTACCCGTATATACCGAGAGTATAACTGTAGCTCTTTACTGACAGTATATACGAGTAAATCTAAGACTTGAAATTATAAGCGTTAATGCTATCCAGATGATGATTTCGAATGTGGTTGATATGATTTTTAATTCTGTTTGAGAATTGATGAATTGATTTGGATTCTGATTGAAAAATGATGATTTCTGAAATTTAGTTGAAATATAATAACCTGAGCGAAACCACAATGAGGATGAATGGGACGAGTCCCTGTGATGATACTCATAACTAGAATGATGATAATGATTTCAGCAAATCACTATGAGATTAGTGGATTATGCTGTCAAATTGTTGCTGTTAACAGTTGTCACGGTAGATCAAGTTAAGGGATGACAAATTGAGAACTTACTTAACTGAAGTTTCCGTGGAGGAATGTTCAGAAGGAAATTTTTTGGTCTAATGGACCATTATCGTATGAATGATATAAATGAATTATTATTTAATGATGAGTTCTATAAAAGGAATATTTATCCTAGTATTTTGTTGGGTTGACCAGAATATAAGGAACCCAGAATAAATTGGATCTTAAGAAAAAAGAGTTGTCCTCTACTTTGCGAGATGAGGACATCTCGCGCCTTTTTAAGTGGGGTAGAATGTAAGATTCCTCCCCCAACCTTCGAGGTATACAGGAGTAAGAACCTCCCTTTTTGATCTTATAATTATTCCCTCTCTAAAATAAAAGAAAGATTCTGTTTAAAAAAGGAAGACCTTTCCCCAGTCTTGCCACTGAAGTTTTATCGTCTTTCCATGATTTGGTTTTGGCACATTTTTCTATAGAAGGCATTAATAATTTTGAGATGAGGAGATAAAAGAAGTTCGTAGGCTAAGTCACCTACTTTCTTTGGTCCACAATATCTGGGGGGATAACTACTTATACTCCCCAAGAGATAAAGAACTTCTTTTGGTCCGTACTCAATGAAGACCATATCTGCTTCTTTGAATTCTCTGACAGTCCTCTTCTTATCTGTATACTGTTTCTGTAGATCCTGGGCCTGCATCTGCTGCTCCATGTCATCAAGCATTTGACTGGTCATCTCGACCCTGATCAATGGGTCGGACCTAGTTAATGGAGTTAAGAAATCTTGTCCGAAGACGGATCCTTGATTAGATTGGTATGAAGGAATTGGTCTTTGAATTTGGGTTCTAGACTTCCCTATGCCCTTTTCATGGTAGGAGTCAGGCAGTCTTTTAACTGATGACCAAAACCTTGGCATCCAAAACACCGGTTCTCACTTCTGAACTCATCGTTCTGAATCCTTAAAACAGGTGGGCTCCTGAGAAGGTATTCTGGGGAAAGTGTCTTCCCTTTTTAAACAAAATCTTTCTTTTATTTTAGAGAGGGAATAATTATAAGATCAAAAAGGGAGATTCTTACTCCTGCATACCTCGAAGGCTGGGGGAGGAATCTTACAGTGGGGTCATTTGACAGCATATTAGTGGATTATGTGCTTATTAAATGCAGTGCCCTTGCAAAGAAGCGTCTAGGAAGGATTAAAAAATGTTTGATCAGCCACCACACCAGCATTTAATATATGAGCAATGCATACACAGTGATCCATACATGAGCATACCCCAAGTGTGAACTGATGATGAGACAATCTCATTGCATCTTGGAAATCTTAAAAGACTCCTAGAGTACATGTCAAGAGCGGTATTCCAAAATGGAACATCCTAAAAGGGCCCACGTTTGTGAATATCCTCTCATGAACTTTTCTACTATTCGCTGGAATCTTCTCACATCCAACCATCCTACACTTGCACATTTTGACTCTAAAAGATATCATTTCGTTGAAAATTACTAGGTAGATATGTATACTAAGTATGGATTGCATGCAGAAGTACATACTTTTCTTGCTTAACGCCCATCAAATCGAAGCAAAGATATAGGCAGCCAAAGCATTCTAGATTTTTGGTCTAAGCCCAGAAGTGCTCTTCTTCCTTCCTTAAGAGGATTGTCCATGGATTCCTTACTACTTGATCATTCCACGAGAATTGAGGGTGGCCACGGAGCGAGCCCATTGCAGCGAGCCAATTTGCAAATTATTTTCAAATCAATACGAGATGCGAGCAGTTTCTTGTCATGTATCCATTGAAAGTGAGCAAGAATGACACATGGCATACCAAAAAAAAAGCAGGCTTACTACATGACATGCCATACCACCTTCAAGACATACCACCTTCAAGACAATGTATTCAAGACACAAAATAAAAGCAGGCTTACTACATCCACCAAAAATGCTACATCCAAACTGTCTTTAAATAAAAGTTCAAATATCACGCTACATCCACCAAAAATGCTAATATATAAACTGTCTTTAAATGTCTTTAAAAAAAAGTTCAAATATCACGCTACATCCACCAAAAATGCTAATATCCAAAATGTCTTGTGTCTTCACAAAAAATGCTAAGATCCAAAATGTCTTTAGTCTTCTTCAAACTGCAAAAAAGTAAGAAATTAATGAACATTGCATTTATAGAGGATTATGGGGTATTAACAGTGCCTTGTCTTATTAATTTGGGAATTACCTTTGTAGAATATGGCTCCAATAGCTTATTATATATGCGATGGTCCTTTTCAAAGATAATAACATTACGTTCCATGACCGCTGCAATAAGGCCAAGAGTTCCAGTCCCAGCAAACAAGTCAACAATAGTATCCCCTGTCTTTGAAAAGAGAGATACTATGTACTTGCATAGCCTCTGCCCTCTTTGGCAACCACCTCTCCAAGGCTTTCCCTTTCGTTTTACCATATCCTCTTCAGGAACACTACATAAACACAGAGATGAGAGACCCAAAAACCTAAACCCTAAATACATAGACATTGTTTTTAATCACAGATCCAGAGTCGATCCCTTACATATCTTGAATGAGGTCTTGTTCCAGATCTAATTCACTCCCAAGATTTTGCTCTTCCACCTTATCTCCATACATCCGTAAATACTGCCTTGGTGTACTTGAGCGTACAAAAACAGATAGAATAAGACATGCAACCTGTAATGAAATCCATTCAAATAGTAGTGAATTCCTTAGGCTATAAGTTGAAATAGACATAGACATAAGAATTTTTGTAGAAGAGAAATGTGCAGCTACCTTTGTTACAAGTTGTCCCATCTTCTTTCCCACTGGTGGAGTGCATTTGACCACTTGTCGATGAAAGACCACAAATCCTCTAGATGTTGCCTCATGCTCTATCTTCACTCCTTCTTCCATTGTATAAAGGCATGTTATGAAGCCATGATCATTAAGACAAAAGTCTACAAATTGAAAAGTTGCCTCATATAGACTTTTGCTAACCACATTCCAAGGTGGCACTCTGTGTCCCAAACAACCCTCAACAACGAGGTTTGAGGGGAAGTCTACAAACACCATCTCCACACAATAGTCAGTCCTTTTCCCATGGACCTTTCCTTTATTACAAAGCACATTCATGGCTTCCAAAACATGTTTGAATAGAGGGGATGGCCCTTCTATGTTCTTACAGTCCCTTGCAAGGTCCTCGATGGAGGTATTGAATGCATATACCATGCCTGCGAATTCCCACAATGCAAGAAGAAACACAGAAGAAGATTGATTGGTAAGAGAAAAATATTTATCACCCCAATAAACATACACTACTGTTAACGGCATGATATCTCACCTTTCAAAGGTGCTGGTTGGATCATAGACGAGGCTACATGTACATTGCCCGAAGTACTTGTTGTTTGATGTACTTCTCTTTGTCTCCTATTTGCATCCAATGCTTGACTCACTATATCCCTCCCTAGGTTAACTGGTAGAGGGTGCATTCTAGATGTAGAGGCTATAGATGTGGCATGAGAGCTCGTAGAGCAGCCACGTACTGCAGTCAATGGTATACTCTGCACAAAGACAACTTATGGTTATAAATTACCTCATCAAAAAACTTTATCATCGTGCAAAAATGGAAGGGCCAACTTATGGTTACCTCATCAGAACCCTCCACTATGGTCATCTTAGCCAATATAGCTAAGTGTTGATCATGTAATTGAATTTCTTCATCTGGCACAACAAACCTCTCCATGTCTAGCCACCAGGGGCATCTTGTCTTTTCAACACTTGATAGAGGCTAACCATGCATTTCAAAAATAGAAACGTTTTATCATCATACATACATTTTATCATCATGACCATGATTACAAAAAACACTTACTCTCCCAAGGTGCAGATCCGCATATATATATCGTGGAGTATCCTCGCAAATCCATAACAACACAAGAGGTGGTATGGCCTGTACTACACCACTATCCACCTCTTTCAGCAGCCATCTAAATTCCAAATGGAAAGGAAAACTAAAGTCAATAGGCTATATAAGAAGCATAAGGGGAAGAAATAAAATTGACCAAGTTTTTTTTTTACCTATAAACAACTCGATGTGTTGCAGAGCGTAGCCCTTTTTGTGTGTCAATATCATTGTTAAATTTTATATCCCCCTGATGAACTCTGAAAGCTTTTTTGAAATACTTTCGTCGATGAAAGATGACATAGTTTATAAAGGAATTAATGGAAGGTAAGGAGATTCTATCACAATTTTCAATCTCCTCCAGAAGCTTGGAGCCATAAGAACTTATTTGTAGCCAGAACACAAATGAATGTAGCCACTCTCTAGCTTTTGCTTTGTCTTTAGGCAAGTACTCTATCTCTCGAATGCTAGCTTGTGAATTATCCAACATTCGAACTAAGAATGCCTTATCTTCATCCCTAACTTGTGCAGCCCCAATCATGTTCAGTTTCTCTTCTGTCGCAATATGGGTCCCTGCTGCATGCCAAGGAAGTGACAAAACAGCACGCCAAAAGTATTCTCCATTGGCAGGGTCTGCTATGCGGGCAAACTTTCCCACCCTATTCTTATACAGAATTTCTACCTCTCTTATCACCTTAGCCCTTCCATCTACATCCATGCCCTTAGCCTTGACCTCGATTTTCATCTCCATATCGTCCTACAGAGTCCATTTAATTACAAAATTACTCTTGCATACATTAAACATATTTTGCATAATTAAGTAGATCTTGCATACCTTTAATATCTTGCATACCTTAAACACAAGCCATGCCAATATATTTATTGGAACAGAAAACCAGCTTTTTTTGCCACGAGTGGGGCACTTTTTCATTTCATTCTCCATCCAAGCCTTGTCCTCATCATCGAGCTCTGCAAGGAGGGTAGTCTTATCGGACTCACCAATTCTCCTTATTTGGAAGAGCCTATCCCCAAAAGTTGTTGGTACAAAGGCATAGTCATGCATCCTAGTACAACCAATGCAGAGAGTTGAAGCAACATCATGCAATCAATGCCAAGAGCAAAAAAGAGAAAAATAATAAAACATATACTTATTCAATCTGGAAAGAGAAAACATCAGCTCTCCAACGTCAGCCTTCTCGAATTGTAGAAAGTCACAGGCCACCAGACAATGCTTAGAGATGTCATTTGGAAATTCTGAGTAAAAGGAAAGAAGATGATAAAATTATATTAGATGCATACATAAAATTGTATAAATAGATAAAAACATTTCAAATCACCCTCACCTTGAGCAATCAAATCCATCCAAGATTTATAGCGGTTGTTTCCATCCAGTACATGTATCATTTTACCCTGGATGAACGGTCCCCATTCTGGCATATTTCTGAGAGACTCTTCAAAAGTTCCATTCACATCCCTCCATGTTGAACTCCATGACAATGTTGTTTCTTCAGTCAGAGGAGTCTCCTCTCCATCCAAATCAAACATGGACACCGTGAACGCCCCCTTGCTTTCAAGATACCCACCAAGGTTCTTGAATGCTCGACCAAGGTTCTTATCAGTACTGGGGCATAGTCTCCTTATGGCCTCTGTTGGAAGAAGCCTACACAAGGGGATCTTGGGGGGGGGTGCTGAATCTAACTCTAATTCGATCGATGAATGCAGTTGGAGTAGAGGTTTTAAGGATCTTTCCGAAAATTTCTGCTTTGATGCTCTCTGTTTTTCTTGTCTCAGTTGTCAATGTGTCTCCACCTTCTTCTTCTTCATTATCATCCTCTCTATCATTCCCATCTTCTTGTCTATCATCACCCTCTCTCTCATCCTCCTGTCTATCATCCTCCTGTCTCTCTCTATCATCATTCTCTCTCTCATCCTCCTCTCTATCATCCTCTCTATCATCTTCTCTGTCATCATCCTCTCTCTCATCCTCCTGTCTATCTTCCTCTCTATCATCATCCTCTCTCTCATCCTCTTGTCTCTCATCCTCTCTATCATTCTGTCTCTCATCCTCTTCTTGTCTGTCATCCCTGTCTCTCTCATTCTCCATCAACACTTGGCCTTGACTCTGAACTTCCTCATCAAACAATCCTCGAGACACCCTGTCGGTTGTTCTTGCCTGTAATTTTTTGGAGCGTTTAGTAGGAGGTAGTAAGGAATCCATACCAGCAAAACAACAATCTTTTTGAGAACAAGAAGATCTAGTCACATAACGTTGGGAGTTGGTGTCCATTTTCAAAGATATAACTCTTCTCACAAGAAGTAAAGTAAACTACGCGAATTATTCTAGGTAGTATAATCATGGGTTGGCATGGGTTGGCATGGGTTGGCACAAAGTATACGGATTATTTAATCATGGGTTGGCAGGGTTGGCGCAAAATATACGGATTATTCAAGGTTGAAAATAATCTCGGGTTGGCACAAAGTATACGGATTATTCAAGGCTGTAAATTCCTAATCATTAATAACAAAGTGCTCGAAAAATCCTTTTCCCAAAAAGGATTTCATTCCTCTGCAACGGCTGGAAGGAAAGGTACACTCGTGCATTTTCTACGACCATTTTCTACGACTATCCTCTGCAGCTATCGTCTTCTACAACTAGTTATCTTCTACTCTATTCTCTGCAGCTGTCGTCTACAACTATCCTCTTCTACAATTATCACCTGCAAATATCCTCTGCGTGTTTGCAAGCATGTAAGTCCCCCTCTCTCTATCTCTGTGCTTGCAATAATGTACTGCTATTGATTACAATCTGGCCAATGTAAAAACTCCTTCTCTACAATGACTATGATGGCATAGTCATGGCTCTGCAGATGAAGTCTCGAGATAGCTCTGTAGTGGCCATGTTTAGCTCTACAGTGGCCATATTGAGGATCAAAACATGTCTATGTAGGGCCTCCAAGATCAACTGCGCTGAGCGCACTTGATCCTGGAAGCTCTACAATGACAAGGATGGCTCTGCACATGCAAGTCTCGAGATAGCTCTACAGTGGCCATATTGAGGATCAAAACATGTCTATGTAGGGCCTCCAGGATCAACTGCGCTGAGCGCACTTGATCCTGGAAGCTCTACAATGACAAGGATGGCTCTGCACATGCAAGTCTCGAGATAGCTTTGCAGTGGCTATGTTTAGCTCTCTGCTTGTAATAATGTACTGCTATTGATTACAATCTGGATTTTAATGGCCAATGTAAAAACTCATTCTCTTCAATGACTATGATGGCATATTATCTGCAGAGCTAACATGGCTATTGTAGAGCTTCCTGGATCAGTGCGCTTGATCCTGGAGGCCCTACATAGACATGTCTTGATCCCCTACATAGACATGTCTTGATCCAGTAAAAAATTCACCTTACATAGACATGGCTACTTACTGTAGAGCTAAACATGGCCACTGCAAAGCTATCTGGAGGCTTCATCTGCAGAGCCATTGTAGAGCTTCAAGGATCAAGTGCGCTCAGTGCACTTGATCCTAGAGGCCTTACATAGACAGACCTACATAAACATGGACCTACATAAACATGTCAACAAGGACCTACATAAACATGTCTTGATCCAGCAGAAAATTTACACCTCAATATGGCCACTGCAAAGCTATCTCGAGACTTGCATGTGCAGACCCATGACTGCATCATAGTCATTGTAGAGCTTCCAGGATAAAGTGCGCTCAGCGCACTTGATCCTGGAGGCCCTACATAGAAATGTTTTGATCCTCAATATGGCCACTGTAGAGCTATCTCGAGACTTCATCTGCAGAGCCATGACATAAGCCAATGTTTAGCTCTACAGTGGCCATGTTGAGGTCTAAATTTTTTGATGGGCATGTTGGGCACTTATTTTTAATAAAAACATAGACATCTTTTGCTAATGTGGATGCCTCCATGGATAGACAAGACATGCCTGTGTAGGGCCTCCAGGATCAAGTGCGCTGAGCGCACTTGATCCAGGAAGCTCTACAATAACCATTTTAGCTCTGCATAAGCCAATGTTTAGCTATACAGTGGCCAAGGGTGAGCTCAACATGCCCATCAAAAACATAGACATCTTTTGCTAGACAAAATGTGGATGCCTCCATGGATAGACAAGACATGCCTGTGTAGGGCCTCCTAGATCAAGTGCGCTCAGCGCACTTGATCCTTAAAGCTCTACAATGACCATCTTGTGCCCCACACACAAAATACAAACGCAAGTAAAAAACGCACATTTAAAAAACGTAAAAGAACATACTCTCTTTCGGGCAGGTGATGCTCGGGCAGGTGATGCTCGGGCAGGTGATTGCCTTTGTCGTGAGGGTGAGAGTTGCAACATGAGCGCAGCAGACATCTTCATCTTCAACGTTGTTGTACTTCACAACGTTACTGTGCAGATACAGTAGGTCTTCCAATAGATTACAGTAGGTCGTGTAAATATTTCTAAAAAGGACTTCTTCTAAAAGTCGTGTAAATATTCGTGTGAATATATATTATTGTGCTTACTTGAACATTAAACCACTAAAAATTAAACCACTGTAGTACAAGGAAAAATGTGCAAATTATACTTCAAAATCGTACTGGGAGAATTACAAAACAAAATCCTTCTGGGAAAATTGCAGTACAAAATTACAAAAACAAAATCCTACCTGGGAAAATTACAAAACACTATCGTACTGGGCAAATTTAGTTGGAGTCCTACTGGGGAAAATTACAGGGCAAAATCGACAAAATCCTACTAGAAAAATTGCAGGACAAAATTGTGGGGAAATTTATGCATCCCCATCTTCCTCACTGTCATCTTCTTCACTGTCATCCCTATCTTCTTCACTGTCATCTTTCTCACCGTGGGAGTCGGGGATGTTCTCTGCATCTGCATCATAGCCTGTGCCTGTGTCTGCCTCGGACATTTCAATGGGCATTTCTTTATGTTCTGCTTCCTCTTCCTGCTCGGGCATTTCTTCAGGCATTTCTTCATATTCCTCCTCTTCCTCCTCTTCCTCCTCTTGTATTTCCTCTTCCTCTTCTTCTTCCTCGAAAGGAAAATTGTACCAGTCCACCCGAGAATATTCTGTGGTGGAATCGCTATCTGCGATTCCATCATGGCAGCTCTCATACCATTCAGCGGGTGGGGTATCTGGCTCCTCTGGAGCCATTTCACTATTTTCACTAATGTCACTATTTTCTTCTTCAGAGGTATCACCCTCTGAAAATGTTGAGAAAACTAGAGATAGTAATATATAAATAGAAAGACAGAGCAGCTCCATTGTATCTTAAGAAGCTTGAGGGTGAACTAATAAGAAGCAATGGCAACCTAATAAGAAGCAATGGCAAAACAGTGCATGAGAAATAACATATAAAGAGAAGGAGTTTTACCACGAGTTGATTGATTGCAACATCTAGAAAAATATACTAAAAAATAGCTTTTCTAGCTTGTCCTTTCATTAGACTTTCATTCCAAAGGAAGCCTATGCCTTTTTCTCACGTGTAATGTATATAGTATTACTTTGTTTTGAATATTATACTTTCTTTTTCTCACGTGTAATGTATATAGTATTACTTTGTTTTGGATATGTGTGCTCACATTATACTTTCTTTTGGAATGTATTCCTGAAATGTAGGGATTCTGAGTCAGATGTTCAGATTTTTCTACACAAAGTTGGAGGCCCTCTTTTTAGACTGTCATTTTCACATGGGAAATGTTTATTATCAGCCGAATTAATGAAAGAAAAACTAGGTACAGAACATGAAATTTTTATTGAAGGTCTATTGCAAACTGATGATGGTTTTGAGAGCATAGGGACAATTCCCTTGTACCATGGGATTGGTGAACATGGGTATTATATCTTAGATAATACCCTGTCATCATTTTATGTTGCAAAAGTAGCCATTACATCAACACCACTCCCTACCCCTGGGGATATTCCTTCTGGATCTGGCAGCAAGACCTCACCTATGTGAGTGATTTCAACTTTTGAAACATGGTAAAATATAGTGAGGTTATCTTTCTTGTTTCAATTGTTGACTTTGGATTGTTGATTTTTTTCCTAGTGACTTGGATGAAGAGGACATGGAAAAGGTGGTGCATGCAGATAATTTAATTGACATTGAGGAGGGTGATCCTGCATTTGACACTGCAGTATCTGCCTTCCAAATTGTTCGTACTTTGCCGCCCAATGACATATTCCATAATATTATAAATGAATGCACATTCAAAGGAAAAGTCAAGGAGCTCCCTAAGAAGTATGAAGAAAATTGCATTTATGAGCTTTTAGATGGGAAGGGCATGGAGGGTATGGAGCACAAATATGAAGGAAATGCATGGACAAAACCCCAGACACAAACAAGAACTAATAAATCTTTTATTTTGAGAAAGAGTTTTTGTGGGGGTACCTTCCAGTGTATGAATGAAAGATGCACTTATCGATTTCGAAACAAATCACCGAATAGGCTCCATTGGAATGGCCAATCATTGAAATCCCCAAATGAAGGATGTTTGGCTTTGGGAAGTTATGGAAACTTAGAGTGTTTCTTTTGTAAGCATGTTCCAATGTGCATAAAAACATGTTCAGTGTCTGCCTACTATTTTATGCCTAAAGATCACTCCCATAGTAGATTGTTCCTTCACTATGGGAAACATACACACACAATTGCTAGAGGCATGTGTCGAGCATCTATGCGAAACATTAAAGCCTTAGTAGCTCGTGTTGTTCAGATGGACCATAATGCGGGTCCACGAAAGGTGCAAATGATTGTTGCCAGGGAGTTCGTTTTGAAGGCTTTCACTGACGATGATAAAGTGATTGGAGAGTTTATGTCAGAGAGGGAACTCCAGGAGATGTCTCAAGAGCTAATATCTTTAATAAATCTCAAAAAGTAAGTTCTTCTCTATTGAATATATATATATATATATATATATATATATATATATATATATATATATATATATATATATATATATATATATATGTAATTTCTTAACCAACTTGGTAAATGTAGGGTGAAGCAGATGGTAATGCAAAGTCGAAAGACAAGTCGAGCACTAGGTGATGGATTTGAGGCTATCCTAGAGTTAAAAAGAAAATGCCACTTTCAGTTCTTCCACGGATCAAGGTTTCCCTTGCAAGCAACCAAAAGTGATGAGAGGTGCTATCTTTTCAAGATGTCCACAACTGGCCCTGGCTCTGGCGTTGATACTGTCAATAGAATGGATGCTGCGGGGGATCGAGACCTTCGACATTCATGGGTTTGTTTTGATCATGTACACCGAGTGGAGAATGATTGGCACACAATGGGTGCACATGTGTATGATCACACGTATGTTTTAATTTTTATTCTCTTTTCAAAATGAAATGACTGTTCGACTGAGTTGTTACAATACAATAATCTTCCAAATACTCTTCTTGCAGGATTGGAGAGCTACTCACAATTGCAACTTGTGAGTTTAGAGAGGAGGATGAGACAGCACAGATAATGTTTTGGGAAAATTTGAATGCAGTTATGATCGACCATACTGGGAAATCAGCAAACTTTTTTGGCTTCATGGCCGACGAAGCAGGTGCAAATTGGAATGCTATTAGGTCAGTATATAACAATGGAGATGAGATGGTAGGAAAGGAGAGATCTTGCCTTTTTCATTGGAAGGACAATCTTCGAGTGCATACACAAAAGTATATATATGCTCAACATATGGAAAAACACAATGAAATGTGTGAGAGGTGGAGGACTGCACCAACCAAAGAGGATGCTTTAGTGCTATTCCATAAGATACGTGCATGGTGGGCAACAGGAAAGGCAGCAGACAGAAACATTCCCAAGCTAGATAGTTGGCTTAGTTGGTGGCACTATAGAGCAAGTCGTTGGGGTCATTTTATTATTAAGGTATGTTATGTATGTTTTTTTTTTCTATGAACTTATTTCAATAGCAGTAATTAAAAAACCTACTGGTTTGGGTTTATCTTTGTGCAATGGGTTTTCAATGAACAGGATGGTGAGCCTATTGTAAATGCTCTGGTACCACGGACGAACCTCTCTGAAGCCAAGCATGCTAGTTGGCTAGCAGGAGAAGGATACAAACATAAAATTAGTTTGTACGATGCATGTGTTTCAGATCTCATCAATGCTTACTTCCAGTGTGCTCGTCAAATGGCTTTTATGGAAGGAAAATATATAGGTGGAGGGCCTGACCTAGAGATATTAATTGAGAGAGCTCTTTCCAGACAAACTTCAAGCCCTTCTCCAGCTGCTACTTCAAGGGCAATTGATGATGCAGTGATGGGCACTCCAATGTTTACAAACAGGATAAATTTCAAGGGTGAGAAAAAGACTATTCGAGCTAAACGTCCACTTCATGAGGTCCATGAGGGGAATGTAGGGAGCTCTAGCCACCGACCAGAGTTTGTTTATGTGACAGTGGATAAGCATGAAAAAGGGCAAGCATCAATAAATCCAGAAGAAGGTGACGTAGCACTTCAATCATTAGAGCAAGATATTCATCAGACAAAGTGGGCATTGCACAGGATTCCGATCTTCAATAGAGTAGAATGTAACCATTGGGTAGGAGGAAAAAAATGTAGCAGAAAGCTACGAGGCGGAGAAGTGGCACCATGCTTTTGGAGTGATTGTCAATTATCTTCTTGGAGGAAAGAAAAGTACTGCTATTTCTGTAATAATGATGTTCGACACACTTGGAAGCCTACAAAGACAATCTTACATCCACCTGCAAGTGTTCCTAATGTTTGGCCAATAGCAACAGGTACACACTTGAAAGTCAGGGAAGCTCATGATTTAGTAAAAGCTGGATTTGAGATTGGTGTACAGATTCCAAATAGTTTGCTTCAAGAGAGTGAACAAAACAAGCAAAAAATTCTTGAGGAAGATAAGCAAAAATACCCCTATCGAAAAGGTATATCTAAAGCTGCATATGCACAGATCAGTGCTGCGTTAGATATGAATGTAGAAATTATGGGAGGACATGTTCAAATGGAAGGGCAGAAGGAAATATTTAAAGTGAGGGAAATCCAGAACAAAGAAGCCCTACCCATTGAAGTAACCATTCAGAACCACCCAATATGTTCGTGTGCAGAATTCAATGATAGGTTAGTCAAAAGAAAACCATATCTTGCCTGCAAACATATCTACTTTGTTTTCCTGATGATTCTTGGACAGGATGTGAACAATAATATGCATATCCATCAGCCAAAGATTCCTAATTATATTTTGAAAGAGATGCTCACAAGATCTCAGAGGAGCCACCCACAACAATTATAGGATATACTTATAATGTTTTGACAATATTTTGAGAATATCAATTAAACTTTTTGTACTCTGTGCGCTATATAAATAACACACTTATATTGATTGATTTAATTAAGTTCAGTGTTATGTCAATGTTTTCAGTCATTTAATAATTAAGTTCAGTGTTATGTCAATGTTTTCAGTCATTTAATAATTAAGTTCAGTGTTATGTCAATGTTTTAGAGAGCAGCACAAGCACAAATCTGCTCGCTTGAAGGGGATAATCTATTTTTGTATTCTGTGTGATTTTTGCTCTTATTTTTGTATTCTGTGTGATTTTTTGCTCTCGGCTCGCTGCCCTGGGCTCGCTTTATTGACGCACTCACGAGAATTTAGCCAGTGCAAATAAAACACACTCCTTTGTGTGTGCTGGCTGCGCATTGCTTCCTTGGGAGGAGGATCCTGGTTGGCTAGATGCATTGTATCATCAAATAGTGGTGTCACCTGACAACATATTGTGCTCGGTGAGAAATAGTGCGGTCATTTGACAACATATTGGTGGATTATATGTATATTAAATGCAATGCCCTTGCAAAGGAGCATCTGAGAAGGATTAAAAAGTATTTTATGAGCCACAACACCATCATTTAATATATGATTAATGCATAGACCCCCTGATCCATACATGAGCGTACCCCAGGTGTGAACTGATGCTGAGACAATGTTCATTGCATCGTGGCAATCTTAAGAGCCTCCTAGAGTACATGTCAAGAGTGGTGTTCCAAAATGAAACATCCTAAAAGAGCCCACATTTGTGAATATCCTCACGAATTTTTCTACTATTAGCTGGAATCCTCTCACATCCAACCATCCTACACTTGCACATTTTGACTCTAAAAGATATCATTTTGTTGAAAATTACTAGGTAGATACGTATACTAAGTATGGCCTACTTGCAAACGTACATACTTTTTTTGTTAGCCCATCAAATCCAGACCAAGAAATAGGTGGACAAAGCATTCTAGATTTTTGAGATAATCCCAGAAGTACCCTTCTCCCTCCTTGTTAAGAGGATTCTCCCTCACTACTTGATGATTCCAAGATAATTCAGCCAGTGCAAAGAAAACACACTCCTTTGTGTGTGCTGGCTGCGCGTTGCTTCCTTTTTGGGGGGAGGATACTGGTTGGCTAGATGCATTGTATCATCACAGGCAATGGTGTCACAAGCCTTCCAGACCTTACGTGCATGAAATGGTTTTCAGTGTCTAAAAATTTAGATTTACACAGATCCATCTAGAATCATGCTCGTGTGATAAGAAATCATGGGTATGATCATGACAGGAATCACATCAAAATTATTGTTTATTCTCAGACCTCACAACTTTCCATAGTGTTAAGAAGTCCCTACGTACTTCTCTTCTCGATTCTGAAAATACTAGTCGACTTAAAGCAGCCCATCGAATTGTTCAAATGAGTTTCCTAATACCCCTAGGAACTATTTCAGATGTCTATCTTATTAATTATAAAATTTACGCGGTGTGCTTCCGCTTTCTTGCTGCTTGTATGCATGTTTGGTGGGAAGAGTTTGGGTGTCACAGGTATGCATCTTGTCTTTTGGAATTCACTTATAGCATGATATTACCAACTTTCTTTAAGAGGATTCAATGTCCTCACCTCTATTTTTTCAAAGTGGGGTTGGTGGAAATAGTGGTGTCACCTGACAACATATTGGGCTTGGTGGGAAATAGTGAGGTCACTTGACAACATACTGGTGGATTATGTGTATATTAAACGTAGTGCCCTTACAAAGGAGCATCTAGGAAAGATTAAAAAATGTTTGATCAACCACCACAGGAGCATTTAATATATGAGCAATGCATACACACTAATCCATACATGAGCATACCCCAAGTGTGAACTGATGATCAGACAATCTCATTGCATTGTGGAAATCTTAAGAGACTCCTAGAGTACATGTCAAGAGTAGTATTCCAAAATGAAACATCAGCAAAGAGCCCACGTTTGTGAATATCCTCATAAATTTTTTTACTATTGGTGGCTGGAATCTTCTCACATCCAACCATCCTACACTTGAACATATTGACTCTAAAAGATAAGATTTTGTTGAAAATTATTGGGTAGATATGTATACTAAGTATGACTTACTTGCAGAAGTACATGCCTTTTGTTTTAGCCCATCAAATCCAAACAACGATATATAGGCAGCCAAAGCATTCTAGATTTTTAAGTTAAGCCCAGAAGTGCCCTTCTCCCTCCTTGGTAAGAGGATTCTCCATGGATTCCTCTCTACTTGATGATTCCGAGACAATTCAGCCAGTGCACAAAAAACACACTCCTTTGTGTGTGTGCAGGCCGCGCGTTGCTTCCTTGTTGGGAGGAGGATCCCGGGTTGGCTAGATGCATTGTATCATCAAAGGAAATGTTGTCACAAGCCTTCCGGACCTTACGTGCATGAAATGGTTTTCATTGTCTAAAAAGTTGGATTTGCACAGATCCATCAAGAATCATGCTCGTGTGATAAGAAATGGTGGGCATGATCAGACAAGAATCACATCAAAATTACTAGTTATTCTCAGACCTCAAAACTTTACGTAGTGTTAAGAAGTCCCTACGTGCTTCTCTTCTAGATTCTGAAGATATTAGTGAGCTTGATTTTGCAAGGTTGAGAGTCACAACCGTGATCCTCTTTAGAATCACAATGATGGTCTTCACCCAAAGCAGCCCAACGAATTGTTCAAATGGGTTTCCTGATACCCCTAGGAACTATTTCAGATGTCTATCTTATTGAATTATCAAGTTTACGTGGTGGTGTGCTTCCACTTTCTTGTTGCTTGTATGCAAGTTTGGAGGGAAGAGTTTGGGTGTTATAGGTATGCATCTTGTCTCTTGGAATGCACTTATCGCATGATATTACCAACTATTTCTTTAAGAGGATTCAATGTCCTCACCTCTATTTTGTCGAAGTGAGTTTGGTGGGAAATAGTGGTGTCACCGACAACATATTGGGCTTGGTGAGAAATAGTGGTGTCACCGACAACATATTGGGCTTGGTGGGAAATAGTGGGGTCACTTGACAACATATTGGAGGATTATGTGTTTATTAAATGCAGTGCCCTTTCTAAAAGCGTCTAGGAAGGATTAAAAAATATTTGATCAGCCACCACACCAGCATTTAATATATGAGCAATGCATACACAGTGATCCATACATGAGCATACCCCAAGTGTGAAGTGATGATGAGACAATCTCATTGCATCGTGGAAATCTTAAGAGACTCCTAGAGTACATGTCAAGAGCGGTATTCCAAAATGAAACATCCTAAAAGCGCCCGCGTTTGTGAATATCCTCTCATGAACTTTTCTACTATTAGCTAGAATCTTCTCACATCCAACCATCCTACACTTGCACATTTTGACTCTAAAAGATATCATTTCGTTGAAAATTACTAGGTAGATATGTATACTAAGTATGGAGTGCTTGCAGAAGTACATACTTTTCTTGCTTAACGCCCATCAAATCCAAGCAAAGATATAGACGGCCAAAGTATTCTAGATTTTTGGTCTAAGCCCAGAAGTGCTCTTCTTCCTTCCTTAAGAGGATTGTCCATGGACTCCTTACTACTTGATCATTCCAAGAGAATTTAGCCACCAGTGCAAAGAAAACACACTCCTTTGTGTGTGTTGGCTGCGCATTGCTTCCTTGGGAGGAGGATCCTGGTTGGCTAGATGCATTGTATCATCAAATAGTGGTGTCACTTGACAACATATTGTGCTCGGTGAGAAATAGTGCGGTCATTTGACAACATATTGGTGGATTATATGTATATTAAATGCAATGCCCTTGCAAAGGAGCATCTGAGAATGATTAAAAAGTAATTTATGAACCACAACACCATCATTTAATATATGATTAATGCTTAGACCCCTTGATCCATACATGAGCGTACCCCAGGTGTGAA
Organism: Cibotium barometz; assembly: GCF_041138505.1. Lineage (NCBI taxonomy): Eukaryota > Viridiplantae > Streptophyta > Polypodiopsida > Cyatheales > Cibotiaceae > Cibotium > Cibotium barometz. Next base: position 58,147,148 of record NC_141058.1, on the reverse strand, counting down.
CCCCAGGTGTGAACTAATGCTGAGACAATGTTCATTGCATCATGGCAATCTTAAGAGCTTCCTAGAGTACATGTCAAGAGTGGTGTTCCAAAATGAAACATCCTAAAAGAGCCCACATTTGTTAATATCCTCATGAATTTTTCCACTATTAGCTAGAATCTTCTCACAATTAACCATCCTACACTTGCACATTTTGACTCTAAAAGATATCATTTTGTTGAAAATTACTAGGTAGATACGTATACTAAGTATGGCTTACTTGCAAAGAGATCGTGGGTATGATCACGACAGGAATCACATCAAAATTACTATTTATTCTTAGACCTCACAACTTTCCATAGTGCTAAGAAGTCCCTACGTGCTTCTCTTCTCGATTCTGAAAATATTAGTCGACTTAATTTTGCAGGGTTTAGAGTCACAGCCGTGATCCTATTTCGAATCACTGTGATGGTCTTCACCCAAAGCAGCCCATCGAATTGTTCAAATGAGTTTCCTAATACCCCTAGGAACTATTTCAGATGTCTATCTTATTAAATTATAAATTTTACGGGGTGTGCTTCTGCTTTCTTGCTGCTTGTATGCATGTTTGGTGGGAAGAGTTTGGGTGTCATAGGTATGCATCTTGTCTCTTGGAATGCACTTATCGCATGATATTACCAACTTTCTTTAAGAGGATTCAATGTCCTCACCTCTATTTTGTCAAAGCGGGGTTGGTGGAAAATAGTGGTGTCACCTGACAACATATTGGGCTTGGTGGGAAATAGTGAGGTCACTTGACAACATACTGGTGGATTATGTGTATATTAAACGCAGTGCCCTTACAAAGGAGCATCTAGGAAGGATAAAAAATGTTTGATCAACCACCACAAGAGCATTTAATATATGAGCAATGCATACACACTGATCCATACATGAGCATACCCCAAGTGTGAACTGATGATTAGACAATCTCATTGCATCGTGGAAATCTTAAAAGACTCCTAGAGTACATGTCAAGAGCGGTATTCCAAAATGAAACATCCGCAACAAAGAGCCCACGTTTGTGAATATCCTCATAAATTTTTTTACTATTGGGGCTGGAATCTTCTCACATTCAACCATCCTACACTTGAACATTTTGACTCTAAAAGATAAGATTTTGTTGAAAATTATTGGTGGGTAGATATGTATACTAAGTATGGCTTACTTGTTGCAGAAGTACATGCCTTTTGTTTTAGCCCATCAAATCCAAACAAAGATATATAGGCAGCCAAAGCATTCTAGATTTTTGAGTTAAGCCCAGAAGTGCCCTTCTCCCTCCTTGTTAGGAGGATTCTCCATGGATTCCTCACTACTTGATGATTCCGAGACAATTTAGCCAGTGCACGGAAAACACACTCCTTTGTGTGTGTGTGCAGGCCGCGCGTTGCTTCCTTGTTGGGAGGAGGATCCTGGTTGGCTAGATGCATTGTATCATCAAAGGAAATGTTGTCACAAGCCTTTCGGACCTTACGTGCATGAAATGGTTTTCATTGTCTAAAAAGTTAGATTTGCACAGATCCATCCAGAATCATGGTCGTGTGATAAGAAATCTAGAATCCTCTTAACAAAGAGGGAGAAGGGCACTTCTGGGCTTAGCTCAAAAATCTAGAATGCTTTGGCTACCTATATATCTTTGTTTGGAAAGGTATGTACCTCTCCAAGTAAGCCATACTTAGTATACATACCCAATAATTTTCAACAAAATCTTATCTTTTAGAGTCAATATGTTCAAGTGTAGGATGGTTGGATGTGAGAAGATTCCAACCAATAGTAAAAACGTTCATGAGGATATTCACAAACGTGGGCTCTTTGTTGCAGATGTTTCATTTTAGAATACCGCTCTTCACATGTACTCTAGGAGTCTCTTGAGATTTCCCTGATGCAATGAGATTGTCTAAACATCAGTTCACACTTGGGGTATGCTCATGTATGGACCAGTGTGTATGCATTTCTCATATATTAAATGCTCCTGTGGTGGTTGATCAAACATTTTTTTATCCTTCTTAGATGCTCCTTTGCAAGGACACTGCGTTTAATATACACATGTGATAAGTGCATTCCAAGAGACAAGATGCATACCTATGGCACCCAAACTCTTCCCACCAAACATGCATACAAGCAGCAAGAAAGCAGAAGCACACCATGTAAACATTATAATTTAATAAGATAGACATCTGAAATAGTTCCTAGGGGTATCAATAAACTCATTTGAACAATTCGTTGGGCTGCTTTGGGTGAAGACCATCACAGTGATTCTAAAGAGGATCACGGCTGTGACTCTAAACCCTGCAAAATCAAGTCGACTAATATCTTCAGAATTATGAAGAGAAGCACATAGGGACTTCTTAACACTATGGAAAGTTATGAGGTCTGAGAATAAACAGTAATTTGATATGATTCCTGTCGTGATCATGCACACGATTTCTTATCACATGAGCATGATTCTGGATGGATCTGTGTAAATCTAAATTTCTAGACAATGAAAACCATTTCATGCACATAAGGTCTGGAAGGCTTGTGACACCGTTGCCTGTGATGATACAATGCATCTAGCCAACCAGGATCCTCCTCCCAAAAAGGAAGCAATGCACAGTCAGCACACACAAAGGAGTGTGTTTTCTTTGCACTGGCTGAATTATCTTGGAATCATCAAGTAGTGAGGAATCCATGGAGAATCCTCTTAACAAGGAAGGAGAAGGGTACTTCTGGGCTTATCTCAAAAATCTAGAATGCTTTATCCACCTATATCTTGGTCTAGATTTGATGGGCTAACAAAAAAAGTATGTACGTTTGCAAGTAAGTCATACTTAGTATACATATCTACCTAGTAATTTTCAATAAAATGATATCTTTTAGAGTCAAAATGTGCAAGTGTAGGATGGTTGGATGTGAGAAGATTCTAGCTCTAATAGTAGAAAAATTCACGAGGATATTCACAAATGTGGGCTCTTTCAAGATATTTCATTTTGGAACACCACTCTTGACATGTACTCTAGGAGGCTCTTAAGATTGCCACAATGCAATGAACATTGTCTCCAGCATCAGTTCACACCGGGGGTGCGCTCATGTATGGATCAGGGGGTCTATACATTAATCATATATTAAATGATGCTGTTGTGGCTCATAAAATACTTTTTAATCCTTCTCAGATGCTCCTTTGCAAGGGCATTGCATTTAATATACATATAATCCACCAATATGTTGTCAAATGACCGCACTATTTCTCACCGAGCACAATATGTTGTCAGGTGACACCACTATTTGATGATACAATGCATCTAGCCAACCAGGATCCTCCTCCCAAGAAAGCAATGCGCAGCCAGCACACACAAAGGAGTGTGTTTTCTTTGTACTGGCTAAATTCTCTTGGAATGATCAAGTAGTAAGAATCCATGGACAATCCTCTTAACGAAGGAAGAAGGGCACTTCTGGGCTTAGACCAAAAATCTAGAATGCTTTGGCTGCCTATATCTTTGCTTGGATTTGATGGGCGTTAAGCAAGAAAAGTATGTACTTCTGCAAGCAATCCATACTTAGTATACATATCTACCTAGTAATTTTCAACAAAATGATATCTGTTAGAGTCAAAATGTGCAAGTGTAGGATGGTTGAATGTGAGAAGATTCCAGCTAATAGTAGAAAAGTTCATGAGAGGATATTCACAAACGTGGGCCCTTTTAGGATGTTTCATTTTGGAATACCGCTCTTGACATGTACTCTAGGAGTCTTTTAAGATTTCCACGATGCAATGAGATTATCTCATCATCAGTTCACACTTGAGGTATGCTCATGTATGGATCAGTGTGTATACATTGCGTATATATTAAATGCTCCTTGGGTGGTTGATCAAACATTTTTTATCCTTCCTAGACGCTCCTTTTCAGGGGCACTGCGTTTAATATACACATAATCCACCAATATGTTGTCAAACAAGTGACCCCACTATTTCCCACCAAGCCCAATATGTTGGCAGGTGACACCACTATTTTCCACCAACCCCACTTTGACAAAATAAAGGTGAGGACATTGAATCCTCTTAAAGAAAGTTGGTAGTATCATGAGATAAGTGCATTCCAACCACGTAAACCTTATAATTTAATAAGATAGACATCTGAAATAAATCCTAGGGGTATCAATAAACGCATTTGAACAATTCATTGGGCTGCTTTGGGTGAAGACCATCACAGTGATTCTAAAGAGGATCACGGCTGTGACTCTAAACCCTGCAAAATCAAGTCCACTAATATCTTGAGAATCGAGAAGAGAAGCACGTAGGGACTTCTTAACACTATGGAAAGTTATGAGGTCTGAGAATAAACAATAATTTTGATGTGATTCCTGTCGTGATCATGCGCAGCACGATTTCTTATCACATGAGCATGATTTTGGATGGATCTGTGTGAATCTAAATTTCTAGACAATGAAAACCATTTCATGCACATAAGGTCTAGAAGGCTTGTGACACCATTGCCTATGATGATACAATGCATCTAGCCAACCAGGATCCTGCTCCAAAGGAAGCAACGCGCGGCGAGCACACACAAAGGAGTGTGTTTTCTTTGCACTGGCTGAATTCTCTTGGAATCATCAAAAGTAGTGAGGAATCCCTGGAGAATCCTATCGCGATCATGCCCATGATTTCTTATCACACGAGCAGCATGATTCTGGATGGATCTGTGCAAATCTAACTTTTTAGACAATGAAAACCATTTCATGCATGTAAGGTCCGGAAGGCTTGTGATGACAACATTTCCTTTGATGATACAATGCATCTAGCCAACCAGGATCCTCCTCCCAACAAGGAAGCAACGCACGGCCAGCACACACAAAGGAGTGTGTTTTCTGTGCACACTGGCTAAATTGTCTCGGAATCATCAAGTAGTGACGAATCCATGGAGATCATGCCCACGATTTCTTATCACACGAGCATGCTTTTGGATGGATCTGTGCAAATCTAACTTTTTAGACAATGAAAACCATTTCATGCATGTAAGGTCCGAAAGGCTTGTGACAACATTTCCTTTGATGATACAATGCATCTAGCCAACCAGGATCCTCCTCCCAACAAGGAAGCAATGCACGGCCAGCACACACAAAGGAGTGTGTTTTCTGTGCACTGGCTGAGTTGTCTTGGAATCATCAAGTAGTGAGGAATCCATGGAGAATCCTCTTAACAAGGAGGGAGAAGGGCACTTCTGGGCTTAGCTCAAAAATCTAGAATGCTTTGGCTGCCTATATATCTCTGTTTGGATTTGATGGGCTAAAACAAAAGGTATGTACCTCTGCAAGTAAGCCATACTTAGTATACATACCCAATAATTCTCAACAAAATCTTATCTTTTAGAGTCAATATGTTCAAGTGTAGGATGGTTGGATGTGAGAAGATTCCAGCCAATAGTAAAAAAATTCATGAGGATATTCACAAACGTGGGCTCTTTGTTGCGGATGTTTCATTTTGGAATACCGCTCTTGACATGTACTCTAGGAGTCTCTTAAGATTTCCACGATGCAATGAGATTGTCTGATCATCAGTTCACACTTGGGGTATGCTCATGTATGGATCAGTGTGTATGCATTTCTCATATATTAAATGCTCCTGTGGTGGTTGATCAAACATTTTTTTATCCTTCTTAGACGCTCCTTTGCAAGGGCACTACGTTTAATATACACATAATCCACCAATATGTTGTCAAGTGACCCCACTATTTCCAACCAAGCCTAATATGTTGTCATCAGGTGACACCACTATTTTCCACCAACCCCACTTTGACAAAATAGAGGTGAGGACATTGAATCCTCTTAAAGAAAGTTGGTTATATCATGCGATAAGTCCAAGAGATAAGATGCATACCTATGGCACCCAAACTCTTCCCACCAAACATGCATACAAGCAGCAAGAAAGCAGAAGCACACCGCGTAAACCTTATAATTTAATAAGATAGACATCTAAAATAGTTCCTAGTAGGGGTATCAATAAACTCATTTGAACAATTCGTTGGGCTGCTTTGGGTGAAGACCATCACAGTGATTCTAAAGAGGATCACAGCTGTGACTCTAAACCCTGCAAAATCAAGTCGACTAATATCTTCAGAATCGAGAAGAGAAGATGTAGGGACTTCTTAACACTATGGAAAGTTATGAGGTCTGAGAATAAATAGTAATTTTGATGTGATTCCTCTCGTGTTTCATGCACATAAGGTCTGGAAGGCTTGTGACACCGTTTCCTGTGATGATACAATGCATCTAGCCAACCAGGATCCTCCTCTCCCAAGGAAGCAACGCGCGGCGATGTGTTTTCTTTGCACTGGCTGAATTCTCTTAGAATCATCAAGTAGTGAGGAATCCATGGAGAATCCTATCGCGATCATGCCCACGATTTCTTATCACAGGAGTAGCATCATTCTGGATGGATCTGTGTAAATCTAACTTTTTAGACAATGAAAACCATTTCATGCATGTAAGGTCCGGAAGGCTTGTGACAACATTTCCTTTGATGATACAATGCATCTAGCCAACTAGGATTCTCCTCCCAATAAGGAAGCAATGCACGGCCAGCACACACAAAGGAGTGTGTTTTTTGTGCACTGGTGGCTGAATTGTCTCACAATCATCAAGTAGTGACGAATCCATGGAGAATCCTGTCGCGATCATGCCCACGATTTCTTATCACACGAGCATGATTCTGGATGGATCTGTGCAAATCTAACTTTTTAGACCATGAAAACCATTTCATGCACGTAAGGTCCGTAAGGCTTGTGACAACATTTCCTTTGATGATACAATGCATCTAGCCAACCAGGATCCTCCTCCCAAACAACAAGGAAGCAACGCGCGGCCAGCACACACAAAGGAGTGTGTTTTTTGTGCACTGGCTGAGTTGCCTCGGAATCATCAAGTAGTGAGGAATCCATGGAGAATCCTCTTAACAAGGAGAGAGAAGGGCACTTCTGGGCTTAGCTCAAAAATCTAGAATGCTTTGGCTGCCTATATATCTTTGTTTGGATTTGATGGGCTAAAACAAAAGGCATGTACCTTTAGTAAGCCATACTTAGTATACATACCCAATAATTTTCAACAAAATCTTATCTTTGAGTCAATATGTTCAAGTGTAGGATGGTTGGATGTGAGAAGATTCCAATCAATAGTAAAAAAATTCATGAGGATATTCACAAACATGGGCTCTTTGTTGCGAATGTTTCATTTTGGAATACCGCTCTTCACATGTACTCTAGGAGTCTCTTAAGATTTCCCTAATGCAATGAGATTGTCTAATCATCAGTTCACACTTGGGGTATGCTCATGTATGGATCAATGTGTATGCATTGCTCATATATTAAATGCTCCTGTGGTGGTTGATCAAACATTTTTTTATCCTTCTTAGACGCTCCTTTGCAAGGGCACTGCATTTAATATACACATAATCCACCAATATGTTGTCAAGTGACCCCACTATTTCCAACCAAGCCCAATATGTTGTCATCATGTGACACCACTATTTTCCACCAACCCCACTTTGACAAAATAGAAGTGAGGACATTGAATCCTCTTAAAGAAAGTTGGTAATATCATGCGATAAGTGCATTCCAAGAGACAAGATGCATACCTATGGCACCCAAACTCTTCCCACCAAACATGCATACAAGCAGCAAGAAAGCAGAAGCACACCGCATAAATCTTATAATTTAATAAGATAGACATCTGAAATAGTTCCTAGGGGTATCAATAAACTCATTTGAACAATTCGTTGGGCTGCTTTGGGTGAAGACCATCACAGTGATTCTAAAGAGGATCACAGTTGTGACTCTAAACCCTGTAAAATCAAGTCGACTAATATCTTCAGAATCGAGAAGAGAAGCACGTAGGGACTTCTTAACACTATGGAAAGTTATGAGGTCTGAGAATAAATAGTAATTTTGATGTGATTCCTGTCGTGATCATGCGCACGATTTCTTATCACATGAGCATGATTCTGGATGGATCTGTGTAAATCTAAATTTCTAGACAATGAAAACCATTTCATGCACATAAGGTCTGGAAGGCTTGTGACACCGTTGCCTATGATGATATAATGCATCTAGCCAACCAGGATCCTCCTCCCAAAAAGGAAGCAATGCGGAGCCAGCACACACAAGGGAGTGTGTTTTCTTTGCACTGGCTGAATTATCTTGGAATCATCAAGTAGTGAGGAATCCATGGAGAATCCTCTTAACAAGGAGGGAGAAGGGTACTTCTGGGCTTATCTCAAAAATCTAGAATGCTTTGTCTGCCTATATCTTGGTCTGGATTTGATGGGCTAACAAAAAAAGTATGTACGTTTGCAAGTAAGCCATACTTAGTTTACATATCTACCTAGTAATTTTCAACAAAATGATATCTTTTAGAGTCAAAATGTGCAAGTGTAGGATGGTTGGATGTGAGAAGATTCCAGCTAATAGTAGAAAAATTCATGAGGATATTCACAAATGTGGGCTCTTTCAAGATATTTCACAAATGTGGGCTCTTTCAAGATATTTCATTTTGGAACACCACTCTTGACATGTACTCTAGGAGGCTCTTAAGATTGCCACGATGCAATGAACATTGTCTGAGCATCAGTTCACACCTGGAGTATGCTCATGTATGGATCAGGGGGTCTATGCATTAATCATATATTAAATGATGGTGTTGTGGCTCATAAATTACTTTCTAATCCTTCTCAAATGCTCCTTTGCAAGGGCATTGCATTTAATATACATATAATCAACCAATATGTTGTCAAATGCCCGCACTATTTCTCACCGAGCACAATATGTTGTCAGGTGACACCACTATTTGATGATACAATGCATCTAGCCAACCAAGATCCTTCTCCCAAGGAAGCAATGCGCAGCCAGCACACACAAAGGAGTGTGTTTTCTTTGCACTGGCTAAATTCTCTTGGAATGATCAAGTAGTAAGAATCCATGGACAATCCTCTTAAGGAAGGAACAAGGGCACTTCTGGGCTTAGACCAAAAATCTAGAATGCTTTGGCTGCCTATATCTTTGCTTGGATTTGATGGGCATTAAGCAAGAAAAGCATGTACTTCTGCAAGCAATCCATACTTAGTATACATATCTACCTAGTAATTTTCAACAAAATGATATCTTTTAGAGTCAAAATGTGCAAGTGTAGGATGGTTGAATGTGAGAAGATTCCAGCTAAAAGTACAAAAGTTCATGAGAGGATTTTCACAAATGTGGGCCCTTTTAGGATGTTTCATTTTGGAATACCACTCTTGACATGTAGTCTAGGAGTCTCTTAAGATTTCCACGATGCAATGAGATTATCTCATCATCAGTTCACACTTGGGGTATGCTCATGTATGGATCAGTGTGTATGCATTGCTCATATATTAAATGCTCCTGTGGTGGTTGATCAAACATTTTTTTATCCTTCCTAGATGCTCCTTTGCAAGGGCACTGCGTTTAATATACACATAATCCACCAATATGTTGTCAAGTGACCCCACTATTTCCCACCAAGCCCAATATGTTGTCAGGTGACACCACTATTTTCCACCAACCCCACTTTGACAAAATGAAGGTGAGGACATTGAATCCTCTTAAAGAAAGTTGGTAATATCATGCGATAAGTGCATTCCAAGAGACAAGATGCATACCTATGGCACCCAAACTCTTCCCACCAATGTGCATACAAGCAGCAAGAAAGCGGAAGCACACCGCATAAACCTTATAATTTAATAAGATAGACATCTGAAATAGTTCCTAGGGGTATCAATAAACTCATTTGAACAATTCGTTGGGCTGCTTTGGGTGAAGACCATCACAGTGATTCTAAAGAGGATCATGGCTATGACTCTAAACCCTGCAAAATCAAGTCGACTAATATCTTCAGAATCGAGAAGAGAAGCACGTAGGGACTTCTTAACACTATGGAAAGTTATGAGGTCTGAGAATAAACAATAATTTTGATGTGATTCCTCTCGTGATCATGCGCACAATTTCTTATCACATGAGCACGATTCCGGATGGATCTGTGTGAATCTAAATTTCTAGACAATGAAAACCATTTCATGCACATAAGGTCTGGAAGGCTTGTGACACCGTTGCTTGTGATGATACAATGCATCTAGCCAACCAGGATCCTCCTCCCAAGGAAGCAATACGCAGCCAGCATACACAAAGGAGTGTGTTTTCTTTGCACTGGCAAAATTATCTTGGAATCATCAAGTAGTGAGGAATCCATGGAGAATCCTCTTAACAAGGAGGGAGAAGGGTACTTCTGGGCTTATCTCAAAAATCTAGAATGCTTTGTCCACCTATAGCTTGGTCTGGATTTGATGGGCTAACAAAAAAAGTCTGTACGTTTGCAAGTAAGCCATACTTAGTTTACATATCTACCAGTAATTTTCAACAAAATGATATCTTTTAGAGTCAAAATGTGCCAGTATAGGATGGTTGGATGTGAGAAGATTCCAGCTAATAGTAGAAAAATTCATGAGGATATTCACAAATGTGGGCTCTTTCAAGATGTTTCATTTTGGAACACCGCTCTTGACATGTACTCTAGGAGGCTCTTAAGATTGCCACGATGCAATGAACATTGTCTCAACATCAGTTCACACCTGGGGTACGCTCATGTATGGATCAGGGGGTCTATGCATTAATCGTATATTAAATGATGGTGTTGTGGCTCATAAAATACTTTTTAATCCTTCTCAGATGCTCCTTTTTACAAGGGCATTGCATTTAATATACATATAATCCACCAATATGTTAATAAATGACCGCACTATTTCTCACCGAGCACAATATGTTGTCAGGTGACACCACTATTTAATGATACAATGCATCTAGCCAACCAAGATCCTCCTCCCAAGGAAGCAATGCGCAGCCAGCACACACAAAGGAGTGTGTTTTCTTTGCACTGGCTAAATTCTCTTGGAATGATCAAGTAGTAAGGAATCCATGGACAATCCTCTTAAAGAAGGAAGAAGGGCGCTTTTGGGCTTAGACCAAAAATCTAGAATGCTTTGGCCGCCTATATCTTTGCTTGGATTTGATGCGTTAAGCAAGAAAAGTATGTACTTCTGCAAGCAATCCATACTTAGTATACATATCGACCTAGTAATTTTCAACAAAATGATATCTTTTGGAGTCAAAATGTGCAAGTGTAGGATGGTTGGATGTGAGAAGATTCCAGCTAGTAGAAAAGTTCATGAGAGGATATTCACAAACGTGGGCCCTTTTAGGATGTTTCATTTTGGAATACCGCTCTTGACATGTACTCCAGGAGTCTCTTAGGATTTCCACGATGCAATGAGATTGTCTCATCATCAGTTCACACTTGGGGTATGCTCATGTATGGATCAGTGTGTATGCATTGCTCATATATTAAATGTTGGTGTGGTGGCTGATCAAACATTTTTTAATCCTTCCTAGACACTTCTTTGCAAGGGCACTGTTGCATTTAATATACACATAATCCACCAATATGTTGTCAAGTGACCCCACTATTTCCCACCAAGCCCAATATGTTGTCGGTGACACCACTATTTCCCACCAACCCCACTTTGACAAAATAGAGGTGAGGACATTGAATCCTCTTAAAGAAAGTTGGTAATATCATGCGATAAGTGCATTCCAAGAGACAAGATGCATACCTATGGCACCCAAACTCTTCCCACCAAACATGCATACAAGCAGCAAGAAAGCAGAAGCACACTGCGTAAACTTTATAATTTAATAAGATAGACATCTAAAATAGTTCCTAGGGGTATCAATAAAGTCATTTGAACAATTCGTTGGGCTGCTTTGGGTGAAGACCATCACAGTGATTCTAAAGGGGATCACGGCTGCGACTCTAAACCCTGCAAAATCAAGTCGACTAATATCTTCAGAATCGAGAAGAGAAGCACGTAGGGACTTCTTAACACTATGGAAAGTTATCAGGTTTGAGAATAAATAGTAAATTTGATGTGATTCTTGTCGTGATCATGCGCACGATTTCTTATCACATGAGCATGATTCTGGATAGATCTATGTAAATCTAAATTTCTAGACAATGAAAACCATTTCATGCACATAAGGTCTGGAAGGCTTGTGACACCATTGCCTCTGATGATACAATGCATCTAGCCAACCAGGATCCTCCTCGCAAGGAAGCAATGCGCAGCCAGCACACACAAAGGAGTGTGTTTTCTTTGCAATGGCTGAATTATCTTGGAATCATCAAGTAGTGAGGAATCCATGGAGAATCCTCTTAACAAGGAGGGAGAAGGGTACTTCTGGGCTTATCTCAAAAATCTAGAATGCTTTGTCTGCCTATATCTTGGTCTGGATTTGATGAGCTAACAAAAAAAGTATATACGTTTGCAAGTAAGCCATACTTAGTATACATATCTACCTAGTAATTTTCAACAAAATGATATCTTTTAGAGTCAAAATGTGCAAGTGTAGGATGGTTGGATGTGAGAAGATTCCAGCTATCATGAGGATATTCACAAATGTGGGCTCTTTCAAGATATTTCATTTTGGAACACCACTCTTGACATGTACTCTAGGAGGCTCTTAAGATTGCCACGATGCAATGAACATTGTCTCAGCATCAGTTCACACCTGGGGTACGCTCATGTATGGATTAGGGGGTCTATGCATTAATCATATATTAAATGATGCTGTTGTGGCTCATAAAATACTTTTTAATCCTTCTCAGATGCTCCTTTGCAAGGGCATTGCATTTAATATACATATAATCCACCAATATGTTGTCAAATGCCCGCACTATTTCTCACCGAGCACAATATGTTGTCAGGTGACACCACTATTTGATGATACAAATGTATCTAGCCAACCAGGATCCTCCTCCCAAGGAAGCAATGCGCAGCCAGCACACACAAAGGAGTGTGTTTTCTTTGTACTGGCTAAATTCTCTTGGAATGATCAAGTAGTAAGGAATCCATGGACAATATTCTTAAGGAAGGAAGAAGGGCACTTCTGGGCTTAGACCAAAAATCTAGAATGCTTTGGCCGCCTATATCTTTTCTTGGATTTGATGGGCGTTAAGCAAGAAAAGTATGTACTTCTGCAAGCAATCCATACTTAGTATACATATCTACCTAGTAATTTTCAACAAAATGATATCTTTTAGAGTCAAAATGTGCAAGTGTAGGATGGTTGAATGTGAGAAGATTCCAACTAGTAGTAGAAAAGTTCATGAGAGGATATTCACAAACGTGGGCCCTTTTAGGATGTTTCATTTTGGAATACCACTCTTGACATGTACTCTAGGAGTCTCTTAAGATTTCCACGATGTAATGAGATTATCTCATCATCAGTTCACACTTGGGGTATGCTTATGTATGGATCAGTGTGTATGCATTGCTCATATATTAAATGCTGGTGTGGTGGTGGATGATCAAACATTTTTTAATCCTTCCTAGACACTTCTTTGCAAGGGCACTGCATTTAATATACACATAGTCCACCAATATGTTGTCAAGTGACCCCACTGATTCCCACCAAGCCCAATACGTTGTCGGTGACACCACTATTTCCCACCAACCCCACTTCGACAAAATAGAGGTGAGGACATTGAATCCTCTTTAAAAAATAGTTGGTAATATCATGCGATAAGTGCATTCCAAGAGACAAGATGCATACCTATGACACCCAAACTCTTCCCTCCAAACATGCATACAAGAAACAAGAAAGCGGAAGCACACCACCGCATAAACTTGATAATTTAATAAGATAGACATCTGAAATAGTTCCTAGGGGTATCAGGAAACCCATTTGAACAATTCGTTGGGTTGCTCTAAGAATAACTAGTAATTTTGATGTGATTCGTGTCGTGATCATGCCCACAATTTCTTATCACACGAGCATAATTCTGGATGGATTTGTGCAAATCTAACTTTTTAGACAATGAAAACCATTTCATGCACATAAGGTCCGGAAGGCTTGTGACAACATTTCCTTTGATGATACAATGTATGGTCAACACCCTTTAGGATCCTTCGCAGGTGACCTATCGCTTCACTCATAGGCCGCTTCCTTGGTCCCTCATCCACCATACCGGAAGCTCACCATTTTAATCGAACCGAGGCTGGTCAAGACCTCGGCCGACCTTGCTATGCGAGACATCCTCCATTGACTCTCCGTTAGCTGTTATCAGATTGGGTCTCCACGACCTCATTCACAAGATGGTCAAAATGCTTCCCCAGCATTCTTGACATAAAACAATCATTTAAAAATAGGTCATAAATACAGTTTCTATAACAAACTCTCGTCTTTCCACATTGTTCCACATCAATTCTCATTTATTTCATATGTATTCCCATTCTCATCACATCATTTTCCATTTCATCACATCTTTTCTCACTTATCCGCATCAGATCTCATCCACTCGCATATCACATCATTTTCCATTTCATCACATCTTTTCTCACTTATCCGCATCAAATCTCATCTACCCATATCCACATCTCATTACATCACATTCATTCACATCTCATTCATTTTACCTCACATCTCATTCATTCACATCTATCCCGATTCACATTCCATCACATCACATTCATTCATATCCGTCACATTCACATTCATTCATTCACATTCACATTCACATTCATTCATATCCATCACATTCACATTCATTTATATCCATCACATTCATTCTCATCACCATTATATCACATCACGTCTATCCACATCATATCTCATTCATACACATCTCATCTCATTCATCCACATCCATCCAATCGTTCACATGTACGACTTCTTACATCTATCTATACATTCATATCCATCACTTCACATCAACATATATTTATGACACATCACATCTCTTTCCATCACGTCACATTCTTTCACATACACATCTATATCCATTCTTTCACATACTCATTCACATCCATTCTTCACATACACATTCACATCACATTCTTTCACATACACATCCACATCCATTCTTTCACATACATATCCACATCAATTCTTTCACATATACATACATTCACATCCATTCTTCACTTATACATTTACATCCATTTTTATCACATAACATCCACTCATATCCCATATCATTCATTTACATCCTGATTCACATGACATCACATCTCATCCATTCCTTCACATCTAACTGATTCACATCACATCTTATCACATCTACTCACCTCACATCTCATCACCTCTATTCACATCACAACCAACCATCCATTCATTCACACTTATCTGATTCTCATCACATCTCATTACATCTATTCACCTCACATCTCATCACCTCTATTCACATCACATCCATCCATCCATCCATTCACATCTATCTGATTCACATCACATCTCATCATCATATCTATTCACCTCACATCTCATCACCTCTATTCACATCACATCCATCCATCCATTCACATCTATCTGATTCACATCACATCTCATTACATCTATTCACCTCACATCTCATCACCTCTATTCACATCACATCCATCCATCCATTCACATCTATCTGATTCACATCACATCTCATCACATCTATTCACCTCACATCTCATCACCTCTATTCACATCACAACCACCCACCATCCATTCATTCACACTTATCTGATTCTCATCACATCTGATCACATCTATTCACCTCACATCTCATCACCTCTATTCACATCACATCCATCCATCCATTCACATCTATCTGATTCACATCGCATCTCATCACATCTATTCACATCACATCCATCCATCCATTCAAATCTATCTGATTCACATCCATCCATCCATTCACATCTATCTGATTCACATCACATCTATTCATAGAATTTAAACATAGAATTTAAGAGAATTCTAATTTTTGATATAAAGATTCTTTACACATCTATTTATGCATAAAAATCAACTTCAGTGGGAATAACACTTTTATAAAGATCCTTTTGTGCATCTATTTATGCATAAATTCAATTTTAAGAAAAATAACACTTTTGAAATAAAATTAAATCCTTTATGCATCTTTCTAGACATAAAATCAATTTTAATGAAAATAACACTTTTGAAATAAAAATAAATCCTTTATGCATCTTTCTATGCATAAAATCAATTTTAATGAGAATAACACTTTTGAAATACAAATAAATATTTTATGTTTCTTTCTATGCATAAAATTAATTTTAATGAAAACAATACTTTTATAATAAAAATTTCCATTATGCATCTTTCTATACATAGAAATTAAATTCAATGAAAACAACACTTTTATAAATAAAAATTTCCATTATGCATAGAAATTAAATTCAATGAAAACAACACTTTTATAATAAAAATTTCCATTATGCATCTTTCTATGCATAGAAATTAATTTTTATAATTAATATCACTGATATCCATGCATATTCATAGGTGAATATGTACATGGAGTAAATTAGAATATTTCTTTTAGAATGCACAAACGGTGGGAATTACTCTTTTAGAATAACATAAAAATAAACTTTCTTTTCCACAAAAATTTTGCCATAACCTCCTTTGTATAGCTGACCATTTCTCAATTTTTAACATTCTATTTTCTATTTAAATTAACCCCAATAAGATATAAAGGACTCTAATCTACACAATTTTCAATTTCAAGAGAGTAAACAATAAGAAAAGTTTAATCAATTTGTTTGTTAATCATTCTAGGATAAAGAAAGGCTGAATTGTAAGGAAGAGAAGGGGATGGCCATTTCATCAAGGCATAGCATCAGAATTTAATTTAATCAACTATAAAAAACAAGAAGATTAAGAAAACCATAGATTTAAAATTTAAAAGTAAGAAGAATTTAGTTTACATAGATTTGTAAGCTTTCCTTTGGCTTGAGGGATTGAGCGTTCTACTCTTGTTTGGATCAAGAGTGGCCACCAATTACTTTGGAGAGGATTAAGCCAAAAACAATTGAATTATCAAGAAAATTCAATGTCTGGGTAGGAGTAGAGTAACAGTGCATAAACACTATTAACCTTTTACAAAGGGAGTGGCTTCTATTTATAGGAAAAAATGAGCCTCTAACCAAGTAAACTGATTCTAGAATTTTCCAAATCAGTTTGGTCAATTTTTGACCATTTTTGGGTCAGTTTAGCTTACTTTTTGGATCTAGTTGAAACAGGAGAGAGGAGAGATGAAAATATCTCATTATTTATGAGTTTAAAACTCCTCCACGCATGTGAAATAGGTGCCTCCTTCATGAGGGGAGATCCCCACACTGTGTCAAAAATGCATCATTTCCTCTAAATATCTCTTCTTTTTTAACTAATAAACCTTGTCCATCTTATGTGAGTATTTACTCATTTTTGGGGGTCTTTCTTTTATTATTCAATTTATCTCCTCCCTACATTTGGATTAATCCTATTAGTCCATAGGAACCCTAATTAGACCATAATCCAAATTTTTTTGAAAATCTGGACCCTTAGGCTAAGGTCCTTTTTATCTATTTTCAATTAATTCCATTGGAAAGTTCTTTTTGAATTTCTGTTTTAAGGGAAACCATTTTAGACACTAGGAGGGTTTTTATATCCAAAAATATCTCAGTTTTGAATTATCTCCCTCTAGATATTTTCTCTCTCTAGGCCAAACAGGGTAAAACAGGATCTTTCTTTTATTTCAGAGAGGGGAATAATTATAAGATCAGAAGGGGAGGTTCTTACACCTGCACACCTCAAAAGCCGGAGGGAGGAATCTTACAATATAAAGGTGCCTAGGAAAAGTCCAACTTTATGCCCTCATGAGCTACAAGAATCTTCTATAAGGCTAAAAAAAGGTTCTTTTCCCTTCCTTGAGTACATAAGAGAAGAACGTAAGAATGCACTAATCTATCCATGGTATAGCTCAATGATTTAAGGTTTTACTTTAATGACTCCAAATCTAAGCAATGAAAGTGACTTACCATAGTATGGAGGATCATAGGTTGTTCCACCAAGTGATGTAAAAAATGATCCACAAGAGTCTCTCTCATCTATGAAGAAAGTTTAATGGAGGACAAACATTAGAAATGATATAAAAGAAAGCACCACATTAAGCCCTAATCCCTCTTGGGTGTACAAGTGCATTTTAGCTTGAAGATTCAACGTGACCCTCCATAGGTTTTGACCTTTTTTGAAATCAAGAGATTGAAATGAAGGAAGCCTTGCAAGAGAAGCCATGTGAGGTTGGAGAGATAAAGAAATAGAATGGAAAACCAGCCCCTTTCTTTTTTCAAAGTAAAGGCCACATTTTAAATCAATGGAACCTTAAGCAAGTGTAAAGTCTTTTTTTTGCAGGTGCTACAAAGTAGGTAATAATGGCCATAATAGGAGGTAGCCTCTCTAGAGACAAGAAAACTTCATTCACACTACAACCCAATCCACCATCTTTCAAGTCTTTCTCCATGTGACGTCAATAGCAATGAAAGGAAGTCATGATGGTTTTTTTTTAAGGAAGTATATATATATATATATATATATATATATATATATATATATATATAGTTATGTGAAGAGATGCACAATCAACCAAAGAATATTTTTTAGAGGGTAATATCAGCAGGGATAAGGATACATTGCAAAATAAGGTGGAAGTAATACTAGGCCAATTAGGGGAGGAGGCTAGCTTGAAGATGGTGTCCACATCATAGTTTCACATGAGTCCATCAACCTCTATAATGTGTGCAAAGCATGGCCATAAAATCTAAACCAACTACCTAACTCCTTGTTGGTGCCAATGTAAATAACTCATGAATGAGTTCATGGATGAGGTTGTGGAGGAAAACACCAATTTTCAGTAGTAAAGTATAATACCTTGTGTAAAGACTTCAAACTCATGCTTAATCAAGGCCAAAATCCGTGCTCGTTAAGCCTCAAAATCCTTTGTTGGTTAATCTCAAATCCTATGCTTTAATAAGCTTCAATCCACTCTTAATCAACGCGAAATCCACACTTGACTAAGCTTCAAGCTCCATGCTTACAAAGACTAAACCCCATGCATATTCAAGCTTAATACATGTCCTTGTTTCATGGACTAAACCCATGTCCATGCTTGATTTAGCTTCAACCCATGCTACTAATATTCCACACTATTCATATATTTCACTCAATACTACATCAAATTTGGTTGACTAATACCCAATATTGCTAGCTTGGAATTCTTCTTCACAAATTCTGCACCAATTTTTGGGTAACACTAGGTACTTCTCTTTTGCTTTAAAATCAACATTAACCCCATCATCAATAACTCCCACACTAACATTATCTTCTTCCCATTCACGTCTTCCATTATGTTTCACTCACTTCATATTCTTCCTTGCTCTTACTTTTCACATTACACAACACTCATCTCTTTTAATTACACAAATTATAATTTATTTACAGAACTCACATCTTACTAACATAAATAAATTTGCCTTCTTAAGCATCCCTGTGATGGGTCTATAAATATTAAATTCAAATGACCTAAACGGGGATTCACATCCACATTCACGTTCAACTAAGAAGTGGCTAAGATGGAGAGTACAAGAGACAACTCCAAGAGGCACTGTGATGAATTTGAACATGCCATAGTCAGGCCGCAAGAAAGACAAGATAGCTCGAGCAGAATCAAGAGGAACAAAGACAAAGTGAGGAAACATTGCTTTGCGCTAGTATTATACAAGATCAACTTAAAAAGGTAGCAACAATATGGAGCCCAACATCGTGTTCAAATATCAAAGATTTGAGTGCAAGCCGCAAAGGCTAAAGTAACCAAGGAATAAGAAGAAATCAAAGCCCACATGGATAGCTGCAAAGCCAATGCTAAGTATGAGTAGATTTTTAAAAAAAAACTAGAGGATCAAGAACAAAATATGAACCTTACGGAAGCCATGCAAAAGCTGGATAAGTATTATAGCAAGCTTTTCTTGATGTCCGAAGAACATGTGCATATGCTTGATATGGAAAATCAAATGCAGAACAAAGTCAAATACATGAACCTTGTTGAGATTACAAGGCCACTATTGGCAAGGAAAAAAGCAAAGAAAACGTCGTCAACCAATAGTGCCATATGCTTCACTAACATTTTCTCTTCATGACCCCCCAATACTAAATTTTCTCTATTAATTGTGAAGTAATCCATGATACTCATTAGCATTAGCATTGATAATGCAAAAGAAAAATTCAAAGAAAGAGACCCAAAATTAAAATTCAAAAAAAAAAAGGAGAAGACAAAACTATATTCTCAAGGAAAAAGAGTATCAAGGAAGCTCAATGTACTAATTGTTCTACATCATGACCTTCCTACAAGTGGATAACTCTACGATCAACCACTGACTAGAGATCCACTAACCCTCATACAAAATTCTTTTCTTCATCATAGCATCCCTACCTATCCCATCTTTATCGAAGGGGCCGCATAGAGATTTGAGAAACTTCTCTTACATCAATCACAAGGACATGATTGAGAAAAGAAAGAGGGATAGGTTAACCAATGGTTAACATGGATCACTCTAATTAACTCAACAATGTTCAATTTAGATCCACAAAAAGACCTTTTTGTGATGTCACCTTGTATTACAAAAATCTTTTCCATGTTGTACATATCCTTGGGATGGCCACACATCTTGGGCATCAAGCTTCTAACATGAGGAGCCCGACTTATGAGGCTAATCATATGTTTACATCCTAGAACTAGCAATGGGTACCCTCAAGCGACTTACTCTTAAGCACCCTATAGTGAAAAGACTTACGAAATATATAAGTCAATTTTCCTCTTGTTGTAAAAAGCATTCCCTATTGTGAAAATTCGAGAGAAAAGACTTGTGAAATCTAGATATAACTCAAATTTCCTCTTCTTGTAAAGAGCATTCCCTATTATGAAAACTCAAGTCTAGTCTCTTCGCTCTTGTGCTTTTATGCTTGCCATTCTCAAGCTCATGCTAGTGTGGTAGTGTGTGAGAGTTAAGAAAGAGAATGGCTTGTGACCTTATGTGAGAGTTACCTTCTTCTTCTCTTCTCCTTTACTCTACTTTCTTCTTAGTTATATCCGAGCAAGCAAGGTAGTGCAAGTAGAAGGTGCTCACATAGCTTCTATCATGTGCATTGATTCATACCCAAAAGAAGGAGAACCATGACAAAGTGTCAACGGCGTGGAAGTGCAATCGGAGTAACTTCTACCTTTGAAAGGTCAAGCTTTCTAATCAAGAAGTAAGTATCCTAACGACCCTTTCAATGAATATTTAAGAGAGCATCAAATAGATGGATACCATGAAGCAATACTTTACAATCCTTTTGAGTAGGTGATCCATGAAGAAGGCATGAAAAGAGGAGACCTTTGATGTACACCCTAGTAACAGAGAATTTACCACATTACTCTCGTACGTTTGCTTCATTAATAGAACATTACTCATTGTTTACTTACATAAGCTAAGAGGCATGTACAAAATGTGTGTGTGTGTGAGAGAGAGAGTTCAATCTTTTTCATGTATAGTATAGATTAAAGAGTTGACAATCATTATATTAAAAATCTTGATGGACATGGACATTGAAAAAATAAACTGTTATTTTTTCCAAATAATTAGATTTGTATTTAAGTAGTGCTATCATTTCTCTCAAATATAACTAGGTTTTGGCATTTACTTACCCTCTTCTTTGACATTTAGCTTTATTTGATAGAGCTTGGCATGCACCATAGTAAGGATCCTTATACACGTGCATCGTCTCATGTCATCACTATCAAAGGGGTGGGGCCAGCTACTCATTGAAGATCCAGGCCCTCCATCGCCTGCCAACCTCTCCACCCACCGTAGCATCCCATAGAGGCTATTGAGCACTTGTGTAAATGCCCAAGGAAGTACACTTGCCATGTGAGGACCAAGCATGCCATCATCCTTCCACACGATGTACGGTTGAGCCATCTCTCTCCAAAGACCTCCTAAAATATGATTTCGCAAAATCGAAAAATGTTCTTTACAAGATTTTTAAGACGAAGGGCACCTAAGTGCTTAAGTCTCTCCTTGTCAATCCAAGCTAAGTCTTCTAATTTTAAGCTAAGTCTTCTAATTTTCAAATTTTCAAGTTGATCACCAACCCATATCTCTCGTTATATCGTTGCGTTAATGTATGACAAGACCAAGGTAAGAGTAGGTGGAGTGTCAACCAACGCTTTGCTTTGCCACAGTCCAGCACGAGGGAAGCACTTGACCTTGTTGGATCTGCAAGACAAGGCCAAGTAGATGGTCTAGCCACATCCTCAGAAGGGAGTCCAGTATTTGTAGTTCTAGCAAGAGGACTTCAAGTCGAGGCACCCAGCAAAACAGACAATGCCCAAATGAGTGCCGACACAATAAAGACACAATGCATGCCGACAGACAGATCCACACAGAGGCTCGATACGCACCAGAGGTTTATAAACCTTATAATCCGGTTTAATTTTTGACGGGCACGTTTGACCTTCAAAGTTGATGGGTTTAGTGAAATACAAGTTTTTTTTTTTGTATTTTAGTATAATTTAGCGGCATTTTAAGATTTCTTTGAAACCCCATTCAACAAAAAGTATTTTTGGTATATGAATATCAACAAGTATTTTTGGTTTACGAATTTATATGTATACTAGTGCTCAACCTGCTCGTTGTCGGTATATAAAAGACATTAAGAAGCAAAACATAGGAATAGAAGCCCCGGGTTGTCGGAATGTAAAAGACATTAAGAAGCAAAACATAGGAATGGAAGCCGGAATACTAAGAGTCAAATCAAGACTGAAAGCGAGAATACAAAGGGTCAAATCTAAGAGATTTTTTCTTCTTTTTCTTTTAGAATCCAAAATTTCTTTTTGTCTCCTCTCCCTGTGCCTTGGTTGTCCATAGTTAATATGTAATAGATATTGGTCAAAAAAAAAAGATGTGCCATGGAAGATAAAGCCCATTCCACTACATGGCCACAATGCACATTAAGGAAACCCTAAAATCAAGAACAAGACAACAGTCACGTGGAGACCATTAAAGGTAGTAAAAGTTTTAATTTTTTGTTTTTCAAGCCGGGTCAAAAAAGAACAAGCTTTTTTGAGACTCAAAAGAAAAACGCTTTTGTCATTAGCTTCATCGTTAAAAGCCTTAATCATCTAAAAAAATCTTCAAATACGAAATGGCACTTTATGAGACTGAAGTGCTTAGATAAATATAATGAAAGAGTGGATCTGTCTTTTTTTCTAATGAAAGAGTGGATCTGTCTTGAAATGAATTGATCTATGGTAGGCAATAATGGTGACCCAATGACCATCTCCTTCTGGCGCCTGGCAGCCACTCTTTAAAAACAAGCTTCAAGCAAGCAGCAGCAGCACAACGCTGCTAAGCTGCACACCACAACGAGGTGCAATGTCAGACCTTCCCTTGTCATTCAAAGACGTTCCAAAGTACTCGAATTACATTCGTTCACTTTATAATACCTGGTACAGAGCAGATTTAGAAGCTTACCATCCTTCCATGAAAGAGGGACCGCTGCTACCTGGCTGTTGTTGTGGTTTATAAGGAGGGGGCTGTTGAGGGGGAGGGTATCCATAGCCTTGTGGAGGGTAACCGGCCTGTGGGGGGTAGCCTTGTGGAGGGTAACCGGCCTGTGGGGGGTAGCCTTGTGAGGGGTAACCCTGGGGAGGGTAGCCTTGTTGGGGGTAACCTGGACAAGCAAATGCAAGATTTGGGCGCATTTCTATAGTTATATAGAGAGCATTACAGAGAAAAAAACCATACCTTGTGGAGGAGGGGGATTGACAGGGGGATTGTGGGGATCGTAGTAACTCATGGTTTGCTGCTCTTGTGCTCTACAAAGATTACAACAATCGATAACCCAACTTCCAACAACAAAGGAGCGAATGGATCCAAAGGAGGGAAGGGGCAAGTTAGATCTGAGCTGAGGGCGCCGCTGTTCTTCTTTACATGGTCTTCTTCTTTTTTCCCCGCAAAGAGCCCGGTTCAACGCGGCGGCCGCGGACAGATGAAGCCTGTGCCTCAACCTCCTCCAGATAGTACCCCCCTATAGACCATAGGGTCCAATGTCCATGCCGTCCAAAGTTCTGTCTCGTTGTGACTGGACGCACGCGCAAGGGAAATGAATGTGAGCACGTCCAAACATTTGTGGATCATAGGTATGCCCTATTGGTCTCTACCGGCATCCTTGGGGTGTTTACACACTACGGGCTTGCTCACGAAAAAGCTTTTTTGATAAATAATTGTTAGGCGACAATACCTTTTATAGACCGCGGGCATGCCCACCGAAAAGGCATCCTGCAACCAACTGAGAGCTGTGGGCAGGCTATTCCGCCCGAAACTGGAATGGTGGTTGTTGGGCTCTAGTTAGCAAAACACATCAACGTTGAGGGTGCATGGGCGTGGTCACAGTCTGTAAAGAAATGTCAGATGGGCGGGTGATTGTGGTGATTTGATTGGTTGGGCAAAACTTTTTCATGGGCTTACACCCAAGTGCGTAAACACCCTTATTGTTGGAGAACATGAGCATTTGGGTACCTATGAAAGAATACAAATGTTATTGAAAACCTCTTCATAGCGGAGCAAAACAATAGCCATATTTTTTTTGGGGATCTTTGTGCTCGTATGCGTGTGTGCTTTTTCATGTCGCTGTCAATAGCTAGCAAGTTTTAAACCCAGCACCTCATGCATGGGACTTCAACACCTTACCGCTAGGCCGTGTCTCCATTGGTAAAACAATAACCATTTTTAACAAGGTGAACATTTTGCTCTTCTTTGTAGATGAAAAGTGTATCACAATGCTTGACCACATTCAACTTCTTCTTTACAATGTTGAAGAATCCACTCCTTTTGGGAAAAGTTTGATGTGATGATGAGCAAGTAATGTTTTT